>NC_091990.1:2721852-3321852 GCF_044704955.1 Pristiophorus japonicus | reverse complement strand
CTAAACCTCCAGCCTCCAGACTTTGCATTTCTAACACTGTGTTCATTGCCAGCATCTCTCCTTGTTCCCACCCCCTTCAAAATCTCTGTCGTCGCCCCTCCTTACAGAGTTTACCCGCAACCCCTCACAAACAGCCGCTCTATCTCTAACCTTCTCCAATCATAGACCCCTTCTCGGAATGTATATAGCTCTAGCTCTGGATCACAGCTTGCCTCCTGCCCCTTCTACTCCCACGCTGGAAGTTTCTCCTTCAGCCCACATGTTTCTACACTCCGGAGCTTCCTCCTAAAATCCTTCCCCACTTCTCTCCTAAAAACCTATCCCTTCCGATTGTACCTTTGGTCTCCCCTCCCCCAAACCCCTGGACCCCATGGCTCTCCACCTTGTCTCAGGCATTCTTTTCGCTCAAAGATCACTATCTAAATTAAAGCTGTAACATAAGAACATAGAATTAGGAGCAGGAGGAAGCCATTCGGCCCCTCGAGCCTGCTCCGCCATTCAATAAGATCAGGGCTGATCATCAAACTCAACTTCACTTCACTGCACTATCCCCATATCCCTTGATTCCCTTAATATTTAAAGATCTATCGATCTCTGTCTTGAATATACTCCATGACTGAGCCTCCACAGCCCTCTGGGGCAGAGAATTCCAAAGATTCACAAATTCTCTGAGTGAAGAAATTCCTCTTCATCTCAACAACAACAACTTGTATTTATATAGCACCTTTAATGTAGTAAAACATCCCAAGGTTCTTCACAGGACAAAACAGATACATTTGACACCGAGCCACAGAAGAAATTAGGGCAGGTGACCAAAAGCTTGGTCAAAGAGGTCGGTTTTAAGGAGCGTCTTAAAGGAGGAAAGAGAGGTAGAGAGGCGGAGAGGTTTAGGGAGGAAGTTCCAGAGCTTGGGGCCCAGGCAGTTGTCTTAAATGGCCAACCCCTTATCCTGAAACTATGCCCCCTAGTTCTAGACTCTCCAGCCCGGGGGAAACAACCTCTCTGCATCTATTATTGAATCAGAACTAAACTGGATCCTCATGTAAAATATAGTCCAGGATTTGGGGGCACAGTATCTCTCTTGCAGCGGCAATTGATAGAGAGGTTTGTTAGAATTCAGCAGAAAGTGATTGCCAGTGTTGACGTTGCAATGTTCTGTTGAAGTTTGACATCTAAATCTGGACAGTATGGAAATGTAACAGGATATGCAATCAAAGCTGTATTTATAACTCGGTTATGTGACTTGCCACCCACCTCCCATAAAGGGTCAAGTATAAACCGTCAGACACCCAAGTGAGAGCTTCAAAACAAAGCTGCACAGAGTGAGACCCTCACTGTGCTAAGAGACCGATTCTCCAATGTGTTCGCAAAGCATTCATCCACATTAGAAACAATGGCCCCACTGACATAACACAGACACACTCCTGATGGAGGCTCAGTCGTTGAGTATATGCAAGACAGAGGTCATTACATTTTTGGGATTTAAAGTGATATGGGGACAGTGCAGTAAAGTGGAGTTGAGGTAGAAGATCAGCCATGATCTTATTGAATGGCCTCCTCCAGCTCCTAATTCTTAGGCTCTTATTCACAGAGGAGTAACAGGACAGCAACTAACATTGCCAAAGGTCCAGTGATGGGTTTTACTTTGGAAGGAATAGCAAAGCAATCATCTCTCACTGATGGGGAAGTTATCCATCCCACTCCAGGCAGTTTGGTTGAGAGCCTATTGACCTTAGATTTGTGTTAGTCATGGCTCAGTGAGCAGCACTCCCGCCTCTGAGTCAGAAGGTTGTGGGTTCAAGTCCCACTCCAGGGACTTGAGCACATAAATCTAGGCTGACACTCCCAGTGCAGTGCTGAGGGAGTGCTGCACTGTCGGAGGTGCCGTCTTTCAGACGAGACGTTAAACCGAATCCCGCCTGCTCTCTCAGGTGGATGTAAAAGATTCCATGGCACTATTTTGAAGAAGAGCAGGGGAGTTATCCCCGGTGTCCTGGGGTCAATATTTATCCCTCAATCAACAGATTATCTGGTCATTATCACATTGCTGTTTGTGGGAGCTTGCTGTGCGCAAATTGGCTGCTGTGTTTCCCACATTACAACAGTAACTACACTCCAAAAGTACTTCATTGGCTGTAAAGCGCTTTGAGACGTCCGGTGGTCATGAAAGGCGCTATATAAATGCAATTCTCTCTCTCTCTCTCTCTCTTTGTCTCTCTCTCTTTCTGATTCCACAGCTTGGATTTTAACCCTGCCCCACCTTACCCAGCAACAATGGGAGGGGGTTAAAATGTGTAACTTTGACCTCTCGGCTCCAACCTGCCACATTCCAGGCCATCGACAAGGCTCCCGCTACAGGCCCGGCTTCATACACACATCATCAGAGGCAGTCCCTTGGAGGATGACTTCATATACAAGTCACAGCCCGATGACCTCAGTTACTTCTGTTAGAATGCCATGTGGGCCAGGAGGAGCAGGGGTGATCCAACCCCCACCCCCCCAAGACCCCTGGAACCCCTCTGAATCTCCGATCATCCTCACGACTCTTCCTCTCAGAGACTCTCTCAGGTCCTCCTACCTGTAGCCCCCTGTCCCCAAACCCCAGCTCTTGCCCGCCTGTCCACGTGTCGGGCAGTACTCTGGAAAGCTTTACCTAAGTGAGGCCCTGCCATAGAGATTGGCCGGGCCTCCGGGTCTCCGGACTCTCCGTGTCTCCAGACTCTCCGTGTGTTCCGCCCACTTTGGGGCTCGCTTAAACCGATCCCGCTCTCCATCTTAAAAAAAAAAAATATCGGGGCCCACACCTTTTCCATTAGCCTGCAAGATGCTCAAACACCAACAGCAAGGGATTTTAGAATTGAACATCAAACCGCGATTCATTATGTTAAAGGTGCTATTCAAATACAAGTTGTTGTTGTTGTTGAAAGTGCAACACTGGCTATGCACCGTGTTTTTCCTGCTGGCTTGGTTGTCTTAAGGTGGAGCTTGGGGTTGTCCAAAAAAATGATTGTAATGTTGCCCACCCAGTTGTGTGTGCGTTATATTCTGAAAAGAATTGCATTGTGGTGACTATGCCAAGACAACGCCTTTAGTTGGCTCTTAGCGTTGGTCACGTAATACTGTATGGACGCGGCTTATGGATATGAAATTTCAATGAGTAAGCTACTTGGCCCTCCCTACGCATGAAGGGATAATTACTTATGAACCCGGCTTAGTCAGGACTGTAGATTGATTTCTGCTGTTCAAGATACAATGCAGCTCATTTGGTAAAGTGCCAGATTATAAACAAGATGAAAACAAATGGACTATAGTATAAAGAGGTTGTTGTATAATACGGAGTGGTGCACTATTTCGTAGCTCATCGTGACATTTATCGGCATCAATGGGACCAAACATTCTCGGAAGTGAGGATTTGTGAGGGACTCTCACAATTTGTTGCTAAACAACTCCATTTTGATACCTCATCATTAATCTTATTTTCGGGGAAACTCACCTTTGTTTCTAGCAAGAGGTATCTGAACTACAAAAGGACATTATTGTACAGTGACCCCCCAAAGCAAAACTATCTGGTAAAATGCTGCCTGTTGGAATTCCTTCTATTAAGAACACAGCAAACATGGATGGTGTCAGACCCTGTTGTTTACACAGCAACGAGCTTAGTAACAGCAGACATGCCAGTGACAGATCAAGTCTCCAATAGGGTTTGCATTAAACACTGGTTTGAATACTCAAGGGTCGTGAATTCATGTAAATGTGAGCTGCTACTGCCATAGTACCACTCTGTAACCAGGGAAGCATCATTTCCAAATTCTCATCCGTGTTTACAAATCCCTCCAGGGCCTTGCCCCTCCCTATCTCTGTAATCTCCTCGAGCCCCACAACCTCCCCCCGAGATGTCTGTGCTCCTCTAACTCTGCCCTCTTGACCATCCCTGATTATAATCGCTCCACCACCGGTGGCCGTGCCTTCAGCTGTCTGGGCCCCAAGCTCTGGAACTCCCTCCCTAAACCTCTCCACCTCTCTACCTCTCCCTCCTCCTTCAAGACGCTCCTTAAAACCTACCTCTTTGACCAAGCTGTTGGTCATCTGCCCTAATTTCTTCTTGTGTGGCTTAAGGGATGGGGCAATTTCGGCACCACACTGAATACCCGATGTCACTCCTGCCGGGGGACCCCAGGTGATGGGGAGACAGGTGGTCCAGCTCCCCACACCCTGGAATTATGCCAGGGAGCCTGTATAACACCAGAGAGAAATCTGCCCCTGAGTGGTTAAACCATTAGGAACATTAGTGATGCTAAACTGGCTGAACTGTGTTTCACCCCTGCCATTCCAGCCTGCAGCCAGTTCCTACGCCCGCCTCTCAGTCCTAAACATCAGCCCCAATTCTACACCAAGGCCAGAAGGTTTTAATGGTCTTACTGAGAGATTCGGTGTTCTGTACAAAATCACCCAGCATCAAATTAGAACTGGCAGTTGCTGAGTCCAGAAAACATCAAAAGAGAAAGTTGGGACAGGAGCGGGATCCAGATCGGGAAGCTTTTGCAAAACAAATGATTCTGAAGCACTTGCGTTTATCACTCTGTTTTTATATTTCTGAAGCAGTATTTTAGCTTCAACACTGAGTGCTGACAACACCAGAGTGGAGCAACTGCGATATACAGCGTGGTGCATAGTGCAAGGAAATATTTACAGAAACATTAAGAAATCAATGAAACAGGAGAGAGAGCAAGCTATCAGCATCCAACTCATGATCCTAGACAGCAACAGGTACTCTCCATGAACTCGACAGTAAATCAATCCAGGGATTCAGCTGGCACTGTAACCCTTGGCTTCCAAGGTCACCTAAACCCCAGGATGGTCATTATCTTAATTCATTCTTGGGTAATCTAGAAATAAATGTATTTTAAAGTCGGTTGTCTTCCCCGTGCAGAGCACAGGAAGGAAAATCTACCAGGAGGATTACACGGCCTGTACAAAACCTGTCGGAGTGTCATTGGCAGGAAAACCCAGTGGGTTCTGCCTAATCACCTGGGCTAGATTTCTCTCCCTGCATCCTGCCCAGGCAATGCATAATGCTCAGGTGGCCATTTAGGACTGAGATGAGGAGAAATTACTTCACTCAGAGGGGGGTGAATCTTTGGGATTCTTTGCCCCAGAGGGCTGTGGATGCTCAGACGTTGAATATATTCAAGCCTGAGATCGATAGATTTTTGGACTTGAGGGGAATCGAGAGATATGGAGATTGGGCGGGAAAGTGGAGTTGAGGTCGAAGATCAGCCGTGATCCTATTGAATGGCGGAGCAGTCTCGAGGGGCCTCCTCCTGCTCCTATTACTGATGTACTTATTACCCTGGAGTACCATCAGGCTATTTCAGGGAATGTCACCATCATGCATACACTCCAGTAATCTCCCAAGAGAGGCAGAAAATTGCTAAAACTGTTGAGAGCAAGTTTTCAGAAGTGCTGGTGAAAAGCAATTGCGTGCACTCCAGGAATTAGAATGCACATATTTAGGCCTCTACCAATAGCCGCTCCTCTCAAAGACTTGACAGATTCCTATCGGGATAAAAACCAATTTTATGTTTTGAAAAAATAGTTGTAGATTGAGTTGAAATGTAGAACAATTCTTTTTAATGTTATTTCTCCCCTCTTCCTCTCATTAAGATGTCCATTTCTTGCTGACATATAATTCCACAAGCATTGAAACAACAAAAACCTGTATTTATATAGCGCCTTTCACTACCACCGGACATCTCAAAGCGCTTTACAGCCAATGAAGTACTTTTGGAGTGTAGTTAGTGTTGTAATGTGGGAAACGGGGCAGGTTTTAAGGAGCAACGCGAAAGGAGGAGTGTCGGAGCAGCTGAAGGCACGATCACCAATAGTTGAGCATTGTGTGTGTGTGTGTGTGTGTGTGTGTGTGAGAGAGTGTGTGAGTGTGTGTGTGTGAGAGAGAGAGTGTGTGTGAGTGTGTGTGTGAGAGAGAGAGTGTGTGTGAGTGTGTGTGTGTGAGAGAGTGTGTGTGTGTGAGAGAGTGTGTGTCAACTAATCCAACTATGTCATCATTCATTTTATCAACTATTTAACTGAATTATTGTCCTATATATCCTACATGTGCACATTGCTCATTGTATAAACTGCATTAACACTGCATATCTGCACCATGTTTTGCATCTTTAGAGAACATTCTTTTTTTCTACGATAGTTGCAAAACAAGTACCAATATCTAAGTTGGCTATCCAGACCAAAACTCCCAGTGTAACAGTGTGGATATCCTGTAGGCTGCCTGTGAATTCCCTCTGAGGGCAGTGCTCGATGATGTGCTCCAGGGTCTGATTAGGAGCTCCACAGTCACATGATGGGGAGGCTTTAATCTCCCACCTATGGAGCAGGTGGCAGCATCGACCGGGACCGGTTCTGAGGACAGGGGCAGTCGTTATTGTGCCGTGTGTACATTGTTCACTTTGGGGTCTCATTCTCAGTCTATCCCTTTTTTTTTTATATCTTCGCAGAACTCCATCCGACACAACCTCTCCTTGCATAGCCGATTTATACGGGTGCAGAATGAAGGCACAGGTAAGAGTTCGTGGTGGATGTTAAACCCCGACGGAGGGAAGACTGGGAAATCTCCCCGGAGACGGGCCGTTTCCATGGACAACAGCAGTAAGTTCCTGAAGAGCAAGAGAGGAGCGAACAAGAAGAAAGCCACCCTACAGGCAGCCCAAGAAAGAAACGAGGGCAGTCCTTCATCACAGCACACAATGTGGTCAGGCAGCCCCAGCTCGCATGCCAGCGATGAATTTGATTTGTGGACTGACTTCAGATCACGTGCAAACTCGGCAGCGAGTACTTTGAGTGGCCGATTGTCCCCCATCATGGCCAATTCCGAATTGGACGACCTTGACGACGATGACAGGACTCCATCTTCTCCGTTGCTCTACCCCAGCCCCTCCAATACCTTATCGCCCTCTGTAAGTACCAGGTGTTCTGTGGAGCTTCCCAGGCTGGCTGACATGGCCGGTACAATTAGCTTGAACGAGGGGCTGACAGAGAACCTCGAGGACCTGCAGGACAGTTACAGCATGAGCCCATCACAGCAGATTCCTTCGGGGTGCCTCCGGCAGAGGAGCTCCAGCTTCTCCTTTGGATCCAAGTGCCCGGCCCTGGGAAGCCAGGCAGGTACGTACAGTGCCACCATGTACAGCCAGCCACCCATGACCATGTTACGCCACTCGCCCATGCAGACTATTCAGGAAAACAAACAAGTCACTTTTTCAACCATCAACCACTATGGGAATCGGATGTTGCAAGACCTGTTAACACCAGAGTCACTGCGGCACAAAGAGGTCATGATGACGCAGTCAGATCCCTTGATGCCGCAGGCCAGTGCCGTCGCAACATCGCAAAGCCAGAGACAGATGGTGATGTGCAGTGACCCAGCGTTATCGCCATTCAATGCCCAGTCACCGAGATTAATGAACGGCAATCCGTTTCACCATCCATCACCAGCCCAGCAGAACTCTGCCGTCAGTAACGGTGCCTTATCCAATCCCATCGGCCTCATGCACATGCACTCTGATGCTGCGAACATCAACTCTGTTGTGCACCCTCTCCACAACCAGCTTCATTCACTTGCCAGCCACGGGATGCACATGGAGGCGACAGACTCGAGGTTGAACTCTTGCCCAGGAGGGATTACCATTGCTGCCACCAGTCAAGATAAGTTCCCCACAGACCTTGACCTAGATATGTTCCACGGCAGCTTAGAGTGCGACGTGGAATCTATTATTCTTAACGAATTTATGGACAGTGATGAGCTTGATTTCAATTTTGACTGTGCAATGCCAGCTCAGAATGTTGGCATTAACATGGCGAGCCTCCCCACTGCCCCACAGACCACCAATCAGAGCTGGGTGCCAGGGTGAGGGGGAGTTGCAATGTTCAGCATCATGGGATGAAAGTTGGTTCCATAAATGCTCTAAGACCAGACCAAATTGACATTTGGCTTCTTAAGAAACACATACTTGAAAACAGAAAGATTTGCTTTTTGTCTCCTTTACCTGGGATACACTTAGAAATACAATTTAAAAAAAGGCAATAATGTGTTCTTGGTTAGAGTAACTGTTAGGCCAATTAAAGTGAAGTCATATTTTTCTTTTGGAAGTTCGGCTGCAAATCCAAGATGCCCAGATGTTACGATGATGGTCTCGGCACAATTGATTTATTTAGTGGGACAGCTGCAATGTAATGTGAATGGAGCTCAAAGATATAGTTCCTGAAATTAAGGCCTTAATCTAATTTCTCTGTAAAGCGAAATAATTTTAAATAGGTTACTTTTTCATAATTGTAACTCTGGAATAGTCTCTCAGAATTTAATCCTTAACATTTTTACTCAAGAGTTGGATTTGGGTGATACGGGAGGGTTGCTGTGCACTGTGTAACAAAACTCGAAGCCCATTCGCTATTAACAGGTTGACGATTTCATTACAGAATGCACATCGAACAACTTCTCTCCCCATGGTGGCTGGAACTTTCACTATTGCACGCTGATATCTTAGTGGGTGTTCCAATCCTTTTGTATAACTAACACAAAAATGCCACGACTAAATATTGACTTTAGACAGAGGTGTGAGGGGGCAGTGGGGTGAGAGGACAGGGGATGTGACTGGTGAAGTGTCCCCTCGATAGAGATAAATCCCACTTTCAGCCCCCCTGCTGGAAACCAGAAGTTCATTTGGTCTGGGCCAGGATAATTTCTCGCTCAGTCTTGGGTTTGCAAACCACAGTTGCATTAAAGTCACCAAAGCTTCATAATTTTTTTTTAAACAAACTTGTTTGTAACAACTGAAGGCATTTTAATACACACTTGTATTTCTGAGGACAAGATTGAGAGTGGGTGAAGCACATTAAACGAGAGGATGTTGGCAGAGGAGGAATCTTCTGAGACTGTGGACTGAGAAATAGTTGGATTTGCCGAATGCAAAACTCCTTTGTCTTGGAAGACTTTGATCAAAACGATTCTTCAGTGGCCTACATCTGCGGTTTGACTGCTCTCAAACATTACATAACATTATTTGTCAATTCTTCGTTTCTTTCATAGACTGAGAGTTTTAAAAACACGTCATATTGTTACGGCTTTGGCATTTATCATTATTGTATGCTATTTTTGGTCGGAACTGTATTTATTTTACATTGAGCGAAATGACAAGCTTGGTAACGTAGGTGTTTGGAGTTAATACCACAGCCTGAAACTTTAATTTATGTCGTGATTGGGGCATTATTTTGTTGAGAATTTCTTTTGGGAGACTGACTGTGGCTACCACGTTCCACCACGGAGATTGGTGGAATCCCGCGATACTTTGCCTGTAGTCATTTCTCCGAATACCTGAAACTTTCTCTGTAAAGTGCCATCAGTGATAGTTATATAAGTTACATATGTATATTAACTTCTTTTTAATGTAAAGCATATGGATAATTAAAATCAGAAAAGTCCATTCTTAAATGTACATACAGGTACTGTACTGTAATTTCACCATGTATTCTTTGGATGTTGATGTGATTAAGAATATAATTTCTTTTTATTTTTCAAATATAAAATAATATTGTACGATAATGGAAGCCCCAGACAGCAACTTTCTTGTATGAAATTCTAACAGTAACAGAACAAATTCCAACAGCATTTTTAAAAACTAAATCAGAGAGTAAAACCGATTCTGTTCCAGACACTCGCATTCTGTTGGTGATTGTGAAAGGGAGCACTCCCTTTCCATCGTGTACATCTAGGGTGCCCATTTCTGGTCGGACGTACTCCTGGAGGTGGTCATTATTCCTGAGGGGATTGTCCTATGAGAGATTGAGTAGACTAGGCCTATATTCTCTCGAGTTTAGAAGAATGAGAGGTGATCTCGTTGAAACATACAAAATTCTAACAGGGATTGACAGGGTAGATGCAGGGAGGATGTTTCCCCCGGGCTGGGGAGTCTAGAACCAGGGGTCACAGTCTCAGGATAAGGGGTTGGCCATTTAGGACTGAGATGAGGAGAAACGTCTTCACTCAGAAGGTCGTGAATCTTTGGAATTGTCTATTGAGTATATTCAAGACAGAGATCGATAGATTTTTGAATATTAAAAGAATCGAGGGATACAAGGATCGAGCGGGAAAGTGGAGTTGAGGTAGAAGATCAGCCATGATCTCATTGAATGGCGGAGCAGGCTTGAGGGGCCGAATGGCTTCCTCCTGCTCCTAATTCTTATGTTCTTGTGTCTCGTCACATGGCCTCCTGCGTCTAACTGCCCCACTCCCCCTACGCTCAACAGGTCAGCCCTCACCGTCTCATTGGATGATTCTAGGCCGCCGGTCAAACAGCCTATTTTTCTGTCCATCTGATATTTTCTAACTAAGAAATGGGTGTTCTGGGAAATGAACGCAGCACGCCATGGTTTACTGCATCTCCCCTATGATTTTTCTCCCGGGTGTCCTGGGGATTAATCTTCAGTTCCTGGAGTCTCTGGGGCAAACAACAACAACAACTTTTATTTATATAGCACCTTTAACAGAGTGAAACGGCCCAAAGCACTTCAATCCAGGAGGGCTGGGCAACCCTATGCACGTCTCAAACTTAGGTCACATCCCGTCCTATCGGAAGACTCCCGTTCCATGATGTAACAGGCGTACAAACAAATCAATTCAGGCAAACCAGGGCACGAATGCACAAAGCGGAACTTTCGATTTTTAAAATGCTTATTTACAGAGCACATTTAACAAGTATTGAGAGACATTTGCAAGTTAGCCCACAGGAGAAAGGATCAGCTAAGTGTTTAATTTCTCCCAAGGTTTTGCAGCTTCAATAAATCGCTCAGTCTTAACCCTCCCCTCCTTCCAGGCTGAAAGCCTGAACAGACAAAAGAAAAGTTTCAACTGAAGCAGTCCATTGCCCACCGATAAAACTGCTAAACGATGGAACTTTGTGGGAATTTTCTTGAACAAAGTAGAGGGAGGGAAGTTTATCTGCAACTGTACAGGGTATTGGTGGGGCCACACTTGGAGTACTGCATACAATTTTGGTCTCCGTATTTAAGAAGGGATATACTTGTATTGGAGGCTGGTCAGAGAAGGTTCACGAGGTTCATTCCAGAAATAAGGGAATTGACTTACGAGGATGGGTTGAGTAGGTTGGGCCTATACACATTGCAGTTCAGTAGAATGAGAGTGGCACAGAATACTGTCCAATATTCCTCCCTCGACCGATGCCATCATAAACAGATCAAGCCGTTGTTTGTGGGATCTTGCTGTGTGCAAATGGGCGACCACTCTTGCCTGCATAACAACGGTGACTGAGCTTCCGGAGTATAACTCATTGGCCGCAAATTACTCGGGAGGGTGCAAATAAGGCACTATTTAAATGCAAGTTTTTTTTGCTTTATATCTGTGCCACCTACTTCTGTCGTGAGAAACACACACATCCCACAACAATCCGCGAAAGAAAGACACACCATTAAGATGATTTTTTTTTCTTCAGTTGAAGATTGATGGATCTGTATCCGTGAAAGATAAGAGACGATTCACTGCAATGGGCAATCATCATAGACAGTCCCTCGGGATCGAGGAAGACTTGCTTCCACTCTAAAAGTGAGTTCTCAGGTGACTGAACAGTCCAATATGGGAATTACAGTCTCTGTCACAGGTGGGACAGACAGTGGTTGAAGGAAAGGGTGGGTGGGGAGTCTGGTTTGCCGCACGCTCCTTCCGCTGTCTGTGCTTGCTTTCTGCATGCTCTCGGCAACGAGACTCGAGGTGCTCAGCGCCCTCCCGGATGCTCTTCCTCCACTTAGGGCGGTCTTTGGCCGGGGACTCCCAGGTGTCGGTGGGGATGTTGCCCTTTATCAGGGAGGCTTTGAGGGTGTCCTTGAAACATTTCATCTGCCTACCTGGGGCTCGCTTGCCGTGTAGGAGTTCCGAGTAGAGCGCTTGCTTTGGGAGTCCTGTGCTGGGCATGCGGACAATGTGGCCCGCCCAATGGAGCTGGTCGAGTGTGGTCAGTGCTTCGATGCTGGGGATATTGGTCTGAGTGAGAACACTGACGTTGATGCGTCTGTCCTCCCAGGGGATTTGCAATACCGTGTTATGGTCACCGCCGTATCTTGGCACTCCTTATTGAACCCCTTTGCAGATTACCCAACATTGCTCAGGGCTCACAACATCAATAATCTGAATTGTTGCAAACCACCTGAACTGCGTTTATCACCACTAAACCATCACATAGCTGTAGAGATTTAGCCATGATTTACAAATCCAGATGTTCCCTCAGCAGGTCGGTCCACCGCTTTGAGTTTTTAGCAATCTCCTGAATTAAATTTTAAAAGAAACGCCCCCACAAATTGCTTCAAAGTTTTGTTAATTAAATATGTTCTTCATTTTAAAATCTGATCATTTTAAAGTTGGGTAGTCAATGGTGATGAATGCTGGGAGCTTTAGCACACAAGATTAATATCGAGCGAAACTGTGCGTTAAAACGGAGACTGGGCCTTTACAGCCTGTGAAATATCGGCTTTGGAGTTTATTACTGCGCAGGTAATTATGGCAAAGGTCTTTATTTTGCCAATAAAACTCACACTGGGGCGTCTGATCATTGACAAGCTCCTGACTCAAAATAAACTCTTCTGGATATCAGTTAGTAAGAACCTTCCTGATTCTTAATTTAATCAAATGGACAATAATGGCTTAACTGTGACAAATTATCCAATGGTAAAATAAAGCCCCACAGATTTATTTTTTGATTATAACTCGGAATTGAGTCTCTATTAGAATTGATAAAAACTATTTGTACAAAAGTGGCCACCGTATGAATGTTAATTTATTTAAAGGGTCCCAAAAATATACCACACAAAGGATACTATGTGAAAGAAAGCCGTGTATCTCTGAATGACATGACTCCCTGTTGGGAGAGGGTTCCATGGATTGCCGGTGTCCTCCAGTGCCCCCCCCCACCCCTAACTCACCATTATTCATCAGGCAATCAGTGGCGATTCGATGGTTTGGAACACCTTAGCCGAGCCCAATGGCTGGACACGATTCCCAGCAGGGACCTCACGGGTAGAGCGCGATCCCAGCCAATTTCCCCCCCCCCCCGAGCCAAGGCTCTCTGACATCAGTCGAGCTCCTGCCACCATCGCAGCCGCGATCAATGCACTGACTGGCCCGTCTGGCTTGGGTATTCGAGGGAATAAACCTGAGCCATCAGGACTCCCACGCATACTTTTGTTCTGTTACTGAATATGTTTCTCTGACTTCACTGTACTATTTAAAAAAAAAAAGAATGAGATGCCATTGTGTTGCATTGACCCAGCACTGATATCCTGCTCTCCCAAATCATTCTGATACAGTTTTGTGTTTCTTCACAAACCCAGTCTTTTGGTTTTCCTGGGGATAGGAACAAATCCCATTATTTTCTATGCAAACATTTGCTGGTTTTGTCTACATTGTCTTCTGTCCAGTTGCTTCTGGCTTTGAAACGGATATCATGCTCAACGTGGCCAATGTGCACTGCTTTAGACAACCGGAAACATGCATATCCAATGGTCCATTAGCAATAGCGCTTCCAAAACCCTCCCAGATGGAAGTGTAAACCCTAATCTAACAAAACCTTCCTGGTTTGCCAGGGCATTGTGTTTTCGTAGGTAGCTGTGTCATGGAATTGCTCTGACGGGTTGAGAAGAGCATTATGAAGGACCCACCAGCCTTTACATTCATGGCTTTGTGAGTGGGCTATGCCATCCCGAAAAGTCGTACAGTTTGGCCTGTCTCTACATTTGCGTGCAGTGTAATCGGCAGACAGTGGCCTTACAGCGAACAAATGGGAGGCAGCTCAGTGAATAGCTGGAGACCTGCACGAGGTCAGTTCCCTGATCAAACAGAGCTTAAGCGACACTCGAGCGGAGAAATCATGAAAGTGGAAAAGCAACCAACCAGTGCTTTCAAATGAAAGTTTATCAAAGTTTCATGGAGCAGGTCAAGGTTGGGGGAGGGGTGGAGAGAAAGGTTGGGAGTTGGAACAGGCCCAGTCCTGCTAAGGGATTAACCTTCATCACACCATTAAGAAACCATATGTAACGAATATAAAAATACACCTTTGTGTTGTACTGTTCAAATGCTGTGAAGCCATCATGAACTTGAGTTCAACAGAAAGCTGTATCCGTCTATAAACCCATAAAACACATTGTAATCTCTTATCAGGTCAGATTTGGTGCGACAGTCATTTGATTATATCCATACCTTAATGAATGTAAAACTTTAAACTGTGCTGTAAAGGTTTGTGAAAACTGCAATGTGAGGAGATGTGTATAGTGTATTGTACAGTGTATTTTCATTAATAAATTGTTTTAAATAATATACTTTAATCAGTGGGTTGAATGTACTACTTTATCTGACGTTCAGTCATGGTACAGACTTTCCGGTGACCCCGAAAATAAAAGGGCACCATCAGTTGTGATGATCGGACGGATTCTGACAGCATTTCACATTGTGCCTTATCTCTGAACTGCTGTCATAATTACAAAGCTGTTCAGTAACACAGTAAATTGGCCTGTTACTCTGCCTAAAGCTGTACACAATAAATCATGCACAGAACACCTTGTGCCACTGTTATGTCTTGAATAAAGAGTCAGACTAGATACTGCAAGCTCAAAATAAGGTGTGACTGTAGTCCTTTATTACAGAACTCTCCAGTCTGTAAGGCCTCCTTGTATACAGGTGCTCCCAAGGGATTGTGGGATCCCTTGGGAATCCAGGGGATAAGCCCTCATGTGGGTAGACATGGTATTTACAGGTTTACATATGTAATAACACTCCCCCGCAAAGTCAATAGTGTAACTATTTACAAGGTGAGTCGATCTGGGGCCTTCCTTTACCTGGTTGATCGTCTCGGTGCAAATGCTGGTTTTGGTGAGTCGTTTGTTGGGCCCTCGCTGGGCTGCTGTGCAGCTGGCCTTGCTGGGCTGCTGGGCGTGCTGGGCTGTTCGAGTGATGGGTTCTGCTTCATGGTCAACCGCTGGTTCGGTTGCCACTTGTGTGTCTGTTGGAGGATTGATAAAGGTAGAGTCTATTGTGGGTTGTTCTGGATAGTCAGTAAATCTGAGTTTGGTTTGGTCCTAGTGTTTCCTGAAGGTGCGTCCATTTGAAAGTTTGACCACAAACATCTTACTCCCCTCTTTGGCCAAAACAGTGCCAGGAAGCCACTTGGGACCTTGTCCATAGTTCAACATAAATACAGGATCATTTATCGCGATTTCGCGTGACACATTTGCACGATCATGATATGTATTCTGTTGAAGCTGCTTGCTCTCTATCTGTTCGTGTAGATCAGGGTGGGGTGGACTAACGAGAGCCTTGTCTTAAGTGCCATTTTCATGAGCAGTTCAGCGGGAGGGACCCCAGTGAGCGAGTGGGGTCTCGTGCGGTAACTAAGCAGGACTCGGGATAAGCGAATCTGCAGTGAGCCTTCAGTTACCCTTTTCAAGCTCTGCTTAATTGTTTGAACTGCTCGTTCTGCCTGACCATTGGACGCTGGTTTAAATGGGGCAGATGTGACATGTTTGATCCCATTGCGAGTCATGAACTCCTTGAACTCGGCACTGGTAAAACACGGCCCATTGTCACTCACTAGGACATCAGGCAGGCCGTGCGTGGCAAACATGGCCCGTAGGCTTTCAATGGTGGCAGCGGATGTGATTGCCGACATTATCACACATTCAATCCATTTGGAGTACGCATCTACAACCACTAAGAGCATTTTTCCCAAGAATGAGCCTGCATAGTCGACATGGACCCTGGACCACGGTTTGGAGGGCCAGGACCATAAACTTAGTGGGGCCTCCCTGGGTGCATTGCTTAACTGTGAACATGTGTTACATTTGTGCATGCAGGACTCTAAGTCTGCATCGATACCGGGCCACCACACGTGGGATCTGGCTATCGCTTTCATCATTACGATGCCTGGGTGGGTACTGTGGAGATCACTAATGAAGGTGTCCCTGTCCTTTTTTGGCACCACTACCCGATTACCCCACAGGAGGCAGTCTGCCTGTATAGACATTTCATCTCTGTGCTGCTGGTATGGCTTTATTTCTTCCTGCATCTCTAACGGGACACTAGACCAACTCCCGTGGAGCACACAGTTTTTTTTACTAAGGACAGTAAGGGGTCCTGGCTCATCTGTTGGGCGGTAACAGGTGATTGCTCGCTCTCGAATGTTTCCATTACCATGACTAAGTCTGCGAGCTGTGCCATCTCCACCCCTGTGGTGGGCAATGGCAGCCTACTGAGAGCATCGGCGCAGTTTTCTGTGCCTGGCCTGTGGCGGATGGTGTAGTTGTATGCGGACAACGTGAGCGCCCATCTCTGGATGCGGGCCGATGCATTCGTATTTATCCCCTTGCTTTTAGAAAAGAGGGATATAAGTGGCTTATGGTCAGTGTCCAATTTAAATTTGAGCCCGAACAGATATTGATGCATTTTCTTTACCCCATAAACACATGCTAACACTTCTTTTTCGATCATACTGTAGGCCCTCTCAGTCTTAAGACAGACTTCTGGATGTATAAACAACTGGTTGCAATTTCCCAAATTCATTAGCTTGTTGCAATACACGCCCGACCCCGTACGACAAAGCATCACATGCTAGTACCAAACGCTTACATGGATCGTACAACACAAGCAATTTGTTTCAGCATGTCAGTTTCCTAGCTTTCTCAAAGGCATTTTCTTGGCTTTTATCCCATATCCATTCATCTCCTTTACGCAGTAAAGAGTGCAGGGGTTCTAACAATGTGCTAAGACCCAGTAAGAAGTTACCAAAATAGTTCAGGAGTCCTAGAAACGACCGCAGCTCTGTCATGTTCTGTGGTCTCGGTGTGTTCTTGATTGTCTCCGTCTTCGAATCGGTAGGCCTGATGCCGTCCGTCGCGATTCTTCTCCCCAGGAACTCCAGTTCAAGTGCCAGGAAAATGCACTTCGAGCGTTTTAGCCTGAGCCCCACATGATTAAGCCGACTAAGAACTAAGGTTCTGTAGGTGCTCAACAGTGCCCCAACCTGTAACCAAGATGTCATTCTGGAAGACCACGGTGCGCGGAACTGACATCAGCAAGCTTTCCATGTTCCTCTGGAATATCGCCGCGGCCAATCGAATCCCAAACGGGCATCTGTTGCAAATGAAGAGTCCTTTGTGCGTGTTGATGCAGGTGAGGCCTTTCGATGATTCCTCCAGCTCCTGCATCATGTAGGCCGAGGTCAAGTCCAGCTTTGTGAATGTTCTCCCTCCCGCCAGCATCGCAAATAAGTCGTCTGCTTTTGGTAGTGGGTATTGATCCTGCAATAAGAAACGATTGATAGTTATTTTGTAATCACCACACATTCTTACGGTGCCGTCTCCCTTGAGGACTGGAACAATCGGACTGGCCCACTCATTGAATTCGATCGGCGAAATGATGCCCTCTCGTTGCAGCCGATCCAGCTCGATCTCCACCCTCTCTCTCATCATGTAAGGTACCACTCTCGCTTTGTGATGGATGGGTCGCGCCCCCTGGAATTAAATGGATCTGCACTTTTGCTCCTTGGAACTTCCCGATGCCTGGTTCGAACAGCGAGGGGAACTTGTTTAGGACCTGGGCACATGAGGTGTTGTCGATGGACAAAAGCGCTCGGACGTCGTCCCAGTTCCAGCAAATCTTTCCCAGCCAGCTCCTGCTGAACAGTGTGGGGCCATCGCCCGGTACCACCCAGAGTGGTAACTCGTGCACCGCTCCATTGTAGGAGACCTTTACGGTAGCACTGCCGATTACAGGAATCAGTTCCTTTGTGTACGTTCTCAGTTTAATACGAATGGGAGTCAGGACGGGCCTTGAGGCCTTGCTGCACCATAATTTATCAAAAGTCTTTTTGCTCATTATGGACTGGCTTGCGCCCGTGTCCAGCTCCTTGACACCGAGAGTCCATTTAATTCAACCTTCAGCATTATCGGGGGGCACTTTGTGGTGAATGTGTGCACCCCATATACCTCTGCCTCCTCGGTCTGAGGCTCTGGTTCATCATGATCCACCGTGAATCTGTCCTCCTCTGTAACATGGTGGTTTGCAAGATTAACAGGGTTTGCAGCTCGCCTGCACATACATTGGAGGTGTCCCATTGTTCCACAGCCCTTGCAAATGTATCCTTTGAAGCAGCATGAATGGAATCGATGATCATCCCCACAGCACCAACAAGGTGTTAATGGCCTTGCATTCATCACCCTTGATGGTGGACTCTTGAGTTATCTGTGGATGTGCAGCTGCAGGCGTATCAGTCCTGCCCTCTACATTTCGGTTTGAAAACAATGTTACTTTGTTCACAGTACTTGCAGAAGCACTAATGTGCTGAGAAATTTGTTTGGTATTGTCACTGGTGGCAATAACCGCCTGGGCTATGGCTTTACTCAAGGTTGGGGTCTCTGCAGTCAAAAGTTTGCGAAGTATTACTTCATGGCCAATGCCAAGTACAAAGAAGTCCCTGAGCATGTGCTCTAAGTGTCCTTCAAATTTGCAATGTCGTGCAAGGCGCCTTAGCTCGGCGACATAGCTCGCCACTTCCTGGCCTTCAGACCTCTTGTACGTGCAGAACCGATACCTCGCCATCAGAATGCTTTCCTTCGGGCGGAGATGCTCCCAGGCTAGTGTGCACAACTCATCGTATGACTTCTATGGGCTTCGCTGGAGCGAACAGGTTTTTCATGAGGCCATATGTTGGTGCCCCGCAAACGGTGAGGAGGATCGCCCTTCATTTGGCAGCGTTCACTTCTCCTTCCAGCTCGTTGGCCATGAAGTATTGGTCGAGTCGCTCCACGAAGGTTTCCCAATCATCTCCCTCCGAAAATTTCTCCAGGATGCCCACGGTTCTCTGCATTGTTCGCTCTCTGTATCTCGTCGCCAGTTGTTATTTCTTGAATAAAGTGTCAGACCAGGTACTGCAAGCTCAAAGTAAGGTGTGACCGTAGTTCTTTATTACAGATCTCAGAGTGCCTCTCCAGTCTGTAAGGCCTCCTTATATACAGGTGCTCCCAAGGGATTGTAGGATCCCTTGGGATTCCAGGGGATAAACCCTCTGGTGGTTAGACATAGTATTTACAGGTTTGCATACATAACAGCCACCATGTCAGCCATGGCCCAGTGGGCAGCAATCTCGCCTCTGAGTCAGAAGGTTGTGGGTTCAAGTCCCACTCCAGAGATTTGAGCACAAAAATCTAGGCTGACACTCCCCAGTGCAGTGCTGAGGGAGTGCCGTGCTGTCGGAGGTGCCAATGTTGGATGTGACATTAAACCGAGGCCCCATCTGCTCTCTCAGGTGGATATAAACCTGAAGAAGAGCAGGGGAGTTATCCCCAGTGCTTTGGGCCAATATTTATCCCTCCGCCAACATCACTAAAACAGATTATCTGATCATTATCACATTGCTGTTTGTGGGAGCTTGCTGTGTGCAAATTGGCTGCTGCGTTTCCACGTTGCAGCGGTGACTACACTCCAAAAAGCACTTCATTGGCTGTAACATGCTTTGGGACGTTGTAGAAGGCGATATATAAATGCAAGTCATTCTTACTAACAAGTTATGACTATGCTCCAAACATTTGTAATGAGAGTCCAACTCTGTGTTCATCAATAGAGGGGCCACTTGCTCCAGCCCAGATCTACTTCACACAGCTTCCAACATAAATCACACAATGCTTCACTATTTTTTATAAAGCTGTTATATTTCTTGCCCCTTCCCTGTAAATCTGTCCGTGCCCTGCACCAAACGCCACATTAGTAGACAGGCAGGTGACCTGTTGCCCAGTCTGACAGCGATATCTTGATTCATTGTCCAACTTTTTGTTCCGTCTCAGGACGTGATTTGTCATTGGCTCAGTACCTCCCCCTGCTGTCTTGGCAGAGATCTGGAACTCGGCATATTGAGAAGCAAGGGCATTTTCTTTCAAACAGGGGAGACCTGATTGAGGTGTATAAAATTATGAGGGGCCTGGATAGAGTGGATAGGAAGGACCGATTTCTCTTTGCAGAGGGGTCAATAACCTGTGTGCGTAGATTTAAAGTAATTGGTCGAAGGTTTAGAGGGGATTTGAGGGAAATTTCTTCATCCAGAGGGTGGTGGGGGTCTGGAACTCACTGCCTGAAAGGGTGGTAGAGGCAGAAACCCTCACCACATTTAAAAAGTACTTGGATGTGCACCTGAAGTGCCGTAACCTACAGGGCTACGGACCCAGAGCTGGAAAGTGGGATTAGGCTGGGTAGCTCTTTGTCGGCCGGTGCGAACACGATGGGCCGAATGGTCTCCTTGTATGCCATAAATCTCTCTGGTTCTATGTGGTTGACCCAAGCTCCCATGTATTGCTGTGCTGAGCCACCTCAGAGAATGTTTAAGAAACGGATTAAATGCATGTTACAACAACACCTCTTAGACTGCTAAAAGACCGACATTTTGATGTTCCACATCAAAACTTGCCAGAATTTGTCACCATCATTATCTACATATCTTTATCTGGGCATGTAAAACAAATCTTAGCTTGTGTATTCGATACCCCAGGTGAATTCTATCCATACTGCAAAACATCAACCTGCAGGCTGTGCCGGGAGTCAGCATCAAACCACACAAGGAACCACACAGAAATAAACTTTCGGATGAGAGGTTAAACCAAGGCCCCATCTGCTCTCTCAGGTGGATGTAAAAGATTCCATGGCACTATTTTGAAGAAGAGCAGTGGAGTTCTCCCCGGTGTCCTGGGGCCAATATTTATCCCTCAATCAACATCACTAAAACAGATTATCTGGGTCACGATCACATTGCTGTGTGTGGGAGCTTGCTGTGCGCAAATTGGCTGCTGCATTTCCCACATTACAACAGTGACTGCACTCCAAAAGTACTTCATTGGCTGTAAATCACTTTGAGACGTCCGGTGGTCATGAAAGGCGCTATATAAATGCAAGTCTTTCTTTCTTTAAACCAATTATGTGAAGCACCTCAGTGCTGCGCTCCTGTCTAAGTCTCCAAGTCTACCTACAATCTAGTTGGTTGCTATGCTAATGTCCGCTAGGTCACTGTGGAGGGCAGGAGTGTGGCCTGCAGTGAGCTTCTCCCTTTTCAATAAGCACACTGCCTCAGATCAACATTGCTGGCATCCGGGGGGATGTCTACCCGATTAACCATTGCTCCCTTCTGGTCAAGGAAGACACAATGAATGTCAGTGCTCAACTCGATAGAAGAAGAAAGACAAAGATTGAGAAAAAGAACTTGCAAAGTTTACAAGAGATTAGGAGATAAGAGATATTATGCACTTTAATGTATTCATTACAGATTTTATAAAGCAACACCATTATGAAACCGATATACAGGCAGAGACTGTTAGCTTTGTTCTAGTAGTGCAATCTCGTGACTCAGTGGGCAGCATCATCACCTCGAGGTCAGAAGTCCAAAGTCCCACTCCAGGGACTTGAGCACAAAAATCTAGGCTGACACTCCCAGTGCAGTGCTGAGGGAGCGCTGCACTCCCGATTAAACCACGCCTCAATTTCAAAATTCTCATCCTTGTTTTCAAATCCCTCCATGGCCCTCGCCCCTCCCTATCTCTGTAATCTCCTCCAGCCCCACAGCCCCCCCGAGATATCTGAGCTCCTCTAATTCTGCCCTCTTGAGCATCCCTGATTATAATCGCTCCACCATCGTTGCCCTACGTGGCTCGGTGTCAAATTTTTTGTCTCATAACACTCCTGTGAAGCGCTTTGAGAAGTTTCACTACGTTAAAGGCGCTATATAAATACAGGTTGTTGTTGCTGAATACAAAAGTCCGAGGCTTCGCACGGCCTGAACTGTGAGCCCATTACCTGCAGTTCGAGCGCTCCGCAATGCACTCCCAGTGATGAGAAGCCCCCGGCCTTGTACTCTGGGTAGCGGGAATAGAGCAAACTCTTCTGTTTGCTATCTATATCGCATTGTATTTGTAATTAGTAACATTGGAAAAAGATATTGTTTGAAAATGTTATATTTTAAAATCTCCTGCATTAATAGAACTAGCATTGTATGTGACAGGACGAATGTCCGAGTGATTCTTTAAGAGCTAGAAATTCAGCAGGTTTGTGTCCGTTTTGCGTCATGGCGAAACGGAAAAAGTAAATTTTTTTGCCGCTAAGCAAGCTGCGCAAAATTTAGCGCCGGGTGGAAAATTCGCCAGTGGTTTTGTGATGGCGCTAAAAATGTTCGCCCGGCCGTTTTTTTAGTTGTTTTTATGACGTCAATCGGCGTGCAATGTTGCGCTATCGCTGGGGGCGGAAAATTCGCCGATATCGCCATTTTTACTGCCCGAAAAACACGCCCGAAAAAATCAAATCTCACCGGGTCGGACCCATGGCGTACCCGGTGCTAACGGCGCCATCTTGAAAAACTGAGCAGGAGTTCAGTGCATAAAAGGATTTGGAGGGAAGGTGGCATTTTACAGGGAGCTTTATGTGAGTTTATTGTTTTTAAGGACATTTAAAAGAATGGGGGCTATAATATCTCTGCCATTATTCCTGGCGGTTTTTTCTATGCAGCATTGATCTGGAAGAAGGCTTATTGATGAGCATTTTGAGTGTAATCAAAGAGCTCACAGACGTATGGGGAGGAGAACTTACCCCCCACGGGTTTACAGGGAACATCGCTCATACCTGCAGCTCTCTGAGGCACAGTGCGTTCGAAGGCTGCACTTCCAAAAAGAGGTGGTCACAGAGATATGCCAGCTCATACAGGCAGACCTACAGCCTACCAGCGGCAACAGGACTGCACTGCCCGTCAAGGTGAAGGTGACTGCGGCACTTGCCTTCTATGCCTCCGGCTCCTTTCAGGCATCAGCGGGGGACATATGCTCCATCTCGCCGCACGCTACACATTGCTGCATTCAGCAAGTGACTACTGCACTGTATGCATGCAGGATGGACTTTATAAAGTTCCCAATGACCAAGGAGGCACAGAATGAGAGGGCGAAAGGTTTTGTATGAATTGCTGGCTTCCCCAAGGTTCAGGCTGCCATTGATTGTACGCACATCGCCCTGCGAGCACCTTTAGAGGATCCAGAGGTTTACGGAAACCGAAAGGGATTCCACTCCCTGAACGTACAGATTGTCTGCGACCATACACAGTGCATCATGGCAATCAATGCCCAATATCCAGGGAGCATCAATGAAGTTTTCATCTTGCATGAGAGCAGTGTCTCAGGCCTGTTCCAGCGTAAACCACAAGGCCAGAGCTGGATGCTGGGGGACAAAGATTACGGCCTGGCCACCTGGCTCATGACCTCCCTCCGGAACCATCAGACAGACGCCAAGCATCGCTATAATACCAGCCATATAACCACACGCAACATCATCGAGCAGACAACTGGAGTGCTGAAGCAGCGCTTCCGATGCCTGGACCACTCTGGAGGCAGCCTGCAATACTCCCCTCAGCAGGTCTCGGAGTTCACTGTGGTGGGCTGCATGCTACACAACTTCGCCATCATGAGGGGACAGGAATTGTCAAAGGGGATTGCAGGACCACCTCAGGAGGGGAGGTGGGGGAGGGGGGAGAGGAGGAGGAGCCTGGCGAGGAACCCATGCCACCACCTCCACCACAATCACAGGGGAGGCCTCGTGGAACCTTCGCCGCTGCAAAAGCCTTATGTTGGCAGCTCCTAATTGAACGCTTTGCTTGAAGAGTGAACGGCAGGTTTGACCGTTGCCTGCCCACTCTATCCCACCATGTTGACTATTCCCCCTCTTATTCTGCAAATGAGACACTGCACAAGAATGGTTAAGGTGAACAAAATAATTTATTAAACATACAGTAAGTTGATAAACATTGTAACTAGAATAAGATTTAACTTGAATAAAATGTAAACTTCCCAAATGTGGAACAAAATATATTAAACATTATTGTGAATTGGCAAACTTTTATAAAATATCAACAAAACAGCAACAAGCCTTGCAGCAAACGCCTTTACCTGAGGCCCCGTACCCCCCTCCCCCCCTCTCCCCCCTCCCTTGGGTCATGACCCTACCCAAGGTGGTACTTAGACATCGTGCAGCAACGCGGCCAGAGTCCTGCTGTAAAAGATGGATCGTCAATAGAGGCACCATGTGTGGATCCCCTGGAGAAGCTCAGGGTTTGGAAGGCCAGGCTTCTGGGTAGTAAAGCTCTTTGTCGGCCTCACCACTCACAGGTGGCCTGAGCCTGGGTGTGACAGTGGGACCGCAGTGCCAAAGGTCGAGACCATTAATTGCCCATAGGCATTGACAGCCTCGCAGGTCGCAGCAACAATCTGCGACATGCCCTCCCTCATGTCCGCCGATTGTGCCGCAATGCTTGTAGGAAAACCACCCAAGACCTCCAGGAGCTGTCGGTTGAGGTGGACACGCTCCCTGGACAGTCCCACCATGTCCACGTGTGCGTCTGTCTGTCTGTCAGCCGACCGGCTTTGCCAGTTCACCCGCCGGAGAGATGGCATTCGGGATTCAACCGCGGGAGTGCGTTGCTGCACGCCACTTGTACCCGGGGCCTTGAATTGGTCAAAGCCCGAGAATGTTTCTTCCTCGTCAGAGCTCGTGGCCGCAGCTAAAAGAGGGATCGATTGCATCGCCCCCCCACCCCTCCGGAATAGCTTTATCAGTTTCCTCCCCCCGTGGAGGTTCCTCATCTTCGGTGTTATCCTCATCCCCCTCCTTCACTCCCACACCATGGGCTGAGGTGGAGGCTTCATTGGCGGATGTGGCTCCTCCTATAAATGGAAATAGAAAACAACAGACGAGTGGTTAGCAGCGGGAGGGGGCAAGGTGACATGAGGAAGGTCACATAACACAGGCCCATTTGAAGGACCGGCGCTACTGCATTATATGTAGCCCATAGACACTGCATCACATTGTCCGAGCCTATAGACACTGCATCACATTGCCCCAACCCAAGCCCATAGACACTGCATCACATTGTCCGAGCCTATAGACACTGCATCACATTGCCCCAACCCGAGCCCATAGACACTGCATCACATTGCCCCAACCCGAGCCCATAGACACTGCATCACATTGTCCAAGCCCATAGACACTGCATCACATTGTCCGAGCCCATAGACACTGCATCACATTGTCCGAGCCCATAGACACTGCATCACATTGCCCCAACCCGAGCCCATAGACACTGCATCACATTGCCCCAACCCGAGCCCATAGATACTGCATCACATTGCCCCAACCTGAGCCCACAGACACTGCATCACATTGTCCCAACCCGAGCCCACAGACACTGCATCACATTGTCCCAACCCGAGCCCACAGACACTGCATCACATTGTCCCAACCCGAGCCCACAGACACTGCATCACATTGTCCCAACCCGAGCCCATAGATACTGCATCACATTGCCCCAACCCGAGCCCATAGACACTGCATCACATTGCCCCAACCCGAGCCCACAGACACTGCATCACATTGTCCCAACCCGAGCCCATAGACACTGCATCACATTGTCCGAGCCCATAGACACTGCATCACATTGTCCAAGCCCATAGACACTGCATCACATTGTCCCAACCCGAGCCCATAGACACTGCATCACATTGTCCAAGCCCATAGACACTGCATCACATTGCCCCAACCCGAGCCCATAGACACTGCATCACATTGCCCCAACCCGAGCCCATAGATACTGCATCACATTGCCCCAACCCGAGCCCATAGACACTGCATCACATTGCCCCAACCCGAGCCCATAGATACTGCATCACATTGCCCCAACCCGAGCCCATAGACACTGCATCACATTGCCCCAACCTGAGCCCACAGACACTGCATCACATTGTCCCAACCCGAGCCCACAGACACTGCATCACATTGTCCCAACCCGAGCCCACAGACACTGCATCACATTGTCCCAACCCGAGCCCACAGACACTGCATCACATTGTCCCAACCCGAGCCCATAGATACTGCATCACATTGCCCCAACCCGAGCCCATAGACACTGCATCACATTGCCCCAACCCGAGCCCACAGACACTGCATCACATTGTCCCAACCCGAGCCCATAGACACTGCATCACATTGTCCGAGCCCA
Organism: Pristiophorus japonicus; assembly: GCF_044704955.1. Classification (NCBI taxonomy): domain Eukaryota; kingdom Metazoa; phylum Chordata; class Chondrichthyes; family Pristiophoridae; genus Pristiophorus; species Pristiophorus japonicus. The sequence goes on along the minus strand of NC_091990.1, from coordinate 3,295,720 downwards.
TAGACACTGCATCACATTGTCCAAGCCCATAGACACTGCATCACATTGTCCCAACCCGAGCCCATAGACACTGCATCACATTGTCCAAGCCCATAGACACTGCATCACATTGCCCCAACCCGAGCCCACAGACACTGCATCACATTGTCCCAACCCGAGCCCATAGACACTGCATCACATTGTCCAAGCCCATAGACACTGCATCACATTGCCCAACCCGAGCCCATAGACACTGCATCACATTGCCCCAACCCGAGCCCATAGATACTGCATCACATTGCCCCAACCCGAGCCCATAGACACTGCATCACATTGCCCCAACCCGAGCCCATAGATACTGCATCACATTGCCCCAACCCGAGCCCATAGACACTGCATCACATTGCCCCAACCCGAGCCCATAGACACTGCATCACATTGCCCAACCCGAGCCCACTGACACTGCATCACATTGCCCCAACCCGAGCCCACAGACACTGCATCACATTGCCCCAACCCGAGCCCACAGACACTGCATCACATTGCCCCAACCCGAGCACACACACACTGCATCACATTGCCCCAACCCGAGCCCACACACACTGCATCACATTGCCCCAACCCGAGCCCATAGACACGGCATCACATTGCCCCAACCCGAGCCCATAGACACTGCATCACATTGCCCCAACCCGAGCCCATAGACACTGCATCACATTGCCCCGGGGATTTTGCAGGGCTTACCCTCAGTTTCGAACAGGGGCCCCACGGATAGTCGACCTCCCTGGGGCACCGATGAAACCTGCCACATGCTCCTCGAGGTCTGTTAACGGCAGTGTCGGGGGCGGACTGCTGCCTGCCCATCGCTGCTCCCGGCGGATGTGGGACAACTTTCCCAGCAAAGATAAAAATGGGAATGGTTACCAGAGGGCCCTTCTGCTCTTGGGCACACACAGATAGCCATCAAAGCACTTATACCACACTGTGTGCATGTAATACAGTCCTCTGTTTAATGGCCCTGGAAGTTACAGGTGGTTCATGAGGAAGGCATCAAAGTGCAGAAACATCTGATAAGATGTCAGAAAGCAGTCTTACTAGTGTGTAACGATCATGCATGGCAACTAAGGTGCAAGAGTAAGCCTACCTAAAACAACATGTGTCAGATTTACAATTTAAGCAATGCATAAAAATATTACTTACTCTGACGACCCTGCAATGGTCATTGAACCTTTTCCGACATTGCTTGTGGTCGCTCCTGATGTCAGCCACTGCTGGTCCATAAATGCCTTCGCACAGCTGGGAGGGGTTTACTGGCACACCGCCTATTAAAATCCCCCATCTACTTTGCACAGCTACGATGAAGGCCTCGTTTGCCACAAAACTAAATTTCTTGGCTCTCTGCCTGCTGAAGTCTCCTTCCATCGCGGCTGCTCTGTGAAAAATAGCTGATTCAGCCCTGGGTGCACTGCACATGCGCCCTGACAACTGACCAGAATCGCCGAAGAAGCAAAAAATGGGGGGGAAAAAATCGGCAAATATAAAATTCGCGCATGCACAGAAGGTCCCTTTTTTTCCAATTGCAAATTTCGCCTCCGGCGGAAAAATTCAGTTGTGCAAGGCCAGATTTACCGCTCGCGCTGTCGCTGGGCACCGTTTGGCAACTTTTGCCACGTCCAGCGATAGCAGTACCTCGGCGGTAAAAACAAATTCTGCCGCGATTATCGCCCAAAAACGGGCGAAATTGCTAAAATCCAAATTTCTAGCCCTGAGTGTGTCTGACTTGTAGATTTATATAATAATATTCAAAATTTATACTGAGTAAAAAATTTAATTTTATTCATATTTGGAAAAGAACTGATTACTCACATTTGCCAATTATTGCCTTCCATTTGCTGCGTTTAAAAACAGAGTGATTAATGCAAATATGATGCAAGGTACTTTGTAACATGTAGAATTTTTTGTGGTTTACTGTTTCGTTGGATTAATTTGTCAACTGGATTGTAAATACATCGAGTAAACCCTTATCTGTTTTGGAGACTGTAATGTATTTGCATCATGGGTTCTTCGCTTAAGAATTCATAGCACCACATTGCTACTAAGAACTAGTTGGTTTCATAGAATCACAGAAATTTACAGCACGGAAGGAGGCCATTCGGCCCATCGTGTCCGTGCCGGCCGACCAACAGCTATCCAGCCAAATCCCACTTTCCAGCTCTCGGTCCGTAGCCCTGCAGGTTACGGCACTTCAGGTGCACATCCAAGTACTTTTTAAATGTGGTGAGGGTTTCTGCCTCTACCACCCTTTCAGGCAGTGAGTTCCAGACAACCACCACCCTCTGGGTGAAAAGATTCTCCTCAAATCCCCTCTAAACCTCCCCCCAATTACTGTAATACTGCATGAGAAAATTGGTGTTTGAAAAAAAATGTATAATGTTGAAGGAAGCCCATTTATTAACATTCGGGCTGGGGATCCTCCTTCAAACAGTATTCAATTGGGGCATAAATGCGATGCCAATCAGTACCCACAGATTCTATATTTAGGACTGAGATGAGGAGAAACTTCTTCACCCAGAGAGTGGTGAACCTGTGGAATTCTCTACCACAGAAAGTTGTTGAGGCCAATTCACTAAATATATTCAAAAAGGAGTTAGATGAAGTCCTTACTACTAGGGGGATCAAGGGGTATGGTGAGAAAGCAGGAATGGGGTACTGAAGTTGCATGTTCAGCCATGAACTCATTGAATGGCGGTGCAGGCTAGAAGGGCCGAATGGCCTACTCCTGCACCTATTTTCTATGTTTCTATGTTTCTATACAAGGACAAATTCTCCATCGGGGCGCTGATTAAAAACAAAAGAAATAGCCTCATCTTTAACAAACGTTTACTAAAATATTGAAAAATGAAGTCTCATACTATACGAAGCACAGGGTCTCTGTACCTAACTGCACGGACTCCGTGTCTCTGTGTTGGGCACTGTGGATGGTTTGTGTGTGCATCGGAGTTCCGATCACATTTCTTTTTATCTCGTTGCTTCCTTCTGTCTCTCTTCCTCAGCTGGAAGACGAGGACCAGTGCAAGCTTGGTCCTCCCCCTGCCTGTGATGAACGCTGTTCATTAAGCATTGACCACGCTCCAGTGGGCGGGTCGCGTGCCCGATACTAGACTCCCGAAACAAGCACGCTACTCCGAGCTCCGTCACGACAGGCGAGCCCCAGGAAGACAGAGAAAACGTTTCAAGGACACTCTCAACGCCTCCTTGAAAAAATGTAACATCCCCATCGAAACCTGGGAATCCCCGGCCCAAGACTGCCCAAAGTGGAAGGGAAGCATCCGGGAAGTCCCCGAACACCTCGAGTCCCTTCGCCGGGAGCACGCGGAAGCCAAGCGCAAACAGCGGAAGGAGCGCACGGCAACCCAAGCCCCCCACCCACCCGTCCCTCCAACCACCGTCTGCCCCACCTGTGACAGAGACTGTAGGTCCCACATTGGTCTCATCAGTCACCTGAGAACTGGTGTTAGTGTGGGAGCAAGTCATCCTCGACCCCGGGGGACTGCCTGAGAAGAAGAGTATTGTACTGTAATTGCACCATAGCAGGCAGGTTGAATGATATTAAACGTCTTTCACCGTTTGCACATGAGCATCGTGAGCACCTAACTGTCGAGTGCTGCTCCATTTAACAGCTCTGCCAACAGGATTACAGCGAGAGGCAGCCTTGAGACTTGATTGGACGATCTTCCGTTCAGGAATGCTTTAACACCTGAGCTTCTCAGTCACCCTGTGATAACATAAAACTTTATGAGGGTAATTAGAGAGTTTTGCTTCCATTCTGACAGCACAGCATCCAGACTGTGTTATAAAACCGTACGGCATAAGCCAAACACGACGACTGCGTGGAAAGAAAGAAAATAAAGACTTGCATTTATATAGCACCTTTCACGGCCATCGGACATCTTAAAGCACTTTACAGCCAATGAAGTACTTTTGGAGTGCAGTCACTGTTGTAATATGGGAAACGCAGCAGCCAATTTGCGCACAGCAAGCTCCCACACACAGCAATGTGATAATGACCAGATAATCTGTTTTAGTGATGTTGATTGAGGGGTAAATATTTGCCCCAGGACACCAGGGCTAACTCCCCTGCTCTTCTTCAAAATAGTGCCATGGGATCTTTTATGTCTACCAGAGAGCAGACGGGGCCTTGGTTTAACGTCTCATCCGAAAGATGGCACCTCCGACAGTGCAGCACTCCCTCAGACTGCACTGGGAGTGTCAGCCTAGATTTTTTTTGTACTCAAGTCCCTGGAGTGGGATTTGAACCCACAATCTTCTGACTCAGAGGTGAGGGTGCTGCCCACTGAGCCACAGCTGACAATGAGCTGAATGGCCTCCTTCTGCAAAATTCTATGATTTCATTCCTTCTCGGACCCACTAAATAATTAAAATCTGGTGATACAAGCACTAATTGGGTCATTTTCACACGACGTTATAGTGTAAAATGGGTGAGAGCGAGGCAGTGGCCCATTTTACGTCCTGATCAATTTTCAATGACCCCAAGTGGGAATAAATGGGCTGTCGATTCATTATCGCCTGTGTTACACTATCGCAAAAAGTCAAAATGATCCCCTAACAGCTTTGTGCAATGTTAGTCTTGTCTGCATTTCCCGTTTCCAGACTTCGATGAGTGAGCGGTGATGAAGACTAGGAAAACATGATGTTTGTAGTTATATATGACAGCTTCAGTACTAAAGCAACCACTGCTTTATCAAAGTTTTATACTAATCCATAAGAGATGCCAATAATTTTCAAAGCAAAGCCCGATGGATTACTTAAAGACTTAAGTGGATTACTGAGAGCGCAAGACCCCATAAAGAATGCTTCATCATTATACTGGGAAACAAGTGTTGCATTGTACCTTTTAAGTAGACGCTGCTAAATGAGAAGGGATAATCTTATAAGCATCGCAATTTGAAACACATCTCAACCCCATTATCAACTTGTCTGAGCCATTATTCAGCCCACCATACAATCAATGGCTTCTTTCTGTGCAGTAAATGTCTATGATTCTATGATTCCCTCCAGCAGCCACAGACACCTGCCTGCACTGCTGTGTCTGTGGCTATGAAACCAACGACTGCACTCACCTATTATGGCACAGGGTTATTTCCGGCAGTCACGGAGGACCTGTGCAGTATCAGCCAGGATGCAGTGTGGGCATGGATTCAGTACGTGACTGATGCACTTTACAGCAAGGTTCGGGATATCTCGTTGACTGCCATCGCACCGAGGGAGCAATGAGATACGGCCATCCAGTTTCACGAGGTTTCTGGCTGGCCCAAAGTCCTGGGCTCAAGAGATGGCATCCATGTTGCATTGTCAGCTCTTACAGACAATCCTTCAAGAAGCAGGTTTCTACTGACAGTCTTTGGAGGCTTCCTCGCATCTGAACCCAGCAGTTGGTCTTTCCTCTGCTCAATGTCATCGCGAGGATATTGCCAGGACTGGAGAATTTTAGCAATGAGGAAAGATTGGATAGGCTGGAGTTGTTTTCTGTGGAACAGAGGAGGCCGAGGGGAGATTTAATTGAGGTGTATAAAATTATGAGGGGCCTAGACAGAGTGGATAGCAAGGAACTATTTCCCTTTGCAGAGAGGTCAATAATCAAGGGACATAGATTTAAATTAATTGGTAGAAGGATTAGAGGGGATTTGAGGAGAACCTTTTTGACCCAAAGGGCAGTGGGGGTCTGGAACTCACTGCCTGAAAGGGTGGTAGAGGCAGAAACCCTCACCACATTTAAAAAGTGCTTGGATATGCACTTGAAGTGCCGTAACCTACAGGGCTACGGACCGATAGCTGGAAAGTGGGATTAGGCTGGTCGGCCGGTGCGGACACGATGGGCCAAATGGCCTCCTTCTGTGCTGTAAATTTCTTTGATTCTATGACATGGCTTTTAGATAGAACTGATGTTGTATTTTTAGAAAAGTAAATTGAAGTATAATTTCAAATTGAATCTGAGTATTTCAGTAATACTAGCTTCAAGTTACTAGTTAGATGAGGAAAGACGGGAGGAGGCTCGAGTGGAGCATAAACGCCGGCATGGCCTGGTTGGGCCAAATGGACTGTTTCTGGGCCGTATATCCGATGTAATCCTATGTAAAAAGCAGATCAGTTACAACAATCAATCTAAAAAGAAAAGAATGAGGAGCAATGCTTACCAACGACATAGGTAAAAAAAGGGATGAGGTCCTACGAAACGAATTTAAGGAGCTAGGAGCTAAATTAAAAAGTAGGACCTCAAAAGTAGTAATCTCAGGATTGCTACCAGTGCCACGTGCTAGTCAGAGTAGGAATCGCAGGATAGCGCAGATGAATACTTGGCTTGAGCAATGGTGCAGCAGGGAGGGATTCAAATTCCTGGGGCATTGGAACCGGTTCTGGGGGAGGTGGGACCAGTACAAACCGGACGGTCTGCACCTGGGCAGGACCGGAACCAATGTCCAAGGGGGAGTGTTTGCTAGTGCTGTTGGGGAGGAGTTAAACTAATATGGCAGGGGGATGAGAACCAATGCAGGGAGACAGAGGGAGACAAAAAGGAGGCAAAAGCAAAAGACAGAAAGGAGATGAGGAAAAGTGGAGGGCAGAGAAACCCAAGGCAAAGAACAAAAAGGGCCACTGTACAGCAAAATTCTAAAAGGACAAAGGGTGTTAAAAAAACAAGCCTGAAAGCTTTGTGTCTTAATGCAAGGAGTATCCGCAATAAAGTGGATGTATTAACTGTGCAAATAGATGTTAACAAATATAATGTGATTGGGATTACGGAGACATGGCTCCAGGATGATCAAGGCTGGGAACTCAACATCCAGGGGTATTCAACATTCAGGAAGGATAGAATAAAAGGAAAAGGAGGTGGGGTAGCATTGCTGGTTATAGAGGAGATTAATGCAATAGTTAGGAAGGACATTAGCTTGGATGATGTGGAATCTATATGGGTAGAGCTGCAGAACACCAAAGGGCAAAAAACGTTAGTGGGAGTTGTGTACAGACCTCCAAACAGTAGTAGTGATGTTGGGGAAGGTATCAAACAGGAAATTAGGGGTGCATGCAATAAAGGTGCAGCAGTTATAATGAGTGACTTTAATATGCACATAGATTGGGCTAGCCAAACTGGAAGCAATACGGTGGAGGAGGATTTCCTGGAGTGCATAAGGGATGGTTTTCTAGACCAATATGTCGAGGAACCATCTAGGGGGGAGGCCATCTTAGACTGGGTGTTGTGTAATGAGAGAGGATTAATTAGCAATCTCATTGTGCGAGGCCCCTTGGGGAAGAGTGACCATAATATGGTGGAATTCTGCATTAGGATGGAGAATGAAACAGTTAATTCAGAGACCATGGTCCAGAACTTAAAGAAGAGTAACTTTGAAAGTATGAGGCGTGAATTGGCTACGATAGATTGGCGAATGATACTTAAGGGGTTGACTGTGGATGGGCAATGGCAGACATTTAGAGACCGCATGGATGAACTAAAACAATTGTACATTCCTGTCTGGCGTAAAAATAAAAAAGGGAAGGTGGCTCAACCGTGGCTATCAAGGGAAATCAGGGATAGTATTAAAGCCAAGGAAATGGCATATAAATTGGCCAGAAATAGCAGCGAACCCGGGGACTGGGAGAAATTTAGAACTCAGCAGAGGAGGACAAAGGGTTTGATTAGGGCAAGGAAAATGGAGTACGAGAAGAAGCTTGCAGGGAACATTAAGGCGGATTGCAAAAGTTTCTATAGGTATGTAAAGAGAAAAAGGTTAGTAAAGACAAACGTAGGTCCCCTGCAGTCAGAATCAGGGGAAGTCATAACGGGGAACAAAGAAATGGCAGACCAATTGAACAAGTACTTTGGTTCGGTATTCACTAAGGAGGACACAAACAACCTTCCGGATATAAAAGGGGTCGGAGGGTCTAGTAAGGAGGAGGAACTGAGGGAAATCTTTATTAGTCGGGAAATTGTGTTGGGGAAATTGATGGGCTTGAAGGCCGATAAATCCCCAGGGCCTGATGGACTGCATCCCAGAGTACTTAAGGAGGTGGCCTTGGAAATAGCGGATGCATTGACAGTCATTTTCCAACATTCCATTGACTCTGGTTCAGTTCCTATCAAGTGGAGGGTAGCCAATGTAACCCCACTTTTTAAAAAAGGAGGGAGAGAGAAAACAGGGAATTATAGACCGGTCAGCCTGACCTCAGTAGTGGGTAAAATGATGGAATCAATTATTAAGGATGTCATAGCAGTGCATTTGGAAAATGGCGACATGATAGGTCCAAGTCAGCATGGATTTGTGAAAGGGAAATCATGCTTGACAAACCTTCTGGAATTTTTTGAGGATGTTTCCAGTAAAGTGGACAAGGGAGAACCAGTTGATGTGGTATATTTGGACTTTCAGAAGGCTTTCGACAAGGTCCCACACAAGAGATTAATGTGCAAAGTTAAAGCACATGGGATTGGGGGTAGTGTGCTGACGTGGATTGAGAACTGGTTGTCAGACAGGAAGCAAAGAGTAGGAGTAAACGGGTACTTTTCAGAATGGCAGGCAGTGACTAGTGGGGTACCGCAAGGTTCTGTGCTGGGGCCCCAGCTGTTTACATTGTACATTAATGATTTAGATGAGGGGATTAAATGTAGTATCTCCAAATTTGCGGATGACACTAAGTTGGATGGCAGTGTGAGCTGCGAGGAGGATGCTATGAGGCTGCAGAGTGACTTGGATAGGTTAGGTGAGTGGGCAAATGCATGGCAGATGAAGTATAATGTGGATAAGTGTGAGGTTATCCACTTTGGTGGTAAAAACAGAGAGACAGACTATTATCTGAATGGTGACAGATTAGGAAAAGGGGAGGTGCAACGAGACCTGGGTGTCATGGTACATCAGTCATTGAAGGTTGGCATGCAAGTACAGCAGGCGGTTAAGAAAGCAAATGGCATGTTGGCCTTCATAGTGAGGGGATTTGAGTACAGGGGCAGGGAGGTGTTGCTACAGTTGTACAGGGCCTTGGTGAGGCCACACCTGGAGTATTGTGTACAGTTTTGATCTCCTAACTTGAGGAAGAACATTCTTGCTATTGAGGGAGTGCAGCGAAGATTCACCAGACTGATTCCCGGGATGGTGGGACTGACCTATCAAGAAAGACTGGATCAACTGGGCTTGTATTCACTGGAGTTCAGAAGAATGAGAGGGGACCTCATAGAAACGTTTAAAATTCTGACGGGTTTAGACAGGTTAGATGCAGGAAGAATGTTCCCGATGTTGGGGAAGACCAGAACCAGGGGTCACAGTCTGAGGATGAGGGGTAAGCCATTTAGGACCGAGATGAGGAGAAACTTCTTCACCCAGAGAGTGGTGAACCTGTGGAATTCTCTACCACAGAAAGTAGTTGAGGCCAATTCACTAAATATATTCAAAAGGGAGTTAGATGAAGTCCTTACTACTCGGGGGATTAAGGGGTATGGCGAGAAAGCAGGAAGTGGGTACTGAAGTTGCATGTTCAGCCATGAACTCATTGAATGACGGTGCAGGCTAGAAGGGCTGAATGGCCTGCTCCTGCACCTATTTTCTATGTTTCTATGTTTCTATCCTGACAAAAGTGGGATTTGTAATGCCCCACATTTCCCAGAAGACACCAAGCATGCAGCACGATACAACTTGTGGGCAGCCGAACAAAGTAAGTTCACATACCTTTGCTGATCCCATTGCCCAGGAGGCTGTCCCTGAGCGATGCAATTGTCTGTCAGCTGTGGCTCAGTGGGTAGTTCACCCCACTCTGAGTCAGAAGGTTGTGGGTTCAAGTCCCACTCCAGGGACTCAAGCACATCAGTCTTGACTGACACTCCCAGTGCAGTGCTGAGGGAGCGCTACACTGTCGGAGGTGCCGTCTTTTGGATGAGATGTTAAACCCCATCTGCCCTCTCAGGTGGATGTAAAAAATCCCATGGCACTAATCTGAAGAAGAGCAGGGGAGTTCTCCCCGGTGTCCTGGGGCCAATATTTATCCCTCAATCAACATAACAAAAACAGATTCTCTGGTCATTATCACATTGCTATCTGTGGGAGCTTGCTGTGCGCAAATTGGCTGCCGCGTTTCCAACATTACAACAGTGACTATTCTTCATTGGCTGTAAAGCGCTTTGAGACATCCGGTGGCCGTGAAAGGCGCTATATAAATGCAAGTCTATTCTTTATTTGGGCAGGCCAGACTTATTATCAAACAACATTTGGAGCAGGTGTATTTAGGTAACCAATGTGAAAGATGATACTGGCCTTTGAGGTAAAATGCTTGCAGTATAGAGAATAATTCACAGGGAAAAATAGAGGCTAACTGGCTGTGAACAAGGCAGCTAGTTCGATGAAACCTCGAGCAATCAATAACACACCTCATGTGAAAGAGCTAGCTCTGCTAAATGTTCAGCCTCTATCTCCTAAAACCCAAATCGCCACCTCTACCACCTAGAAGACGCATGGGAACACCACCACCTCCACGTTCCCCTCCCAGTCACACACCATCCTGACTTGGAAATATATCGGCCGTTCCTTCATCGTCGCTGGGTCACAATCCTGGAACTCCCTCCCCAACAGCACTGTGGGAGCACCTTCACCACACGGACTGCAGCGGTTCAAGAAGGCGGCTCACCACCACCTTCTCAAGGGGCAATTAGGGACGGGCAATAAATGCCGGCCTTGCCAGCGACACCCACATCCCAGGAACGAATAAAAAAATACTAAAACCAAAATACAAACTGGTTAGAACCAGAGACCAAACTCGCAATTCTTTCGTCAACTATAATTTTGCACGAACAGCCAAAAATGAGACGGGCAAAACCAAATCTGCATTCTGCTTATCGCAGCTGAGTTAAAGGAAGTACCAGTGCAGCCTTCGGACGCCTGAGGAAGAGAGTGTTTGAAGACCAGGATCTCAAACCCCGCACCAAGCTCATGATCTACAGAGCAGCAGTGATACCCGCACTCCTGTATGCCTTAGAGACATAAGAACATAAGAACATAAGAATTAGGAACAGGAGTAGGCCATCTAGCCCCTCGAGCCTGCTCCGCCATTCAACAAGATCACGGCTGATCTGGCCGTGGACTCAGCTCCACTTACCCACCCGCTCCCCATAACCCTTAATTCCTTTATTGGTTAAAAATCTATCTATCTGTGATTTGAATACATTCAATGAGCTAGCCTCAACTGCTTCCCTGGGCAGAGAATTCCACAGATTCACAACCCTCTGCGAGAAGAAATTCCTTCTCAACTCGGTTTTAAATTGGCTCCCCCGAATTTTTAGGCTGTGCCCCCTAGTTCTAGTCTCCCCTACCAGTGGAAACAACCTCTCTGCCTCTATCTTGTCTATCCCTTTCATTATTTTAAATGTTTCTATAGATCACCCCTCATCCTTCTGAACTCCCAACGAGTAAAGACCCAGTCTACTCAATCTATCATCATAAGGTAACCCCCTCATCTCCGGAATCAGCCTAGTGAATCGTGTCTGTACCCCCCCCCAAAGCTAGTATATCCTTCCTTAAGTAAGACCTGGACTATGTACAGCAGACACCTCAAAGCACTGGAGAAGTACCACCAACGCTGCCTCCGCAAGATCCTGCAAATCCATTCACAGGATAGGCGCACCAACATCAGTGTTCTTGCTCAGGCCAACATCCCCAGCCTTGAAGCATTGACCACGCTCGATCAGCTCCGATGGCCACATTGTCCACATGCCCGATACTAGACTCCCAAAGCAAGCGCTCTACGCCGAGCTACGTCACGGCAAACGAGCCCCAGGAGGGCAGAGAAAACGCTTTAAGGACATCCTCAAATCCTTCTTGAAAAAATGTAACATCCCCACCGACACCTGGGAATCCCCGGCCCAAGACCGCTCAAAGTGGAGGAGAAGCATCCGGGAAGTCCCCGAACACTGAGTCTCTTCGCCGGGAGCACGCGGAGGCCAAGTACAAACAGCGGAAGGAGCGCACGGCAACCCAAGCCCCCCACCCACCCGTCCCTCCAACCACTGTCTGCCCCACCTGTGACAGAGACTGGAGGTCCCACATTGGACTCATCAGTCACCTGAGAACTGGTGTTAGTGTGGGAGCAAGTCATCCTCGACTCCGGGGACTGCCTGAGAAAAGAAGAAGACAGTAAGAAGTTTCCTAAACTTACTTCAGTACATTGAGTCCTCAACATTTCTTCCCAACACAGTGCTAACAGTAGACGAAGGTACATCAACAGAAGACATTCAGCCACTCATGTAAAACCCGCTCTGTCGAACTCATATGGCCAACAAATGTTTAGATTCATTTTTGGCCTCTTCTTCAGCCAGAATGAGAACATGCGGTGACAGCTAAGTGATGTTGTCTTTTACAGATTATTATCTGCCAAAGTACTGGTGTATGAGGCTGTCACATGTATTACTAATTCTCGTAGAGCACCACCCTGGACCAGGGACAGGCACCGAGATTGATATCTGGCTGGAAAAATCTATTTTCTCTTCCAAAAGGGCCATTAAATAGACTTTATATGTGGCTATAAAGGGCATGGCAAGCCATGAAGGGCCCAGATATGTTCCAAGTAGCTAATTACAGCAAGTTGTCCCGAAACACATTGCCAGTATTCTGAAGGCGTGTGATTGCTACGGGTTGGAGACTCGGATTGAATCTCGTTTTCTGAACTGCACCAAAGAGCTGGTGACAGGATTCTGGGCGTTTAAGTAGCTGGTGACATTATTGCTGCCTTGTGTTTGGGGAATGAATACCAATTCACTTTGCAAAGAACACGTTCATTCCACGTTCCATAATAACGCAGCCCATGACATCAATATTCCTCTGTGTGTTAAAATACTTGCACAAACTCATGGCTGTACTATTCTAATGTTGACCCATTTACTTAATGACTTCATCAGAACAGCACAAACTTAAATATACACCAGGAGGTTAACCAGTGCCGAAACCAGAGGGCTAAGAATAGCGTACAAAGGAAATTAAAACTACAGGCGTCAACAAGAGCCAAATATATCTTCCTTCGCATCAACTTTTAGGAGCATCCATCATAAAGATGATACCAGAACTGCAGGTCATCCCTTTCAGGAAAGGCTGAAGCAAAAGAAAATCCTAAAGGGTGACCTAATAGAGGTCTTTAAAATGATGAAAGATTTTGATAGAGCGGATACAGAGAGAATGTTTCCACTTGTGGGGAAGAGCATAACTAGAGGCCATCAATATAAGATAGTCACCCAGAAATCCAATGGGGAATTCAGAAGAAACTTCTTTACCCAGAGAGTGGTGAGAATGTGGAACTCGCTGCCACAGGGAGGGGTTGAGGCGAATAGTATCGATGCATTTAAGGGGAGACTGGACAAGCGTATGGGGGAGAAGGGAATAGAGGGTTATGCTGATAGAGTTAGATGAGGAAAGACGGGAGGAGGCTCAAGTGGAGCATAAACGCCGGCATGGACTGGTTGGGCCAAATGGCCTGTTTCTGGTCCGTATATCCTATGTGGTCATACTTCAAAGTGTCAAAGTTATATTAAAAACAAGACACGGGCCAAGAAATCTCACTGCTGCCTGAAGCAATCGCTCTGTCTGCCAGTTCCAGTTGGTGCTAGCATGTGACCCTGACCGAACTCTGGTTCGGGGATTCGGGCCTTTAACCATCACTGGCAAGCTGCAGGTGTGAGGTAGGCATCCTGCTGCCGCTCGCTGGTCATGGAAAGAAAGAAGAACTTGTATTTCTATCGCGCCTTTCACGACCACCGCACGTCTCGAAGCGCTTTACAGCCAACAAATTACTTTTGGAGTGTAGTCACTGTTGTAATGCAGGAAACACAGCAGCCAATCTACGCACAGCAAGCTCCCACAAACAACAATGTGATAATGACCAAATAATCTGAACTCCCCTGCTCTTCTTCAAATAGTGCCATGTGAGCTTTCACTGCCACCTGAGAGAGCAGACGGAGCCTCAGTTTGACGTCTCATCCCAAAGACAGCATCTCTGACAATGCAGCACTCCCTCAGCACTGCACTGGGAGTAGTCAGTTTGAATTTCTGTGCTCAAGCACCTGGAGTGAGACTTGAACCCACAACTTTCTGGCTCAAGAGGCGAGGGTGCTGCCCACTGAGCCACGGCTGACACTGCAGTGTAGGAAATCTCCCAGTTCCTACGCTGAGTTCCATTATCTGTCAGCTCAGAGATGGTCTAAATGACACACATACATTTTTTTCTGTTATTGACATATCAGAACATTGCACAAGGACAGTTTGCCCGAGCACACTTTCATTTTAATGAGATTATCAAGGCAAGTGCTGACACAGAGCACTGAGCAAATTGTGCAAACTGAAAATAAATGCTACAATGATGGAAAAATAGTTTGCAAGCTACAAAATCGTGTGATCAGCAAGGAATATTTCACCCCAATTTTTTTTTATTTACCATGCCCCACAGCCTCAAATCTATTTAACGTTTTGATCTCCGATCCAAAATGACGTTATTTAACTTGATAGTAATTGTATGGAACTGAGATTTTGTCAGTTAATAGAAAGTATAAGATATCGAGACATTGGCTATTCTTTTGCATGCATTAGTATCTGTGACATGTCCTGCCAGTGTTATCTCCGGCGAGCTGATAATTCCCGTGGATAATGGGCAAAAGGTTATGACATTGTGGGAGAATAGATGTTTACTGCAGCTCCATGATCCCTACCTGCTGAGTCCCTGGCACTACCAGCACAGCGAGCCTCTCAGTGATTTCGAGTGGTCACGTTGAAAAGATTTTATTAGAGAACAACAACTTGCATTTATATAGCGAGAGGATTTGAGTAAAGGAGCAGGGAGGTCTTACTGCAGTTGTACAGGGCCTTGGTGAGGCCTCACCTGGAATATTGTGTTCAGTTTTGGTCTCCTAATCTGAGGAAGGACGTTCTTGCTATTGAGGGAGTGCAGCGAAGGTTCACCAGACTGATTCCTGGGATGGCAGGACTGACATATGAGGAGAGACTGAATCAACTGGGCCTTTATACACTGGAGTTTAGAAGGATGAGAGGGGATCTCATAGAAACATATAACATTCTGACGGGACTGGACAAGTTAGATGCAGGAAGAATGTTCCCGATGTTGGGGAAGTCCAGAACCAGGGGACACAGTCTAAGGATAAGGAGTAAGCCATTTAGGACTGAGATGGCAAATACATGGCAGATGAAGTATAATGTGGATAAATGTGAGGTTATCCACTTTGGTGGTAAAAACAGAGAGACAGACTATTATCTGAATGGTGACAGATTAGGAAAAGGAGAGGTGCAACGAGACCTGGGTGTCATGGTACATCAGTCATTGAAGGTTGGCATGCAGGTACAGCAGGCGGTTAAGAAAGCAAATGGCATGTTGGCCTTCATAGCGAGGGGATTTGAGTACAGGGGCAGGGAGGTGTTGCTACAGTTGTACAGGGCCTTGGTGAGGCCACACCTGGAGTATTGTGTACAGATTTTGTTTCCTAACTTGAGGAAGGACATTCTTGCTATTGAGGGAGTGCAACGAAGGTTCACCAGACTGATTCCCGGGATGGTGGGACTGACCTATCAAGAAAGACTGGATCAACTGGGCTTGTATTCACTGGAGTTCAGAAGAATGAGAGGGGACCTCATAGAAAATTCTGACGGGTTTAGACAGGTTGGATGCAGGAAGAATGTTCCCGATGTTGGGGAAGTCCAGAACCAGGGGTCACAGTCTAAGGATAAGGGGTAAGCCATTTAGGACCTAGATGAGGAGAAACTTCTTCACCCAGAGAGTGGTGAACCTGTGGAATTCTCTACCACAGAAAGTAGTTGAGGCCAATTCACTAAATATATTCAAAAGGGAGTTAGATAAAGTCCTTACTACTAGGAGGATCAAGGGGTATGGCGAGAAAGCAGGAAGGGGGTACTGAATTTGCATGTTCAACCATGAACTCATTGAATGGCGGTGCAGGCTAGAAGGGCCGAATGGCCTACTCCTGCACCTATTTTCTATGTTTCTATGAGGAGAAACTTCTTCACTCAGAGAGTTGTGAACCTGTGGAATTCTCTACCACAGAGAGTTGTTGAGGCCAGTTCGTTAGATATATTCAAGAGGGAGTTAGATGTGGCCCTTACGGCTAAAGGTATCAGAGAGTATGGAGAGAAAGCAGGAATGGGGTACTGAGGTGAATGATCAGCCATGATCATATTGAATGGTGGTGCAGGCTCGAAGGGCCGAATGGCCTACTCCTGCACCTATTTTCTATGTTTCTATGTTTCTATGTTAGCATGGTGAAACATTCCAAGGTGCTTTGAAGGAGCGTTATCCAACAAAATCTGACACTGATCCACACGAGATATTAGGTTAGGTGACCAAAAGCATGGTCAAAGAGATAGAACATCGCCTGATTTAAAATGCCCCTCTAACACACGGCTCCATGTCTATCTCTGTAACCTCCTCCAGCCCTACACCCCTCCCTATCTCTGTAACCTCCTCCAGCCCCTACACCCCTCCCTATCTCTGTAACCTCCAGCCCCTACACCCCTCCCTATCTGTCACCTCCTCCAACCCCTACACCCCTCCCTATCTCTGTAACCTCCTCCAGCCCCTACACCCCTCCCTATCTCTGTAACCTCCAGCCCCTACACCTCTCCCTATCTCTGTTACCTCCTCCAGCCCCTACACCCCTCCCTATCTTTGTAACCTCCTCCAGCTCTACACCCCTCCCTATCTCTGTCACCTCCTACAACCCCTACACCCCTCCCTATCTCTGTAACCTCCTCCAGCCCCTACACACCTCCCTATCTCTGTAACCTTCTCCAGCCCCTACACCCCTCCCTATCTTTGTAACCTCCGCCAGCCCCTACACCCCTCCCTATCTCTGTAACCTCCTCCAGCCCTTACACCCTCCCTATCTCTGTACCTCCTCCAGTCCTTACACCCCTCCCTATCTCTGTAACCTCCTCCAGCCCCTACACCCCTACCTATCTCTGTAACCTCCTCCAGCCCTACATCCCTCCCTATCTCTGTAACCTCCTCCAGCCCCTACACCTGTCCCTATCTCTGTAACATCCTCCAGCCACTATACCCCTCCCTATCTCTGTACCTCCTCCAGCCCCTACAGCCCTTCTTATCTCTGTCATCTCCTCCAGCCCTACACTCCTCCCTATCTCTGACACTTGCTCCAGCCCTACACCCCTCCCTATCTCTGTCACCTTCACCATCTCCTACACCCCTCCCTATCTCTGTAACCTCCTCCAGCCCCTACACTCCTCCCAATCTATGTAACCTCCTCTAGCCCTACACCCCTCCCTATCTCTGACAACACCTCCTACCAGCCCTAAAACCCTCCCTATCTCTGTAACCTCCTCTAGCCCCTACACCCCTCCCTATCTCTGAATCCTCCTCCAGACTCTACGCCCCTTCCTATCTCTGTAACCTCTTCCAGCCCTACACCCCTCCCTATCTCTGTAACCTTCTCCAGCCCCTACACCACTCCCTATCTCTGTAACCTCCACCAGCCCTACACCCCTCCCTATCTCTGTAACCTCCTCCAGCCCCTACACCCCTCCCTATCTCTAACCTCCTCAGGCCCTATACCCCTTTCTATCTTTGTAACCTCCAGCCCCTACACCCCTCCCTATCTCTGTAACCTCCTCCAGCCCTACAACCCTCCCTATCTCTGTAACCTCCTCCAGTCCTACAACCCTCTCTATCCCTGTAACCTCCTCCAGCCCTACACCCCTCCCTATCTCTGTAACCTCCTCCAGCCCCTACATCCCTCCCTATCTCTGTAACCTGCTCCAGCCCCTACACCCCTCCCTATCTCTGTCATCTCCACCATCTCCTACACCCCTCCCTATCTCTGTAATCTCCTCCAGCCCCTACACCCCTCCCTATCTCTAACCTCCTCCAGCCCTACACCCCTCCCTATCTTTGTAACCTCCAGCCCCTACACCCCTCCCTATCTCTGTAACCTCCTCCAGTCCTACAACCCTCTCTATCCCTGTAACGTCCTCCAGCCCTACACCCCTCCCTATTTCTGTAACCTCCTCCAGCCCTACACCTCTCCCTATCTCTGTAACCTCCTCCAGCCCTACACCCCTCCCTATCTCTGTAACCTCCAGCCCCTACACCCCTCCCTATCTCTGTAACCTCCTCCAGCCCCTACACCCCTCCCTATCTCTGTAACCTCCTCCAGTGCTACAACACTCCCTAGCCCTGTAACCTCCTCCAGCCCTACACCCCTCCTATCTCTGTAACCTCCTCCAGCCCTACACCCCTCCCTATCTCTGTAACCTCCTCCAGACCCACAACCCCTCAGATGTCTGCACTCCTCTAATTCTGTCGCCTTGAGCATCCCAGATTTTCATCACCATTGGTGGCAGTGCCTTCAGCTGCCTGGACACCAAGCTCTGGAACTCCCTCCCTAAGCCTCTCTGCCTCTCTACCTCTCCTCCTTAAAACCTACCTCTTTGGCCAAGCTTTTGGTCATTTACCCGAATATCTCCGTGTGCGGCTTGGTGTCAATTGTTTTGTGCGAACATACTTGTGAAACACATTGGACTGTTTTACAACATTAAAAGCGCTATATAATAGCAAGTTGTTGTTGTTGAGTGATAGTGTGCAGCTTTGCAAGGGATCTTGGGGTATCTGTCCACAGATCCCTGAAGGTAGCAGGACAGGTGGATAAAGTGGTTAAAAAGGCATACAGGATACTTGCCTTTAATAGCTGAGTCATAGAATACAAGAGCAGGGGGGTATGCTTGAACTATATAAAACACTAGTTAAGTCACAGCTGGAGTACTGCGTGCAGGTCTGGTCACCACATTACAGGAAAGATGTGATTGCACTAGAGACGGTAGAGAGGAGATTTAGGAGGATGTTGCCTGGACTGGAAAACTTTCGCTATGAGGAAAGATTGGGTAGGCTGGGGGGAGATTTAATTGAGGTGTATAAAATGATGAGGGGCCTGGATAGAGTGGATAGGAAGGACCTGTTGCCCTTAGCAGAGGGATCAATAACCAGGGGGCATAGATTTAAAGTAATTGGGGGGCGGTTTAGAGGGGATTTGAGGGGAAATTTCTTCACCCAGAGGGTGGTGGGGGTCTGGAACTCACTGCCTGAAAGGGTGGTAGAGGCAGAAACCCTCACCACATTTAAAAAGTACTTGGATGTGCACTTGAAGTGCTGTAACCTACAGGGCTACGGACCGAGAGCTGGAAAGTGGGCTTAGGCTGGGTAGCTCTTTGTCGGCTGGCGTGGACATGATGGGCCGAATGGCCTCCTTCTGTGTCGTAATTTTTCTATGATTCTATGAACTTACACACAAACTCACCTGTTAAGACAAACAATTGGGAAGCACTTGTGTATAAATTAGAGCTCCGCTTTTAACCTTAAGTACAATAAACATTTTAAGTTTTACAATTACTGGTGCCAAGGCTTCACAGTAAGAAAAGTATTACTAACTCTAGATGGCTTTGCATAGATCTAATTACAGCTGAGTTTCCCTTTAATGTTTTACATCCCTATAATTAAAGAACTTTCCTTTGTGAAATCCTGGGAGTGCAGAGATATCAGCAAATGCCATAACTGCTCAACCTTCATGATTCTTTAAGTCCCCACTTTATCATTTGAAGGAAGCACTGCCAGGCCGGACTGTTCTTTCTATAATTGCAACAAGAGAGAGTCTAACCACCGCCCCTTGATATTTACCGGCATTACCATCGGCGAATCTCCCCCCCACCCCCATCTACATCCTGCGGGTAACGGGGGTGGGGTCACCATTGACCAGAAGCAGGAACTCCCTCCCTAACAGCACTGTGGGAGCACCTTCACCACACGGACTGCAGCGGTTCAAGAAGGCGGCTCACCACCACCTTCTCAAGGGGCAATTAGGGATGGGCTATAAATGCCGGCCTTGCCAGCGATGCCCACATCCTAGGAACTAATAAAAAACAAGTGCCCTACCATAATATTTTATGAGGCAAGCAATCCCAGGCACCCCGACATCTAGAGGCTGGACCATAATGCAATACACTGCTCATTGCACCCTTGGAAGGTGAACAAGTTGAAATTTCATACATGGGGATCAAATTCTATTTTCTAGGAAATGCTGATGCCCACAGCACGCACTCAGTCTCGTGATGCCTCAGGGCTCTGTTCCAGATACTTTAAATCTCAATTATAGAATGTGAATGGACTAGTGGCTGACTCGTGTAACAGGAGTGACAGATTCCCAAAGCTGCATTGACCCGTTTTACGTGGAACTGGGATCCAGGGATCAGCAACTGAGTGTGTGGAGAGCTCAAAGAGGATCGGTCATGTACTGCTTCCTTAAATTATACACCGCCACTGCAGAGAAGGCAATTCTTCAGCAGCACCTCCCAAACCCGCCACCTCTACCACCTAGAAGGACAAGGGCAGCAGGCGCTTGGGAACACCACCACCTCCACGTTCCCCTCCCAGTCACACACCATCCTGACTGGGAAATATATCGGCCGTTCCTTCATCGTCGCTGGGTCACAATCCTGGAACTCCCTCCCTAACAGCACTGTGGGAGCACCTTCACCACACGGACTGCAGCGGTTCAAGAAGGCGGCTCACCACCACCTTCTCAAGGGCAATTAGGGATGGGCAATAAATACCGGCCTCGCCAGCGACGCCCACATCCCAGGAACAAATAAAAAAATGGAAACTAAGAGGTTCACTTGTCTTGTTATAGCTCGCACCTTACTTCTTTGCCTTGGCTGCTTTGGGTGGGGTTTTCGGTTTCTTGCTGCCTTTGTTTGCAGCCCGGAGGGGCGGTAATGGCGGCGGTGAGCATTTCCAGGCGGGCGGGCAGCTTCCAGCGTCCCATTTGTTGCCGGGTTTGCGGGGGCCGCGGAGCGTTACCGCCCGGGAGAGGCGAGCCGGTGTGCAACGCCCCCTGGTTGCGACATCGGCTCGAAATTTGAAACTCGCCCGATCCATAGCGCCCATTGGCGCCCCCTGGTGGGACCGCCTGTGCAAGCGGGCGGCCCGATCCGTAGTGCCCAGTGGCGCCCCCTGGTGGGACCGCCTGTGCAAGCGGGCGGCCCGATCCGTAGTGCCCATTGGCGCCCCCTGGTGGGACCGCCTGTGCAAGCGGGTGGCCCGATCCGTAGTGCCCAGTGGCGCCCCCTGGTGGGATTGCCTGTGCAAGCGGGCGGCCCGATCCGTAGTGCCCAGTGGCGCCCCCTGGTGGGATTGCCTGTGCAAGCAGGCGGCCCGATCCGTAGTACCCAGTGGCGCCCCCTGGTGGGATTGCCTGTGCAAGCGGGCGGCCCGATCCGTAGTGCACAGTGGCGCCCCCTGGTGGGACCGCCTGGGAGAACGGGCAGCCCGTGCTGGGGTGGCTGCAGTGAGGGAAGGAACGTCGACCTCAGGTAAGTGTGATTGTGTTTTTATATTTTTTTGTAATTCAAGTGGATGTGACTTCAGGAAAGTATTGGGAATGTTTTTGATGAGTTTTTTTCAGATTTTTTTTTCCCAGGGAAGCCTCTGTCAGAACGTTCCGAGGCTAGCTGTTTAGCTCGGGATTTTCCCATGCTCAGCCGGCCTAGCGCCCTGAGAGAGGTGTCTAACTTAGCGCTCCGCCTCACACTCAGGGCCCAGCTGATGAATTTTGTGGCTGGAGACGCAAACCGTTTCCCAGTGCAAAATTTATCGCTCCGCCTGGATTAACACCGCAACATAGGCATGAGCGAATTTCCATCCCAAGGTGATTTATTTATTAGTACTAGAGCCATTTATTTGCCCACAGACCATTTAAATTGCACTGCTCCAGTGGTGGAGCTCAAGAATGTCTGTTCTTCCTGATTAATTAGTTACAATGACCTATAACGAGCATGGTGGATAGAGGTGTACCGATGGATGTGGTGTATTTAGATTTCCAAAAGGCATTCGATAAGGTGCCACACAAAAGGTTACTGCAGAAGATAAAGGTACGCGGAGTCAGAGGAAATGTATTAGCATGGATAGAGAATTGGCTGGCTAACAGAAAGCAGAGAGTCGGGATAAATGGGTCCTTCTCGGGTTGGAAATCGGTGGTTAGTGGTGTGCCACAGGGATCGGTGCTGGGACCACAACTGTTTACAATATACATAGATGACCTGGAAGAGGGGACAGAGTGTAGTGTAACAAAATTTGCAGATGACACAAAGATTAGTGGGAAAGCGGGTTGTGTAGAGGACACAGAGAGGCTGAAAAGAGATTTAGATAGGTTAAGCGAATGGGCTAAGATTTGGCAGATGGAATACAATGTCGGAAAATGTGAGGTCATCCACCTTGGGAAAAAAAACAGTAAAAGGGAATATTATTTGAATGGGGAGAAATTACAACATGCTGTGGTCCAGAGGGACCTGGGGGTCCTTGTGCATGAATCCCAAAAAGTTAGTTTGCAGGTGCAGCAGGTAATCAGGAAAGCGAATGGAATGTTGGCCTTCATTGCGAGAGGGATGGAGTGCAAAAGCAGGGAGATCCTGCTGCAACTGTACAGGGTATTGGTGAGGCCGCACCTGGAGTACTGCGTGCAGTTTTGGTCACCTTTCTTAAGGAAGGATATACTAGCTTTGGAGGGGGTACAGAGTCGATTCACTAGGCTGATTCCGGAGATGAGTGGGTTACCTTATGATGATAGATTGAGTAGACTGGGTCTTTACTCGTTGGAGTTCAGAAGGATGAGGGGTGATCTTATAGAAACATTTAAAATAATGAAAGGGATAGACAAGATAGAGGCAGAGAGGTTGTTTCCACTGGTCGGGGAGACTAGAACTAGGGGGCACAGCCTCAAAATACGGGGGAGCCAATTTAAAACCAAGTTGAGCAGAAATTTCTTCTCCTAGAGGGTTGTGAATCTGTGGAATTCTCTGCCCAAGGAAGCAGTTGAGGCTAGCTCATTGAATGTATTCAAATCACAGATAGATAGATTTTTAACCAATAAGGGAATTAAGGGTTACGGGGAGCGGGCGGGTAAGTGGAGCTGAGTCCACAGCCAGATCAGCCATGATCTTGTTGAATGGCGGAGCAGGCTCGAGGGGCTAGATGGCCTACTCCTGTTCCTAATTCTTATGTTCTTATTATTTGATACTTCAACTGTCAATTGAACAAACGATTTGTCCTTTTTTCAACTCATCCCTGCCATTGTTACCTCCAGACTTGACTATTGCAACGCACTCCTGGCTGGCCTCCCACATTCTACCCTATGTAAACTTGAGGTCATCCAAAATTCGGCAGCCCGTGTCCTAGCTCGCACCGAGTCCCGCTCACCCATCACCCCGTGTGCTCACTGCCCCGCGACCTAAATCACACCCAGTCCCGCTCACCCATCACCCCCTGTGCTCACTGCCCCGCGACCTAAATCACACCAAGTCCCACTCACCCATCACCCACTGTGCTCGCTGACCTACATTGGCTCTCGGTTAACCAAAGCCTCGATTTCAAAATTCTCATCCTTGTTTACAAATCCCTCCATGGCCTCGCCCCTCCCTATCTCTGAAATCTCCTCCAGCCCGCCCCCTCCCGCAAGCACCCCCCCACCCCCCCAAGATGTCTGCGCTCCTCTAATTCTGCCATTTTGAGCATCCCTGATTATAATCGCTCCACCATTGGTGGCCGTGCCTTCTGTTGCCTGGGCCCCAAACTCTGGAACTCCCTCCCTAAACCTCTCCGCCTCTCTACCTCTCTTCCCTCCTTCAAGATGCTCCTTAAAACCTACTTCTTTGACCAAGCTTTTGGACATCTGCCCTGATATCTCCTTATGTGGCTCGGTGTCAAATGTTTTGTCTTATAACACTCCTGTGAAGCGCCTTGGGATGTTTTGCTACGTTAAAGGCGCTATATAAATACAGATTGTTGTTGTTGGTGCTGAAGACACATTACCGACAGTCCACAGAAGAGTGAGTATTGTGTGGCATAGGGATTGCCCTGGGAAGTCAGGATTAAATCGTATCTCTTCTTTCGTAGAGCATCACCAAAGATCCCCACTATGGCAGATAGGGAGGAATATCTGAAAGGGTTTCCATTGTGGCAAGATGCTCACCTGAACAGGAAACTTGTAGTTATTTAGTCTCTTACTGAGGAGGAGGCTGGTGTGCAGCATCAACACTGGTATAGACAGAAGGGGGTCCTGAATGGCCTGCTTCTGTGCTGTAAAATTCTGTGTACATTTCTTTCACGGCACTTGCCAAATGAGTTATTTAGAAGCACAGGCATTATGTTGGCAAACACAGCAGCCATTTTGCACACACTAAATATTAACAAAATGTCCCAGGTATTGTTGGTTGAGGAAGGAATGGCGAAATATCTAAGGAGGGACTTAGAAGTCTTCGTGAACTTAATATTAAACATGTCGAACTGATGCAAAGTAGCAATCAACAAAGAGAATAGGATGTTAAACTACATAGCCAAAACCGTAGAATAAAAGTCAGCGGAGGTAGTGATCAAACATTATAGGGCACTGGTCAGGCTGCAGCTAGAATACCATGTTCTGTTTTGGTCACCAAGGAACTGCAGAGAAGAAACACGCCCTACTATCAGGGTTCTGCGTTATAAGCAAAGACTGGATAGGCTTCAGCATCACACTCTAGAAATGATGCATCCGAGAGGTGATCTTATAGAGGTTTATAAGTTGAGTAATGATAGAACAAAAATTAACCCAGAATATTACTTTAAAATGTTTTTTTAATTCATTCACAGGATGTGGGTGTCGCTGGCAATGTCAGTCTTTATTGCCCTCCCTAATTGCCCTTTGATACAACTGAGTGTCTCACTCGGTCATTTCAGAGTCAACCACATTGCTGGACACCGCGGACCACTTCCCATATCTCGGGAGCCTCCTATCAACAAGAGTAGTAATCTCGGGATTGCTACCAGTGCCACGTGCTAGTCAGAGTAGGAATCACAGGATAGCTCAGATGAATACGTGGCTTGAGCAATGGTGCAGCAGGGAGGGATTCAAATTCCTGGGACATTGGAACTGGATCAGGGGGAGGTGGGACCAGTACAAACCGGACGGTCTGCACCTGGGCAGGACCGGAACCAATGTCCTGGGGGAGTGTTTGCTAGTGCTGTTGGGGAGGGCTTAAATTAATATGGCAGGGGGATGGGAATCTATGCAGGGAGACAGAGGGAAGTAAAATGGAGGCAGAAGCAAAAGATAGAGAGAAGAAAAGTAAAAGTGGAGGGCAGAGAAACCCAAGGCAATAAACAAAATGGGCTACATTACAGCAAAATTCTAAAGGGGCAAAGTGTGTTAAAAAGACAAGCCTGAAGGCTCTGTGCCTCAATGCGAGGAGTATTTGTAATAAGGTGGACGAATTAACTGCACCTTAATGAATATGATATAATGGGATTACAGAGACATGGATCCAGGGTGACCAAGGCTGGGAACTCAACATCCAGGGGTATTCAACATTCAACATTCAGGAAGGATAGACAGAAAGGAAAAGGAGGTAGGGTAGCATTGCTGGTTAAAGAGGAAATTAACGCAATAGTAAGGAAGGACATTAGCCTGGATGATGTGAAATCTGTATCGGTGGAGCTGCGGAATACCAAAGGGCAGAAAACGCTAGTGGGAGTTGTGTACAGACCACCAAACAGTAGTAGTGAGGTTGGGGACAGCATCAAACAAGAAATTAGGGATGCGTGCAATAAAGGTACAGCAGTTATCATGGGCGACTTTAATCTACGTATTGATTGGGCTAACCAAACTGGTAGCAATATGGGGAGGAGGATTTCCTGGAGTGTATTAGGGATGGTTTTCTAGACCAATATGTTGAGGAACCAACTAGAGAGCTGGCCATCCTAGACTGGGTGATGTGTAATGAGAAGGGACTAATTCGCAATCTTGTTGTGCGAGACCCCTTGGGGAAGAGTGACCATAATATGGTAGAATTCTTTATTAAGATGGAAAGTGATACAGTTAATTTGGAGACTAGGCTCCTGAACTTAAGGAACGGTAACTTCGATGGTATGAGACGTGAATTGGCTAGAGTAGACTGGCAAAGGATACTTAAAGGGTTGATGGTGGATAAGCAATGGCAAACATTTAAAGATCACATGGATGAACTTCAACAATTGTACATCCCAGTCTGGAGTAAAAATAAAATGGGGAATGTGGGCTCAACCATGGCTAACAAGGGAAATTAAGGATAGTGTTAAATCCAAGGAAGAGGCATATAAATTGGCCAGAAAAAGCAACAAATCTGAGGACTGGGAGAATTTTAGAATTCAGAAGAGGAGGTCAAAGGTAGAGTACGAGAGGAAGTTTGCAGGGAACATAAAAACTGACTGCAAAAGCTTCTATAGATATGTGAAGAGGAAAAGATTAGTGAAGACAAATGTAGGTCCCTTGCAGCCAGAATCAGGTGAATTTATAATGGGGAACAAAGAAATGGCAGACCAATTGAACAAACACTTTGGTTCTGTCTTCACTAAGGAAGACACAAATAACGTTCCAGAAATACTAGGGGACCGAGGGTCTAGCGAGAAGGAAGAACTGAAGGAAATCCTTATTAGTCAGGAAATTGTGTTAGGGAAATTGATGGGATTGAAGGCCGATAAATCCCCAGGGCCTGATAGTCTGCATCCCAGAGTACTTAAGGAAGTGGCCCGAGAAATAGTGGATGCATTGGTGATCATTTTCCAACAGTCTATCGACTCTGGATCAGTTTCTATAGACTGGAGGGTAGCTAATGTAACACCACTTTTAAAAAAAAGAGGGAGAGAGAAAGCAGGAAATTATAGACTGGTTAGCCAGACATCAGTAGTGGGGAAAATGTTGGAATCAATTATTAAATATGAAAAAGCAGCGCATTTGGAAAGCATTGACAGGATCGGTCCAATTCAGCATGGATTTATGAAAGGGAAATCATGCTTGACAAATCTTCTAGAATTTTTTGAGGATGTAACTAGTAGAGTGGACAAGGGAGAGCCAGTGGAT
Organism: Pristiophorus japonicus; assembly: GCF_044704955.1. Lineage (NCBI taxonomy): Eukaryota > Metazoa > Chordata > Chondrichthyes > Pristiophoridae > Pristiophorus > Pristiophorus japonicus. Next base: position 3,268,752 of record NC_091990.1, on the reverse strand, counting down.
GCGGTGTATTTGGACTTTCAAAAGACTTTTGACAAGGTCCCACACAAGAGATTGGTGTGCAAAATTAAAGCACATGGTATGGGGGTAATGTATTGATGTGGATAGAGAACTGGTTGGCAGACAAGAAGTAGAGAGTTGGGATAAACAGGTCCTTTTTAGAATGGCAGGCAGTGACTAGTGGGGTGCTGCAGGGCCCAGCTCTTTACAACATACATCAATGATTTAGATGAAGGAATTGAATGTAATATCTCTAAGTTTGCAAATAACACTAAGCTAGGTGGTGGTGTGAGCTGTGAGGAGGATGCTAAGAGGCTGCAGGGTGACTTGGACAGGTTAGGTGAGTGGGCAAATGCATGGCAGATGCAGTATAATGTGGATAAAAGTGAGGTTATCCACTTTAGTGGCAAAAACATGAAGGCAGAATATTATCTGAATGGTGGCAGATTAGGAAAAGGGGAGGTGCAACGAGACCTAGGTGTCATGGTACATCAGTCATTGAAGGTTGGCATGCAGGTACAGCAGGCGGTGAAGAAGGCAAATGGCATGTTGGCCTTCATAGCTAGGGGATTTGAGTAGAGGAGCAGAGAGGTCTTGCTGCAGCTGTACAGGGGCTTGGTGAGGTCTCACCTGGAATATTGTGTTCAATTTTGGTCTCCTAATCTGAGGAAGGACATTCTTGCTATTGAGGGAGTGCAGCGAAGGTTCACCAGACTGATTCCTGGGATGGCTGGACTGACACATGAGGAGAAACTGAATCGACTAGGCTTGTATTTACTGGAGTTCAGAAGAATGAGAGGGGATCTCATAGAAACATATAAAATTCTGACGGGACTGGACAGGTTAGATGCAGGAAGACTGTTCCCAATGTTGGAGGAGTCCAGAACCAGGGGACACAGTCTAAGGATAAGGGGTAAGCCATTTAGGACCAAGATGAGGAGAAACTTCTTCCCTCAGAGAGTTGTTAACCTGTGGAATTCTCTTCCACAGAGAGTTGTTGATGTCAGTTCATTGGATATATTCAAGAGGGATTTGAATATGGCCCTTATGGCTTAAGAGATCAAGGGGTATGGAGAGAAAGCAGGAAAGGGGTACTGAGGGAATGATCAGCCATGATCATATTGAATGGTGGTGCAGGCTCGAAGGGCTGAATGGCCTACTCCTGCACCTATTTTCTATGTTTCTATCCAACACCAGATCAGGTAAACACAGCAGATTTTTTTTCCCCTGAAGGACAATAGTGAAGCAGATGGGGTTTTATGACAATTTAGTAGTTTCATGGTGACTAGCTTTTTATTCCAGATTTATTTAATGAACTGAATTTAAATTACCCAGCTGCCATGGTTGGATATGAACTCACGTCTCTCAATCATCCGTCAAGGCCTCAGGATTATTAGATCAGTAACATCACTACTACACTACCGTACCTCCGTGTACAGAACAAAGGGACACAGGTTCAAATTAGTGAAAGATAATTTTCGTAATAATATTCGGAAATTCCTTTTCACAGAGTGATTAATGTATGGAATGGACTTACACATAGAGTAGCAGAGACAAAAATCCTAGGATGAAAAGATTAGGTGCTACAATTGTATTGTATTTGCTTCATGGGTTCTTTGCTTAAGAATTAATAGTAATACATTGCTATTAAGAACTAGTTGGTTTATCAGCAAAGGTTTAACAATCACACTACACATTAGCAGTTCATTCACCAGGCTCACAACCACCTGCCTCATCGTGGATCCCCCGAACCCAACTGGCTGGGGTTTTATTGAGTCTTATGAACATCACGTGACTGGCTAAGCCACTCCCAACTCAACAGCTCTACAATTCATGTAATTCTAACTTTAAATCAAGTGCCCCCTTTTGGCAAGGGCTCCAGAACCCAAAAATATCCAAATAAAACTTTAACAGAAACTTAGAGCAAATTAAAATTTGGTTGCCGGGGGCTGATGATGCACTCCAGTCCCTCGGGTGCCCACCTCTCACGTGCTCCATCTCCAGAGATCAACATCTCTACAATTCTTTTGGGGGGGGGGGAACAAAATAAACCTTAGATCAAGTGCCCCCCTCCAGACACTTTTAACTGCCCCTTTATTTTTTAAAATGTTTTTGGGGTTTTTTTTTGTTTTTTTTGTCTATTTTTTTAATGATTTTTTTGGGGGGCATTAAAACCATATATTTTACAAGTGCCCCCTATAAAAGGGGAGGGGGACACTAAAACTGGCAATTAAAACAAATGAAACTTTAAAACATATAAAATCAAATTAAAATTTGCTTGCCAGGGGTAATAATGCACTCCAGTCCCTCCAGTGCCCACCTCTCCCGGAAGGCCGCGAGCTTACCAGTCGATCAACAGCTCTACAAACCCTGTGAGCATACTCACAGGTGCATACATTACAACAATGAAGGCACATTTGGGTCTCATTGGATGGATGAATTATAACGGGCAGAATGGCCTTCCTCATCTGTAATTATCGGGACCTTGGATTAACCTCTCCTCTGAAAGATGGCATCTCTGACAGTACTGCATTGGAGTGCTAGCCTGATTATGTGCTTAAGCCCCTATTTAAAAAAGGAGGCAGGCAAAAAGCAGGACACTATAGACTGGTTAGCCTAACATCTGCCTTTGGGAAAATGCTGGAGTCCATTATCAAGGAACCAGTAGCAGGACATTTGCAAAAGCATGATTCAATCAAGCAGAGTTAGCATGGATTTATGAAAAGGAAATCATGTTTGACAAATTTGCTAGAGTTCTTTGAGGATATAGCGAGCAGAGTGGATAAAGGGGGAACTAGTGGATGTGGTGTATTTGGATTTCCAGAAGGCATTCGATAAGGTGCCACATAAAAGATTACTGCACAAGATAAAAGTTCACAGGGTTGGGGGTAATATATTAGCATGGATCGAGGATTGGCTAACTAACAAAAACAGAGAGTCGGAATAAATGGGTCATTTTCTGGTTGGCAAACAGTAACTAGTGGGGTGCCGCAGGGATCGGTGCTGGGCCCTCAACTATTTACAATCTATATTAATGACTTGGATGAAGGGACCGAGTGTAATGTAGCCAAGTTTGCTGATGATACAAAGATGGGTGGGAAAGCACATTGTGAGGGGGACACAAAATATCTGCAAAGGGATATAGACAGGCTAAGTGAGTGGTCAAAAATTTGGCAGATGGAGTATAATGTGGGAAAATGTGAGATTAACCACTTTGGCAGAAATAATAGAAAAGCAAATTATAATTTAAATGGAGAGAAATTGCAAAGTGCTGCAGTACAGAGGGACCTGGGGGTCCTTGTGCATGTAACACAAAAGGTTAGTATGCAGATATAGCAAGTAATCAGAAAGACAAATGGAATGTTGGCCTTTATTGCAAGGGGGATGGAGTATAAAAGCAGAGAAGTCCTGCTACAACTGTACAGGGTATTGGTGAGGCCACACCTGGAGTACTGTGTATAGTTTTGGTCTCCGCATTTGATCTTTACCAATGAATCCGTCACAGACCCAATTCATGTCCGGACCGGGGTCAAACAGGGCTGCGTCATCGCCCCAACCCTCTTCTCAATCTTTCTCGCCACCATGCTCCACCTCACAGTCAACAAGCTCCCCGGTGGAATGGAACTAAACTACAGAACCAGTGGGAACCTGTTCAACCTTCGCCGACTCCAGGCCAGGTCCAAGACCACCCCAACCTCTGTCGTCGAGCTACAGTACGCGGATGATGCCTGTGTCTGTGCACATATAGAAGCCGCACTCCAGGACATAGGCAACGTATTACTATGGCGTACAAAAGCATGGGCCTTACGTTAAACATCCGTAAGACAAAGGTCCTCCAGCCTGTCCTCACTGCACAGTGTAAGAGAAATTTGGCATTAGGGGTACCAGCAGGACAAGGGTTAAAGTGCTGGTTCCTGCAATGGCCCATAAGGAGGTAAAAGGCCTCTCTTCGGCCTTGTACCAAGGCTCCAGAAGTTATCAATTCAATAATATTCCGACAGGATACGATGTGAGAACCTAAACAGACATTGATAAGACCTTGCGAAGAGGCTCGAGGCGACTCACAGGCATCAAGGAAATGTATAACAAATTCCGACCTAATGAAGTCATTCTAGTCACGGCCTAAAGCGGTCACGAGGGTCTTGGCCTGTCAATCCAAAGTAGCACTAATAAGGTAGTCCAATTAGAGAAGTAGTACTGATAAGGTAATTCAATTAGAAATCTAGGGAGGTCTTGTCCGGGAACAGAGGGGTTTTGAAATGTATAAAAGTTGTATGATTGTGCTGTTTGGGGAGCATCTCCACTCACAGGCGACTGTGATAAGAGGTGTTCCCGGACGTTCGTAATAAAGATCGTTATACTTTGCCATCCGTCTCTGTCTGCTAACTTCGAGAATTGCTACGTGGGCTGGGGCGAGCGTCGACCCTCTATATCAGTGGGCCCGCTCGTGGGAGAGGAAGCCTTCCCATCTCCCCCTTACATTTGGCGCAGCGAGCAGGGCACGGACTTCCCGAACAGAACAATGACCCAGCTGATGGGGTGAGTATGTTTTAATTTACCACCTTCAAGTTAGAGCTGTGGCATTGTAAACCGCAAGGGAAGGACATCCGTACAAAAGAACCATCTGTAGTGGGTCCCGGAGGGACGGAGACGGTGGCCAAGGATGATCTAGGGGTAAAAGGGGGTCAAAAGGTGCATCCTAAAACGGGCGCATGGAGGTAGCACGGCAGTGTGAGGGTACGACGCAAGGGAAGATATAGAGAGAGGTCTATTGACCCGAAGTGGTACGAGCGCACGGTGCTGGGATGGGAGAACGGCAGTGCGAGGGTACGACGCAAGGGAAGATATAGAGAGAGGTCTATTGACCCGAAGTGGTACGAGCGCACGGTGCTGGGATGGGAGAACGGCAGTGCGAGGGTACGACGCAAGGGAAGATATAGAGGGAGAGGAAGGTCTATTGACCCGAAGTGGTACGTGCGCACGGTGCTGGGATGGGAGAACGGCAGTGCGAGGGTACGACGCAAGGGAAGATATAGAGGGAGAGAGAGGTCTATTGACCCGAAGTGGTACGAGCGCACTGTGCTGGGACGAGAGAGAGAGGGAATGGAGACAACGTTCCTGAGCAGTGACGGGATATATTGACCCAAAGCGTGCAGTGGTACGAGTGCATGGCGCCAAGGAAAGACATATAAATAGCGCCTGCATAGCTGACACGAATTTAAGAGTATCCAAGACCCTCATAGCCCGAAGAAGATGGGTAACACGGCTAGTAAAAAGGCGAATAAAACCAATCATTAATTGTAACTTGCGTAATTACGTAAGGCCATAAAAAAGCTGATAATGACTATCTTAAGTGACATATGGATCCAAAAATAGAACCGGCCAACCAATTAATAAGCTTTGTTGAATGAAGAGAGATTTTTGTGAATGTCTGTCATTGAGTGAGAGTCCCTGTGTGATTTTTTGACTGCGGAATGAACTTTTCATGTTTTCCAAACAGAGTGAAAGTTTTTTAACCCTTTGTAGTGTTGTCCTGTATGTGGGAAGTTTTAAGACATTTTAAGTTAGAAACGCAGGTGTGGATTTATTCGGTAAGTTATGGAGCTAGGAAATGCACAAAGGATAGGTTTGTTGAGCAGAAAACAGCAAGCTTTAGCAGTTTAGAAGAGACTTTGTAACGACCTTGAAACTGGAATTTGAGATAACGAAAAGCAGCCCTCCGTGTAAAATACAAAACCTAATTTGAAGAAAGGAGATCTGAAAAAAAAAGACGTAACGTATTAAATAGGTGCTGACAAAAAAAAGGGGTGTTTGCGATGGAAAAAGACATACTAGTTGATATCGGCTGTGAAAAGAATATTGGTTTAATTGGAAAAAAAAAAATTTGAAGAGGTAAAAGACACTCTCCATTGATGGACGTTGTTTATCAAGAAAAGTCCCGAACAGTCTAAACAAGCAGGAGGGTTTTGAAAATAACGAGGAGAAAAGATCTAAGCTATGTGAACTCAGCACAGAAAGGAAAACTGGGAATTAGAGAACCTTACTGAATTTTTAAATTCTTATGGAACTGGCACGGAAGTTTAGATTTTGTGCTGAGAGAGAGAGAAATAAAACACAAGATTTGCCCAGCGAACGGGACCGTAAAATAAAACGAAATGTTGGAATGTATACAGCTTGTGTGAAAATTGGATTTCAGTAAACAAAATAGCTATTAAAAATGTGTGGTCTTGTTTTAAATCAAAAAAAAAATTTTTTTGCAAGTACTTGAATTAGAAGTTAAAAAAAAAATTGGAGTTTAATCTAAAATGCTGTCTTTCCTGATGAGAAGACTGTTATTATGACGGCTTTACTAATGATTTCTGCTGTTTTAATGGATTCCTAATTTCTAAGCAAGTTTTGAAGGCACAAAGACTTAAAAAATAATTTTTTGGATGATTACGTGAAGTCACGTAATGACATCAGGCTTTCTCACAAACCTGTAAAGGAGTTAACCCTTTCCATTGACAGCTGTTTTATACTGGACATTATTCATTTGGATTTCTAAATAGAATAAAAAAGGCTCACCTGACAGATAGAGGAAATGGTGGGATAGTCAGAATAAAAATAAAAACAGAACTAGCCTATGTAATAATACTCGCCTGATACAAATAAAAGAAAGATATTCAAACAAAACAAATTCAAGAGTTAAAGGCTAAGATAAATAAGCTGGAAGAGATTTTTTTTTAAAATGGGACCAGACGGATAGTGCAGTGCGCAGCCATAGCACCATCACCGATGGCAATAGAGCCCACGGTGGATAAGTGTAGTCCACAAACCCAACCTAACCTTACCTCCGATTTCACAGTGACCTCAACATGCATGGATAAAAGAGCCTAACACCTGGTGACGACCAGGCTATCTGTTTAAAATTTGCAGATAAAACACTCACCGAGATGGGACCGCAGCGGCTGCTTTGACTCTGGAGACTCAGGATGCTGGGGACCTTGAGGCCCACGCAGGCACTGGATAATACAGATGGACTACGAGAGATATAGCACACGCAGGAAAGACACAACTACATGAACTAGCTTTGTTTAATTTGACTGCCGAAATATGCATCCCAGCAGCCAAGGACTGGAGCAAGGACAGAACTTATTTTAACACATGGCTATGTATAGTGTATTAAGTAAGGTTGTAATGCAGCAGGCTGCCGATGCTATGGGCGCCAGTATGGGGAAGGGCGCAGAAATCCAACTGGATGGAATTCCAGTTCTAGAAGCTCATGCCTGGGCGGATGAAGCTGCAAAACAAGCAGCCCAATCCACCCCGCAAGAGAAACAGAAGGGTGGGAAGAGAACGGAACAAAAAGTGGGGCGGATGGAGTGTGAAGCCCTACCACTGCCCCAACAACCACCCTGGGGACAACAAATCTTCCCAGCACAACCACACAAGTCCCCCCATAAGCCCGTCCATAAAGACTGAAGCCAAAGGTTGGCTAGTAATAAAAGAATCTAAAGAAAGGATATAATTAGGATGCGTCAGCGACTACTTAACCTAAATCTAATGGATATCATCCTTCCTAGCTTCTGTGGGAATGAAACTATAAAGTCTATACCAGAACCTGGCACAACGGATCCTCGAAGGCCCAGAATCCACGACCCTGAGATGCAGCAGGGGTTACGACGATGAATTCCATAGACCTGTATGCAATACCTGACCGGGCTAACAACTTAATGGCGTAGTCTGGAGGGGTTTACTGGGGAGGGACTTGGATAACCAAGCCCTACATGAGTGGTGGGGAGATGGCGCGGAAGGGGAACTGTTACAGGTGGCCCATATGATGTAACAAAGGGAGACCCCTTATACCAGATCAATAATATCGGTGAAGTGAGAAACCAAACTTGGTTGCGTTACCAGCAGCCTGCCAGACGGGTGATTAAAGTTAACAATAGTACCCGAGGCATTGCCATAACCGACTGTTATAAAAATAACCAAGTGGCTTTATGTCGAGGTATGTCACGAATGACGAATGATGATTGCGGATTCCACCAGATAAACAGATGTATGCTGAGTATTACTCCTCTCGAACACGATCTGGAGACCATCGCTGCCCCGCAAGGGAACGGAGAGTGGTGCGTGAGCGCGGGGGCAGCCAACTTAACCATATACATCCTGAGACAACGGAAATCATCCACGGAACAATACCGGAATTAAATGAGGAACAATTACGTCTGGTGCAAGGAATCCAGAATCAAAGATGACAGTATATCCGGCTGATGGAAGAAATAGACAACTTACAGAGAGACACTAACGCAATGCTGGCTGATCAGCCCTGGTATTCAAAGCTGTGGGACATTGGACTTGATAATACAGGGCCTGGTTCTGATGGTCATGATGGGATTAACATGTGCACGAATTAAACAGGTCAAACGATACGTCAGGGCACGCACTATGATTAAGGCCATAAGGGATGAAAATTTAAGTAGTCCTACAGGAAGGACTTACCTTATATAAGGTTTCAGGAGGTCCCGAAGCTTGGGAGATGGCCACCCAGTGAACGAACCTATCTGGAACTTGCCTACAGGGAGATAGTTATCGGGAAATATGGCCAGCTTGGCGTATAGCCAAGGGCCAAAAGGGGGGAATTGTAAGAGAAATTTGGCATTAGGGGTACCAGCAGGACAAGGGTTAAAGTGCTGGTTCCTGCAATGGCCCATAAGGAGGTAAAAGGCCTCTCTTCGGCCTTGTACCAAGGCTCCAGAAGTTATCAATTCAATAATATTCCGACAGGATACGATGTGAGAACCTAAACAGACATTGATAAGACCTTGCGAAGAGGCTCGAGGCGGACTCACAGGCACCAAGGAAATGTATAACAAATTCCGACCTAATGAAGTCATTCTAGTCACGGCCTAAAGCGGTCACGAGGGTCTTGGCCTGTCAATCCAAAGTAGCACTAATAAGGTAGTTCAATTAGAAATCTAGGGAGGTCTTGTCCGGGAACAGAGGGGTTTTGAAATGTATAAGAGTTGTATGATTGTGCTGTTCGGGGAGCATCTCCACTCACAGGCGACTGTGATAAGAGGTGTTCCCGGACGTTCGTAATAAAGATGGTTACACTTTGCCATCCGTCTCTGTCTGCTAACTTCGAGAATTGCTACGTGGGCTGGGGCGAGCATCGACCCTCTATATCAGTGGGCCCGCTTGTGGGAGTGGAAGCCTTCCCATCTCCCTCTTACAACAGCATTGCCCCCCAGTCATCAAAATCCACGGCGCGGCCCTGGACACCGTGGACACTTCCCATATCTCGGGAGCCTCCTATCAACAAGAGCAGGCATCAACGATGAGATCCAACACCGCCTCCAGCGCGCCAGTGCAGCCTTCAGTCACCTGAGGAAAAGAGTGTTTGAAGACCAGGCCCTCAAAACTGCCACCAAGCTCATGGTCTACAGGGCCATAGTAATACCTGCCTTCCTGTATGGCTCAGAGACATGGACCATGTACAATAGACACCTCAAGTTGCTGGAGAAATATCACCAACGATGTCTCCGCAAGATCCTACAAATCCCCTGGGAGGACAGATGCACCAACATCAGCGTCTCGACCAGGCTAACATCCTCAGCAGTGAAGCACTGACCACACTCGAACAGCTCCGCTGGGCAGGCCACATAGTCCGCATGCTAGACACGAGACTCCCAAAACAAGTGCTCTACTCGGAGCTCCTTCACGGCAAACGAGCCAACGGTGGGCAGCGGAAACGCTACAAGGACTCCCTCAAAGCCTCCCTGATAAAGTGCAACATCCCCACTGACACCTGGGAGTCCCTGGCCCAAGACCGCCCTAAGTGGAGGAAGTGAATCCGAGAGGGCACTGAGCACCTCATGTCTCAACGGCGAGAGCATGCAGAAATCAAGTGCAAGCAACAGAAAGAGCGTGCGGCAAACCAGTCCCACCCATCCCTTCGCTCAACGACTATCTGTACCACCTGTGACAGAGTCTGTGGCTCTTGTATTGGACTGTTCAGCCACCAAAGAACTCACTTTAGGAGTGGAAGCAAATCTTCCTCGATTTCGAGGGACTGCCAATGAAATGCAGAATTTAAGGAAGGATATACTTGCATTGGAGGCTGCTCAGAGAAGGTTCACTAGGTTGATTCCAGAGATGTGGGGGTTGATTATGAGGATATGTTGAGTAGGTTGGGCCTATACACATTGGAGTTCAGAAGAATGAGAGGTGATCTTATTGAAATTTATAAGATAATGAGGGGGCTCGACAAGGTGGATGCAGAGAGGATATTTCTACTCATAGGGGAAACTAAAACTAGGGGACATAGTCTTAGAATAAGGGGCCGTCCATTCAAAACTGAGATGAGGAGGAATTTCTTCTCTCAGAGGGTTGTAAATCTGTGGAATTCTCTGCCCCAGAGAGTTGTGGAGGCTGGCTCATTGAATATATTTAAGGCTGGGATAGACAGATTTTTGAGCGATAAGGGAGTAAAGGGTTATGGGGAGCGGGCAGGGAAGTGGAGCTGAGTCCATGATCAGATCAGCCATGATCTTATTGAATGGCAGAGCAGGCTCGAGAGGCCAAATGGCCGACTCCTGCTCCTATTTCTTATGTTCTTATGTTCCGATTTAGATGTGAGATGGCTACCACTGAGCCAAGGCTTACAGTTGGCTGTAAACTAGTTGCATTACTCATTGGATGAAGATATTTGTGCAGAATCTCATGGGATGCCACATGTAATCCTCTAGCTAAAATAAAAATTCTCATTACAATTGCAATGAACTCTTGCAGGGACACAAACCTTTACTGAGGATTGAACAAAGAGCAATGAGGGCAAGGATTGGTCTACAGTTCTGCGTACACAACTAGCTTTACCCTTCTAGTTTAAAGAACGTGTTACGCATAGAGCAAAATGTACACAAAAGAAATGTAGATTTTACAAAAGCACAACGGAAAATGACCAAACCACGTCCGCTATTTCGTTCTGGCTTCCTGCATCAAAGGAGTAAACAGGCGTTTTTCCATCGAAAGGGCAAAAAATATGTAATTAAAAACTTGTGATCCAATGAATAAAATAAAATTGATTCAAAAATGTAGAAATTGCCAGATGTCTGATAATTTGATTCCTCAGGATTATTATAATGTTGGCTTTTCAGACAATATAAATTTCAATTTGAATAATCGATGCTCAAACTTGGCTCTGGGAAAGCCCAATGTGGAGTGTGATGACCAACAGTAATAAATCTGAAACAGTCCCGTCTATATCTGAACTTTTGCACACCTCACAATTAATGGAAGCATGGACTGGATTATTACTTGTGTGAGCTTGATTTGATTCAATTATGCATCATCGTATTGTGAATATTGTGCCATAATTTGAACCTTAATGTTGTCATTTCCATGCTTTGTCTGCTCGATGAGTGCATTTTTATGATAATGTGCATTTATGCAAAGGAGTTGCAATGAGCATTCTTTTTTTTAAATTGTTTTATTCAATTATTTGCAGATGCTAATTGCCCAATTTCACCAGCTGTATAAGCACAGGTCATGTTCATTGAATGTAGTTAAGGTGGGGATAGACAGATTTTTGAATGATAAGGGAGTCAAAGGTTATGGGGAGCGGGCAGGGAAGTGAAGTTGAGGCCAGGATCTTATTGAATGGCGGAGCAGGCTCGAGGGGCCAGATGGCTGACTCCTGCTCCTATTTCTTATGATCTTCTGTGCATACTGCGTTGAAAGTCGCAAAATGGAGAATGGTACTGGTGGTACCATCGTGGTCATGCCAAGAAAGGCTCAGGGCCTACACATGTCAGATAAGCTTTATTGATTAGTCTGGCACATACTGGCTTTAAATATTCAGATTCACCAAACAGGCACTGACTGGGGAGTGGTGAAAGGATTTGGTGCCTTTCTGCTCCCATGAATTATACACTGCCAATGTCACAACAATCGCAACTTACATTGTGCATTTAACATAGTAAAACGTCCCAAGACGCTTAACAAGAGCTATATCAACAAAAACATTCTGTGACCGAGCAACAGAACGAATTATTAGAACAGATGACCAAACCTTTGGTCAAAGAGGTAGGTCTTAAAGGAGAGAGAGGCGGAGAGGTTTAGGGAGGGAATTCTAGAGCTTGGGGCACAGGCAGTTGAAGGTACAACCACAATGGTTGAGCGATTAAAATTGGGGATGCTCAGGGGGGCAGAATTGGAGGAGCGCAGAGATCTCGAATGCTTGTGGGGCTGGAGGAGATTACAAACATAAGGAGGGGTGAGGCCATGGAGGGATTTGGAAACAAGGGTGAGAATTTTAAAACTGAGGCATTGTCGGACCGGGAGCCAATGTAGGCCAGCGAGCACAGTGGGTGATGGGTGAACAAGACCTGGAGCGAGTTAAGATACAGACAGCAGAGTTTTGGATGAGCACAAATTTATGCAGGGTGGAAGATCGGAGGCCGGCCAGGAGAGCATTGGAATAGTTCAGTCAAGAGGTAACAAAGGCATGGATGAGGGTTTCAGCAGCAGATGAGATGAGGCAGGGGGCGGAGTCAGGCGATGTTACCGAGGTGGAAGCAAATGGTCTTGGTGATGGAGCGGATATGTGGTCGGAAGTTTATCTCGGCACCAAACCCGACACCGAGGTTGTGAACAGTCTGGCTCAGCTTCAGACAGTCGCCAGGGATGGAAACGGTGGCCAGCAAACAGAGTTTGTAGCAGGGACCAAAGACAATGGGTCGAAAATTGCGGCCTCTCCACGTTTACGATGTGCGCACTCACCCGAGAAGACCTCGCAGATGTGGGCTCTTGGTGCGATGCACGTGTGCTGAGAACCGGCTTTTGCGATCTGTAAAACAAATCACACGCATCCCCGGGAGAAGGACATCCGTGGGGCGGGGATTTGGGCTATTTGCCCAACTCCTGCCCAGAGAATGTCCTTCAAACTCTTACGCCTGGTTAAAAAAAAGCAGGCATATAGCTTACTTTTACCAGTGTAAGAGTTTTAAAACATAGAAAAATTAAATTTAATCACTAATATTTTTTAACCCTTTAAAAAATTTTTTAAAAAGATAATGTTTTTTCTAAAACATTTAATTACATTCAATCTTAATTAATTTTAAATATGTGAGGTGTTTTATTTATTTATTGTGCTGTGTTTGGGTGTTTTAGGGGGTTTTCTCATTGATCGTAACAGAGTCCCCATTATTATCAATACTGCATGGCGATTGGTGGTCCCGGCCCACGAGATCCCAGGATACGAATACGCTCCTGGAAGACATGTTCCCGTGTGCTGGGCTGTGAATGGAGGCCTCCGACCGCAATCCTACCTTTCTCCGGGATCACCAGGTATTTTCGTTAAAATAAATTCTTGTCGGAGGTGTTGGCCCGACGGAAGTCTCTGACTGCAATTCCCCCCATTGGCCTCACCCGTCTCGATATTTGGTCACATCCCATTTGGAAACGCTACGATCAGTCAACAATGCGCAAAGTGATTTTTCAGGTTGCTGTTACGGGGCTCACTCAGTACATCCACTTCTCAGCAACTGCCAATCAAACAGCTTTCCTCTGCTTGGGCAGTTTCCCAGTGTCCCTGCGGTTATTAACTCCACACGCGTCTATTGCAGGTAGACAAGTATCAAAACACTTCACTTCATAAAGACACAGATGGCAGATGATTCCTTCTCGGAAAGTCATCACCAATGTTTACACCAAGTGCAGTGGTTGCAACCATGACTCACAAACCTTCACAAATGATGAGAAAACTGGGGTATTCAGGAAGGAGAACTGAGAGGCGGCTAGCTCCAAGATGAATAATTGCCTTGGGGATGTCTGAGCATTGCTTCAATATTTTTATGCCATTCTTTCTCTCTTGGGGTATAGTCTGCATCCATGGCTTGTGACTCCAATGCCAAATCTTCAAAATAAGACCATCAAATAGGAAGGAGACACTTCTATTCGAATAGAATGTACACTTGGGATCCAGAAAATTCATTCTTGTTTATAATTTACAGGTGGCAGAACACAATATAGCCCGAAGAAGGTTTGCAGCTACTTTAATTACCTGGTGCATGTGACACAAAATACAAATGCCGTGGTCTCCTACACCTTTCCAATGAAGCTCAGCGTAAGCTCGAGGATAGGCACCTTGGGCCTGAAATTGATGGACTGCCGCTGACATTGCTCCTGAAGACCCGCCCAGTGCCACGTTCGGGGTGGCCTGGAGCGGGCGGGAGCGGAGAGCCGCCGGGAAGCGCCCGCTGACGTCAGCGGACGGCCGAGTGGCGCAACTGAGCTCCCGCCCGCCGAGCTCCCAGATTCCTGCGGGCGGGCGGGAGTCGGCGGGATTCGGAGGTAGAACGGGGGCGGGCCGCTGGCTGGAGGCTGGTCTGTCCCCGACGGTGTGTCTGGAGATCCCGTAAAAAGGTAAGTGAACATTTTTTTCTTGTTTCACAATGGCTTCAGTGGGGTCCCCTGAAGGTTTTCCGATGGTTTTTTTTTTTGCTGATGATTTTTCTTTGCAGGTCTTCGACCCTCCGTGGGCCCAACTCCATCCTCGGCTGCACTTGGGCGGGCGGGGGCCTTCACCAATTTCGGGCTCCTCATCTTTCTATTAGGCACTTTAAAGCCTTCCAGGCTCAACATTGAATTCAACAATCTCAGATTATAACCTCCACCCTCATGTTTTCGGACGGTAGCTGTCGCTAATGATTCTGATAGTCGCATTTGCGCCTCCTCTAGACCCATCTTCTGTTTCTTGACTCGTCCCATTACCATCTCCTTTCGCCTCGCACCATCTTATCTTTTGTCATTTGAGAATTAGGAGCAGGAGTTTTCCATTCGGCCCCTCGAGCCTGCTCCGCCATTCAATAAGATCATGGCTGATCTTCGACCTCAACTCCACTGTTCCACAATTCTTCATCACAATAATGAAGAAACTTGATACAAACTCACTTCTGGTTAAGACTAGTAATGGTCAGTTCAAAGGTCAATAGCATAGATGCATCTAAGGGCGAGCTAAATAAAGAAAGACTTGCATTTATATAGCGCCTTTTACCAGGACTGGACATCTCAAAACACTTTACGGCCAATGAAGTACTTTTGGAGTGTAGTCACTGTTGTATTGTGGGAACCGTGGTAGTCAATGTGCGCACAGCAAGCTCCCACACACAGCAATGCGATAATGACCCAGATAAGCTGTTTTAGTGATGTTGATTGAGGGATAAATATTGGCCCCAGGACAACGGGGATAACTCCCCTGTTCTTCTTCAAAATAGTGCCGTGGGATCTTTTACGTCCACCTGAGAGAGCAGGCGGGGCCTCGGTTTAACGTCTCATCCGAAAGACGGCACCTCCGACAGTGCAGCACTCCCTCAGCACTGCACTGGGAGTGTCAGCCTAGATTTTTGTGCTCAAGTCCCTGGAGTGGGACTTGAACCCACAACCTTCTGACTCAGAGGCGGGAGAGAGTGCTGCCCACTGAGCCACGGCTTAACATAAACACATCAGGGGGAAAGGAATAGGAGGATATGTTGATTGGGTTCGACGACGTAAGGTGGGAGGAGGTTCATATGGAGCATAAACACTGGCTGAATGGCCTGTTTCTGCACTGTAAAATTCTCTGTAATTCCATCATGACCGAGCTCGCTGGGTCATCCAGATATCTCCTGCTGGCATTGATGTAATTCACCCGCTTTATCTCCCCTTTCCTTCCACTGTATGAGCTCATCCTTGATGTCTCAAACTTCCTCCCTAAACTCCCACTCTGTGAATGACAACTGCCCATTTTTCCAAGCCTTTAATTTGCTTTAATCGTGCTATGTTATTGTCAACAATATTTCCAGCTGAATTTGCAGAGCACTGACTGCCCCCATATTTGGGTTGGCTTTGCTGCATGTGGTCATCAAACAAATGTCTCGATGGACACTGGTACTTCATGAAGTCACTGCCTCCTCCTGTGTGTTCGGGACAAGAATAAAAACATCTGCCTAGCCTTGTCTACAGGATTTAAGTTGTGAAATGAAATGTACTGCTGACAGGAATATTTATGTACTTGGGTCTTTGATGAATAGATGAACAGAAGAATTAGGAGCAGGAGTCAGCCATTTGGCCCCTCGAGCCTGCTCCGCCATTCAATAAGATCATGGCTGATCTTCGACCTCAACTCCACTTTCTCGCCTGATCCCCATATCCCTCGATTCCCCGAGAGTCCAAAAATCTATTGATCTCGGCCTTGAAAATACCCAACGACTGAGCCTCCACATTCCTCTGGGGCAGAGAATTCCAAAGATTCACCACCCTCTGAGTGAAGAAGTTTCTCCTAATCTCAGTCCTAAATGGCCGACCCCTTATCCTGAGACTGTGACCCCTGGTTCTAGACTCTCCAGCCCGGGGGAAACATCCTCTCAGCATCTACCCTGTCAATCCCTCTCAGAATCTTGTATGTTTGAAGTATGGCTGTGGTTCCTCTCAGTCTCCTTTTAATTGATGTTAGAAACTGCAGCAGATGAGTGAGGTGATATTCGGGACGACTGTGGATGGCCCTGAAGAAATACATTTCTACAGCACTTTTCCAGACCACCAGACGTCCCAAAGCGCTTTACAGCCAATGAAGTACTTTTTATTTTTAAGTGTAGTCACGGTTGTAATATAAGAAATGCAACAGCCAATTTGCGCAGAGCAAGCTCCCACAGAAAGCAATGTGAGAATGACCGGATAATCTGTTTTAGTGATGCTGATTGAGAGATAAATATTGGCCCCAGGAGAACTCCCCTGTTTGTGTGTGAATGAGTGTGTTAATATTCACCCAGATCACTGGGCCCTCACAAAGTGCCCAGTGGACTCTTCTTAAAAATAGTGCCATGGGATCTTTTACGTCCTCCTGAGAGAGCAGACGGGGCCTCGGTTTAACGTCTCATCCAAAAGCTGGCACCTCCGACAGTGCAGCACTCCCTCAGCATTGCTCTGGGAGTGACAGCCTGGCTTTTTGTGCTCAAGTCTCTGGAGTGGGACTTGACCCCACGATCTTCTGATTCAGCTGGCTCAGCTAGCAAATCCTGAGCCTCCCTGCCCGATGTGTTTTGTCATGCGTTCTTCCTGTGGATCAGTTGGGTGGATCACCAGGGGTCAATCTGTGCTCGTTGTCACCTGTCACTTTGCATTAGCCATTTGTCCTTATCCTCCCCCACCACACGATCTCACCTCTTTTGCCAAACCTTGCATCACATCAGATGTGACGTTTCATCAGCCAACATCTAGTTAAAGACATGATGATATATGTGAGCAGCAGTTTCTAGGGTTGCTGAGCACTGTCATTACATGTTCCAGTGATTCCCCGTTCAATAAAATTCATCACTCATGTTCGGAATCTGAGTTGGCTACATCAAAATCTTATTCTGTCTTTTTATAATGTTGCCTGCTTCAGTTATACGCCTCTAGACTTGACTATTCCAACGCACTCCTGGCCGGCCTCCCACATTCTACCCAACTTAAACTTGAGCTCATCCAAAACTCAGCTGCCCGTGTCCTAACTCGCACCAAGTCCCACTCACCCACCACCCCTGTACTCACTGACCTACACTAGCTCCCAATTGAGCAACGCCTCGATTTGAAAACTCTCATCCTTGTTTTCAAATCCCTCCATGGCCCTCGCCCCTCCCTATCTCTGTAATCTCCTCCAGCCCCACAACCCCCCGAGATATCTGCGCTGCTCTAATTCTGCCGTCCTGAGCATCTCTGATTATAATCGCTCCACCATCGGTGGCCGTGCCTTCTGTTGCCTGGGCCACAAGCTCTGGAACTCCCTCCCTAAACCTCTCTGCCTCTCCACCTCCCTTTCCTCCTTTAAGACACTCATTAAAACCTACCTCTTTAACCCAGCTTTTGGTCATCTGCCGTAATTTCTCCTTATTTGGCTCGGTGTCCAATTTATTGTCTCTTAATGCTCCAGTGAAGCGCCTCGGGACGTTTTACTACATTAAGGCACTATATAAATACAAGTTGTTGTTGTATTTTGTAATTAAAAAAAAAATTATACCTGATGTAACAAGGACAAGGGCAGCAGGCGCATGGGAACACCACCACCTCCACGTTCCCCTCCCAGTCACACACCATCCTGACTGGGAAATATATCGGCCGTTCCTTCATCGTCGCTGGGTCACAATCCTGGCACTCCCTCCCTAACAGCACTGTGGGAGCACCTTCACCACACGGACTGCAGCGGTTCAAGAAGGCGGCTCACCACCACCTTCTCAAGGGGCAATTAGGGATGGGCAATAAATGCCGGCCTTGCCAGCGACTCCCACATCCCAGGAACAAATAATAAAAACATTAGCTAGTGCAGCATACTATTCTGATGTGGGGTAGAATAGCACATTCCCACTGTGGCTAATTGCTAAGTATCTTGCCTCACAAGTTACTACAAGCTGCAAAAATAACATTTTATTTCATGCATTTAATGTATTAGTAACTGTCAATCATGCTTCAATGTGCATTAACAGCACTAAAATGTATAATTCAACAGCTAGGCAGAAATAGATATCATTGTGTAGCTTCTCCAGTCTAACCCTTACAAGGACCTCGAAATAGCAGCGATGGGTAAGTGTATTCAGTCTTTAGATTTGAAAAACTATATAGATAATGAATATCTGGACGTGAGATAGAAATCTCATTGAGAGCTTCAAATGACATCATAAACCAATGAACTCCAAAACATCCGGCATTTATTTTTTAATTTTTAAAATTTTTTTAAAAAAAATTTTCGTTGCCAATCTTTCCAATTCTTTGTCAAATCACAAACGCCAGAGGTCACCTTGCACACATCAAGGATCACTCTGCGCCAATACTCTTAGCCAAAAGGCCGAGAGCCACTGCACCGTTCCTGGAAGTACTGCAATACCAGGTTCGTGCCATGGAGGTGGATGGGTCAAGCCACCCCACCCACCTCCTATTTCCAAAAAGCATAGGAGAACCACCTTCCTGATCCAGGGAGAACCACTTTGGGGTCATGGTTACTCCCCTGTCAGGTCAGTTACGCATGATCTTAGCCAAAAGGCCGAACATCCGGCATTTATTGCCCATCCCTAATTGCCCCTTGAGAAGGTGGTGGTGAGCCGCCTTCTTGAACCGCTGCAGTCCGTGTGGTGAAGGTGCTCCCACAGTGCTGTTAGGGAGGGAGTTCCAGGATTGTGACCCAGCGATGATGAAGGAACAGATGATATATTTCCAAGTCGGGATGGTGTGTGACTGGGAGGGGAACATGGAGGTGGTGGTGTTCCCATGGGCCTGCTGCCCTTGTCCTTCTAGGCGGTAGAGGTCGTGGGTTTGGGAGGTGCTGCCGAAGAAGCCTTGGCGAGTTGCTGCAGTGCATCTTGTAGATGGTGCACACTGCAGCCACGGTGCGCCGGTGGTGGAGGGAGTGAATGTTGAAGGTGGTGGATGGGGAGCCGATCAAGCGGCTGCTTTGTCCTGGATGGTGTCGAGCTTCTCGAGTGTTGTTGGAGTTGCACCCATCCAGGCAAGTGGAGAGTATTTCATCACACTGCTGACTTGTGCCTTGTAGATGGTGGAAAGGCTTTGGGGCTAGAATTCCGGCCTCCCCGGGTCTATAGGGAATAGATAAGGACCCGGCCAGGCCCCGCAGAAGCCGGTTTTCAGCGCGCAATGCGCATGCGCCAAATACCAGCTTTTCCGATCTGTCAAGTTTTAGTTTGACAGATCTTCCGCATCTCCACAGCCAGGACCTTCACACGGGCGAGATTGCTCTATTTGCCCAACTCTTGCCCAACAAGTGTCCTTAAAGCTCTTGCGCCTGGTAAAAGCAAGCGCATAGCCTACTTTTACCAGCGTAAGAGTTTTAAAACATATAACAATAAAATTTAAAAAACATTTTTATGTTAAAAAATCCTGTCCACTAAGGTAAGTTAATTTTAAACCCTAATTAAAGCACTTAGAAAAAAAAGAAAAATCCAAAAAATATATATTTTTTCTAAAACATTTCATTAACTTTAATTTCAATTAATGTTAAATATGTGAGGTGTTTTTATTTTTGTGTTGTGTTTGGGTGTTTGTGGGGGGGGGGTTTCTCATTGATAATAATGGGATTTCCTACTTACGGAGTTCCCATTATTATGAACGAGAATACTGTACCTTGATTGGCTGTCCAGTGCCATGTGACTGCAGCTTCTCCCTGCGCCTCTCCAGGATGTGAACACGCTCCGATGCGCGGGGAGAGGAGCCTCCGACCGGGATCGCTGCAGGGCGCAGGAGCTAAGGGTAGGTGCGCATCTTTTTCCCTATTTTCAGGCGAGAGCCCGCGGGAAGCCCAGCCCCGGGATTTCAGGCCCAATATTTCATATTAACATCAATCAACTTACCAATAAACAAATATTTTTATTACCAAAATACTTCATTACCATTTAATTTGGAGGCTTCAGCATTGTAAGAATTCTAAATCTCTGGCATTAAATTAACAGCAAGGCTGATTCGTTTTTTCAGAATAGTTTATTAAAGGGACACACATGCACATTTATCAGCAGTCGTCAGCTATCCTACAGATCTACTTCGTTACAACTTTTACAATGTTACAATAATGATTTATGAAAATGTTAACGTCACTTTCCTCTGGCTGGCTGGCTGAGCATACGGTCTGCTGTTTCGGCTGGTTTTTGAGCGGGCGTTTTGCCGTGTGCCCAGGAGAGAAGGAGAGATAGAGCAGTCTGTGCTTGGGTTTTTGTATCCCTTAAGTCCATTGTTCCACCAAAAGTTTCAGGATTGGATCTTGGTTCCAGGGCAGTTCCTTAATGGCTCTCCTCACACATGTGCCTGTCTGGAGGGGCAGTGCCATTCCTTGATTAGGAATGGCTTTCCAATACACACCTTTAAGCTCTGTCCAGCAGAAGACAATATACACACAGAACATGCTGGAAGCCTATGAGCATCCATTTTGTCTCTTTCAAAATTGTCTTTTCATATAATCTCATTTTTTAACATTTATATATACACAGAATCAATTTTATCATTAATAAACACTTTTATTCTTACAGCATCTACAAAAAGTCTAAGGTTGGATTGATATTCTTTTGGTATCAAGCACTCTGTCAGATGAGGCGACTTAACTTCAGTGTATAAAATGGCTTTCGAAGAAGCTAAAGTATCTTCAAGCTCTTATTTTTATTTCAGAGAGGGAAACTGGGACACAGGGAGCGAGTGGGCACACACTTGTCTGAGGGCGAGGAGGATTGTGAGAAGGTGAGAGGGGCAGAGGTCATCATCATCATCATAGGCAGTCCCTCGAGATCAAGGAAGACTTGCTTCCACTCTAAAAGTGAGTTCTCAGGTGACTGAACAGTCCAATATGGGAATTACAGTCTCTGTCACAGGTGGGACAGACAGTGGTTGGAGGAAAGGGTGGGTGGGGAGTCTGGTTTGCCGCACGCTCCTTCCGCTGCCTGCGCTTGGTTTCTGCATGCTCTCGGCGATGAGACTCAAAGTGCTCAATGCCCTCCCGGATGCACTTCCTCCACTTAGGGCGGTCTTTGGCCAGGGACTTCCAGGTGTCGGTGGGGATGTCGCACTTTATCAGGGAGGCTTTGAGGGTGTCCTTGAAACGTTTCCTCTGCCCACCTGGGGCTCACTTGCCATGCAGGAGTTCCGAGTAGAGCGCTTGCTTTGGGAGTCTTGTGTCGGGACATGCGAACAATGTGGCCCGCCCAGCGGAGCTGGTCGAGTGTGGTCAGGGCTTCGATGCCGGGAATGTTGGCCTGATCGAGGATGCTAATGTTGGTGCATCTATCCTCCCAGGTAGAGACAGAGGGTCAAAGGAGGAGGAGACAGCGACAGACATTCAGACAAAGACAGAGGAAGACAGATAGAAAGAGACAGCCACAGTGAAGGAGAGTGACGTAGGGGGTAATTTTCACCTTCACTGCCTGGCTGGTAATCTGGTAGAACTGATGATCCGACCATCGTAGAACCCATTCGATTTTCGTCTCTTTGATTTCAGCTTTCCGCGGTGACAAAAACCAGGCGGTAGAAGATCAGCTGTCCGTTATACATCCTGTCCAACCTCCACTGAAGTCAGTAACAAGGAAAATCAGTCAGGGTGTGTAACAAACGACCGATCTACTGTATCCTGTTCCCTGCCACATCCGACAGTTAAGATCAGCCCTCTAATCTTTAAAAGGTTTATTTGCGATGGCAGTACAGTACATGGCTGTGACGTGGGAATGGCCACTTGGCCAGTGGGTTCCCCTTAAGTTTCTCCCCGGAGATTTTCTCCAGTTGAATATTGGGAAGACTGAAGCTATTGTTTTCGGAGCACGCCATAAACTGCGTTCCCTGGCCACTGACTCCATCCCTCTCCCCAACTCCTGTCCGAGGCTGAACCAGACTGTTCACAACCTTGGCATCATATTTGACCCAGAAATGAGCTTCTGGCCACATATCCGCAGCATAACTAAGACTGCCAATTTCCACCTCTGTAACATCGCGCGTCTCCGCCCCTGCCTCAGCTCATCTGCTGCTGAAGCCCTCATCCCTGCCTTTGTTATCTCCAGACTTGACTATTCCAACGCACTCCTGGCCGGCCTCCCACATTCTACCCAACATAAACTAGAGGTGATCCAAAACTCGGCTGTCTGTGTCCTAACTCGCACCGAGTCCCGTTCACCCATCACCCCCTGTGCTCACTGACCTACATTGGCTCCCGGTTAAGCAACGCCTCGATTTCAAAATTCTCATCCTTGCTTTCAAATTCCTCCATGGCCTCGTCCCTCCCTATCTCTGTAATCTCCTCCAGCCCCACAACCCCCCAAGATGTCTGTGCTCCTCTAATTCTGTCCCCTTGAGCATCCTTGATTATAATCGCTCCACCATTGGTGGCCGTGCCTTCAGCTGCCTGGGCCCCAAGCTCTGGAACTCCCTCCCTAAACCTCTCCGTCTCTCTGCCTCTCTCTCCTCCTTTAAGATGCTCCTTAAAACCTCCCTCTTTGACCAAGCTTTTGGTCACCTGCGCTAATTTCTCCTTTAAGTGGCTTGGTGTCAAATGTATCTGTTTTATCTTATATCACTGCTGTGAAGCGCCTTGGGACATTTTACTGTGTTAAAGGCGCTATATAAATACAAGTTGTTGTTGTTGTACGCTGCACGGCCACAGAGCACGCTACAGCTCACCGGCTTCTAAATCGGACAAACCACGGACGCGCAGTATTTTGAATGGGCTGCGCTGACCCTTAAAGGGACCATGCATCTCCAAGCAATTTAACGGGAACATTGTATACGGCTGCAGTCAAAAAAACCATGGATTACAAAATAGGCTTGGGCGAATTCACGGTGGCCTCCCAGAGCAGAGCGGCAGCCAATTAATTCCTCGATTAAGTCCTTTTGAATTAGCCTGTGGAAAACGCCCGCAGGTGTCTTGTGCTGCAGTTTCAGCAAGCACCAGATCGCGCAAAAAAAGTATGCAAGAAAAAGCTCCAGCAATTGAAAACGTGTGTGCTGCCCCACTTCAATAGACCAGGAGACGGACGTTTTTTTAAGTCCTGAGCCAACTGCTGGAGGACCTTGCTTAACCTGCGTCATAAATCTGTCGCATTGGTCAACGGCCTATTATAAGGCACCTAAATCTGTCACTTTTCTGTGAAAACAATAAGAGTGGATATAGAGCAGTAAATCAGAAGATTGCCTCAAGCAGTGTCCCACTTACTCTATAATTCTGAGACAGCAGAGAAAAGCAATACCAGTTGCTCACAGCCTCTTGCTACAATATACCACGAGTTGCTGCTCCAGTACTCACCCAATAATTCGACAAATGTAACCACGTTGCCTGAATTCCTCAAGACATTGGGGGCTAGATTTTCCGTCTCCTCTGCGCTCCGTGTTTCGCCCCGGAGTGGCGGCAATGGCGGCGGTGAGACGTTCTGGACAGGTGGCCAGCCTCCAGTGCCCCGCGGCGAACTGCGGGTCCGGTTTTGCGGCGTGGCTCAGAAGAGCCGATTGCGACACCAGTGTGGGCTTTGAGCTCCTGCCCGACCCGTCCGTCCTGCCCTGCAGTGACCGCCTGGGAAACCAGGGCGATCCCACCATCCTGTCGGCGAAGAGGTGAGTGATGGACTCCTGAGGTAAATGTGCTTGTTTTTTCTTTTAATTTTATTTTACGATTTGTGTTGTGGAGGCGTGGGCAATGTTTTGGGAATGTTTATGTTCCCCCCCCCCCCCCACCAGCCGCCCCCCCAGGCGTCTCCGGGAGCGCTCCCGGCCCGGCTCTTTAGCTCGGGAGTTTCCCATCCTAGCGCCCCGAGAGAGGGGTACAACGCCTCCCTTAGCGCTGCGCCCCCTGACTCAGGGCCCAGCTGCCCAAACTTACCCACTGAGGCCCTAACTGTTCCCGGGCGCTAACTTTACCGCCCCGCCGCCATTACCGCCCCGAAATCATCAACGCCCAAAATCCAGCCCCGTGTTCTATACTTGTCTATAGATTGTGGTATGTATATCACTAGACTTCGTGCTACAGAACTTATGTAATCACTCGGGCAGCTGTACACAGGGAGATGTATACGTTTGCTAAATACAACAGCGTTTTAAAAATTCATTCGCGGGACGTGGGCATTTATTGCCCATCCCTCGAGAAGGTGGTGGTGAGCCACCTTCTTGAATACAATGAGTGTCTCGCTGGGCCATTTCAGGGGGCAGTTAAGAGTCAACCCCATTGCTGTGGGTCTGGAGTCACATATAGGCCCAGACCGGGTAAGGGCGGCAGATTTCCTTCCCTAAAGAACACTAATGAACCAGATGGGTTTTTACAACAATGGGCTGCGATTTCGCCTACCGAGGCGGGTGGTGAGGCGGGGTGAGGCGAGCGACATCAATAGCGGGGTGGAACCCGCTGCTGGCTCCATATGGGCCCAGCACGTTTCCCGGCAACTTAAAATGAAGTGGGTCTGATGACATCGTTTGATGGCATGTCATCAGTTGGTTTCCTTAAAGGGACTGTGGCCACATTGATTTTGACAGTCGTGCTGTCAGTGTTCTACAACATTGAGGTGCTGCAAACACTGCCAATCACGGCACAGAGGGGCACAGCTGCACCCAGGCTCTCCCATCACTCCCTCCATCAACTTATGGAGGGAGTCACAGCAAGCAGGGAGGTTCTCTTCTCTTCCAATGGGCGGAAGAGACCTCCCCAGGAGACCAACGCAGCCTGGTTGCACATTGCTCAGGAGGACACAAGCAGGGATGTAGTCAGGAGGACCAGGCTGCAGTGACTCAAACCTTTCAATGATCTCAGTAGATCACAAAACATTACTGCAAAGCCACACTCAACCTCATCCTGCTGTGCCACTCATCACATCCCCATCACTCTGCCTTCCCTACCCGACTCCTGCACATCCTTACTCACACCAACTTACCTTGCACCTCCCCCATCCCTCTCCATCTATATTATCATTTCCCAATCTCATGAGTCACCCCTCACACTCACCATCATCCTAGTGCAAGCATACTAACTAACAGCACACAAGGGTAGGCACTTGGGTGTTTTCTGCAATGTTCATGTAAAGTTTCTGTTACTGTGGTGTCAAACATTCAAACCTTTATTTTCAACACTTTGCGCTCTTGGACAGATCTGTGTGCACCTTTGGAAGTGACTTAGTGAGTTGCAGTGAATGGTGAAACGTAACGTTACCCCCCCCCCGCAATGGTCATGAGTGTGAAAGGAATGGGTTGGGCATTGTTGGAATGCTTTATGATGCTGATGTGGAGTGGTGCCAACCTGACATATCACGTGGCAGCCAGGGTGTACAGCGTAACGTGAAGTAAATGTGGCCATGGTGAGGCCTTCCCTGGCGTCCCGGGCAGCAACGTGGTCAGGTGCTGATGCCCTGTGTCCTGTGCAGCATCAGGTGATTGCGGAGAAGGTTGGTGTGGTTGTTGGTGCTGCTGGTGTGCCTGGTGCTGCTGGTGTTGAGGCTGATCATGGTGGGATTCTGAGGACCAAGGTGAGATAGTTTCAAGGGCACCGATGCTGATGGAATAGGTGACAGGTGAACTTGAGATGACAGAAGCGATCTGTCAATGGTGAGAGAGGTTGTTCCAATGAGGTAACACTGGATAGAGAGTTTGCTCCAAACACTTGCAGCCTCCATATAGCTCAATGTGCCTTTCAAAAGCAATAAGCAAGGTCTTCTGGTCTTGTAAAGTAAACAGCTGTGAGATGGGAGAGTTTATAGGACATTTGCTGCGTCAAGTATAGAAATGAATTCATGGTCACACAATTCTCGATGTTCTTATCTGACGTGATTTCCGTGCAGTAGGAATCTCATGAAAAACCTGGAAAAATGCTAAGTTCAGCTTAAAATTTACATTATTACCTCTTAGCAAGGTCTTAAGCACCTAAATATTCTCCCCCGTCGCTGCGTGTCGCGTCTATTTCAGCATTGACAGACTCGACACCTGGGAAAGTAACATGGAGGTGGGTTGACAGCAGGGTCCCAACCCACTGCCAATCATTTCAAATTTCATAGCTGGTCCAGCTCCAATCCCAGCCTCTGAACACCGGCAAAGGTCACCATTACTGAGACTAGCTTTTGAATTGACTTGAATTTAAACTTGAAAATTGCCGCGGTGGGATTTGAATTCATGTTTCTGGGTTGTTAGTCCGGGGCTTGGGATTATTAGCCCAGTAACATAACCATTGTGCTACTGTACCCTACGAGCTATATAGTGCCTTTAACAAAGTAAAAGATGCTTCACAGGAGCGTTATAAAATAAAAAATTGACACCAAGCCATATAAAGGAAAAATTAGCGCAAGTGACCAAAAGTTTGGTCAATAAGGTAGGTTTTAAGGAGCGTCTTGAAGGAGGAGAGAGGTAGAGAGGTTTAGGGAGGGAGTTCCAGAGCTTGGAGCCCAGGCAACAGAAGGCACGGCCACCGATGGTTGAGTGATTATAATCAGGGTTGCTCAGGAGGGCAGAATTAGTGGAGCGCACACATCTCGGGGGGTTTTGGGGCTGGAGGAGATTACAGAGATAGGGAGGGGCGAGGGCCATGGAGGGATTTGAAAACAAGGATGAGAATTTTGAAATCGAGATGTTGCTTAACCGAGAGCCAATGTAGGTCAGCGAGCACAGGGGGTGATGGGTGAGCGGGACTTGGTGCGAGTTAGGACACGGGGCAGACAAGTTTTGGATCACCTCAATTTACAGAGGGTCAAACGTTCACACCACATGGATAGAACTGAACAATTGTAGAGCCGTAATAACTTCAGACATTCTTTTCCAGCATGGGTGTTTCAGTATTTTTATTTGGATAAAATGATGTCCTACTGTAGATTGGCATGTAGCACGTCACCAAATGTCACGATTGATGTAAGGTTTTCCTAATGCTACAATTGGTAATGATGTAATACAGATCCTATAGGGTATCGACTTTGACTCCAGGCATGGAATGGGCAGGCTTTTCTGGTCCAGTTGGAGCGAGGTCCAAGTTATGCCGAGGGCTGAGCTTCAATACTGTGCTGCCGGTGAGCTGGACACCCCGAGGACATGCTCTGCCACTCACCGGCCCCGATCCAGGCAACCTGAAAGCACAGCCGGCTAGTATTTCTGCTCCTCTTGGGCCCTACACAACCCGTTCTGATCTCGCCCTCAAAGCAGTTATTTCATTCTGTCACTGCAATACTACAGCTTTGTCTTATACATTTACCTACCTGTTAGTTTCTTGTCCTTGGATGTTATTGCACTGGCATCTGACCAAAGAAGAAATTAACCATCTGCCAAGCTAAGACAACGCATCTCACACTGCACGTCTCTCAGTCAGAAGGTTGTGGGTTCAGGTCTCACTCCAGGGACTTGAACACAAAAATCCGGGCTGACACTCCCAGTGCAGTGCTGACAGAGCGCCGCACTGTTGGAGGTGCCGCCTTTCGGATGAGACGTTAAAACGAGGCCCCGTCTGCTCTCTCAGATGGTGTAAAAGATCCCAAGGTGCTATTTCAAAGAAAAGCAGGGGAGTTATCCCCGGTCTCCTGGGACCAATATTTATCCCTCGATCAACATCACGAAAAAACAGATTATCTGGATCATTATCACATTGCTGTGTGTGGGAGCTTGCTGTGCACAAATTGGCTTCTGTGTTTCCCACATTACAAGTGTCTACACTCCAAAAGTACTTTATTGGCTGTAAAGTGCATTGGGTCGGTCCGGTGGTCGTGAAAGGCGCTATATAAATGCAAGTCTTTCTTTCTTTCTTATCATGGCTAACATGCCACAATATGGTCAAATATTCCTCCCGAACCCCACAGTAAAAGGGGGAGAAAAAATGTAACTTAAAGTATTCTTAATGTATGTTTCATATTGATCAATTGAATTTTCAGATGTATAAAGTTTGTTGGGAATGGGTAATGTATTTATTACTTGATTGAGGCGTGGTTCAATACTCACAGGTGACTAAGTTACAAGTGAGTTTTTAAAATTTGTTCCTGGGATGTGGGCGTCGCTGGCAAGGCCGGCATTTATTGCCCATTCCTAATTGCCCCTTGAGAAGGTGATGGTGAGCCGCCTTCTTGAACCGCTGCAGTCCGTGTGGTGAAGGTGCTCCCACAGTGCTGTTAGGGAGGGAGTTCCAGGATTGTGACCCAGCGACGATGAAGGAACGGCCGATATATTTCCCAGTCAGGATGGTGTGTGACTGGGAGGGGAATGTGGAGGTGGTGGTGTTCCCATGGACCTGCTGCCCTTGTCCTTCTAGGTGGTAGAGGTCGCGGGTTTGGGAGGTGCTGCTGAAGAAGCCTTGGCGAGTTGCTGCAGTGCATCTTGTAGATGGTACACACTGCAGCCACGGTGCGCCGGTGGTGGAGGGAGTGAATGTTGAAGGTGGTGGATGGGGAGCTGATCAAGCGGCTGCTTTGTCCTGGATGGTGTCAAGCTTCTCGAGTGATGTTGGAGCTGCACTCATCCAGGCAAGTGGAGAGTATTCCATCACACTCCTGACTTGTGCCTTAGATATGTAGATCTGTCTTATGAGTTAAATTTTTTTAAATTCCATAATTTTGTCAAGCATTCTTGTAATGATATTTCCAAATCATCTTTATCCCCTCATAAAATACTCCAGAATTACCTCTAACAATATATGGGCCTCTTCTCTGCTTTTTATTGAAGGGTGTGCACCGTTTGCAAAAGCAATTTACCTCAGACAGGTCGTTGATTCACTTATTTTAAATTTAACTATTAATTTAATTACTAACTTAACAGAAAAAAAAAGCTTGGAACATTTTGTTGAATTCTCCAGCACATTGTGAACCCGCCCCAAAAATATAACGTTAATTGTTTAGCCTCAAACTGTTACCAAGGCGAGGCTGGGCGTTTTATGAGGAAACTTCTCGCGTGAATACGGAAAAATGTAAATGTACTCCATACAAAGGCTGGTGGTCAACTCTAAACCTTCTGGGTTAAGTGCTGCATTTACTATTTGGTCTTTGAGTTATGTTCCTTATTTATTGAGCACCTGGGTAATTCTTTCAATTGACAAATATGTCTCTTGCTATCCCCAATCACTACACCTCTTGTGAACATTGGAAAGATCACAAATGCAGCAAATTCATCACATTGATCTAATTAATATCCATTGCCTGAGGTTCTGAGGAAGCCCACAGCACAGAGGGAACAGACTGAGAATGAAACCTCTGTTGCTGAAGGTTTCAATGCCGAGCTTTGTACTATTATAGACACATGGTTTGCATTAATAGGATTTTGGTTCAAATTTGATAGATGAGGAGGCTTTCTGACTGAATATCAAAGCACGAGTGGTATGAGGGAAGGAGAAGCCAATTAGCAATGCCTTTCTCAGTTTGGCTTGGTATAAAACACAGCATAAATCTCTTTTTACCTTAATTAGATGAGAGGTGAGTGAACTAAATGCCTTTCAGCAACAACACAAAGGAATAAAGACTTGACAAATAAAGTAGCTTAAACTATTGTAATGTAGTTGTCACCTAGAATGATGGTAATCAGTTATAGTGTAGCCCAGAATGGATGGTTTCTGCACATCAGAAAATAATGGGACTGAAGATATACAAATCTGCAGGACCTGATGGTTGCCACCTCCAAGGTATTAAAATAAATAGATGAGTAAATTGCACATGCATTACTCACAATTCTCCAAAGCTCACTGGATTGAGGAATTGTGTCCTATAGATGGAAAATTGCAAATGTCGCTCCATAATAAGGGAGGGAGACAGAGAGCAGCACCGCGATTTTATGAACCTGGGCAGGTCCGTGGCGGGCGATGTTGGTGGTGATTCCTGACCCCGCTGCTGGCTCCATCCCGGCCTCTGAAATGAATTTGCTCTGAATCAGCTGTGAGCTTTGACTTCACATTTGAAGCTGTCAACTCACCAGCTGATACAATGGCCACTGATCTCCCGCCTCAGCTTCATTGATGAGGTCCAGGCACTGGCGGTAAATCTGTGGGCGACCTGTCAAATCCAAAAAGCTGGGGGGAAAAGCCATTGATAAGTGGCTGTAAACAAGCCCCTCATGATTTTAATTGCCTCCCCACTGCTGCGTGTCAGGTCTGCTCAGCGCTGACAAACCCAACATTTGGTACAGGCGCATGGCGGTGGGGTTCACAGCGGGATCCTGACCCGCTGGGGGAGAAACACTTTCCCACCCGACCCACCGTCGATTGTGCTGGCTGATCCCCCCACTCCCCGGGCCCTCACGCCCCCCGACACCTCTGCAAAATCCAGCCCCGGGTAACTACAGACCTGTTAGCTTAACATCAATTGTGGAGAAGTTACTGGAATACATCATCAGAAACAGAATAACTGAGCACTTAGACAAGAAATGATCAAAGAGAGTCAGCATGGGATTATGGAGAGCAAGTCATGTCTGACTAATTTAGTTGTATTTTTAGAGGAGGTCACTAGCATGGTGGACAGTGCAGTATATATTGATGTCTATATGGATGGCCAGAAGGTATTCAGTAACGTTCGGTACAAGAGATTATTAACAAAAGTGAGAGCACACAGAATAGGAGGTAATCTTGTGACAAGGGTCAAGAATTGGTTGGGAGAGAGGAGACAGAGAGTAGGGATAAAGGGTTCATTCTCTGATTGAAGGGTGGTGTTCCACGGGGGTCTGAGCTGGGGCCTGAGCTTTTCACCATTTTTAATAATGTGGGGAAGTGTGAAGTTATCCACTTTGGATTTGCAAAAGACAAATAACTATATTCTCTTAGCATGAAGTATCAAGAGTTAAGGAGCAAAGGCAGGTCGGTGGAGTTGAGATACAGATCCGCCGTAATCTAACTGAATGGTGGATCAGACGTGAGGGCTTACTCCTGTTCCTATGCTCCTACACCCATCGCAAGTGACAGATCAGTGGGGGGCTTTTTCAACCAGGGAAATAAACTCATTAATAATAAAAACAGAAAATGCTGGAAATACTCAGCGGGTCAGGCAGCATCTTTGGAGAGAGAAACACAGTTAACGTTTCAGGTCGATGACCCTTCGTCAGAACTGGAAAAAGTTAGAGATGTAACAGGATTTAAGCAAGTGTCGGGGGTGGGGGGGCGGGGGGAGGGGGAGGGGAGGGATGAACAAAAGGGAAGGTCTGTGATTGGGTGGGAGGCAGGAGAGATTAGAGACAAAAGGGATGATGGGCCAAGGCAAAAGGAGATGAATTGGGACAAGTGAATAAACAAAAGATGAGTCTAGCGCGGGTGTAAATAAGAACAGCAGAATTAGCAACAACTGCTGTCCAATAAAATAGGAGCATTATGATCTGAAGTTGTTGAACTCAATGTTGAGTCCGGAAGGCTGTATAGTGCCTAATCCAATGATGAGTAAGATGTTCCTCGAGCTTACTAAACAAATTCATTATTCCGGCTTTCACAGGGAGTCATTTTATTTATCCATATCTTGAAGCTACCGCAAATTTTTATCATTAAAATTAGATTACATTTTTTTGGTGTTATTCATACTTTCTTAAATAAAAACAGAAAATTCTGAAAATGCACAGCAAGTCAATCAACATCTGAAAGAGAAGGGACAGATTAAAGTTTCCGGTGAGGCCTGTGATGAAACGTCAACTTAACTTTCAGACCATTTGAACGATCCACTTTGCATTGCCAATGTTATCAGTTTTTATGTCAGATTTCCCGTACTTGTGATTGTTCTCAATATTTTGTGCTTCAGGGCCAAAGGTTATTTTATATTTTCAACCATTATTGTTGAAGTTACCTCTCTCACCCCGATGGGATGCGGAGTGGGGGCCCATGTACTTTTCCCACGTGAAGAATGGGAAGGAGTTTGAATGGGAGCTAATTCTGGGTCATTCTTTAGTCACTTAGTAGACACTCATTTTGCAGTATTGGGAACCATGGGAAAAGAAAGAAAACTTGCATTTATTTTGCGCTTTTCACAAGCTCAGAATGTCTCACAGTGCTTTACAACCAATGAAGAACTTTTGGCGTGTAGTCACTGTTGTAATGCAGGAAGCACAGCAGCCAATTTGCGCACAGCAAACTCCCATTTAAGACTGAGATGAGGAGGAATTTCTTCACTCAGAGGGTTGTGAATCTTTGGAATTCTCTCCCAGAGGGCTGTGCATGCTGAGTCTCTGAATATATTCAAGGCTGAGATCGATAGATTTTTGGAGTCTCGGGGAATCGAGGGATATGGAAATCAGGCAGGAAAGTGGAGTTGAGGTCAATGATCAGCCATGATCTCATTGAATGGTGGAGCAGGCTCAAGGGGCCGAATGGCCGACTCCTGCTCCTACTTCTTATGTTCTTGTGTTCTTATGTTCTCTCACAAACAGCAATATGATAATGACCAGATAATCTGTTTTGGTTGTGATGATTGAGGGATAAATATTGGCCGGCACACCAGGGAGAGCTCCCCTGCTCTTCTTCGAAATAGTGCCGTGGGATCTTTTATGTCCACTTGAGAGAGCAGACGGGACCTCCGTTTAACGTCTCATCCGGAAGACGGCACCTCCGACAATGCAGCGCTCCCTCAGCACTACCCTTCTGACAGTGCGGCCCTCCCTCAGCATTGCACTAGAGAGTCATAGAAACATAGAAACATAGAAAATAGGTGCAGGAGTAGGCCATTCGGCCCTTCTAGCCTGCACCACCATTCAATGAGTTCATGGCTGAACATTCAACTTCAGTACCCCCTTCCTGCTTTCTCGCCATACCCCTTGATCCCCCTAGTAGTAAGGACCTCATCTAACTCCTTTTTGAATATATTTAGTGAATATATTTAGTGAATTGGCCTCAACAACTTTCTGTGGTAGAGAATTCCACAGGTGCACCACTCTCTGGGTGAAGAAGTTCCTCCGCATCTCGGTCCTAAATGGCTTACCCATTTACTGTGGCCTAGAATTTTCTCAAGTCCCTGGAGAAAGAACAAACTGGCATTTATATAGCACCTTTCTTTCCTTCAGGACATCTCAAAGTACTTCACAGCCAATGAATTGCTTTTATTATAGTTACTGTTATGTAGCTAAAAGCAGAAA
The DNA here is from genome assembly GCF_044704955.1 of Pristiophorus japonicus. Taxonomy (NCBI): domain Eukaryota; kingdom Metazoa; phylum Chordata; class Chondrichthyes; family Pristiophoridae; genus Pristiophorus; species Pristiophorus japonicus. Next base: position 3,235,254 of record NC_091990.1, on the reverse strand, counting down.
CCAACTTTCACGCAGCAAAGTCCTGCAGACAAGTGACAAATACATGTCGAGTTAATCTGTTTTGGTGGAGCTGTTGATAAATGTTAGTCAGGATACAGGGGGAAGCTGTCCTTCTCTTCTTCGAATAGTGCCATGGGATCCTTCGCATCCACCCAAACAGTTTAACGCCTCATCGGAAAGTCCAGCATCTCTCGCAGTGTCAGCGTAAACTACCTGCTCAGATTCTGGGGAAGGGCTTGAACCTTCAGAGCTGATCACATCAAAGCTGATCTAGTTGTGTCTGAATTGTCTGAAAACTAAATCTTGCAAGCTGCTTTACAGCCAATCAAAGGAGAGAGAGAAAGAAAAAAATGCAGGAAAGAGAAGACAGAGCAACAGAAATGTTTAAATCGGTTTCATTTTTGATGAATGTTGTAATGTATGCCCCCGAGCAGGCTCACAGATTTGTGGAGCTGTTGAGTTGGAAGTGGCTTAGCCAGTCACGTGATGTTCGCAAGACTCAATAAAACCCCAGCCGGTTGGGTTCGGGGGATCCACGATGAGACAGGTGGTTGTGAGCCTGGTGGATGAACTGGTAATGTGTCGTGTGGTTGTTAAACCTTTGCTAATAAACCAACTAGTTCTTAATAGTAATGTGTTGCTATGAATTCTTAAGCAGAGAACCCATGAAGCAAATACATTACAAATGGCACACTAAAAATATTCTGGATAATTTAGATCCCGGAAGTTCTTTTAGTGGACACAGGATTCGAGGACCATGAAACACAATTTAAAGTCAAGGGTGGCAAAGGAAAACAGCAAATTTAGACAACATATTTTAGTAAGAAGCTGATAGAATTATGGATCAGGTTAACCGAGGGGAGATCAACTGGGCTTGTATTCACTGGAGTTCAGAAGAATGAGAGGGGACCTCATAGAAACGTTTAAAATTCTGACGGGGTTAGACAGGTTAGATGCAGGAAGAATGTTCCCGATGTTGGGGAAGTCCAGAACCAGGGGTCACAGTCTAAGGATAAGGGGTAAGCCATTTAGGACCGAGATGAGGAGAAACTTCTTCACCCAGAGAGTGGTGAACCTGTGGAACTCTCTACCACAGAAAGTAGTTGAGGCCAATTCACTAAATATATTCAAAAGGGAGTTAGATGAAGTCCTTACTACTCGGGGGATCAAGGGGTATGGCGAGAAAGCAGGAAGGGGGTACTGAAGTTTCATGTTCAGCCATGAACTCATTGAATGGCGGTGCAGGCTAGAAGGGCCGAATGGCCTACTCCTGCACCTATTTTCTATGTTTCTATGTTTCTATGAGATGGTGGGATTCAAAACCATGCATGTTACACAGGACTGAACAAATTCCTATTAGAAAAGGAAATCCAGGGTCATTAGTTCTCGAAGCAATGTCAGGAAACTGATGGGTTGAAGGTTACGCTTCCACCGATGGTACACTTGGTGTGTTTGGGCATCACAGTGCGCGAACACAAGACTTTAACAGGTTTTCCAAGAAGACCAGGCCTCCAATGTTGTTGGCAGTCAAAGGGTTAACAAATCCTCTACGGTTTTAAAATATTAAAAAAATTATTTGTACCATCGTGGCTGTGTTACTGGGCTAGTAATCCCGAGTCCTGGACTAATGATCTGGAGACATGGGTTCAAATCCCACCATGGCAGCTGGGGAATTTAAATTCAGTTAATTAAATAAATCTGGAATAAAAAGCCAGTGTCAGTAACGGTGACCATGAAACTATCGGGTTGTCCAAAAAATCCAACTGGTTCAATAATGTCCTTTAGGGTAGGAAATCTGCCGCCCTTACCCGGTCTGGCCGATATGTGACTCCAGACCCACAGCAATGGGGTTGACTCTTCACTGCCCCCTGAAATGGCCCAGCGAGACACTCATTGAGACACTCCGTTGTACCAAACCGCTGTGACAAAGTCAGCGCTGTGGGAGCACCTTCACCACACGGACTGCAGCGGTTCAAGAAGATGGCTCACCACCATCTTCTCAAGGGGCAATTAGGGATGGGCAATAAATGCCGGTCTTGTCAGCGATGCTCACATCCTAGGAATGAATAAAAATGGATGTATTTATTTTTAATTGCTGCTGATCGCATGTTTCTCTGGATAGAGTTTTAGTTGCTTTTCCTTGTAACTTTACAGGTTGGCTGCACTAATGGTGAACTGGCCGAGTGGGGAACCATACTCGAGGGTAGCATAAGCCAGACACATGACCATGACAGTCTGGTACCAGTTCTCCAATCGGGGCTCTCTCTGAATGTGGCTCTCCATTGCAAGCGTATGGTTGGTGAATTTATCCATTAGCTTCTTAACATAAGAACATAAGAATTAGGAGCAGGAGCAGGCCATTCAGCCCCTCGAGCCTGCTCCACCATTCAATAAGATCATGGCTGAATTTCGACCTCAACTCCACTTTCCCGCCTGATCCCCATATCCTTTGATTCCTTTAATATCAAAAGATCTATCGATCTCAGCCTTGAATATACTCAGAGACTGAGCCTCCACAGCCCCCTGGGGTAGAGAATTCCAAAGATTCACCACCCTCTGAGTGAAGAAGTTTCACCTCATCTCAGTCCTAAATGGTCAACCTCTTATCCTGAGACTGTGAGCCCTGGTTCTAGATTCCCCAGCCAGAGGAAACATCCTCCCTTCTTGTTTGATAATGAAGTTTGGTTCCATCACACAGCTGCCTGTAAGTGATTCCCAGGCTGCTCTCTGATCACAGAAGCGTGATTGACCAGGTACAGCTATTTGCTAGCTTTTAAAATGATGCTCGTGAGTTAACTGTTCACCCGACTGAATCGGTTTAATATTTTACAATTACCTTCTTATGTTTAGCAAAGTGCCCTTTTGGCACCCGTATAGCTGGAAAAGATTGAAGCTGAGGCACTTTGCTGTGAGAAAAAAAAATGCATAATTTAGAGACGCCAACTTCTTTGCAGAAATGCCTCCAATCATCCTTTTTATTAATCTCTTGGAGAGGTTCAGTTGTCATTGCTGGTAAAGTTAGGATGCGATTTATTATCCAAAGCAGCAGGACAGATTGTAAATCTAGTGAGACACATCAAGATAGGTTCCATTTGTATGTTGAAGTTAATGAATCACGAACGGTTACAGCACGGAAGGAGGCCATTCGGCCCGTCGAACCTGTGCCGGCTCTCTGCAAGAGCCCCTCAGCCACTCCCCCGCCCTTTCCCCGTAGACCTGAAAATTGTTTTCCTTCGGGTACTTATCCAACTCCCTTTGGAAAACCACGATTGAGTCTGCCTCCATCACCCTCTCAGGCAGCGCATTCCAGATCCTAACCACTCGCTGCGTAGCAGAAGCCTTTGGTGCTTTTGCCAATCACATTAAATCCTCAGACTGGCCTCAGTCTCACTCCAAATGAATAACCATTGACATTTCTCCAATGGCATCCGTGGTCAGGTGAGTCACACGGCGACTGTTAGGGAGGTTATGCCGAGGAAAAGGGGGAGCCTGCTCCTAATAATGGCCCATCATTGGGCACAGAGGGATGCAGCTGACAGTATTGGGCCATAAATTGTGGCGTCTCGGGGAGGGTACGATGTGCGTACACCCGAAGAAGCCCCGCAAGTTCCGGGGTTCGGCCGTAAAGTGCATGTGCCTAAACCCGGCACTTGCGAACTGGCAAAATGTCTTGTGACAGATCGCGCATATCTGCGGGGGAAGGGCCTCTGTGGGTGGGGATTTGGGCTATTTTCCCAACTCCTGCCCAGCGAATGTCCTTCAAACTCTTACGTCTGATAAAAGCAAGCGTAAGGACTGCGTTTACCAGCGTAAGAGTTTTAACAGATAGAAAAATTAAATTGTATCGCTAATTTTTTTATATTAAAACCCTGTCCATGAAGATAAGTTTATTGTTAACCCTATTAAAACATTTTAAAAACATTTTCCTAAAACATTTAATTTAATTCAATTTCAATTCATTTTAAATATGTGAGTTTTTAATTTATTTATTGTGTTTCTGTGTTTTGGGGTTATTCTCATTGATAGTAATGGGATCTCGGAGCTCGGAGCTGCCATTTCGATCAATGGGAATACTACACTGTGATTGGTGGTCCGGCCCATGTGATCCCAGGACGCCCGTACGTTCCCGGGATACGTGGGCCCCTGCGCTGGGCTGTGTACCAAGGCCTGGGAGCGCAAGTTTTCCTTCCTCCGGGTATCCGCCCGCGGGAAGCCTCCAACCACAATCTTTGGCCCAGTATATCTGCTCAGTTCAGCATTAACCACTAGTTTCCAGTTTACTGGCGTGGAAGGAGCTTTTTTGAGTGCAGAAGTACTGTGGATAGCAGCAGGACACGGGTTTTCTGGTGTCTGATTTTCCTGGCTTAGTGACATGAAGCAAAGATACTGATAAACCCATCCAAGCTTTTGTTCCATATTTCTGTTGCTGACCTCAAGTCAATTTTATGGCAATGAGTTTGAGCACCAGTCGCTCAAGGTGCATTAACCTCTTCACTTGACCATTATGTGTAAAGGCTCTTATTAACTCATTTAACTTCCAGATGTTGCAAATCCTTGCTTGAATGTGACCCTTTTCTTTGTATGATTAAGCACATAATAAAGTTAGCAATTACAGGCATGTGTTGGGCGTTGCAAGGTATTAGAAAGCTTTCTTTCTTTAACAGGTGACAGGGTGCAGAGCTAAATATTCTCTCCCACTGGCAGTCAGTTTGTTCGTCCTCCAATGTGCTCATTCAGTCCTTTTGGCTACCATGTTTCCCGTACTACACTTCAAAAAATACTTCATTGGCTGTAAAGCACTTTCAACCATCTCGTGGTTGTGAAAGGCGCTATATAAATCCAAGTCTGTCTTTCTTTTTTTCTTAGTAAATACTTAAGTGGTGCTACTAGATGCTGCAGTGTGTACCATCTACAAGATGCACTGCAGCAACTCGCCAAGGCTTCTTCAGCAGCACCTCCCAAACCCGCGACCTCTACCACCTAGAAGGACAAGGGCAGCAGGCGCATGGGAACACCACCACCTCCACGTTCCCCTCCCAGTCACACACCATCCTGACTTGGAAATATATCGGCCGTTCCTTCATCGTCGCTGGGTCACAATCCTGGAACTCCCTCCCTAACAGCACTGTGGGAGCACCTTCACCACACGGACTGCAGCGGTTCAAGAAGGCGGCTCACCACCACCTTCTCAAGGGGCAATTAGGGAGGGGCAATAAATGCCGGCCTTGGCAGCGACACCCACATCCCAGGAATTGAATAAATAAGAAAAAAAGAACAGCTATCTGGTTCACAGTTCTGGCAGCTATGTCACACCCAGATGGATTAACTTGTTTGTAGGGGGCGTGGGAGGAGCAGCGTGGTGGCCTAGTCCAGCAGGCTGAGCGGCCCCTGGCCTGGGAGCACCATCGGAGCAGGCCGGGGAGTGGAAGGAGCAGTGTGGCGGTGTACCACTCCAGGGGGCAGCACATGCTGGAGCAGGAGAGCAACGGCAGCGAAGAGTGACATCACCAAGATCCAGGTCGGTGATTGGAGTGTGGGCAGGTACAGCAGGAGCGGCGAGGTCGGGGCAAAGGAGCGGCGAGAGACTGTGCAGGGAAGTGACCGGGTCCCAGGAGAGGAGAGGGCCCAGGGGCAGCACGGGCCCAGCCCACACTGCGATATGTGTGCGCACTAGGTCCATGCAGCAGAGCTGGTCTCCAGTCGTCCTGGTTAATCCTTGCCACTGGATAAAGACCTCGCTCTGTCAAGCCCGTGTGGTGGCTGGTGTGCAACGGCCACCCCACGTTAAAAAAATCCACACACAGGCATCTTCCACACTTCGACATGTAGTTCGGGATCTGGAATATTAGGTCCTTCATTGAAACATCTGTGAACTTTTTGATGTGGAAGCAAGTCATCCTCGATTCGAGGGACTGCCTATGATGATGAGTAGAGGATAAAATAAATCCTATTTATGATAAAAATATCTTTTCAAACATATCCTGTGAAACTATTTTTGAAAATAGATATCTTGTTTGCTACTTTTAAACAGAGATGGCCTTCGGATTATGAATTTTGGATTTGCAAAGGGTAAAGGCCAAGATGAAAACGTAGACAGGAATTTATAGCTGGTCTCCCGGTGTTTGCGACCTTGGAGCAGGGAGATGATTGCTGTACAGTTTATTGTTATATAGAGCCCTAGTGTGAATGGGAGAGAGTAATGGATGGTGACGTACTTAATCAAAAGGCAATTAGCTCCCAGACCCCGCTTGGAGTTTGTATATTTGAAGCAATTTGTTGTACTTTCCAATGGATGCAGAGCTGCACCGTAGTGTTAGCCAGTGAGAACGAAAGAAAGAAAGACTTGCATTTATATAGCACCTTTCACGACCACCGGATGTCCCAAAGCGCTTTACAGCCAATGAAGTACTTTGTGAAGTATTGGAAGCCCACATCTCGGGAGAAATACAAATGTAATTCATGTAGTTGCAATTATGGAGCTGTTTATAAATTTTGGTTGATTATTTTTCTGATGTTTTTGTGGAGATAAATATTATTGCACCGTACTGTATGCGGTAACATTTTTACGGTGATAGTGGCACAGCAAGATAGGTATTACCTTTGATAGCTGCCATACTGTGACATCCACTTATATTGAAAATGAACAGTGCCATCAGTCTAAAACACCAATTAAAGCAAATTATTAAGGGGTGGATCTCATTTGAATAACAAGACTGGAAGCGTGTTCTTATATCTTTGAGGGGGAGTTAATCGTGGCTTATTTAAGTCAAATTTGAAGTATGTCCTATTATCTCCCACTCTCATACACTGATGCTTTTCATCTTTTAAGAAAAAGAATCTGCATAAATTCCAAAGTGCAAAGCAATACTTCATGTTTTTAAATTAGTTGAAGAATTTTAATTTACATAAGAACTTTTAGAAACATAAAAAGCCAACTTGGCTCAAGAAGACAATTTGATTTGATTGCAGGACACTGGGGAAAGAGTCTGGGGAGTGGGACCAATTGGATTAATTCTAAGAAGAGCGGGGGAGTTATCGCCGGTGTCCTGGGGCCAATATTTATCCCTCAATCAACATCACTGAAACAGATTATCCGGTCATTATCACTGTTTGTGGGAGCTTGCTGTGCGCAAATTGGCTGCCGCATTTCGCACATTATAACAATGACTACACTCCAAAAATACTTCATTGGCTGTAAACGTTTTGAGATGTCCAGTGGTTGTGAAAGTCGCTATATAAATGCAAGTCTTTCTTTCTTTTTAACTCTTTCAAAGAGCTATCACAGACACCAATGGGTTGAATGGCCTCTGGTATTGTGCTGGATAATTCTATGAACAATGCACAACAGGGCTAAGAGTTTCGATCTAACTCGTCTACTTGAAACCATTTATCTTATTCATTTCACCTTCTTTATCCATATATATCTTAACAAATTCATTCATGACGACGGATTTATGGATTTTTTGAAATAAGGCACAAAGGAAAATATCAAGAATCGCCTATTACCCTTTGGGTCCCTGAGCGTGGGCGGGGCCCTGAGTGTGGGGCGGGGCCCTGAGTGTGGGTCAGGGGCGGGGCTCTGAATGTGGGCGGGTCCCTGAGTGTGGGGCGGGGCCCTGAGTGTGGGCGGGTCCCTGAGTGTGGGGCGGGGCCCTGAGTGTGGGGCAGGGGCGGGGCTCTGAATGTGGGCGGGTCCCTGAGTGTGGGGCGGGGCCCTGAGTGTGGGCGGGTCCCTGAGTGTGGGGCGGGGCCCTGAGTGTGGGCGGGGCCCTGAGTGTGGGGCGGGGCCCTGAGTGCGGGGCGGGGCACTAGGGGAGGGGTTACACACCTCTCTCAGGGCGCTAGGTCGGCTGAGCATGGGACAATCCCGAGCTAAACAGCAGGCCTCGGAGCGCCCTGAGAGAGGCCTGGGGGGGAAAAACCTGGAAAAAACACCAAAAACATTCCCAATAAATAACTCCCACCACCACGACATAATTCGCAAAAAATAAAATTAAAACCAGCCACACTGACCCGAGGTGGACATTACTGACCTCACTGCGGCCGCTACAGCCTGAGCCGCCTGCTTTCGCAGGTGGTCCCAGCAGAGGGCGCTACGGGGCGCTACGGTTCAGGCCGGAGCCAAAAATCGATCCGGTGTCACAACCAGGGGCCGTTGTACACCGGCTCGCCTCTCCCGGGCGGTAACGCTCCACGCCCCGCCAAAACCGGTCCCGAAAACCCCGGCGGGGCGTTGGGAGCTGGCCGCCCGCCCGGGAAAGCTCATCGCCGTCATTGCCACCTCTCCGGGGCGCTAACAGAGGTGGCAACAATCCGAAAATCCAGACCATATGTTTGAAATACACAGCAAGTCAGTCTGCACCTGAAGGTTGTGGGTTCAAGTCCCACTCCAGGGCCCTGAGCACATAAATCTAAGCTGACACTCCCAGTGCAGTGCTGAGGGAGTGCTGCACTGTTGGAGGTGCCGTCTTTCGGATGAGACGTTAAACCCAGGCCCTCTCTGCACTCTCAGGTGGATGGAAAAGATCCCACTGCACTATTTCAAAGAAGAGCAGGGGGAGTTCTTCCTGGTGTCCTGGGGCCAATATTAAATCAATATCACAAACAGATTATTCGGTCATTATCACGTGGCTGTGTGTGGGAACTTGCTGTGCGCAAATTGGCTGCTGTGTTTCCCACATTACAACAGTGACTACACTCCAGAAGTACTTCATTGGCTGTAAAGCGCTTTGAGACATCCGGTGGTTGTGAAAGGCGCTATAGAAATGTAAGTCTTTCTTTGTAAAGACAAAAAGTAAACCCTTGAGGTATAAATTCTTCATTGGAACTTAAAGCTAACAATAAACAAATGTTTTAGTAAGGCTGGAGTAAAGAGATGTCATTATATTACTTATTATATCTAATGGTTTTTAACTAGCTTGTTATGAACCAATTTCATATCATAACAGATAGTATAAATTGGTTAATTAATAATATATAGAATGATATTAAAATATACGGTTGGACTAAATAGAATTGGTTGTGCAAACATTACTGTACTCTGGCAGTCACTCCACATCTGGGTTCTTGTATATCTCCATTACTTAGTCAATATTTAATCCTAGCAGCTAATTTGACCCTAAGTCTGTCCTTTTCTATTAATGTGTATGGATAAAGAGATGAATGGCTCAATTTTGCACTGAAGCATGCTGCAGGCTTTAGATTTGTGAGAACCACTACTTCTTTTGCCCAGCAACTGGGAGAGCCTTGGCACGCTCTGAGAATAGGGTCATTAATCTGCCATTCAAGGATTGTATGCACTGCCTGTGAAACTCTAGCCTTAAAGAGGTATTTTCCTTATTATTTTGCAGTTAACATAAAAGTGTTTCATAGAAATGAATTGGTAGAGAGAGTAATTGTATTCTTTAATCAATAATATAATCAATCAGAAGATCCCCATGTCCCTCGGATAGGGGTGCAGAATTACGAACTTTAAGTACTACCTGCTCTGTCCAAACATGACAGACTTTCACTTAATTAAAGTTGATGGTATACCTTCCATCAAAGTGCCAGGGATTAACACTGTGTAGGGATGGAATTGATCTCATCAATTCCTTTTAAATATATTCAGCTGTGTCAAACTGAATGAATTTGGTTGTTAAGTGCCTGTGAAATGTGCTGGTGAGTGAATTGTACATTTTTCCATATTTGTACTGAGCAAGCTTTTCATCTGATCAAGCGACACAGAGGAGCTATTTCCTACACAACACCCAGAACTTTGGTACAGATTTAGACTGAAAGGATTGTCCAGATGATAGAATATAGTTTGTGCAACATTTACACTAATTAAAGCATAACGATTCTGGGTATCACATAAAAGCGTTAGCGTATTGTGTGTTAATTAGAAAGCAGTCTGTCACACAACGCACACCTGGCATTTATAAAGTTAAGGAACTGAGCTGGGAACATAATTTGCGTCAATGTTCCCGTTAATCTGAGTGCCTGTGTGGCCATGTAGGGCTCTGGAGGGCCTGCGAAGGCTGCTCACCGGCTTTTTAATAATAATAACAACTTGTATTTATATAGCGCCTTTAACGTAGTAAACTGTTCCAAGGCGCTTCACAACAGTGTTACAGACAAAACAGATAAATCGGACACCGAGCCACAAAAGAAGAAATTAAGGCAGATGGCCAAAAGCTTGTTTAAAGAGGTAAGTTTTAAGGAGCGACTTAAAGGGGGAGAGAGAGGCAGAGAGGTAGAGAGGTTTAGGGAGGGAGTTCCAGAGCTTGGGGCCCAGGCAGCTGAAGGCAAGGCCACCGATGGTTGAGCAGTTAAATAACAGGGATGTTCAAGAGGCCAGAATTTGAGGAGTGCAGACATCTTGTTGGGTTGTGAGGCTGAAAAAGATTACAGAGATAGGGAGGGACGAGGCTATGGAGGGATTTGTAAACCAGGATGAGAATTTTTAAATCGAGGCGTTGTTTAACCTGGAGCCAATGTAGGCCAGAAAGCACAGGGGTGATGGGTGAGCGGGACTTGGTGTGAGTTAGGACACGGACAGCGGGTTTTGGATCACCTCAAGTTTACGTAGTATGGAATGTGGGAGGCCAGCCAGGAGTGCGTTGGAGTAGTCAAGTCTAGCGGTAACAAATGGAAAAAAAAATGAAAGAAACACGGGAACAATTGCACATACGCAGAAATTTGAATGGGCCTGCACCCCCCAAACAAATTCGAGGAAACATTGATGTGCAGCAGATTTTACAGGGTATATGACATATTTTAGTATACAGCATACACATTAAAGGAAACTCCTTCTATCTGTATTATAATATCCTCTGCCAAACAATGGATAAGGGCATCACCATTTTTTAAAAATCTGAACACATTTGATAATTGTGGCAATCGAGTGGGTGCGATGTTTATCTCTGAAGGAACTGTATTTATGCACTGTTCACACCCTGTGCCCAATAACCATGCAAATCCTAATTCAACCGTGTTATATGTCCCGTTAAAGAAGCAGAATCATTCAGCAATTTAATTTTGATCACAATTGATCCATCCCGTTTGGGAGGTCAAGCTTCCAATTTCTAAACACAGAAATCCCAAATTCAGTTGAGTGAAGGTTAGGTGGCTTCTCACAGGAAATATCACATGAGTTGCTGTTGTACAACCTTTCAGGAGTTACCTCGCAACAATAGTAGGGCTCTAGAAGCTTCTTGCCCACTAGGAAGTGATAGCAGACCCCTCAAATCGCTAGAGAAATACCACCAACGATGTCTCCGCAAGATCCTACAAATCCCCTGGGAGGACAGACGCACCAACGTTAGTGTCCTCGACCAGACCAACATCCCCAGTATCGAAGCACTGACCACACTCGACCAGCTCAGCTGGGCGGGCCACATTGTCCACATGCCCGACACAAGACTCCCAAAGCAAGCATTCTACTCGGAACTCCTACACGGCAAGCGAGCCCCAGGTGGGCAGGGGAAACGTTACAAGGACACCCTCAAAGCCTCTTTGATAAAATGCAACATCCCCACCGACACCTGGAAGTCCCTGGCCCAAGACCGCCCTAAGTGGAGGAAGAGCATCCGGGAGGGCGCTGAGCACCTCGAGTCTCGTCGCCGAGAGCATGCAGAAACCAAGCGCAGGCAGCGGAAGGTGCGTGCGGCAAACCAGACTCCCCACCCACCCTTTCCTTCAACTCTGTCCCACCTGTGCCAGAGACTGTAATTCCCGTATTGGACTGTTCAGTCACCTGAGAAATCACTTTTAGAGTGGAAGGGACTGCTATGATGATGGTAGTATCATAGAATCACAGAACGGTTACAGCACAGAAGGAGGCCATTTGGCCCGTCGAGCCTGTGCCGGCTCTCTGCAAGAGCATCTCAGCCAGTCCCACTCCTCTGTAGCCCTGCAACATTTTATCTTTCAGGTACTTAATCAAATCCCTTTTGAAAGCCGCAATTGAGTCTGCCTCCACCACCCTCTCAGGCAGCGCATTCCAGATCCTAACCACTCGCTGCGTAAAAATGTTTTTCCTCATGTCGCCTTTGGTTCTTTCTGCCAATCGCCTTAAATCCTCTGGTTCTCGACCCTTCCACCAATGGGAACAGTTTCTCTCGATCTACTCTGTCCAGACCCCTCATGATTTTGAACACCTCGATCAAATCTCCTCTCCTCTCGTTAGCGACGCCATAAAGTCATTTGCAGCCCATGGAAACAGAAGGCGCAATTGACCCCAATTTCTCCGCCTGCGATTCGATGACAATTGTGGCTCATTGTGCCTCCAGAATGGACATGTGAGGCCTGACTGTGTGCACATTGTCCCCTCTGTATCCAGTGGGAAAGTATGAGCTAACTGACTTCATGGTGAATGCAGCAATTAAGTTTTTCTGCAGTGAATTATGTAACACTCAAGTAACATAAATAACACCCACTGCATCTGAGTGAGATGAAGAAACTGCCCCAGTCTCAGAGGTCAGATGACGAGAGCCTCATTCGCTTGGTTGATGGTGTTAGCTGGTCCTATTAATTATGTTGTGTTTCACTGAAAAGTGTCTCAATTCTCCACATAGCACTTACTGCATTTATCCTCTGGTAATTAATTGTTTGTCCATAAAATTCCAGGAAAAGCATCACAATTAGCGCTCCTCCAATACCAACTACATCATACATCAAGGCGAGGGAGCTCTAACAGCAAAGAACACGATAACTCTCCCCATCAGAAAACAGGCAACCTGATACTATTCTGATATACATTATAAAACATAAAATAAAGAAAGACTTGCATTTATATAGCACCTTTCACGACCACTAGATGTCTCAAATCACTTTACTTCCAATGAAATACTTTTGGAATGTAGTCACTGATGTAATGTGGGAAACGCGGCAGCCAATTTGCGCACAGCAAGCTCCCACAAACAGCAATGTGATAATGACCAGATAATCTGTTTTTAGTGATGTTGATTATGAGATAAATATACACTGAGGATAACTCCCCTGCTCTTCTTCGAAATAGTGCCGTGGGATCTTTTACGTCCACCTGAGAGAGCAGACGGGGACTGGGTTTAACGTCTCTTCCAAAAGACGGCACCTCCGACAGTGCAGCACTCCCTCAACACTGCACTGGGAGTGTCAGCCTAGATTTTTTTGTGCTCAAGTCTCTGGAGTGAGATTTGAACCCACAACCTTCAGACTCAGAGGTGAGGGTGCAATCCAGCTTGTCACACAAAGGGGCAGAAAATTCCATGGATCCTTTGTACCAATACATTGGTGGGATGTGGACATCGCTGCCAAGGCTGACGTTTATGGTGCACGGGAACCTGCCCGGCAACTTGCAGTGAGCCACAATAGTCTCGGGAGGCCGACAGGAGACTTTCCACTCACCCTGCACCCACAAACATCTCCCCCCAAAAAAAATTGCAGGCCATTTCTGGAATTGGCACGAGTGACCTGTTAAGGACTGCTTGTTCAGCTGCTCAATGCCCATGAGCAAGCGGGAAGAGCTCGCGCATAATATGCACAACCAATTTGTACTTGATAATTGCAAGTTTCTTTTATTAAAATTCATTCTTGGGATGTGGGCGTCGCTGGCAAGGCCGGTATTTATTGCCCATCCCTAATTGCCCCTTGAGAAGGTGTTGAGCCGCCTTCTTGAACCGCTGCAGTCCGTGTGGTGACGGTGCTCCCACAGTGCGGACTTTGTCACAGCGGTTTGGTGTCTCGCTGGGCCATTTCACAGGGCCGTTAAGAGTCAACCACAGTGCTGTGGGTCTGGAGTCACATATAGGCCAGACCGGGTAAGGGCGGCAGATTTCCTTCCCTAAAGGGCATTATTGAACCAGTTGGGTTTTTCCGCCAATCCGGTAGTTTCATGGGCACCATTACAGACACTAGCTTTTTAATTCCAGATTTATTCCAGGAAGAATGTTCCCAATGTCGGGGAAGTCCAGAACCAGGGGTCACAGTCTAAGGATAAGGGGTAAGCCATTTAGGACCGAGATGAGGAGAAACTTCTTCACCCAGAGAGTGGTGAACCTGTGGAATTCTCTACCACAGAAAGTTGTTGAGGCCAATTCACTAAATATATTCAAAAAGGAGTTAGATGTAGTCCTTACTACTAGGGGGATCAAGGGGTATGGCAAGAAAGCAGGAATGGGGTACTGAAGTTGCATGTTCAGCCATGAACTCATTCGAAGGGCCAAATGGCCTACTCCTGCACGTATTTTCTATGTTTCTATGTTTCTATTAGTCCAGGCCTCGGGATTACTGGTCCAGTGACATCACCACTATGCGACTGTACCCCTAAAAGCAGTGCAGGATGTCTATGTGCATAAGTATGGTGGCCGTGCCTTCTGTTGCCTGGGCCCCAAGCTCTGGAACTCCCTCCCTAAACCTCTCCGCCTCTCGACCTCTCTTTCCTCCTTCAAGACGCTCCTTAAAACCTCTTTGACCAAGATGCCCCGATATCTCCTTATGTGGCTCAGTGTAAAATGTTGTTTTACAACGCTCCTGGAAAGCACTTTGGGATGCTTTTACTGCATTAAAGGCACTATATAAATGCATGTTCATAGAATCATAGAAGAGTACAGTGCAGGAGGCCATTCGGCCCATTGAGTCTGTGCTCTTTCGAAGAGCAGTCCAGTCCGTCCCACTCCCCCGCTCTTTCCCCATATCCTGCAATTCTTTTTCCTTCAAATAGCTATCCAATTTGATTTTAAAGGCTACTAATAAATCTACATAGGATTACACCGGATATACGGCACAGAAACAGGCCATTCGGCCCAACCAGTCCATGCCGGTGTTTATGCTCCACTCGAGCCTCCTCCCATCTTTCCTCATCTAACTCTGTATCCATCACCCTATCAGGCAGTGCCGTCTAAATCCTAACCACTCGTTGCTTAAAAACATTTTTCCTCATGTCGCTCCTTGGGTTCTTTGGCCAATCACCTTCAATCTGTGCCCTCTGGTTACGACCCTTCCGCCATTGGAAACCGTTTCTCTTTATTTACTCCATCTAAACACTTCACAATTTTAAACACCTCTATTAAATCTCCGCTTAGCCTTCTCTGCTCCAAGGAGAACAACCCCAGCCTCTCCAGTCTCTCCACATAACCGTAATCCTTCATCCCTGGAACCGTTCTAGTCAATTTCTTCTGCACCCTCTCATAAGAACATAAGAATTAGGAACAGGAGTAGGCCATCTAGCCCCTCGAGCCTGCTCCGCCATTCAACAAGATCATGGCTGATCTGGCCGTGGACTCAGCTCCACTTACCCGCCCTCTCCCCATAACCCTTAATTCCCTTATTGGTTAAAAATCTATCTATCTGTGATTTGAATACATTCAATGAGCTAGCCTCAACTGCTTCCCTGGGCAGAGAATTCCACAGATTCACAACCCTCTGGGAGAAGAAATTCCTTCTCAACTCGGTTTTAAATTGGTTCCCCCGTATTTTGAGGCTGTGCCCCCTAGTTCTAGTCTCCCCGACCAGTGGAAACAACCTCTCTGCCTCTATCTTGTCTAGCCGTTTCAATATTTTAAATGTTTCTATAAGATCACTCCTCATCCTTCTGAACTCCAACGAGTAAAGACCCAGTCTACTCAATCTATCATCATAAGGTGACACCCTCATCTCCGGAATCAGCCTAGTGAATCGTCTCTGTACCCCCTCCAAAGCTAGTATATCCTTCCTTAAGTAAGGTGACCAAAACTGCACGCAGTACTCCAGGTGCGGCCTCACCCATACCCTGTACAGTTGCAGCAGGACCTCCCTGCTTTTGTACTCCATCCCTCTCGCAATGAAGGCCAACATTCCATTCGCCTTCCTGATTACCTGCTGCACCTGCAAACTAACTTTTTGGGATTCATGCACAAGGACCCCAAGGTCCCTCTGCATCGCAGCATGTTGTAATTTCTCCCCATTCAAATAATATTCCCTTTTACTGTTTTTTTTCCAAGGTGGATGACCTCACATTTTCCGACATTGTATTCCATCTGCCAAACCTTAGCCCATTCGCTTAACCTATCTAAATCTCTTTGCAACCTCTCTGTGTCCTCTACACAACCCACTTTCCCACTAATCTTTGTGTCATCTGCAAATGTTGTTACACTACACTCTGTCCCCTCTTCCAGGTCATCTATGTATATTGTAAACAGTTGTGGTCCCAGCACCGATCCCTGTGGCACACCACTAACCACCGATTTCCAACCCGAAAAGGACCCATTTATCCCGACTCTCTGCTTTCTGTTCACCAGCCAATTCTCTATCCATGCTAATACATTTCCTCTGACTCCGCGTACCTTTATCTTCTGCAGTAACCTTTTGTGTGGCACCTTATCGAATGCCTTTTGGAAATCTCCAAAACGTTCACATCCTTCCTAAAGTGCGGTGCCCAGAATTGGACACAATACTCCTGCTAGTGGTTTATATAAGTTTAGTATAACTTCCTGGCTTTTGTAGTTGTTGTTGTTTGTTAAGTAGCCTACCAGCTGTTTCTGGCGGGCATGCTATGCGTACGTGTACTGACCCACCCGGCAGGCCATTGAAAATAGCCCTCAAAGTTTCCATGAGGCTTGAAATGGTAGTTTTATTCTTTCAGTACGGAGATCTGTCTTATCGCGGTTTACAACCGCGGTCCAAAACGTACAAACTGTGATGATCGCAGGATGGTACAGAGAGATAGACGTAGCGTTGAGAAATGCTCGTTGCTGAACAAACTGAAACAAAAGTCAGGAGATGCTGGAAAAACACAACAACTCAGCCCGAATCAGAGGGGATCGCACACAAAATACTGTCAATCAAAAACACAATTTCTAAATACGTGGATGACACCAAATTGCGGAAGGGGGAGGCGGTGGTGTGGGATAGTTGATACTGAGGGGGACTGCAACAAATTACAGGAGGACATTAATAAACTTGCAGAATGGGCAAATGAAGTTCAACACAGGTAAATGTGAGGTACCTGTACAGTATTTTGTTGGAAGAATAGGGAGGTTCCATTACTGGGAGGGTGTGAGTCTGGGTCGGGTAGAGGAACAAAGGGATCTCGGATACAAATACACAAATCACTAAATGTTGCGACACAGGTTAGCAATGCCATAAAAAAGCAAACCAAGAACTAGGGTTTATTTCTAGAGGGAAAGAATTGAAAAGTATGGAAGTTATGCTAACCCAGTATGGAACCTTGGTTAGACCGCACTTGGAGCACTGCATACAGTTCTGGTCGCCATATTATAAAAAGGATATAGAAGCACTGGAGAGGGTGCAGAGAAGATTTACAAGGATGATACCAGAAATGCGAGGGTATACATATCAGGAAAGGATGAACAGGCTGGGTCTCTTTTCTCTTGATAAAAGGATGAGGGGAGACCTAATAGAGGTCTTTAAAATCATGAAAGGTTTTGATAGAGTGGATACAGAGAGAATGTTTCTGTTCTGTATTTAACCCTTTGTAACTTGCATGACACCTGACCACCAGAGTGCCTACTGTTGGAGTCCCAAGGGATCCCAGCATCTCTTGGGAGCACAGTATATAAGCAGGCCACCCACGAGGTACCTGCACTCTGGAACCTTAATAAAGGAGCTAAGGTCACACTTGCTCATTTCACACAGTACTCAGTCTCACCATTTATTATGAGCATAACAATTGGCGACGAGGTAACGAACAACTGCGCAAAAATGCAAAGAACAGTCGGCATCCAGGAGAAGTTCTCAGAAGGTGACGATTGGGAGGCCTTCGTGGAGAGACTCGACCAATACTTTGTGGCCAACGAGCTGGAAGGGGACGAGAATGCTGTCAAACGAAGGGCGATCCTCCTAACTGTCTGTGGGATAACAACCTTTGGCCTCATGAAGAATCTCCTGGCCCCAGCAAAACCAACAGAGAAATCCTACGAAGAACTGTGTACGCTGGTCCGGGAGCACCTAAATCCTAAGGAAAGCGTTTTGATGGAGAGATATCGGTTCTACACAAGTCAACGATCGGAGGGCCAGGAAGTGGCGAGCTATGTCGCCGAACTAAGGCACCTCTCAGGACATTGTGAGTTTGAGGGATTCCTAGGACAAATGCTCAGAGACTTTTTTGTACTGGGCATCGGACATGAGACAATCCCTCGCAAACTGTTGACTGTAGAAACTCCGAGTCTGAATAAAGCCATAACGATAGCCCAGGCATTTATGTCCAGTGACAACACCAAACAGATTTTGCAGAACAAAGAAGTTTCGGACAGTACTCTGCATAAAGTAACGGCAGTTTTTAGCAGAAATGTACAGGGCAGAACGTACACGCCGGCTGCTGTGGCCTGACCTCAATTGAGCCAGAGTCCGCCATCATCTGTTACTGCGAGGCAGTTAACACCCTGTTGGCACTGCGGAGGTGATCATCAGCCCCAACAATGCTGCTTTAAGCACTATGCGTGCAATGGTTGCAGAACAATGGGACGCCTCCAATGAATGTGCAGACGAGCTGCAAACCCTGCAAACCACCACGTTGCAGAGGAAGATCGGTCCTCAGTGGATCAGACTGAGTTGGAAACTCGTACGGAGGAGGCAGAGGTGTACGGGGTACACACATTCACGACGAAATGCCCACCAATAATGTTGAAAGTTGAACTGAACGGCATTCCAGTATCTATGGAGCTGGACACTGGGGCAAGTCAGTCCATAATGAGTAAAAAGGCCTTCGACAGGCTGTGGGGAAAGAAGGCACACAGGCCCAAGCTCAGCCCCATTCACACCAAACTAAGGACTTACACCAAGGAACTAATCCCTGTAATTGACAGTGCAGAAGTCAAGGTCTCCTATGAGGGAGCAGTACACGAACTCCCGCTGTGGATTGTGCCAGGGGATGGTCCCACGTTGTTTGGCAAAAGCTGGCTGGGAAAAATCCGCTGGAACTGGGACGACATCCGAGCGCTTTTGTCCATCGACGACGGCTCATGTGCCCAGGTTCTAAGCAAGTTCCCATCGTTATTCGAGCCAGGTATTGGAAGCTTCTCGGGGGCGAAAGTGCAGATCCATTTGGTTCCCGGTACGTGACCCATGCACCACAAGTCTCGGGCGGTACCTTACATGATGCATGAAAAAGTGGAAAATGAGCTGGACAGGCTGCAACGTGATGGCCAGTCCGATTGTTTCGGTACTCAAGTGGGACTGTATGGTTAGAATTTGCAGGGACTATAAAGTAACGATTAATCGTTTTTCGCTGCAGGACCAGTTCCCGCTACCCAAGGCAGACGATCTATTTGTGACCCTGGCTGGAGGGAAGACGTTCACCAAGCTGGACCTAACCTTGGCCTGCATGATGCAGGAGCTGGAGGAGTCTTTGAAAGGCCTCACCTGCATCAACACGCACAAAGGTCTGTTTATCTACAACCGGTGCCCGTTGGGGATTCAGTCGGCCGCGGCGATCTTCCAGCAGAACATGGAGAGCCTGCTAAAGTTGGTTCCTTGTACAGTGTTCTTCCAGGACGACATATTGGTCACAGGTCGGGACACCATGAAGAATCTGGAGGAGATTCTTAGTCGGTTGGATCGCGTGGGGCTCAGGTTGAAACGCTCGAAGTGTGTTTTCCTGGCACAAAAGTTGAATTCTTGGGAAGGAGGATCGCAGCAGACGGCATCAGACCCATCGACGCCAAGACGGAGGCCATCAAGAACGTGCCGAGACCACAGAACGTGACGGAGCTGCGGTCGTTCCTGGGACTCCTTAACTATTTGGGTAATTTCCTACCTGGGTTAAGCACCCTGCTAGAACCCCTACATGTGCTACTGCGCAAGGGAGACGACTGGGTATGGGGGGAATTCACAAGAGGCTGCCTTTAAGAAAGCCAGAAACTTATTGTGTTCTAACAAACTGCTTGTCCTGTATAACCCATGTGAACGATTAGTGTTAGCTTGCAATACGTCGTCATAAGGGGTCGGGTGTGTGTTACAACAAGCTAATGATTCGGGGATTTTGCAACCGGTTGCGTATGCATCCAGGAGTTTGTCCAAGGCCGAAAGGGCCTACAGCATGGTTGAAAAAGAGGCTCTGGTGTGTGTTTACGGGGTAAAAAAAATGCACCGGTACTTGTTTGGCCTCAAGTTCAAGCTTGAAACTGACCACAAGCTGCTCATATCGCTATTCTCGGAGAGCAAAGGGATTAATATCAATGCCTCTTACCGCATCCAAAGATGGGCGTTTACGCTGTCGGCATACAACTATGTAATCCCCCACAGACCGAGCACAGAGAACTGAGCTGATGCTCTCAGTCAGCTACCATTGCCCACCACCGGGGTGGAAATGCACAGCCAGCGGACTTGCTCATGGTCATGGAGGCATTTGAGAATGAGAAGTCCCCCGTTACGGCCCGCCAGATCAGGACCTGGACCAGCCAGGATCCTTTACTGTCCTTGGTAAAAAGCTGTGTCCTCCATGGGAGCTGGTCCAGTGTCCCAGTGGAGATGCAGCAGGCGTTTAAGCCGTTCCACAGACGCAAAGATGAGTTGTCCCTACAGGTGGACTGTCTTTTGTGGGGCAATCGCATGGTCTTGCCCAAAAAAGGCAGAGACACATTTATTTGCGAACTGCATAACACCCACCCAGGCATTGTAATGATGAAAGCCATAGCCAGGTCTCACGTATGGTGACCTGGCATCGACTCAGATTTAGAGTCATGTGTGCGCCAGTGCAACACTTGCTCTCAGCTGGAGGGGGCGGTGGGTCTGTCAGCTTACCTTCCTGACCAGAGCGGTTGTGAGTCGCTCCCACTCTCTGGTCCTTGAGCTTGGATTTATTAATCAGGGTGTGATAAAGCACAGCAGACAACTGTTTTGTACAAAGAAGGTTTGGGTTTTATTCAAGAAAGCAAATAACACAAATATACGCCAATAAAACTGTAAAATCTTACAAAAAGGTTCTAAACAATGAGGAATATGCTATTACAGGTAATAAACACAACATAAATACTTCCCACCTCCCACTTACTCTTTAACTTGGTCAAACTCTAGGGCTCCAGGGATTAATGCTCTCCAGATCCTTTCCTTTGACAGCTAGGGCTGTTTCGCGGTTTCCGTGTTCTTTGGTTATAGCCGGTTTGCCTTGCCATACCCCGGACATGGTAGAAGAACTCAGCTGCGTATTGAAAGCCAGTTGGGGCGAGTTCTTTTCTCCGATGCCATGATGTTTCTTCCTGCGTTTTCTTGCCGTGTGCTCTCGATCTTGTTGTTCCGAAGTGCTTGGTCAGAAAAGTTCTTTCTGTGATGGTCAGAACAGAGAGAGTTCTCTTGGTACGATAGGCCCTTAATTATACTTTGAGAGGCTCCTTAATCTTTGCCCAAATCTAACGTTTCTTTTGTTTACGTTATGCTGCCCAGCTAACGGAAACTTGATTAAGTGTTTTTAATCTGGCGTTGATAGACTTTTCTGAGCTGCCGAGCTCTTGTCAATTGTTGAAATTATCCTTTGGTTTCGAGTCACAATTGTTAAAGTTAGTTTCTGGTGTCAAGTTGTCTGCCTGGGCCCCAGCTTTCTATGCAGGCCGGAAAGGTGATTAGCATTATGCATGTATTGGATGGGTTCTGTGCTTGGACTGAAACTGTATTTCCTTGGATTGATTGTTGAAATATAAATGCCTTCTAGGGGCAGGTTTGAGGGTAAACGGTTCTCCAGACAATTTGATTAGCTCCAACATCCCCAGACAGCTTGATTCGCTCCAATATCCAAACGGCTTTTTCAGAGGTTGAACCCATCCCTTTTCTTGCAGCCTTTTCCCCACAGACCCAACATGCACTTTAAAAAAATCTCAAACTTGGTTAAAACTCGTAGATTTCTTCCATAAGCATTTTAGAATCCCAAACTTTCACTTAATAGTTCCAAATTGCATTTCCTTTTCAGTGAGTCCAAACACTGGGGGGTTTCCACAAATTTTGGAATCTTGCACAGCTG
Organism: Pristiophorus japonicus; assembly: GCF_044704955.1. NCBI lineage: Eukaryota > Metazoa > Chordata > Chondrichthyes > Pristiophoridae > Pristiophorus > Pristiophorus japonicus. The sequence continues at coordinate 3,213,344 of NC_091990.1, read as the reverse complement.
AGCAATGCACCCAGAGAGGCACCGCTAAGTTTGTGATCGTGACCATCCAAACCATGGTCGAGGATCCATGTAGACTATGCAGGCCCATCCCAAGGCAAAATGTTTTTGGTTGTCATGGACGCTTACTCAAAATGAATTGAATGTGCAATAATGTCTGTAAGCACATCCACGGCCACCATTGAAAGCCTACGAGCCATGTTTGCCACGCACAGCTTGCCTGATGTCCTAGTCAGCGACAATGGGCCGTGCTTCACCAGTGCTGAATTCAAGGAAGTCATGACCCACAACGGGATCAAACATGTCCCATTCAAGCTCGCATCCAACGGCCAGGCAGAACGGGCAGTTGAGACCATCAAGCAAAGCTTGAAACGTGTGTCGGAAGGCTCCCTGCAGACCCGGTTGTCCCGAGTACTGCTCAGCTACTGCACCAGACCCCACTCACTCACAGGGATTCCCCCAGCTGAGCTGCTCATGAAAAGGGCGCTTAAAACAAGGCTCTCTTGTCCACCCTGATCTCCATGATCACGTGGAGGGCAAGCGACATAAACAGAGTGTGTACCATGACTGCGCAAATTTGTCACGCGATATTGAGATCAATGATCCTGTGTTTGTGCTCAATTATGGACATGGTCCTAAATGGCTCGCTGGCACGGTCATAGCCAAAGAGGGGAGTAGAGTGTTTCAGGTCAAACTGACCAATGGACAACCGCACAGAAAAGATTTGGATCAAATCAAATTGCGGTTCACCAACAGCTACGAACAACCCGAAGAGGACACCACCAACTTTGATCCTCCAACGCACACACAAGTGGCAACTGACATCACAGTTGACCACGAAACAAAACTCATCATCACCCTAGCAGTCCGGCAAGGCTGGCTGCCTAACAGCCCAATGAAGAACTGACCAACCCACCCATACCAGCATTTGTACCGAGACGATCGACAAGGGAGCGCAAAGCCCCAGATCGTCTTGTAAATAAGTGTACTGTTGACTTCACGGGGGAGTGATGTTATGTATTTAACCCCTTGTAACTTCCAGAATCCCTTGGGAGCACGAGGTACCTGCACTCTGGAACCTTAATAAAGGAACTAAGGTCACACTTGCTCATTACACACAGTACTCAGTCCCATCAGTTATTATGAGCATAATAGTTTCCACTTGTGCATTAAAATTGTGGGGAAGAGCATAACTAGAGGCCATCAATATAAGATAGTCACCAAGAAATCCAATAGGGAATCAGAAGAAACCTCTCTACCCAGAGAGTGGTGAGAATGTGGAACTCGCTGCCACAGGGAGGGGTTGAGGCGAATAGTATCGATGCATTTAAGGGGAGGCTGGACAAGTATATGAGGGAGAAGGGAATCGAGGGTTATGCTGAGAGATTTAAATGAGGAAAGACAGGAGGAGGCTGGAGTGGAGTATAAACGCCGGCATGGACTGGTTGGGCCGAATGGCCTGTGTCTGGGCCGTATATCCCGTGTGATCCTCTCATTCTCTTTTTGATGTGAGCTGCCCTGCTGTGCATTTGCAACATTTACTATTCTATTCTTATTGAAAAGTGGAAGGTTAATCTCAGTGGAGTTCTTTAATGGTACAAGTCACGTGTATGCATAATTATCACTAATTCTGACATCCCACAATGCGACAGAAAGGAGCTGAGCACCACAAGATTTTTCAATTCAATTAATATCAAAATATAGCAGTATTAAAAAATGATTATACGCTCTTTAAATCAGGATACATACCTCCCCCGACTGCATATTTTTTAAAGAATGAAAATATTTTGCAACTTGTATTTCTCTATATTGGCTGCTACCAAGATGCTAAATTTTAATGCAAATTTCATTGAAAAAACCCTACATTAAACATGAAATACATTATGTAAAAGTGCACAAATCCCCTCCCCCACACACATAGTCTGTGGTTTATTTCAGCAGAGTATTCCTCTCTTGCTCCCCTCTTTATGTAGGCTAGAAATATATACAGAGTCACTCAGCATCTTGGGTGAGATCGATCTTCAGAAGCCCTTTAAGCTGATGTTCACTTTCAAATGCAAACAGTCTGGTCCGTAATTCCAGCATTTTCTGCTTTTTATTTGAAGGTAAGGTTTATACAGGGCACCCTGTGGTGACGGAAACCCATTAACTTAGCCCTCATTTGATTTAGTGTCTTGTTGATATTTCACGTACGGTATTGTCAATCCAAGGCATCGCTTCATGTAATTTATTCAGAGTGCATCCTGCAGTAGGCTGCACTCTTGAAATCAATGCTGCCCATTCCAGGAAAAATCAATATAAAAGCCATTGGCATCACTCGACTGTGCTGTGCCAGATGAGGCAAGAGACTTCACCGTATGACGATCCTCATCCCGGAGTTGATCATGAAAGAGGATTTCTTTTAACTCCGTAGATATTGTTTCATTTTCCAAATACCTCTTTTTCCCCCAAAAAAACCATTTGTTTCTTAAGAAATAGGAGCAGGAGTAGGCCATTCGGCCCCTCGAGCCTGCTCCGCCATTCAATAAGATCATGGCTGATCTGATCATGGACTCAGCTCCACTTCCCCGCCCGCTCCCCATAACCCTTTACTCCCTTATCGCTCAAAAATCTGTCTATCTCCACCTTAAATATATTCAATGACCCAGCCTCCACAGCTTTCTGGGGCAGAGAATTCCACAGATTTACAACCCTCTGAGAGAAGAAATTCCTCCTCATCTCAGTTTTAAATGGGAGGCCCCTTATTCTGAGACTATGTCCCCTAGTTTTAGTTTCCCTGATGAGTGGAAATATCCTCTCTGCATCCACCTTGTCGAGCCCCCTCATTATCTTATATGTTTCAATAAGATCACCTCTCATTCTTCTGAACTCCAATGAGTAGAGGCCCAACCTACTCAACCTTTCCTCATAAGTCAACCCTCTCATCCCCGGAATCAACCCAGTGAACCTTCTCTGAACTGCCTCCAATGCAAGTATATCCTTCCTTAAATACAGAGACCAAAACTGTATGCAGTACTCCAGGTGTGGCCTCACCAATACCCTGTACAGTTGTAGCAGGACTTCTCTGCTTTTAAACTCCATCCCCCTTGTACAGGTACGTCTCAAATCCGGCTGTCCGAAAATCGGAATTGTCCGAAAACCGGACATTTTTGAGAAATTCCCCATTTGATATTCAGTAAAATAAAATCTGGAATTATTGTCCAAAAACCAGCGGGCCGGACTAGTTATCAGCTTTGGGGATGCGGAGGATACTCTTCGGAGAAATCTTGACAGATCGGAAAAGCCGGTTTTGCATGTGCATCGCGCCCCGAAAACGGGCTTTTATGAAGCCTTGCCGGGTCCATGCGCACTTCGTGGAATTTGCAGCCCCAAGAACATAGCTGGCACCGAGTTTTTGTCCAACAGATAACACATAAAATGGAAGGAATTGAGGAGGCCCTGGAGCTGGTAGCCAGGAACACTGGTGGCCGAGGGCTCCCAGTAGTCCCGGAGCGCCGCACTGCACCCCAAGGTGACGCACCCTTTTACCAACCACACAAGAGAGCCAGCAGCAACATCTTGCTTATGGAACAGAGCACGCTCCCACTTCGGGACCGTCCTCTCCCATATCCGTCCAAGCAGCGTTTCGGCCATCAACCCCCCCCCCTCCCAATGAAGCATCATCTGAGGACCTCCTCGGCCAGGCAGCTTGGAGTCAGGAGGGGAAGGGGAAGGGGTAGAGGTGGGGAGGAAAAGTGGGGGCGGGTGGGGGAAGGGTTGGTTTGTACAGAAATACTGATGATTTCAGACTAATGTTCGGTTTAAATGTTTTTTATTTAACAAAACCTTGCAGCACATTGGCTCAGATAGCTGCACCATTACATGCTGGTGATTCCTTAACATCAAATGGTATAATCACACTTAACTTCAATCAACGTAAACTTTAACTGTCATCAAGGTGATTACCACCAATGTGTCAGCCTTGTAAATACCACCAGCGTTCTTTCAGGCAAAGCGATCATTGATGAGCTCCTGACGTAAGGCTCTTGCAGCTATCATGCCACCATGGGCCCTTTCATGCGATCGACAGGGGGGCGGGGGCATAGCTTCAGTGTCAGCCTGATTGTCTGGCCCGATGTCAGCGTCCACCTCCTCTTCCTCTCTCTGGTGAGGTTCACTGTCAGACTCATCTGGCAATTCTTGTCCCCTTCTGATAGCCAAGTTGTGTAGCATGGAGCAGACCACCACAAATTGAGCTACCTGCTCAGGGTGGTATTGAAACTCGTCTCCTGAGTGGTCCAGGCATCTGAAGCACTGCTTCAGCACTCCAATGGTTTTCTCCACGATATTGCGAGTTGCTCTGTGGCTCTCGTTGTATCGCCTCTCGGTCCCTGCATGGGTGTCACGCAGGGGGGTCATCAGCCAGGTGGCGAGGCCATATCCCTTGTCACCAAGCATCCAGCATTGACCTTGTGGCTGATTGTTAAACAAGTCAGATACAGTGCTCTCACGCAGGATGTGAGCATCATGGATCTGCTCGGCAATTGAGCATTCACTGTCAGTATAATTTGCTGGTGGTCGACAACCAGCTGGACATTCAGGGAGTGGAATCCCTTGCAGTTCCTGAAAACCTCAGCATCACGATGTGCGTACAGTCTATTGTTCCCTGCACCTTGGGGAAGTTTGCAATTCTGGAGAATCCTAGAGCCCTCTCACTCTGTGCCTCCCTGGTCATAGGGAAGCTGATCAAGTCCCTCCTGTGTGGGTACAGGGCTTCAGTGACCTGTCTAATGCAGCGATGTGTGGCATGCTGAGAAAGACCACAAATGTCGCCAGCTGTGGCCTGAAAAGAACGGAGGCGGAGAACAATAGTGCCGTGGTGACTTTGACCTCGACGGACAGTGCAGTCCTGCTGGTGCTGGCAGGCTGCAGGTCTGTCCTTATCAGCTGGCATACCTCAGTGATAACCTCTTTGTGGAAGCGCAGTCTCCGAAGGCAGGTGGTGTCGGGCAAGTCAAGGTAAGACTGCTTCTCCTTGTACTTGCGGGGGGTGCAACGTCTGGTCCTCCTCATCTGTCTGTCACTTCGTACATTGGGCACATAATACTGTGCAGCGTTCCTTTGGCGATGTCGAGTCTGCTGCATGTATTTGGTCACCAAGAGAGGGTGAGAAAGGACAGGCCCCATTGCAGTAGCTCTCTGTTTACCACAGATTGCTCACAAACAAGGAATGTCCCGACTGTTATGTGTCTAGACTTGCATATACTCTGTACAGCCACCAGAGGGATCATTCCCAGGAGTCCCAAGGGATCTCATAATCCCTTGGGAGCACAGGTATTTAAGAGTGCTTCACAGATTGGACAGGCAATCTGGAGACATAGAAACATAGAAACATAGAAAATAGGTGCAGGAGTAGGCCATTCGGCCCTTCTAGCCTGCACCGCCATTCAATGAGTTCATGGCTGAACATGCAACTTCAGTACCCCATTCCTGCTTTCTCGCCATACCCCTTGATCCCCCTAGTAGTAAGGACTTCATCAAACTCCTTTTTGAATATATTTAGTGAATTGGCCTCAACAACTTTCTGTGGTAGAGAATTCCACAGGTTCACCACTCTCTGGGTGAAGAAGTTTCTCCTCATCTCGGTCCTAAATGGCTTACCCCTTATCCTTAGACTGTGACCCCTGGTTCTGGACTTCCCCAACATTGGGAACATTCTTCCTGCATCTAACCTGTCTGAACCCATCAGAATTTTAAACGTTTCTATGAGGTCCCCTCTCATTCTTCTGAACTCCAGTGAATACAAGCCCAGTTGATCCAATCTTTCTTGATAGGTCAGTCCCGCCATCCCGGGAATCAGTCTGGTGAACCTTCGCTGCACTCCCTCAATAGCAAGAATGTCCTTCCTCAAGTTAGGAGACCAAAACTGTACACAATACTCCAGGTGTGGACTCACCAAGGCCCTGTACAATTGTAGCAACACCTCCCTGCCCCTGTACTCAAATCCCCTCGCTATGAAGGCCAACATGCCATTTGCTTTCTTAACCGCCTGCTGTACCTGCATGCCAACCTTCAATGACTGATGTACCATGACACCCAGGTCTCGCTGCACCTCCCCTTTTCCAAATCTTTCACCATTCAGATAATAGTCTGTCTCTCTGTTTTTACCACCAAAGTGGATAACCTCACATTTATCCACATTATACTTCATCTGCCATGCATTTGCCCACTCACCTAACCTAACCTATCCAAGTCACTCTGCTGCCTCATAGCATCCTCCTCGCAGCTCACACTGCCACCCAACTTAGTGTCATCCGCAAATTTGGAGATACTACATTTAATCCCCTCGTCTAAATCATTAATGTACAGTGTAAACAGCTGGGGCCCCAGCACAGAACCTTGCGGACCCCACTAGTCACTGCCTGCCATTCTGAAAAGTCCCCATTTACTCCTACTCTTTGCTTCCTGTCTGACAACCAGTTCTCAATCCATGTCAGCACACTACCCCCAATCCCATGTGCTTTAACTTTGCACATTAATCTTTTGTGTGGGACCTTGTCGAAAGCCTTCTGAAAGTCCAAATATACCACATCAACTGGTTCTCCCTTGTCCACTCTACTGGAAACATCCTCAAAAAATTCCAGAAGATTTGTCAAGCATGATTTCCCTTTCACAAATCCATGCTGACTTGGACCTATCATGTCACCTCTTTCCAAATGCGCTGCTATGACATCCTTAATAATTGATTCCATCATTTTACCCACTACTGAGGTCAGGCTGACCGGTCTATAATTCCCTGTTTTCTCTCTCCCTCCTTTTTTAAAAAGTGGGGTAACATTGGCTACCCTCCACTCGATATGAACTGATCCAGAGTCAATGGAATGTTGGAAAATGACTGTCAATGCATCTGCTATTTCCAAGGCCACCTCCTTAAGTACTCTGGGATGCAGTCCATCAGGCCCTGGAGATTTATCGGCCTTCAATCCCATCAATTTCCCCAACACAATTTCCCGACTAATAAGGATTTCCCTCAGTTCCTCCTCCTTAATAGACCCTCTGACCCCTTTTATATCCGGAAGGTTGTTTGTGTCCTCCTTAGTGAATACCGAACCAAAGTACTTGTTCATTTGGTCTGCCATTTCTTTGTTCCCAGTTATGACTTCCCCTGATTCTGATTGCAGGGGACCTATGCTTGTCTTTACTAACCTTTTTCTCTTTACATATCTATAGAAACTTTTGCAATCCGTCTTAATGTTCCCTGCAAGCTTCTTCTCGTACTCCATTTTCCCTGCCCTAATCAAACCCTTTGTCCTCCTCTGCTGAGTTCTAAATTTCTCCCAGTCCCCGGGTTCGCTGCTATTTCTGGCCAATTTTTATGCCACTTCCTTGGCTTTAATACTATCCCTGATTTCCCTTGATAGCCACGGTTGAGCCACCTTTCCTTTTTTATTTTTACGCCAGACAGGAATGTACAATTGTTGTAGTTCATCCATGCGGTCTCTAGATGTCTGCCATTGACCATCCACAGTCAACCCCTTAAGTATCATTCGCCAATCTATCCTAGCCAATTCACACCTCATACCTTCAAAGTTACCCTTCTTTAAGTTCTGGACCATGGTCTCTGAATTAACTGTTTCATTCTCCATCCTAATGGAGAATTCCACAATGTTATGGTTACTCTTCCCCAAGGGGCCTCGCACAACGAGATTGCTAATTAATCCTCTCTCATTACACAACACCCAGTCTAAGATGGCCTCCCTCCTAGTTGGTTCCTCGACATATTAGTCAAGAAAACCATCCCTTATGCACTCCAGGAAATCCTCCTCCACCGTATTGCTTCCAGTTTGGTTAGCCCAATCTATGTGCATATTAAAGTCACCCATGATAACTGCTGCACCTTTATTGCATGCACCCCTAATTTCCTGTTTGATGCCCTCCCCAACATCGCTACTACTGTTTGGAGGTCTGTACACAACTCCCACTAACGTTTTTTGCCCTTTGTTGTTCTGCAGCTCTACCCATATAGATTCCACATCATCCAAGCTAATGTGCTTCCTAACTATTGCATTAATCTCCTCTTTAACCAGCAATGCTACCCCACCTCCCTTTCCTTTTATTCTATCCTTCCTGAATGTTGAATACCCCTGGATGTTGAGTTCCCAGCCCTGATCATCCTGGAGCCACGTCTCTGTAATCCCAATCACATCATATTTGTTAACATCTATTTGCACAGTTAATTCATCCACCTTATTACGGATACTCCTTGCATTAAGACACAAAGCCTTCAGGCTTGTTTTTTTTAACACCCTTTGTCCTTTTAGAATTTTGCTGTACAGTGGCCCTTTTTGTTCTTTGCCTTGGGTTTCTCTGCCCTCCACTTTTCCTCATCTCCTTTCTGTCTTTTGCTTTTGTCTCCTTTTTGTTTCCCTCTGTCTCCCTGCATTGGTTCCCATCCCCCTGCCATATTAGTTTAACTCCTCCCCAACAGCACTAGCAAACACTCCCCCTAGGACATTGGTTCTGGTCCTGCCCAGAAACCGTCCGGTTTGTACTGGTCCCACCTCCCCCAGAACCGGTTCCAATGCCCCAGGAATTTGAATCCCTCCCTGCTGCACTACTGCTCAAGCCACGTATTCATCTGCGCTATCCTGCGATTCCTACTCTGACTAGCACGTGGCACAGGTAGCAATCCCGAGATTACTACTTTTGAGGTCCTACTTTTTAATTTAGCTCCTAGCTCCTTAAATTCGTTTCGTAGGACCTGATCCCTTTTTTTACCTATGTCATTGGTACCAATGTGCACCACGCCAACTGGCTGTTTTCCCTCCCTTTTTAGACCTGTAATAAAAGACTAAGGTCACACTTTACTTTGAGCTCACAGTGTTCTGTCTGACTCTTTCACCATACACTACAACTGGCGACGAGACACAGATAGCGAACCCAAAGATGCAGAGAACAGTGGGCCTCCTGGAGAAATTCTCGAAGGGAGATGATTGGGAAACTTTTGTGGAGCGACTCGACCAATACTTCGTGGCCAACGAGCTAGATGGGGAAGAGAACGCTGCCAAACGAAGGGCGATCCTCCTCACCGTCTGTGGGGCACCAACGTAGGGCCTCATGAAGAATCTGCTCACTCCAGCGAAACCCACGGAGAAATCGTACGACGAATTTTGCACACTGATCCGAGAGCATTTGAACCCGAAGGAAAGCGTTCTGATGGCGAGGTACCGGTTCTACACCTACGAAAGATCTGAAGGCCAGGAAGTGGCGAGCTATGTCACTGAGCTGAGACGCCTTGCAGGACATTGCAAATTTCAAGGACATTTGGAGCACATGCTCATGATTTTTTCGTACTTGGCATTGGCCACGAAACCATACTTTGCAAACTTTTGACTGTAGAGACCCCAACCTTGAGTAAAGCCATAGCGATAGCCCAGGCGTTCATTGCCACCAGTGACAATACTAAGCAAGTCTCTCAGCACACAAGTGCTGCTACAAGTACTGTGAACAAAATGATGTTGTTTTCGAATCGTAACGTAAAGGGCAGGTCACACATACCTGCAGCTACACGTCCGCAGATGTCTCAGAGTCTACCATCAAGGGTGATGAATGCAAGGCCATTAACACCTTGTTGGTGCTGCGGGGGTGATCATCGTTTCCATTCATGCCGATTCAAAGGATACGTTTGCCAGGGCTGTGGAGCAATGGGACACTGCCAACGAGTGTGCAGGCGAGCTGCTAAGCCTGTTAAACCTGAAAACCACCACGTTGCAGAGGAGAACAGATCCATGGAGGATCACGACGAAACAGAACCTCTGATAGAGGAGGCAGAGTTACATGGGGTGCACACATTTACCATGAGTTGTCCCCCGATAAAACTGAAGGTTGAACTAAATGGACTCCCGGTGTCAATGGAGCTGGACACGGGTGCGAGCCAGTCCATCATGGGCAAAAAGACTTTTGAAAGGTTGTGGTGCAACAAAGCCCCAAAGCCAATCGTAACGTCAATTCGCACGAAACTAAGAACTTACACGAAAGAACTGATTCCTGTAATCGGCAGTGCTACCATAAAGGTCTCCTACGATGGAGCGGTGCACAAGTTACCACTCTGGGTGGTACCGGGCGATGGTCCCACGCTGCTCGGAAGGAGCTGGCTGGGAAAGATACGCTGGAACTGGGTCAACATCCGAGCGCTATTGCCCCTGACGTGTAGAATTTACGAATATTTCGCAAAGATTCCTGGTACCTTTCCCCTGCAGAGGAGAAGAAAATCCCTTTCTGGACTTTTAAAATTGAAGAAAAAAACTTCGGGACACAAATGAGTTTTAAAGGGGGAGACGAAGGGGATAAAAGGGGATACATTCATGGAGACCTCGCCCCCCCCAAGTGTTTGGACTTTTTGAAAAGAGAATTCAAAATGGACCTAAATTACAGAAGCCTGAGATCCCCTAAACATCGATGGGAAGGAGCAGATCAATTTTAAGATTCTACAACATTTTGGCTGCGAAAAGAGTTACCAAATACAGGAGGTGGAGCCAACCTCTGTGAAGCAAATTCATGTATTAAGGATCCCTGACAGTCTGGGGGAACTATGCAACACCAATTCACCCGCTAAGAGATAATCAAATTATCCAATCAAGCACAATGGAAATCATGGGCCCAACTGGACAATCCTAAAACAATGCAAAACCAGTGATAGCACATTCTCATACCCTAATCGAGTTGCTGCTGACTAGCCCACCAAAAACACTGACAAAGGAGACATTTGAAAATCAATGGATAGAACAGTTTAAACAAAGCCCAAGAACTGATTTGGTGCAAAGATAAGGAAGCCTGTTTTAGTATAATTGATGGCCTGTTCTGGCAGTTAGGTGTGCTTCTAGAGACACTATTAAGTTAGCAGTCTCGTTGCATAAGTTCTACACCAGCCTAGAAAAGTGGGATCCAGAAACATCGGTGAAAGGAATCTCTAAAACCCAGAAGGACAGCACCACGACAGCAAACAGGCTGTCAAAACGACTATCGGAAAGATGCGGGCCATCGCGACCAACCAAACAGTCAACCGGAACCAACCCGACAAAACCGAAGAAAAACCGAAGATTTTCCACTCTACAAGCTGGTCCTACACCACCAAGGGGTGCAGACTACAGAACGTGGACAACTAAGGCAAACCCCGGAGTTGGAACTGTCAAAAGCGGATTGGTGAGCATGGCCCCTGAAACCTCAGAGCTATAACTTAGTTAGTTAGGGGAATTGGGAGCGGGGAGGCTGGGATAACTTGTGTAAATGTATCTGCATTCTCCTCTTTACCCCATTTAGAGTTTAAGCTGTATTCTTTTCCCCACAGGCTGTAATTTGACATTTTATTCAATGTGTTGTACCCCTCAGTGTGTACTGGTCTGTGTGTGTTATTAAAGGTGTGCCTTTTACTTCTTTTTAAAGACAATAAAGCCATACCTGCTTCGTACCTTGAAACCGATTGTCTGTCCAAGTCTGTCACAGTCCCTTCATAATTCCAGTGTCTAGAACCAAGGGTTTGGGAGCGAATGGAACCGCTCATGTAAAGTCAGAAGGGAAAGCTGACCCCCTGAAAACCACCCCTTACAGACGACACTTCGTGTGCCCAGGTCTTAAACAAATTTCCTTCGCTGTTCGAACCAGGCATCGGGAAATTCCAAGGAGCAAAAGCGCAGATCCACTTAATTCCGGGGGCGCGACCCATCCATCACAAGGCGAGAGCTGTACCGTACATGATGCGAGAAAGGGTAGAAATCGAGTTCAACCGGCTACAAAGAGAGGGCATCATCTCACCGATCGAGTTCAGCGAGTGGGCCAATCCTATTGGCCCAGTCCTCAAGGGAGACGGGACCGTCAGAATCTGTGGCGATTACAAATTAACTATCAATTGTTTCTCCCTGCAGGACCAATACCCACTACCAAAAGCCGACGACCTCTTTGCAACGCTGGCAGGAGGAAAGACATTCACGAAGCTGGATCTGACCTCAGCCGACATGGAACTGGAGGAATCATCGAAGGCCCTCACCTGCATCAACACGCACAAAGGTCTTTTTGTTTATAACAGATGCCCGTTTGGAATCTGATCAGCGGCAGCGATATTCCAGAGAAACATGGAAAGTTTACTGAAGTTGGTTCCGAACACCGTGGTCTTTCAGGACGCATCTTGGTCACAGGTCGAAACACAGTCGAGCATCTGCAGAACCTGGAGGAGGTTCTTAGTCGACTCAACTGCGTGGGGCTCAGGTTAAAACGCTCGAAGTGCATTTTCCTGGTGCCTGAAGTGGAGTTCTTGGGATGGAAGATTGCGGCGGACGACATCAGGCCCACCAACGTGAAGACGGAGGCAATCGAGAACGCACCGAGGCTACAGAATGTGACGGAGCTGCGGTCATTCCTAGGATTCTTGAACTATTTTGGTAACTTCTTATTGGGTCTCAGCACACTGCTATAACCACTGCATGTCTTACTACGAAAAGGGGACGAATGGGTTTGGGGCAAAAGCCAAGAAAATGCCTTTGTAAAAGCGAGAAAATTGTTATGCTCAAACAAATTGCCTGTGTTGTATGATCCATGTAAGCGTTTGGTACTAGCATGTGATGCGTCGTCATATGGCGTCGGGTGTGTATTGCAATAAGCTAATGATCTCGGGAAACTGCAACTGGTTACTTATGCATCCAGGAGTCTGTCTAAGGCCGAGAGAGCCTACAGCATGATTGAGAAAGAAGCGTTAGCGTGTGTCTATGGGGTAAAGAAAATGCATCGATACCTGTTTGGGCTAAAATTCGAATTGGAAACTGACCATAAGCCACTTATATCCCTGTTTTCCGAGAGCAAAGGGATAAATACCAACGCATCGGCCCGCATCCAGAGATGGGCGCTCATGTTGTGCGCATACAACTATGCCATCCGCCACAGGCCAGGCACAGAAAACTGCGCCGATGCTCTCAGTAGGCTGCCATTGCCCACCACGTGGTTGGAAATTGCGCAGCCCGCAGATCTAGCCATGGTTATGGAAGCATTTCAGAGTGAGCAATCACATGTCACTGCCCGGCAGACCAAAACCTGGACAAGCCAGGACCCCTTATTATCTCTAGTCAAAAGCTGTGTGCTTCACGGGAGCTGGTCCAGTATCCCAGTGGAAATGCAGGAAGAGATAAAGACGTTCCAGCGGCGCAAAGATGAAATGTCTATACAAGCAGACTGCCTTCTGTGGGGCAATCGAGTAGTGGTCTCCAAGAAGGGCAGAGACACCTTTATCAATGACCTCCATAGTACCCACCCAGGCATCGTAATGATGAAAGCGATAGCCAGATCCCATGTGTGGTGGCCAGGCATCGATGCGGACTTAGAGTCCTGCATTCACAGATGTAATACATGCTCGCAGTTAAGCAATGTACCCAGGGAGGCGCCGCTAACTTTATGGTCTTGGCCCTCCAAACCGTGGTCTAGGGTACATGTCAACTATGCAGGCCCGTTCTTGGGTAAAATGTTCCTTGTGGTTGTAGACGCGTACTTCAAGTAGATTGAATGTGAGATAATGTCGGCTAGCACGTCCGCTGCCACCACTGAAAGCCTGCGGGCCACACATGGCTTACCCGATGCCCTGGTGAGCGACAACGGGCCATGTTTTACCAGTGCTGAGTTTAAAGAATTTATGACGTAATGGGATTAAACGTGTCACATCTGCTCCGTTGAAACCAGCGTTCAATGGTCAGGCGGAGAGAGCAGTACAAACCATCAAGCAAGGCTTGAAGAGGGTAACTGAAGGCTCACTGCAGACTCACCTATCCCGAGTCCTGCTTAGACTCCACTCACTCACTGGGATCCCACCTGCTGAACTGCTCATGAAAAGAGCACTCAAGACAAGGATCTCGTTAGTTCACCCTGATCTACATGAACAGATAGAGAGCAGGCGGCTTCAACAAAGTGCATACCATGATAGCGCAAATGTGTCACACGAGATTGAAGTCAATGATCCTGTATTTGTATTAAATTATAGGCAAGGTCGCAAGTGGCTTCCCGGCACTGTCGTGGCCAAAGGGGAGCAGGGTGTTTCGGATCAAACTTTCAAATGGACTCATTCACTGGAAACAGTTGGACCAAATCAAACTCAGATTCACGGGCTACCCTGAGCAACCCACCTTGGACCCTACCTTTTTTGATCCCCCAACTCGCACACCAGTGGCAACCGACACCACGGTTGACCACGAAGCAGAACCCATCATCCACAGCAGCCTAGCAGGGCCCAATACACCAGGCAGCCCAGCAAGGCCAGCTGCACAGCAGCCCAGCGAGGGCCCAACAAATGACTAAAACAACACCAGCCTTCACACTGAGACGATCAACCAGGCAAGAAGGGCCCCAGATCGACTCACATTGTAAATAGTTACACTATTGACTTTAGTGGGGAAGGTTGTTATATATCTGGACTTGTATTCACTCTGTACCGTCCCCAGTGGGCTCATTCCCCAGAGTCCCAAGGAATCCCATATTCTCTTGGGAGCATAGGTATTTAAGAGTGTTTGGAGACCTGCAATAAAAGACTAAGGTCACATTTTACTTTGAGCTCACAGTGTTCAGTCTGACTCTTTCTCTATACACTACACTGACGAACACACCTCTTCAATTCCAATCGGTCACAGTGTGGTCAAGATGTTTTTAGAGATGTTCACATTAAATCCAACGACCTGCAGAGTATATCCGAACTCCCCCGAGGGTGAAGCACAGCGGCCTTTTAAAGGACGCGACATGTGATCTACAACATGTGATCTACAACATGTGATCTACAACATGTGATCTACAACATGGCTCTATAACGCTGTGATGCGTTCCGGTTAGTTCCACTTTTTGTGTGCGGTTTTTTGGGCGAGCGATATTGTGGGCGAAATGGTGAAATTGATGATGGGCGATCTCCATGGCCGCTAGTTTGGCTAAATATGCTCTTTGCGACAAATAACAGTCGCTAGCCGTTAATATTGAATCTCGGCGTTAAATCCGTGCGGAAATTAACGCTGGCCGATATTATGGGCGTTGAATTTGCCCATTCTGCTGATTCCGCCCCAATAAAGTGGGTGGGCAGTAATATTTTTTCTTGCCGTTAACCACATGGGGAAAGTAACGCTTGGCGATAGGTTTCTGATAAAAGCCCGTCAGTTTCCATTTTGTGCCAAAATGGGCGATATCTGGGGGTTATTCATCATTTCAGCGGTAAAATGGGTGTTAAGTGGGTGTTAAGCATGCAAAAAAAGTGGAGGTTCTAGCCCTTAATATAACGATCAAAGAAAAGACTGAGACTGTGTAGAGACAGTTATTAAACGTTTTGCGATGAAAGGTTTCATTGATCTGTGAAGCACATTGTGCAGTTTCTTATTGGTTTAGCAGTAAGAGAGTAATTGCATTTTCACAATAAGCATGTAGGGCTAGAAATTCCACAACATTTGCCACCGCCGGATTGCCGCCCAAAAAACCGCTAAGATTATTAAATTAACGCCAGCAAAAAACTGGTGAAAAAAGGAAAAATTCCATCCGGCAGGAAAAATGGGTCATACCCACAGATTGGACTCTCAGCAGATTCTCGGCGGTAAATGCGATCATGGGCAAAGGGCAAATTGGGCGGTACTTACTCAAAATTTAGTCCGGAATTGGAGAACATTCTCGGGCCCCTTTTCCATTGAATCGCTGTAAAAGAATTTACAAAAAAACTTTAACTTACCTTTTTTTTGCAGGGTTTCATCATCATCATCAGAGGCAGTCCCCCAAAATCGAGGAAGACTTGCTTCCACTCTAAAAGTGAGTTCTCAGGTGACTGAACAGTCCAATACGGGAATTACAGTCTCTGTCACAGGTGGGACAGACAGTGGTTGAAGGAAAGGGTGGGTGGGGAGTCTGGTTTGCCGCACGCTCCTTCCGCTGCCTGCGCTTGGTTTCTGCATGTTCTCGGCGACGAGACTCGAGGTGCTCAGCGCCCTCCTGGATGCTCTTCCTCCACTTTGGGTGGTCTTTGGCCAGGGACTCCCAGGTGTCGGTGGGGATGTTGCACTTTTTCAGGGAGGTTTTGAGGGTGTCCACCTAGAGCTCGCTTGCCGTGTAGGAGTTCCGAGTAGAGCGTTTGCTTTGGGAGTCTTGTGTCGGGCATGCGGACAATGTGGCCCACCCAACGGAGCTGGTCAAGTGTGGTCAGTGCTTCGATGCTGGGGATGTTGGCCTGATCGAGGACACTAACGTTGGTGAGTCTTTCCTCCCAGGGGATTTGCAGGATCTTGCGGAGACATCGTTGGTGGTATTTTTGCAGGGTTTCATACCTACTGCCCAGATCTGGCTGGTTTCTTATGGACGTTTTTTTTCTGTTTACACCGCTGTGACCAAACTTGGGCGGAAGTGGTTTCTCCGGCGGTGCACACCGGCAGTCCGTTCCCCAGCGGTATTTCAAAACCGCCGGTGGAACTATTTGCTGAGATTCCTACCAGTGGCTTTCAGCCGAAAATGAAGAATACCGCTGAGAAACCGGGCGGAAATGGAACCGAATTTCTAGACTGTAGTCATTTAAGAACATGAGAGTCAGGAGCAGGAGTAGACAATTCGGCCCCTCGAGCCTGCTCCGCCATTCAATAAGATTATGACTGATCTTCGATCTCAACTCCACTTTCCCGCCCGATCCCTATAACCCTTGATTCCCTTAGAATCCAAAAATCTATCGCTCTTAGCCTTGAATATACTCGATGATTCAGCATCCACAGCCCTCTGGGGCAGAGAATTCCAAAGATTCACCACCCTCTGAGTGAAGAAATTCTTCCTCATCTCAGTCCTAAATGGCCGACCCCTTATCCTGAGACTGTGACCCCCCTGGTTCTAGACTCTCCAGCCCGGGGGAAACATCCTCTCAGCATCTACCCTGTCAATCCCCCTCAGAATCTTGTATGTTTCAATGAGATCACCACTCATTCTTCTAAACTCCAGAGAGTATAGGTCCATTCTACACAATCTTTCCTCATAGGACAACCCTCTCCTCCCAGGAATCAATCCAGTGAACCTTTGTTGCATGGCCTCTAAGGGAAGTATATCAATCCTCAATAGAACAGGAGTGTTATTGAATTGAATGCTACAACAATGCAGACCAGTACTTAGGCCTCCGTCATTGCTGCTCTAACACAGCTAGAAGACTGGGGACGCAAAAGTAACATACTGCGGATGCTGGAAATCTGAAATACAAACAGGAAATGCTGGAAATACTCAGCGGGTCAGGCAGCATCTGTGGAGAGGAAGCAGAGTTAACATTTTGGGTCGATGACTGACGAAAGTTCGGCAAGCTGAAACGTTAACTATGTTTCTCTCACCACAGATGCTGCCTGACCCACTGAGTGTAGAAGATTAGGGAAGGGTGTAATTCATGGGTTTCTGAAACTCCAGTTGCTGCCCACTGTTGACAAATGCTTTGTCTTTGCTTGGTCCTTTCCTCTTAAAGTCCAGTTAAGATAAGAACCTTGCCATGACGAGGACCTTATGGAAAAGAACTATAATTTTAGCATATTTTATACCCTTTTTTAGCTGAAATGATGCTATGAGATAATAGGTTTGAATATTTAATATAATCATCTGAATCGTGATTTATTTTAAGTGGGTTATTACCTCTGATAAAATGGGGGAAGAGAAGAATTTCTGGATAATGTGGTAAGTGTTTCTACCTTTTAGCTTATATTGTAATTTCAAGGTTATAAGATTTAGTTTAAAGATGCAATTGCCCTCTAACAATCACAGTAATATATTGTGACCCCCTCACCCCCTCTCCTCCCAGAAGGTCCACACTCAACTCCAGACATTAAATGATATTTCAGCTTCATTACTCAGTTGGGCAGTTTAGAAAGAAAGACAGACTTGCATTTATATAGCGCCTTTCATAACCTTGTGATATATTCTTACTTCATCACTAACAAACACACTCTACAAGATAGCTCTTACATAAATCGTCGTCATGACCCTTTTATTGTATTTAAATCAGTAGTTGCATTACCACAGTAGTCCACTAGGAGGAGCAGTAGTCCACTAGGGAGAGCTCTATTATACTTCTCCCTCCTTAATGAAGAAGTAATCATAACAAAATAGTCATCATACATAACTTGCATGGTATATACAACAAAAGCGATGGACATATTTTCTCATTTACAAATCAAAAGGGAGAACTATTACAGACCTCATGATGTTCCAAAGCGCTTTACAGCCAATGAAGTACTTTTTGAAGTGTGGTCACTGTTGTATTGTGGGAAACCTTCTCGGCAAACATACCCTTTATCAGCGTCTCACTTAATTGGCCTCTCACCGTTTTAGAAGTATTTTGCTTGCACAACTTTATTACGAACCTACAAGAATCCACCTGGTCAATCACTCAGAAATTCAAATCAGCTCACTGTCGATTCACCAAACACAATACAGTCAACTGAGTTCACTTTGCAATTAAACTACTTCACTTCAGATAAAAGCAGAATTCTCTCTCGGCCCCAGTTACAGCAGCACATGCAGAACACAGTCGCCACCACCACCAGCAAACTGCTCAGAGCAAACTCATCTCTTTACTTGCCCTCAGCACAAACTCACTCGCTGGAACTTTCAGTCTCCGTGTGTGTGTAAAACGATCGCCGGCGGATCGGGTGCCCGTTGTACGTCATGAGCGGAAAGGAAAATCGTGCGGGATGTGTCGCAGACGGTCGAAACACTGCCGCCATCTGTTGTACGCACGTGTCGAAGGCGAAGGTTTCGGGGTAATTTGAACCTTTTTGCCAGGCACCACACCTGGAGTACTGCGTACAGTTTTGGTCTCCTTATTTATATACTTGCATTGGAGGCAGAGAAAGTTCACTCGGTTGATTCCTGAGATGAAAGGGTTGTCTTCTGAGGAAAGGTTGAGCAGGTTGGGCCTATACTCATTGGAGTTTAAAAGAATGAGAGGCGATCGTACTGAAATGTGTAAGATTCTGAGGGGGCCTGACAAGGTGGATGCAGAGAGGATGTTTCCTCTCGTGGGGGAATCTAGAACTCGGGGGCATAGTTTCAGAATAAGGGGCCGTCCATTTAAAACAGAGATGAGGAGGAATTTCTTCTCTCAAAGGGTTGTGAATCTGTGGAATTCTCTGCCCCAGAGAGCTGTGGAGACTGGTTCATTGAATATATTTAAGGCAGAGATAGACAGATTTTTGAGCGATAAGGGAGTCAAGAGTTATGGAGATCAGGCGGGGAAGTGGAGCTGAGCCCATGATCAGATCAGCCATGGTCTTATTGAATGGCGGAGCAGGCTCGAGGGGCCGAATGGCCGACTCCTGCTCCTATTTCTTATGTTCTTATGTAAAATGGACCATATGTGAACTGACCGCCCTTTTCCACCCAGTTAAAATCACTCAGGTGTAAAACGGGTGTACAATACGTTAGTGCCTGCGTTTTGCCTCCCCCCCCCTCCCACCCTGATGAATATTGAAATACTCCCCACAGTGTCGTTGTCAGTCAGTCTCACGTGGCTAAGATTTTTGCATCTGGGCTGCACCCTAGGGAACCATTGGGTAAAGCACCAAGCAGACGCAAGCTCCAAGCACTAGCTCCACTCCAGCATCCTCCACTGACTAGGCAGAACGTCAGTCCTCCAGTACAATCTCTCCAACTGCAGTGAATAAAAGGAATGGTCATGATTGAAGATCAGTGCTATATATATCTATATATATATATATATATATATATACATAATAAAGATTGGTGTGTATTTATGGTTTAGAAACCGGACTGAAATAACGACGTTCAAGCTGCTGTACAGAGTTTTAAAATGTTCTTTACATTTTTTAATTTGCGCTAGCATAGGTCAGTTTTTAATCACCATTTTCACTGATGTCTGCTTCATTAAAAGGTCTTTGCTGTGCCGGCCTGAGAAATCACAGAGATAAAACAGTTTCTTTTTTTAATAAGGAAAATCAGTCAAATCTGAAATTATAATCTGATCTTCGTCATGAGAATTCTGTGCCTAAGTACAAATCTGCTTAGTTCATTTCCCCAGAGACCCAACAAGCCATCAAGGAAGCCAAAGTATGGTCTCTCTGAGTCTGTGTCACAGCACCGTGCAAACTGTTGCAATGTTTGAACAAACGCGTACAGAAGGATTTAATATGAGCGTGCAAAGTGGTCATGTGGGAACTGTTGTGTATGGCGAAAGAGTCAGACTGAACACTGTGAGCTCAAAGTAAAGTGTAACCTTAGTCTTTTATTGCAGGTCTCCAGAGTCCTTCTTCAACCTGTGAAGCCTCCTTAAATACTTGCTCCCAAGGGATTATGGGATCCCTTGGGATTCTGGGGAATGAGCCCTCTGGTGGCTGTACAGAGTAAATACAAGTCCACAGATATAACAACATTCCCCGCCAAAGTCAATAGTGTAACTATTTACAATGTGAGTCGATCTGGGGCCCTTCTTGCCCTGGTTGATCGTCTCGGTGTGAACGCTGGTGTTGTTGAATCATTTGTTGGGCCCTCGCTAGGCTGCTGTGCAGCTGGCCTTGCTGGGCTGCTTGGTGTGTTGGGCCCTGCAGGGCTGCTGTGGATAATGGGTTCTGCTTCGTGGTCAACCGTGGTGTCGGTTGCCACTGTATGTGTGTTGGGGGATCAAAAAAGGTAGGTTGCTTCGGGTAGTCCGTGAATCTGAGTTTGATTTGGTCCAAGTGTTTCCGTTGAATGAGTCCATTTGAAAGTTTGACCCGAAACACCCTGCTCCCCTCTTTGGCCACGACAGTGCCGGGAAGCCACTTGGGACCTTGTCCATAATTTAATACAAATACAGGATCATTGACTTCAATCTCGCAAGACACATTTGCACTATCATGGTATGCACTTTGTTGCAGCTGCCTGCTCTCTACCTGTTCATAGAGATCAGGGTGAACTAACGAGAGCCTTGTCTTAAGTGCTCTTTTCATGAGCAGTTCAGCAGGTGGGATCCCAGTGAGTGAGTGGGGTCTCGTGCGGTCGCTAAGCAGGACTCGGGATAGGTGAGTCTGCAGTGAGCCTTCAGTTATCCTCTTCAAGCCTTGCTCGATGGTTTGCACTGCTCTCTCTGCCTGACCATTGGATGCTGGTTTAAACGGGACAGATGTGACATGGTTGAACCCGTTATGGGTCATGAATTCTTTGAACTCAGCACTGGTAAAACATGGCCCGCAGGCTTTCAGTAGTGGCAGTAGACGTGCTAGCTGACATTATCTCACATTCAATCTACTTGAAGTACACGTCCACAACCACAAGGAACATTTTACCCAAGAACGGGCCTGCATAGTCGACGTGTACCCTAGACCACGGTTTGGAGGGCCAATACCATAAAGTTAGCGGCACCTCCCTGGGTGCATTGCTTAACTGCGAGCATGTATTACATCTGTGAACGCAGGAGTCTAAGTCTGCATCGATACCGGGCCACCACACGTGGGATCTGGCTATCGCTTTCATCTTTATGATGCCTGGGTGGGTATTGTGGAGGTCATTGATGAAGGTGTCTCTGCCCTTCTTGGGGACCACTACTCGATTGCCCCACAGAAGGCAGTCTGACTGTATCGACATTTCATCTTTGCGCCGCTGGAACGGCTTTATCTCTTCCTGCATTTCCACTGGGACACTGGACCAGCTCCCGTGAAGCACACAGCTTTTGACTAGAGATAATAAGGGGTCCTGGCTTGTCCAGGTTTTTATCTGCCGGGCAGTGACGGGTGATTGCTCACACTCAAATGCTTCCATAACCATGGCTAGATCTGCGGGCTGCGCCATTTCCACCCCCGTGGTGGGCAATGGCAACCTACTGAGAGCATCGGCGCAGTTTTCTGTGTCTGGCCTGTGGCGGATGGCGTAGTTGTATGCGCACAACGTGAGCGCCCATCTCTGGATGCGGGCCAATGTGTTGGTATTTATCCCTTTACTCTCGGAAAACAGGGATATAAGTGGCTTATGGTCTGATATGTCCTTACTACACAGTATAAATGCACACGAGGCCCATGCTTGAGAGAAGGTTAGTCTGTGACCTGTCCTTTATTCCTTAGCACTCAAGTGATGAAGGTGGGTGGAGCTTCCCCTTTTATATCTGAAGGTCCAGGTTAGGAGTGTCTCCCACCTAGTGGTCAGTGTTCTCACGGTGTACAACTTAGGTCAGTTTATACATGGGTTACAATGCTGGTTGAATACATGACATCACCTCCCCCCCAAAGTCTTATTGGGATCACAGGTTGAGTCTCTCTGGTGGTTTACGCTCCCTTGTAGAGCGCCTGAGTTGGGGCTCCGGTTGTTGGACGCTGGCCTGAGTGTCTGCTGTTTGCGGTGCCTCAGGCCTGTCCGGACTGCTCACAGTGACTGGGCTCTCCTCCCTTTGGTTCCGGTGTTCGGTCACCTGTGGTGGAGTAAACTCAATATCGTGTTCTTCCTCTGCTTCTTCTATGGGGTTGCTGAACCTCCTTTTTGTTTGATCCACATGTTTATGGCAGATTTGTCCATTGGTAAGTTTAACTACCAAAACCCTATTCCCCTCTTTGGCAACCACAGTGCCTGCGAGCCATTTGGGCCCTGCAGCGTAGTTGAGGACAAAAACAGGATCATTTACATCAATACATCGCGTCCTCGCATTCCTGTCATGGTAGTGATATTGTGACTGGCACCTGCTCTCGACAATTTCTTTCATGGTGGGGTGTATAAGGGATAATTGGGTTTTGAGCATCCTTTTCATTAGTAGCTCTGCGGGTGGAACCCCTGTGAGCGAGTGTGGTCGGGATCTATAGGCCAACAGGAGGCGTGATAAGCGGGTTTGTAGGGAACCCCCTTGGAATCTGAGCATCCCCTGTTTGATTATCTGCACTGCTCGTTCTGCCTGGCCGTTTGAGGCCGGCTTGAACGGTGCCGTTCTAACATGGTTAATTCCATTGCCTGCCATGAAGTCCTGGAATTCAGTGCTTGTGAAGCACGGGCCATTGTCGCTGACCAAGATGTCCAGTAGATCGTGGGCGGCGAACATTGCCCGTAGACTTTCTATCGTGGCAGAGGATGTGCTTGAATTTAAAATGTCACACTCGATCCATTTGGAGTAAGCGTCTACTACAACCAAAAACATTTTCCCCATGAAAGGACCTGCGTAGTCCACATGGATGCGTGACCAAGGCTTGGCGGGCCATGGCCAGGGGCTAAGGGGGTCTTCCCTGGGCGCATGGCCCAGCTGGGCACACGTGTTGCACCTGCGAAAACAAAGTTCCAGATCTGCGTCTATCCCTGGCCACCAAACGTGTGACCTGGCAATTGCCTTCATCGTGACAATGCCCGGGTGCCCAGTGTGGAGTTCTCTGATGAACACCTCTCTGCCCATCTGGGGCATGACTACGCGGTTTCCCCACAGTAGGCAATCGGCCTGAATCGAGTGTTCATCCTTGCGCCTGTGAAATGGTTTAATATCTCAGGGCATGCCCTGTACGTTGCTGCCCAGTCCCCATTCAGGACACATTTCTTGACTAGAGACAATAGCGGGTCTCTATTTGTCCAGACTTTAATCTGACGGGCTGTCACGGGTGAGCCTTCGCTTCCGAAAGCTTCAACAGCCATGACCATCTCAGCAGCATGCTCGGTAGCCCCCTCAGTGGTGGCTAGTGGGAGCCTGCTGAGTGCATCGGCGCAGTTTTCGGTGCCCGGTCTGTGCCGAATTGTATAGTCATAGGCGGCTAACGTGAGTGCCCACCTCTGTATGCGGGCTGATGCGTTTGCATTTATGGCCTTGTTGTCGGCCAAAAGGGACGTTAGGGGTTTGTGATCAGTCTCCAGCTCAAATTTCCTGCCAAACAGGTACTGGTGCATTTTCTTTACCGCATATACACATGCGAGCGCCTCCTTTTCTACCATCCCGTAGCCCCTTTCTGCCTGGGACAGACTCCTGGAGGCATAAGCTACCGGCTGTAACTGACCCTTGGCATTGACATGCTGCAACACACACCCGACACCATAGGACGACGCATCGCACGTTAACACAAGTTTCTTACATGGGTCATATAGCATTAACAGATTGTTGGAACATAACAAATTGCGTGCTCTCTTAAAAGCCCTTTCCTGGCTGTCCCCCCAGACCCATTCGCGACCTTTGCGTAGGAGCACGTGTAGCGGCTCTAGCAGCGTGCTCAATTTGGGAAGAAAGTTACCAAAATAGTTCAGGAGCCCCAGGAACGAACGCAGCTCCGTCGTGTTACAGGGTCTGGGTGCTCTCTGGATCGCTTCCATCTTGGATGCAGTAGGGCTGATCCCGTCTGCTGCTACCCTCATCCCCAGGAATTCTACCTCTGGAGCTAGGAAGACGCACTTCGCCTTTTTCAGTCGCAGACCTACCCGGTCCAGTCTGCGTAGCACCTCCTCCAGGTTGTGGAGGTGTTCTTCAGTATCGTAACCCGTAATGAGGATGTCGTCCTGAAAAACCACCGTCCCTGGAATCGACTTGAGGAGGCTTTCCATATTTCGTTGGAAGATCGCGGCGGCCGAGCGAATCCCGAACGGACATCTGTTGTACTCAAACAACCCCTTGTGTGTCGTGATGGTGGTCAGCTTCTTCGACTCACTCGCCAGCTCCTGGGTCATGTAAGCTGAGGTCAGGTCCAATTTTGAAAAAAGTTGCCACCGGATAGCGTCGCAAAGAGGTCCTCCGCTCTCGGTAGCGGGTACTGGTCTTGGAGTGACACCCAATTGATGGTGGCCTTGTAATCACCACATATCCTGACTGACCCATCCGCCTTGAGCACCGGCACAATCGGGCTCGCCCAGTCACTGAATTCGACTGGCGAGATGATGCCTTCCCTCAACGGGCGGTCCAATTCGCCTTCTATCTTTTACTGCATCACGTACGGCACCGCTCTGGCCTTGTGGTGTACTGGCCTGGCGTCCGGGTTTATGTGAATCACTACCTTGGCCCCCATGAAAGTGCCAATGCCGGGTTGAAATAATGAGTCAAATTTGTCCAGGACCTGTGAGCATGATACTCGCTCCACAGAGGAAATTGCATTGACATCGCCCCATTTCCAGTTCATGACAGCAAGCCAACTCCTCCCCAGTAGTGCTGGACCGTCCCCTGAGACAATCCAGAGTGGCAGTCTGTTTTCTGAATCTTTGTGGGTCACGACTACCGTGGCGCTGCCTAGCACCGGAATGATCTCCTTTGTATATGTCCGTAGCTGTGCGTCAATCGGCAATAATTTTGGCCTCCTGGCCTTGGATGCCCACAACTTTTCGAACAGTTTGATACCCGGTCGTCCCAGTTCCAGCGTATCTTTCCCAGCCAGCTCCTGCCGAGCAGCATGGGACCATCGCCCAGTACCACCCAGAGTGGTAGCTTGTGCACCGCTCCATCGTTGGAGGCCTTTACGGTAGCACTGCCGATTACAGGAATCATTTCTTTAGTGTAAGTTCTTAGTTTCGTGCGAACTGGAGTTAAGACTGGCCTTGAGGCCTTGTTGCACCACAACCTTTTGAAAGTCTTTTTGCCCATGATGGACTGGCTCGCGCCCGTGTCCAGCTCCATTGACACTGGGAGTCCATTTAGTTCAACATTCAGCATTATTGAGGGACAATTCGTGGTGAATGTGTGCCCCCCATACACCTCTGCCTCCTCTATCTGAGGCTCTGGTTTGTAGTGATCCTCCATGGATCTGTCCTCCTCTGCAACATGGTGGTTTGCAGGTTTAACAGGCTTAGCAGCTCACCTGCACACCATTGTTTCACAGCCCTTGCAAACGCATCCTTTGAATCGGCATGAATGGAAACGATGATCACCCCTGCAATGCCAACAAGGTGTTAATGGCCTTGCATTCATTACCCTTGATGGTGGACTCTGAGACATCTGTGGACGTGTAGCTGCAGGTATGTGTGACCTGCCCTGTATGTTACGATTCGAAAACAACATCACTTTGATCACAGTATTTGTAGCAGCACTTGTGTGCTGAGAGATTTGCTTCGTATTTTCACTGGTGGCAATGAACGCCTGGGCTATTGCTATGACCTTACTCAAGGTTGGGGTCTCTACAGTCAAAAATTTGCGAAGTATGGTTTCATGGCCAATGCCAAGTACAAAAAAGTCTCTGAACAAGTGCTCCAAATGTCCTTCAAATTCGCAATGTCCTTCAAGGCGTCTCAGCTCGGAGACATAACTCACCACTTCCTGGCCTTCAGACCTTTTGTAGGTGAAGAACCGGTACCTCGCCATCAGAACGCTTTTCTTCGGGTTCAAATGCTCTCGGACCAGTGTGCACAAATCGCTGTACGATTTCTCCGTGGGTTTTGCTGGAGTGAGCAGATTCTTCATGAGGCCGTACGTTGGTGCCCCACAGACGGTGAGGAGGATCGCCCTTCGTTTGGCAGCGCCCTCTTCCCCATCTAGCTTGTTGGCCACGAAGTATTGGTCGAGTCGCTCCACAAAAGTTTCCCAATCATCTCCCTCCAAAAATTTCTCCAGGATGCCCACTGTTCTCTGCTTCTTTGGGTTCGCTATCTGTATCTCGTCGCCAGTTGTTGTGTATGGAGGAAGACTGAATACTGTGAGCTCAAAGTAAAGTGTAACCTTAGTCTTTTATTGCAGGTCTCCAGAGTCCTTCTTCAACCTGTGAAGCCTTCTTAAATACCTGTGCTCCCAAGGGATTATGGGATCCCTTGGGATTCTGGGGAATGAGCCCTCTGGTGGCTGTACAGAGTAAATACAAGTCCACATATATAACGGGAACCATGCTGGCTGGAAAGTAAACCACTCTTTGTTTTTGCGAGTGTCTCCCACCGATTTATTCCCACCGTTTTGATGGACTCAATAATCATCATCATAGGCGGTCCCTCGAACGAGGATGACTTGCTTCCACACCAGTTCACAGATGTTTCAAGGTAGGACCCGATGTTCCAGTCCTGAACTCCAGGGTTGGAAGATGCCTGTGCGTGGATTTTTTAAATGAGGGGTGACCGTTGCACACCAGCCACCACACGGGCTTGACAGAGCTAGGTCTTGGTCCAGTGGCAAGGGTTAACCAGGACGACCGGAGACCTGCTCTGCTGCATGGACCTAGTGCGCGCACATATTGCAGTGTGGGCTGGGCCCGTGCTGCCCCTGGGCCCTCGCCTCTTCTGGGCCCCGTACTCTCATTCGCCGCACCTCTGCCACAAACATTCGCCGCGCCTCCACGCACAGACAGGAAAAGCTCTGTTGCCGCCAGGTAGAAAGACAGTCGGAATAGTGTCAGAATAAGGGGCCGCCCATTTAAAATGGAAATGAGGAGGGACTTCTTCTCTCAGAAGGTGGTGAATCTTTGGAATTCTCTGCCCCAGAGAGCTGAGGAGGCTGGGTCATTGAATATATTTAAGGTGGAGATAGACAGATTTTTGAACGATAGGGGAGTCGAGGGTTATGGGGAGCGGGCATGGAAGTGGAGTTGAGGCCAAGATCAGATCAGCCATGATCGTATTGAATGGCGGAGCAGGCTCGAGGGGCCAAATGGCCGACTCCTGCTGCTATTTCTTATGTTCTTATGTTAGCAACTCACCAACAGAGCAGTTTCTGTAACGCCAGCACATACCAGATGAAAGTCTGAGCAAGTGCACACAGTCTGTGCACTATTCGGCCATCAATCAGCCGTCTCATTTTCCCATATGGCAAACTGGCACCAATGTATGGAAACCATAAAATCACTTCAAAGTTTAACAAAACATCTTCTGACTAACGCTAGATTATAATTAGATCATCTGTGTCTCATCAAATTTTATGATCTTCTCAACATCTGTTTTTATCCTATTGTGTTACTACAGACTGCGGTACCCATATCTACATGCGCACAACACACACTCAGCACTCATAGCGACCAATCGCATTTGCCAGAATCACTGACAAAACGGAAATTAAAGAGCAAGTTAAGGTCTGGAATCTATCCAAGAGTATTGCATCCAATTCTGGGCACCGCACTTTAGGAAGGATGTGAAGGCCTTAGAGAGGGCGCAGAAAAGATTTACGAGAATGGTTCCAGGGATGAGGGACTTCAGTGACGTGGATAGACTGGAGAAGCTGGGGTTGTTCTCCTTGGAGCAGAGAAGGTTGAGAGGAGATTTGATCGAGGTGTTCAAAATCATGAGGTGTCTGGACAGAGTAGATCGAGAGAAACTGTTCCCATTGGTGGGAGGGTCGGGAACCAGAGTACACAGATTTAAGGCGATTGGCAGAAGAACCAAAGGCGACATGAGGAAAAACGTTTTTCCGCAGCGAGTGGTTAGGATCTGGAATGCGCTGCCTGAGAGGGTGGTGGAGGCAGACTCAATCGCGGCTTTCAAAAGAGAGTTGGATAAGTACCTGAAGGAAAAAAGAATCACGGTTCCGGGGAAAGGGCGGGGGAGGGGGACTGGCTGAGATGCTCTTGCAGAGAGCCGGCACGGATAGTAAAAGCTTTTACAGATATATAAAACGGAAAAGAGTGACTAAAGTAAATGTTGGTCCCTTAGAAGATGAGAAGGGGGATTTAATAATGGGAAATGTGGAAATGGCTGAGACCTTAAACAATTATTTTGCTTCGGTCTTCACAGTGGAAGACACAAAAACCATGCCAAAAATTGCTGGTCACAGGAATGTGGGAAGGGAGGACCTTGAGACAATCACTATCACTAGGGAGGTAGTGCTGGACAGGCTAATGGGACTCAAGGTAGACAAGTCCCCTGGTCCTGATGAAATGCATCCCAGGGTATTAAAAGAGATGGCGGAAGTTATAGCAGATGCATTCGTTATAATCTACCAAAAGTCTCTGGACTCTGGGGAGGTACCAGCGGATTGGAAAGCAGCTAATGTAACGCCTCTGTTTAAAAAAGGGGGCAGGCAAAAGGCTGGTAACTATAGGCCGGTTAGTTTAACATCTGTAGTGGGGAAAATGCTTGAACTATCATTAAGGAAGAAATAGCGGGACATCTAGATAGGAATAGTGCAATCAAGCAGACGCAGCATGGATTCATGAAGGGGAAATCATGTTTAACTAATTTATTGTAATTCTTTGAGGATATAACGAGCATGGTGGATAGAGGTGTACCGATGGATGTGGTGTATTTAGATTTTCAAAAGGCATTCGATAAGGTGCCACACAAAAGGTTACTGCAGAAGTTAAGGGTACGCAGAGTCAGAGGAAATGTATTAGCATGGATAGAGAATTGGCTAGCTAACAGAAAGCAGAGAGTCGGGATAAATGGGTCCTTTTCGGGTTGGAAATCGGTGGTTAGTGGTGTGCCACAGGGATCGGTGCTGGGACCACAACTGTTTACAATATACATAGATGACCTGAAAGAGGGGACAGAGTGTAGTGTAACAAAATTTGCAGATGACACAAAGATTAGTGGGAAAGCGGGTTGCGTAGAGGACACAGAGAGGCTGCAAAGAGATTTAGATAGGTTAAGCGAATGGGCTAAGGTTTGGCAGATGGAATACAATGTCGGAAAGTGTGAGGTCATCCACCTTGAAAAAAAAACAGTAAAAGGGAATATTATTTGAATGGGGAGAAATTACAATATGCTGTGGTGCAGAGGGACCTGGGGGTCCTTGTGCATGAATCCCAAAAAGTTAGTTTGCAGGTGCAGCAGTTAATCAGGAAGGCGAATGGAATGTTGGCCTTCATTGCGAGAGGGATGGAGTACAAAAGCAGGGAGATCCTTCTGCAACTGTATAGGGTATGGGTGAGGCCGCACCTGGAGTACTGCGTGCAGTTTTGGTCACCTTACTTAAGGAAGGATATACTAGCTTTGGAGGGGGTACAGAGACGATTCACGAGGCTGATTCCAGAGATGAGGGTGTTACCTATGCTTTACACAAATAAGCTCCATATAGAGCTACAATATTTCCTGGTTAATTGATAAGTAAAGCAGTATGATGATAGATTGAGTAGCCTGGGTCTTTACTCGTTGGAGTTCAGAAGGATGAGGGGTGATCTTACAGAAACATTTACAATAATGAAAGGGATAGACAGGATAGAGGCAGAGAGGTTGTTTCCACTGGTCGGGGAGACTAGAACTAGGGGGCACAGCCTCAAAATACGGGGGAGCCAATTTAAAACCGAGTTGAGAAGGAATTTCTTCTCCCAGAGTGTTGTGAATCTGCGGAATTCTCTGCCCAAGGAAGCAGTTGAGGCTAGCTCATTGAATGTTTTCAAATCACAGATAAATAGATTTTTAACCAATAAGGGAATTAAGGGTTACGGGGAGCGGGCGGGTAAGTGGAGCTGAGTCCACGGCCAGATCAGCCGGGATCTTGTTGAATGGCGGAGCAGGCTCGAGGGCCTACTCCTGTTCCTAATTCTTATGTTCTTATGTTCTTACGAATGGCCTCTTTCTGTGCTGTAACCGTTCTGTGATTCTATGTTAAGAGCACTTTCAATATCCTCATCTTCACTTCCAAATCCTTCCATGCCCTTATGGCAGCCAAGCTTGTGGCACGTAACCTATGTCCTAGCTTGTACCTTTCACTCCTCAACTTCAACCCCCAACTTACTGTGCACGCCCTCGATCTTCCTCTGTTCCACTATTGGTGGCAGACACTTCAGCCATTATAATCCTGCTCTCTGGAATTCTCCTCCTAAACCGATTAGCCGGTTACAGTAGTGTAGAGGTTATGCTACTGGATGGGTAATCCAGAGACCTGATATAATCAGGAAGTTCAAATCCCACTCATAAGAACATAAGAAATAGGAGCAGGAGTTGGCCGTTCGGCCCCTCGAGCCTGCTCCGCCATTCAATAAGATCCCGGCTGATCTTCGACCTCAACTCCACTTTCCC
Source organism: Pristiophorus japonicus (assembly GCF_044704955.1). Taxonomy (NCBI): domain Eukaryota; kingdom Metazoa; phylum Chordata; class Chondrichthyes; family Pristiophoridae; genus Pristiophorus; species Pristiophorus japonicus. Next base: position 3,182,561 of record NC_091990.1, on the reverse strand, counting down.
GCCCGATCCCCATATCCCTCAATTCTCTTAGAGTCCAAAAATCGATCTAGCTCAGCCTTAAATATACTCATCGATTCAGTATCCACAGGCGTTTGGGGCAGAGAATTCCAAAGATTCATAACCCTCTGAGTGAATAAATTCCTCCTCATCTCAGTCTTAAATGGCCGACCCTTTATCCTGTAACTGTTACCCCTGGTTCTAGACTCTCCAATATAAGATAGTCACTGGGTGTCAGTGGGCAGCACCCTTGCCTCTGAGTCACAAGGTTGTGGGTTCAAGTCCCACTCCAGGGACTTGAGCACAAAAATCTAGGCTGACACTCCCAGTGCAGTGCTGAGGGAGTGCCGCACTGTCAGAGGTGCTGTCTTTCAGATGAGATGTTAAACCGAGGCCCCATCTGCTCTCTCAGGTGGATGTAAAAGATCCCATGGCACTATTTGGAAGAAGAGCAGGGCGAGTTATCCCCAGAGTTCCGGCCAATATTTATCCCTCAATCAACATCACTAAAATGAATTATCTAATCATTATCACATTGCTGTTTGTGGGAGCTTGCTGTGCGCAAGTTGGCTGCCGCGTTTCCTACATTACAACAGTGACTACACTCCAAAAGTACTTCATTGGCTGTAACGTACTTTGAGATGCCCGGTGGTCGTGAAAGGCGCTATATAGATGCAAGTCTTTCTCTCTCTGCCACCGATAATTGACCTGTAGTTAAAATAACATCAGGGCCTTTGTCTTGTCTCCCGGAGTAATGACTCGTGTTTGAGATTCACAATACACAGCGATGTTGGCTGTAGGTTGACTCTTATCTGCACAAGGTTGTGTGCTGGTTGGGAAGGTTGTGTTTCATTTATACAGGGTGAAAGCAGGTCACGTCTTATCGACTCAAGATTACAACAGCAGTACAAAATGTCCGTGTCAGCCTATCTTGTAATGTATTGCAGCACAGCAAATGAAAGCAGAAGTCCATTCCCTTAAGTTGTGCTAAAAACGGAGGTGTTAAAACAGGTAGATATTCACAAATAAGGGCACTGTGCAGCGTTGCGGTCAAAATGTTGTATAGGAATAAAAAAAGGTTAGTGTCCGAGGTGATGAAATAACAACAACATTCCAGACAGCAATTGCACGCAATGAGTTGGCACAAGGTGTTCAGTCCCATACAATGATTGAACAACAGCTCAGCTCAATCCTAACTCACTCTAAGCCCAGCATCTCTGGGCCGGCCGCGACTCCAGAGAAGGGCTGGAAATTTGGTTGGTGGCTAATTAGCGATGCAAGTGAGCCTCAGGTGGGCAGAGGAAACGTTACAAGGACATCCTCAAAGCCTCCCTGATAAAGTGCAACATCCCTTCCAACACCTGGGAGTCCCTGGCCAAAGACCAGTCCGCCCTAAGTGGAGGAAGAGCATCCAGGAGGGCGCTGAGCACCTCGAGTCTCGTCGCCGAGAGCATGCAGAAATCAAGCGCAGGCAGCGGAAGGAGCGTGCGGCAAACCTGTCCCACCCACCCTTTCCTTCAACCACTGTCTGTCCCACCTGTGACAGAGACTGTAATTCCCATATTGGACTGTTCAGTCACCTGAGAACTCACTTTTAGAGTGGAAGCAAGTCTTCCTCGATTCCGAGGGACTGTCTACGAAGATGATGATGATGGCGGCAGGGCGGTAAATTCTGTGCCGGGAAACGATTTGCGTCTCCAGCCACAAAATTAACTTATTGGGCCCTGAGTGTGGGCGGGGCGCTAAGGGAGGCGTTACACACCTCTCTCAGGGCGCTAGGCCGGCTGAGCGACTGAAAATCCCGAACTAAACAGCCGGCCTCGGTACGCCCTGAGAGGCTTCCGTGTGAATAAAGAAATTGGAAATAAACATCGCCAAAAACATTCCCAATACCTTACTGAGGCCACAGCAACATAAATCGCAAAAATAAAAAGAATCAAGCTTACGTCAGGTAGACATTCTTTCCATCACCATAGCCACTACAGCGCAGACTTCCCGCTTTCCCAGGTGGCCCCACCAGGGGGCGCTACAGTTCGGACCACCCACTTTCCCAGGCGGCTCCACCAAGGGGCGCTACAGTTCGGACCACCCACTTTCCCAGGCAGTCCCACTAGGGGGCGCTGCAGTTCAGACCACCCACTTTCCCAGGCAGTCCCACTAGGGTGCTACAGCTCGGACAACCCGCTTTCCCAGGCAGTCCCACTAGGGGGCGCTACAGTTCGGACCACCCACTTTCCCAGGCAGTCCCAATAGGGCGCTACAGCTCGGACCACCCACTTTCCCAGGCAGTCCCACTAGGGGGCGCTACAGCTCAGACTTCCCACTTTCCCAGGCAGTCCCACTAGGGCGCTACAGCTCAGACCACCCACTTTCCCAGGTAGTCCCACTAGGGGGCGCTACAGCTCGGACCACCCACTTTCCCAGGCAGTCCCACTAGGGGGCGCTACAGCTCAGACCACCCACTTTCCCAGGCAGTCCCACTAGGGGGCGCTACAGCTCAGACTTCCCACTTTCCCAGGCAGTCCCACTAGGGGGCGCTACAGCTCGGACCACCCACTTTCCCAGGCAGTCCCACTAGGGGGCGCTACAGCTCAGACTTCCCACTTTCCCAGGCAGTCCCACTAGGTGGCGCTACAGCTCAGCCCACCCGCTTTCCCAGGCAGCTCCACTAGGGGGTGCTACAGCTCGGACCACCTGCTTTCCCAGGCAGCCTCACCAGGGGGCACTACAGCTCGGACCACCCACTTTCCCAGGCAGTCCCACTAGGGGGCGCTACAGTTCAGACCACCCACTTTCCCAGGCAGCTCCACTAGGGGGCGCTACAGCTCGGACCACCCACTTTTCCAGGCAGCCCCACTAGGGGGCGCTACAGCTCGCACCACCCACTTTTCCAGGCAGCCCCACTAGGGGGCGCTACAGCTCGGACCACCCACTTTCCCAGGCAGTCCCACTAGGAGGCGCTACAGCTCGGACCACCCACTTTCTCAGGCAGCGTCACCAGGGGGCGCTACAGCTCGGACCACCCACTTTCCCAGGCAGCCCCACTAGGGGGCGCTACGGGGTGCTGTGCGTCCCACTCGAAAAAAATTTCAGAACGGTGTCACAACCGGGGGTGTTGCACACCGGCTCACCTCTCCTGGGCAGCCCCGAAAACCCGGCAGCGAATGTCCCAGCGGGGCGCTAGAAGCTGGCCGCCCGCCCGCCCGGAAATCCATTCCTCTGCCGTTACCGCTCCTCCTGGGCGCAAACCGAGGCGGCAATAAACCGAATCTATTCCAGTGAAAAAGAAGGGCGGGAAGAGAAGGGATAACCAGCCGAGGATAACCAAGGAAATAAAGGAGAGTATCAAATTAAAAACCAATGCGTATAAGGTGGCCAAGGTTAGTGGGAAACTAGCAGATTGGGAACATTTTAAAAGACAGCAAAGAATGACTAAGAAAGCAATAAAGAAAGGAAAGATAGATTACGAAGGTAAACTTGCGCAAAACATAAAAACAGATAGTAAAAGCTTTTACAGATATATAAAACGGAAAAGAGTGACTAAAGTAAATGTTGGTCCCTTAGAAGATGAGAAGGGGGATTTAATAATGGGAAATGTGGAAATGGCTGAGACCTTAAACAATTATTTTGCTTCGGTCTTCACAGTGGAAGACACAAAAACCAGGCCAAAAATTGCTTGTCATGGGAATGTGGGAAGGGAGGACCTTGAGACAATCACTATCACTAGGGGGGTAGTGCTGGACAGGCTAATGGGACTCAAGGTAGACAAGTCCCCTGGTCCTGATGAAATGCATCCCAGGGTATTAAAAGAGATGGCGGAAATTATAGCAGATGCATTCGTTATAATCTACCAAAATTCTCTGGACTCTGGGGAGGTACCAGCGGATTGGAAAGCAGCTAATGTAACGCCTCTGTTTAAAAAAGGGGGCAGACAAAAGGCAGGTAACTATAGGCCGGTTAGTTTAACATCTGTAGTGGGGAAAATGCTTGCAACTATCATTAAGGAAGAAATAGCGGGACATCTAGATAGGAATAGTGCAATCAAGCAGACGCAACACGGATTCATGAAGGGGAAATCATGTTTAACTAATTTACTGGAATTCTTTGAGGATATAACGAGCATGGTGGATAGAGGTGTACCGATGGATGTGGTGTATTTAGATTTTCAAAAGGCATTCGATAAGGTGCCACACAAAAGGTTACTGCAGATGATAAGAGTACGCGGAGCCAGAGGAAATGTATTAGCATGGATAGAGAATTGGCTAGCTAACAGAAAGCAGAGAGTTGTGATAAATGGGTCCTTTTCGGGTTGGAAATCGGTGGTTAGTGGTGTGCCACAGGGATCAATGCTGGGACCACAACTGTTTACAATATACATAGATGACCTGGAAGAGGGGACAGAGTGTAGTGTAACAAAATTTGCAGATGACACAAAGATTAGTGAGAAAGCGGGTTGTGTAGAGGACACAGAGAGGCTGCAAAGAGATTTAGATAGGTTAAGCGAATGGGCTAAGGTTTGGCAGATGGAATACAATGTCGGAAAATGTGAGGTCATCCACCTTGAAAAAAAAACAGTAAAAGGGAATATTATTTGAATGTGGAGAAATTACAACATGCTGCGGTGCAGAGGGACCTGGGGGTCCTTGTGCATGAAACTCTTTTTGGAGTTTATCTGCAAAACAAAACACATTAAACCGTGCCACCCGACCTGGGTGACACACCAGACATTTACAAGGCCCTTTTTTTCTTTTTTTTTAGTTTGCAGGTGCAGCAGGTAATCAGGAAAGCGAATGGAATGTTGGCCTTCATTGTGAGAGGGATGGAGTACAAAAGCAGGGAGGTCCTGCTGCAACTGTACAGGGTATTGGTGAGGTCGCACCTGGAGTACTGCAGTTTTGGTCACCTTTTTTAAGGAAGGATATACTAGCTTTGGAGGGGGTACAGAGACGATTCACTAGGCTGATTCCGGAGATGAGGGGGTTACCTTATGATGATAGATTGAATAGACTGGGTCTTTACTCGTTGGAGTTCAGAAGGATGAGGGTTGATCTTATAGAAACATTTAAAATAATGAAAGGGATAGACAAGATAGAGGCAGAGAGGTTGTTTCCACTGGTCGGGGAGACTAGAACTAGGGGGCACAGCCTCAAAATACGGGGGGGCCAATTTAAAACCGAGTTGAGAAGGAATTTCTTCTCCCAGAGGGTTGCGAATCTGTGGAATTCTCTGCCCAAGGAAGCAGTTGAGGCTATCTCATTGAATGTATTCAAATCACAGATAGATAGATTTTTAACCAATAAGGGAATTAAGGGTTACGGGGAGCGGGCGGGTAAGTGGAGCTGAGTCCACGGCCAGATCAGCCATGATTTTGTTGAATGGCGGAGCAGGCTCGAGGGGCTAGATGGCCTACTCCTGTTCCTAATTCTTATGTTCTTATGTTCTTATGAATCTACGTCCCGAAATATCTTCTCACTCTCTCTCTCTCGAGCCAGATGTCCAACTGGACATACAATTCGCATCTGTTCAAAATCAATGGTGTCCCCATTGAAGATGCTAATTACGGATTTACACCCGAGATTCTTGAATGACAAGGGATTCGAGGGTTATGGGGAACGGGCAGGAAATGGAGTTGAGGCCAAGATCAGATCAGCCATGATCTTATTGAATGGCGGAGCAGGCTCGAGGGGCCAAATGGCTGACTTCTGCTCCTAATTCTTATGTTCCTATTCTTCTCGAAATATAGGAACAGGTGGAGGACATTCAACCCCTCGAGCCTGCTCTGCCATTCTGCGACCATGACTCCATAAACCTGCCTTTGCCCACTATCCCTTAATACCTTCGGTTAACAAAAATCTATCAATCTCAGAATTAAAATTAACAATTGATCTAGCATCAATTGCCGTTTGCGGAAGAGAGTTCTAAAATTCTACCACCCTTTGTGTGTAGAAGTGTTTCCTAATTTCACTCCTGAAAGGTCTGGCTCTAAATTTTAGACTCTGCCGCTAGTCCTCGACTCCCCAACCAGCAGGAATAGTTTCTCTCTATCTACCCGATCTGTTCCTCTTAACATCCTGAAAACTTCGATCAGATCACCCCTTAACCTTCCAAATTCTAGGGAATACAACCCGAGTTTGTGTAGTAAGAACATAAGAAATCAGAGCAGGAGTAGGCCATTCGGCCCCTCGAGCCTGCTCCACCATTCAATGAGATCACAGCTGATCTTCGCTGTACTTGGACCCCGCCGATGTTCAAACGACCATGCAACCAAGGACCTCTAGACTGCAGGTGGTGATATGTGTGCGCACTAGGTCTGTGCAGCAGAGCAGGTCTCCAGTTGTCCTGGTTAATCCTTGCCACTGGGTAAAGGCCTCACTCTGTCGAGCCCGTGTGATGGCTGATGTGCAACGGTCACCACACGTTAAAAAAATCCACGCACAAGCATCTTCCAGCCCCTCAGTTAGGGTTCAGGACTGGAACATCGGGTCCTTCGTTGAAACATCTGTGAACTCGTGGAAGCAAGTCATCCTCGTTCAAGGGACCGCCTATGATGATAATGATGAGGGTTGATCCTCTACCACAACTCCACTTTCCTGCCCGATCCCCATATCCCTTGTGTGGTGTCTCTGCACCTTGTTACAAACTCACACGAGGCATGTATATATCAGACACGGTCACTCTGTGACCTTCACTTTATTCCCTTAATATCCAAAAATAATGGAGGTTTCATATCTCGGAGATTATAATTTGGCAGCACTTTGAAGGAGATGGATCACTCAACCTCAGGCTGGATCTGTCCTTTGTTAGAATCCCACCAGTCCACACAATCCAGGGCAATATATTTTCAGCCCTTCTTACACAGTTAACCACTATTTTGGGAGCCTTAGTTAGTGAACAATGGTGGCCTGGATTACCAGGAGCACTGTTGTAGCTGAGCCGAAGGGAAGATCACCTTACTGGTGGTGTTGATATACACAAGAAAGTGATTTATTTTTACACTGCAATAGCCATTTTGTTTACCTTACATTACAGGTAAATTGCGCACATCTTTTTTCAAATGTAATTTTTTTATTGAAGAAAGAAATAAATATAGCAGCGTCCCAAAGCGCTTTACAGACAATGAAATCTGTTTTAGAGTGTAGTCACTGTTGTAATGTGGGAAACGCGGCAGTCAATTTGCGCACAGCAAGCTCCCACACACAGCAATGTGATAATGACCAGATAATCTGTTTTAGTGATGTTGATTGAGGGATAAATATTGGCCCCAGGACACCAGGGATAACTCCCCTGCTCTTCTTCAAAAAATGGCGTGGGATCTTTTACGTCCACCTGAGAGAGCAGACGGGGCCTCGGTTTAACATCTCATCCGAAAGGCATCAGAAGATATTAGGACATGTGACCAAAAGCTTGGTCAAAGAGGTAGGTTTTAAGAAGCGACCTAAAGGAGGAGAGAGAGGTGGAGAGGCGGAGAGGTTTAGGGAGGGAATTTCAGAGCTTAGGGCCCAGGCAGCTGAAGGCACGGCCTCCAATGGTGGAATGAAGGAAATCGGGGGATACGCAAGAGGCCTGGTGGAGCGCAGAGATCTCTGAAGCTGGAAGAGGTTACAGAGATAGGGTGGGTGCGAACATACATAGTGGCCAAAACTTTCAACTTCATCAGTGATGAAAAATAATCAGTGGTGGGTCAAACGCCCATTATACACCTTTACATTTACACCATTTGCCTTCAAGGAAAATGGGACAGGTTAAACAACAGCCAGCCAATCCGCTCCCATCCACTTTATGCCCCTCCACCAAAGCTCAAAGTTTCGCCCTTTGCTGACACGTGGGCCTCGAAATATGAATTTCAAATAATCGTCTCGCTCATAGCCACAAATCAGTTATTGTCTGATCACATCAAGCTGGAAAACTTGGAATGAGACCTGGCTTAAGATGAAACATAAAAGCTGAATTTCACTATGCCTTGCACCTTAACAAATATGGTTGGGATGTTGTTGTGATAGAATAAACCTTGAAGGGGGCCGCGAAGTCTTGTGATGATATTCCGCCCTGGAATGTCGGTGTGTTGTAACTTGCCGTGAGACCTTTGTACAGCATGCAGAGGTTCTGATGTAAAAGGTAGGCGGACTCTTGCATCTTCTGGGTTTTAAGGACAGCTTCTAAGCTATCAATCCAATAATTCTCTTCTTTCTGGGGAAGCTTTAAGAAATCAATTCCTCTCGAAGATCTAGTATCGAAGTCAAGGAGGTTGTGTTCCCGGATGACCTGTGCAGTTGATCCTGATGCAGTCTCAGGAAGAGTTGGACTGTGGGTATGACCGCAGTCAGCGATGAAGAGTACCATTCCCCTCTTCACATATCCAGCAGGAACAGAATTTTCTGATACCTATAAGTCTTCTTCGGCAGTCCACCGGAGTCGAGGATGACTTGCTTCCACACTAATATGATATCTATAGGTATGTGAAGAGAAAAAGATTAGTGAAGACAAACGTAGGTCCCTTGCAGTCGGATTCGGGTGAATTTATAATGGGGAACAAAGAAATGGCAGACCAATTGAACAGTACTTTGGTTCTGTCTTCACAAAGGAAGACACAAATAACCTTCCCGATGTACTAGGGTCTAGTGAGAAGGAAGAACTGAAGGATATCCTTATTAGGCGGGAAATTGTGTTATGGAAATTGACGGGATTGAAGGCCAATAAATCCTCAGGGCCTGATAGTCTGCATCCCAGAGTACTTAAGGAAGTGGCCCTAGAAATAGCGGATGCATTGGTGATAATTTTCCAACAGTCCATCGACTCTGGATCAGTTCCTATGGACTGGAGGGTAACACCACTTTTAAAAAAATGAGGGAGAGAGAAAACGGGTAATTATAGACCGGTTAGCCTGACATCAGTAGTGGGGAAAATGTTGGAATTAATCATTAAGGATGAAATAGCAGCGCATTTGGAAAGCAGTGATAGGATAGGTCCAAGTCAGCATGGATTTATGAAAGGGAAATCATGCTTGACAAATCTTCTGGAATTTTTTGAGGATGTAACTAGTAGAGTGGACAAGGGAGAACCAGTTGATGTGGTATATTTGGACTTTCAAAAGGCTTTTGACAAGGTCCCACACAAGAGTTTGGTGTGGAAAAATTAAAGCACATGGTATTGGGGGTAATGTACTGATGTGGATAGAGAACTGGTTGGCAGACAGGAAACAGAGAGTCGGGATTAACGGGTCCTTTTCAGAATGGCAGGCAGTGACTAGTGGGGTGCCGCAGGGCTCAGTGCTGGGACCCCAGCTCTTTACAATATATATTAATGATTTAGATGATGGAATTGAGTGTAATATCTCCAAGTTTGCAGATGACACTAAACTGGGTGGCGGTGTGAGCTGTGAGGAGGACACTAAGAAGCTGCAGGGTGATTTGGACAGGTTAGGCGAGTGGGCAAATACATGGCAGATGCAGTATAATGTGGATAAATGTGAGGTTATCCACTTTGGGGGCAAAAACACGAAGGCAGAATATTATCTGAATGGCGGCAGATTAGGAAAAGGGGAGGTGCAGCGAGACCTGGGTGTCATGGTACATCAATCATTGAAAGTTGGCATGCAGGTACAGCAGGCGGTGAAGAAGGCAAATGGTATGTTGGCCTTCATAGCTAGGGGATTTGAGTATAGGAGCAGGGAGGTCTTACTGCAGTTGTACAGGGCCTTGGTGAGGCCACAGCTGGAATATTGTGTTCAGTTTTGGTCTCCTAATCTGAGGAAGGACGTTCTTGCTATTGACGGAGTGCAGCGAAGGTTCACCAGATTGATTCCAGGGATGGCTGGACTGACATATGAGGAGAGACTGGGTCAACTGGGCCTTTATACACTGGAATTTAGAAGGATGAGAGGGGATCTCATAGAAACATATAAGATTCTGACGGGACTGGACAGGTTAGATGCGAGAAGATTGTTCCCAATGTTGGGGAAGTCCAGAACCAGGGGACACAGTCTTAGGATAAGGGGCAGGCCATTTAGTACTAAGTTGAGGAGAAACTTCTTCACTCAGAGAGTTGTTAACCTGTGGAATTCCCTGTCGCAGAGAGTTGTTGATGCCAGTTCATTGGATATATTCAAGAGGGAGTTAGATATGGCCCTTACAGCTAAAGGGATCAAGGAGTATGGAGAGAAAGCGGGAAAGGGGTACTGAAGGAATGATCAGCCATGATCTTATTGAATGGTGGTGCAGGCTCGAAGGGCCGAATGGCCTACTCCGGCACCTATTTTCTATTTTTCTATGTTTCTATGTTTCTCAGGTGACTGATGAGCCCAATGCGGGACCTACAGTCTCTGTCACAGGTGGGACAGAAGGTGGTTGGAGGGACGGGTGGGTGGGGGGCTTGGGTTGTCGTGCGTTCCTTCTGCTGTTTGCATTTGGCCTCCGTGTGCTCCCGGCGAAGAGACTCGAGGTGTTCGGGGACTTCCCGGATGCTTCTCCTCCACTTTGAGCGGTCTTGGGCCGGGGATACCCAGGTGTCAGTGGGGATGTTACATTTTTTCAAGGTGGCTTTGAGGGTGTCCTGAAACGTTTTCTCTGCCCACCTGGGACTCGCTTGTCATGTCAGAGCTCTGAGTAGAGCGCTTGTTTTGAGAGTCTAATATCGGGCATGCGGTCAATGTGGCCCGTCCATCGGAGCTGCTCGAGCGTGGTCAATGGTAAGATGCTGGGGATGTTGGCCTGAGAGAGAACGCTGATGTTGGTGCACCTATCCTGCCAATGGATTTGCAGGGTCTTGCGGAGGCAGCGTTGGTGGTACTTCTCCAGTGCTTTGAGATGTCTACTGTACATTGTCCATGTCTCTGAAGCATATAGGAGGGCAGGTATCACTACTGCTCTGTAGACCATGAGCTTGGTGCCGGGTTTGAGATCCTGGTCTTCAAACACTCTCTTCCTCAGGCTTCCAAACGCTGCACTGGTACACTGAAGGCAGTGTTGGATTTCAGCATCGCCTACATGAAGTACAGGATATTCAAAGAACCATCTTGAAATGTAATAGTTATAGACTGATGCTCAAGATTATCGTCCTGTGCTCCAGGAGAGGTTGTATTGGTGCACCTTGTGGTGTCGATCCTCGTTACCCTATTGAGGGAAGGGAATACACTAGTGTAGCGTATAAAGTGCAACAAAATAGGGTCTTGAACACACACGTGGACTATGCACCTTGCCTGACTTTCCCAGTTGTCCCGTTAATATGGCAAATTTTGCAAAACTCAAACTGAAGTTATGTTGGAGATTGAAATATTTTGCCCTCTCACTTTCCAAAAGCACAGACACTGGTCAATACAAAGACTCACCCCTTCAGCATTCGTAAATATTTCTTCCACTTGCAGCCAAAGCAAAAGTGACTGCCAGAGTGCACAGGGAGCTCATCTTAACAAGACTAAGTAATGATTTTAATTCAGGCGGAAACTCAGGTTCTGCATGTGGCCACAGCAGTGCATCAGTTTTGGGTGGTTGATCTTTGAATGAGGACACTCTGCCCCGATTCCAGTTCAATGCAACATGAAAACTTGAATAGATGACAATCTCATTTTTATCCCACTCTGCAGTTGATAAAATATTTCAAACCCAAGAGAGCTCTGCGAGTTTGTCTGTGGCTCAGTGGGCAGCTCTCTTGCCTCTGAGTCAGAAGGTTGTGGGTTCAAGTCCCACTCCAGAGACTTGAGCACAAAATCTAGGCTGACACTCCCAGTGCAGCACTGAGGGAGTGCTGCACTGTTGGAGGGGCCGTCTTTTAGATGAGAAGTTAAACCGAGGCCCCGTCTGCTCTTTCAGGTGGACATAAAAAATCCCACGGCACTATTTTGAAGAAGAGCAGGGGAGTTATCCCCAGTGACCTGGGGCCAATATTTATCCCTCAATCAACATCACTAAAACAGATTATCTGGTCATTGCTGTATGTGGGAGCTTGCTGTGTGCAAATTGGCTGCCGCGTTTCCCACATTACAACAGTGACCACAGTCCAAAAAGTACTTCATAGAAACATAGAAAATAGGTGCAGGAGTAGGTCATTCGGCACTTTGAGCCTGCACCATCATTCAATATGATCATGCAACTTCAGTACCCCATTCCTGCTTTGACTGTAAAGCGCTGAGAGATGTCTGGTGGTCGTGAAAGGCGCTATATTAATGCAAATCTTTCTTTTAGTGTGGAACAGGGCAGTGCGCGCTGTCTCGCAATGTGCTCAATGCTCTAACAGGCCGTATACAATGGCCTGCACACACTGCAACCACCTCCACACTCCTCTGCAAAAGAAAATTCAAAACTAAGGGTATTATTACCCCTCCTTTGATCAAATATCACCTTTCCAGTGAACTTTGTCTGGTTGAGGTTATAATTTTCATGCTAATTAAAAGGAAAATGCCTACTCTGTTCAAAAATTCCTCGGTCTCAAATTTCTGTGACTGGGTGATCCGCTGTGCGTGTGCCAGAAGGATGAACGAGTGCTTTCTTGCCTCCTTCACGATTTCTAATTTAGGGATGAAAGCAATTAATTTGCATAAGATTGGCTCCTATTTCAAATTATAACGTAATTCTAACAGTAAGTCAGTGTCAAGATGCCATCTGAAACAACAGAGTGATGGAAGATAATATCTATCCAACAGCTCAGATAACACCGCAGTCAAAATGTGTTTTTCTTTCGTCTTCGCACATTACGGGAATAGGTGACAGATTACTCCTTCAGCGGCTAATCGTATATTAGCCAGAGCTCTTGTTTCAACACTTACTCGGCGCTAGGAATGCTGCTCAGTGATTGAACCCACAGCGAACACACTGTTCAAAGAGTTGAGGCGGATGTTGGGTCAATTCTTCTTTCGAGGGGGAGGTGCAGACACATGAAATTGGCCTCCTTGGCACCTCCCGTTATTGCCTGCAGGGGGCGGTCACGGGGCGCTACGCTACTGGGTTATTGACTGGCCGCGACAAAATCATCAACGCCCGCTACCCTCCCTGGAGGTTTTGTGCCGGTGCTAACAATTACCGCCTCGCTCTCTTGCGCCCAGTAGATCGTGACGTCATCCGGTGCTCGCCGCCCGGTTACCGCCCCGGATGCAACATTCGCTCTCGCCTGCTGCAGCATCACGGAGTGTCAACAGCGGTAGTTGCAGGAGGCGTTGTCACCTCTGCCGGCCGTGCGGGGAGCGATATTTAAAGGCACTGGTGGTCAAGTAGGCCAAAGTGTAGTTATGTCGCTCAGCCCCGCGCTCCCTCAGAGCGCTTGGGGCCGCTATGCACATAGCGCAGGTCCCGTGGCCCAACACACATAGCCTGTGGATTCATTCAGCGCAGCATTGGCCCGTCCCTTTAAGCGAGGGGAGGAGCCTCTACAACCAGCAGCGCTGCACGGCACACTGCTCAGTGCTCTGCCACTACCGACTCTCCCACTCCCCTTAACGCTCCAAGAGAAGTGGACGCGCTGGATTTAACTCCACTCCCCTCTTGGAGCGCTAAACCGGAAGTTCCTGGCAGAATCAAATCTTTACCGCCCGGCAATACTTTTGCTCTCCCTGAAAGGTCATCGCCCCAAGCGGGGCGCTACGCAAATTCTAGCCCTAAGTACCTCAGTCATAGTTTGACATGAGTTTCCAACACATGTTGCTGGGACTTCAGGGGCAGCTGCAGCCAAATTGTTGCCAAAGCAGTTTGTGTTTCTCTTTCCATCATCATCATCATAGGAGGTCCCTCGTATCGAGGATGACTTGCTTCCACGCCAAAAAGGGATGAGCTCAATGAGTTCACAGGTGTTTCAATGAAGGACCTAATATTCCGGATCCCGAACTACATGTTGAAGGGTGGAAGATGCCTGTGCGTGGATTGTTTTAACGTGGGGTGACCGTTGCACACCAGCCACCACACGGGCTTGACAGAGCGAGGTCTTGGTCCAGTGGCAAGGGTTAACCACGATGACTGGAGACCAGCTCTGCTGCACGGACCTAGTGCGCGCACATATCGCAGTGTGGGCTGGGCCCGTGCTGCCCCTGGGCCCTCGCCTCTCCTGGGCCCCGAACTCTCACGTCTCTCCTGGGCCCCAATCACATCGCTCTACAATCTCTCACCACTCCTGCTGTACATGCCCACGCTCCAATCACCGACCTGGATTCTGGTGATATCCAATCCAGGCGTCGCTCTCCAGCACACCAGTCACACCTTTTTTTTCCTCTAGTTTCCCACCGGCGTGCCCCAATTATCCTTCCTGTTCTGAAGCTGGCAACTTATTCTAGGTTGCAATATCACTGACAGTGATCGCTTTTCTTGTCCAAGTAGCCATTCTTTAACCGGGAGCCGAGTCCAGAACCAGGGGTCACAGCCTCAGGATAAGGGGTCGGTCTTTTAGGACTGAGATGAGGAGGAATTTCTTCACTCAGAGGGTTGTGAATCTTTGGAATTCTCTGCCTCAGAGGGCTGTGGATGCTGAGTTTCTGAGTATATTCAAGGCTGAGATCGATAGATTTTTGGACTCTCGGGGTATTGAGGGATATGGGGATCGGGCAGCAAAGTGGAGTTGAGGTCGAAGATCAGCCGTGATCTTATTGAATGGTGGAGCAGGCTCGAGGGGCCGAATGGCCGACTCCTGCTCCTAATTCTTATGTTCTTATGAGACAGTGAGAGTCAGTTACCACAAGGACCTTTGGAGCTGAACCCAATCCTATCCTTCATCATCCAAATGAATGCATTTCTGGTGAGCTTGCTGAACATGGGATCCTGGTTACAATTACCTAATTCACCAAAGACCATCAATCAAACTTGGATTGTTTCTGCTCTGTATGATTCAGGCCACAGCGTGGAACGCTTTGTGTCCCAGTTGCATTGGACAACCGCATTTAGCTGCAACACTGAAGGCCATTAATCCCCTGATTGCTCAGTTAGTACTTGCTTAATTGGGCAACAGGAGACAGAGTTCAAGACAAGCATGTCATGCTGTGAAGGTCCTTCCCTTTCTCACCCAGGACAGAGGGCACATTCGGCTCTCCTCTGCCTGCAAGTTTCCTGTCAAATAATAGAAATGGAAAGAAAGAAAGACTTGCATTTCTATAGCGCCTTTCACGACCAGCGGACGTCTCAAAGCACTTTACAGCCATGAAATACTTTTGGAGTGTAGTCACTGTGGTAATATGGGAAACGCAGCAGCCATTTGGGCACAGCAAGCTCCCACAAACAGCAACGTGATAATAACCAGATAATCTGTTTTAGTGATGTTGATTGAGGGATGAATATTGGCCCCAGGATACCGGGGATAACTCCCCTGCTTGTCTTCAAAAAATGCCATGGGATCTTTTACGTCCACCAGAGAGGGCAGACGGGGCCTCGGTTTAACATCTCATCCAAAAGACGGCACCTCCGACAGTGCGGCACTCCCTCAGCACTGCACTGGAGTGTCAGCCTTGATTTTTTTGTGCTCAAGTCCCTGGATTGGGACTTGAACCCACAACCTTCAGACTCAGAGCCAAGGCCAAAATGGAGGGAAAATTTTCACCAGCTAGCATGACGAACAGTTCATCAGCTCTTGGTACCGGATACTGATCCTGTTTCAAAAATCGGTTAATCATAACCTTGTAAACTCCACAAATCCTGATAGTGCCATCACTCTTCAACACAGGAACAATGGGACTAGCCCACTCATTAAACTCGACAAGTGATATGATCCCTTCACGCTGGAGTCTGTCAAGCTCAATTTCAACCTTTTCCCTCATCATGTACGGAACAGACCGAGCTTTGTGATAGACAGGCCTTGCATTGGAGTCCAGGTGAATCTGCACCTTGCTCCCGTTAAATTACCAATGCCCGGTTCAAACAAAGAAGGAAACTTTTTCAATACTTGAGCACACGAAGTATCATCCATCGAGGGCAACATCTTGACATCATTCCAGTTCAGCTTGATTTTCTCGAGCCAATTCCTGCCAAATAGCGTTGGACGATTACCTGGGACAATTCATAATGGTAGCTCGTGAACCACACCGTCATATGACACCTCGATTTCTGCACTGCTGAGCACCAGTAAGAGTTCCTTAGTGTAAGTACGTAACCTGGCATTGACTGGACTCAACTTCGGTTTCTCAGTCTTAGTGTCCCACAGCTTGTCGACTGTCCTTTGGCTCATTATCGACTGGTTCACACCCGTGTCCAGCTCCTTTGATACAGGCACGCCATTCAGCTTCACATTAACGACTATCGGCTGGTTCTTGCTCAGGAACGAATACAGTCCATTCACTGCCTCCTTGGGTTGCGTATCCGGCCATCACTGAACTGGTCCTCATCAACCACGTGGTGAGCCGCAAACGCTAGCTCCGTTGTGGACACATCCTGTGAAGATGTCCCACTTTCGAACATCCATTGTATGAGTATTGTCTAAACCGACACTGATGAGGCCGTTGATTGCCCCCACAACGCCAACAGGGTGAAATCTGGTTCGAATCAGTTGGCGGGCTCTGAGAGCGGCAGGTTTCACGTAAGCAGCTGTGCCCGAAAACGGCACCATCTTGTTTACAGTACTTGCCGTGGAACTCCGACTTGTCGATGATATCTGCCTCAAATTATCATCCATCGTCATGCATGCCTGGGCAGTCGTGGTGGCCTTTTTCAAATCCAGCGTCTCTGCAGCCAACAGCTCCCTGAGGATCACATCATGGCTGATGCCTATCACGAAGACACCACGCAGCATGTCTTCCAGCATGTTCCCGAACTTACACGGCTCAGCAAGATGTCGCAGGTCGGTGACAAATCTCGACACGTCCTGGCCCTCAACATGAACATGTGTAGAAACGGTGGTGTGATACGATGATCCCCTCTTTTGGCTTCAGATGGTTACCCATCAACGTACACAATTTCTTGTATCCTTTTTCCGCTGGACGTACAGGCGGGAGAAGATTCTTCATGAAGACGTAAATTTTCGGACCACAAACAGTGAGGAGAACTGCCCTGCGCTTAACTGTGTAAGCCTCTGCCACCATGGTGTTGGCCACAAAATACTGATCCAGGCCGTCGACAAAATCCACCCAATCCTCACCCTCCACGAATCTCTCCAGGATTCCAACAGTGCCCATTGTGCATGCGAAGGTTCTTAAACTACCTCGTCGCCAATTGTAATGACTCAAGAGTCTGGTTACTGTAAACTCACTCAGGTGTAACCTGATCCATCTTTATTCCAGCCCAAGAGTGCCAGCGTGACAAAGACACCCAGCTTATATACAGGTGAACAAGCACACATACCACATGCGTATAGCCAGATGACCTCCGACCGCGGCGCCCTCTGGTGTCTGGTGACCCCCAAGCATTAATACATAACAGAGAATAACCCCAGCTTCTCCAGTCTACCCACGTAACTGAAGTCCCTCATCCCCGGAACCATTCTCGTAAATCGTTTCTGTGCCCTCTTTAAGGCCTTCACATCCTTCCTAAAGTGTGGTGCCCAGACACAATACTCCAGCTGAGGCCGAACCAGTGTTTTATATAAGTTCATCATAACTTCCTTGCTTTTGTACTCTATGGGAATTACGAGTTTAATTGAGGATGCTGAAATATACTTGAATTGTTACGGGGAAAGACATTTGAGGAACCCTCCAATTGTGCTTTAGAGATCATGGTATATCAGTGTGTGTGATAGAAGATACAACATGGCCAGAGGAATGGAACATTACCCTACATTTGGAAAGAAGGAAAGATGTTGATCCATATTTATAACAGGTTAATTAACAGAAGACCATTGTTAGCTGAAGATTACAGTAAGAACTAGATAAAAAAAGGCATGGCCCTTTCACATCCCTACTGACTCAGTTCTCAACCTCAGGAAGTGATGTGTCTAAATGGGAACGGTAACACAATGGTTATGTCACTGGACCAGTAATCCAGGGGCTTGGACTAATGATCTGGAGACACAAGTTCAAATCCCACCATGACAGCTGGAGAATTTAAATTCAGTTAATTAAATAAATCTGGAATAAAAAGCCAGTGTCAGTAATGGTCACCATGAAACTACTGGATTGTCGTAATAACCCAACTGGTTCACTAATGTTCTTTAGGGAAGGAAATCTGCTGCCCTTACCTGGTCTGGCTGATATGTGACTCCAGACCCACAGTAATGGGGTTGACTCTTAACTGCCCCCTGTTGTACCAAGTTACTACAGACTGCAGTGGTTCAAGAAGGCGACTCACCACCACCTTCTCGAGGGCAATTAGGGATGGGCAATAAATGTTGGCCTTGCCAGCAATGTCCACACCCCTGAGCAAATTTTAAAAATCTTACAGTTAACAGCATTGCAAAGGGCAATACAAGTAATCTGGAAATTCTACCTCCCACTAGTGGTTTATAAATGCAAAATCAGAATACAGTCAGCCTCTTTACACCATGAACAATTCAGATCTTTTTATTATGGACTCATTTTAACAAGGTTTGAGTTTCTCTATTGACTATTATATTGCTTTCACTGGGAGTAAAGGGAGAACGATGTTCTGATAGGTGTACAACAGCAACATCAGATTGGTATATAATCAGGAATCCACTGGATCCATTCAAATTTTACATTTTCGAAGGAGGCCAATCTGTTCAAATTCGACAGTCAGTCAATGCAATGAGAACGGTGTTGTAAGCACTATTGTCCTGCCATTCAATGTCACAAGCACAGGTAACGGATACTAGAATGGTGATTGGAAAAGAAACCAGCGCTCTTCTCCGATCTCCGTCTCGGCAAGCGAGCCCCAGGTGGGCAGAGAAAACGCTTCAAGGACACCCGCAAAGCCTCCTTTAATAAATGTAACATCCCCACTGACACCTGGGAATCCACCCAAAGTGGAGGAGAAGTATCCGGGAAGGCGCTGAACACCTCGAGTCCCTTCGCCGGGAGCACGCGGAGGCCAAGTACAAACAGCGGAAGAAGCGCATGACAACCCAAGCCCCCCACCCACCCGTCCCTCCAACCACCGTCTGCCCCACCGGTGACAGAGACTCGCATTGGTCTCATCAGTCACCTGAGAACTGGTGTTAGTGTGGGAGCAAGTCATCCTCGACTCCGGGGGACTGCCTGGAGGGGGGGGGTGGGGTGGGAGGAAGAGGAAGAGGAAGTGGAGGAGGAGGAGGAGGAGGTGGCGAATGGGGAAGGGGATGCTGGTGCTGGGTGGTGGATGGAAAAAGGAAGCAAAAGGTGTCTGGAGCAGAACTTCACTGCTTCAAGTTTGCTTTCACCTTTGACTGCCTGAGTGTGACATTAAACTTCTGAAAGTTGGACAGAAGGAAGCGTTGGACAGTAGCTTCAGGATCCTGGGTCTGAGAGTGAGCCAATCATGTTGCCCGTGTACAGAGATGCTGGGACCGTGGCTGTTCAGGTGTTACATACACCTGCATTGCACTGTGCGCCATAATCCAAGGATAACCGATTAATGTCGTGTATTACAGCACTCCCAACAACAACTTGTATTTATATGGTTCCTTTAAAGTAATGAATCATCCCAAGGCGCTTTACAAGAGAGTTAAAAAACAACATTTGACATCAAGCCACATAAGAAGAAATTAGCACAGGAACTTGATCAAAGAGGTAGGTTTTAAGGAGCATCTTAAAGGAGGAAAGAGAGGTTGAGAGGCGGCGAGATTTAAGGAGTGAGTTCCAGAGCTTGGGGCCGAGGTGGTTGAAGGCACGGCCACCAATGGTGGAGCGATTATAATCAGGGATGCTCAAGAGGGCAAGATAACGGGCTGAGCAGCTCTTAAAAGGTTGCTACGTTCCCTTAAAGCTGTCCTGCTACAGACTACGGCGACAACAGGCAAAATGGTTCAATAGCTGAAGAGGCTCCAAAATAATTGAAAACAAAAACAATAGCTATTCATTATCAGTCCAATCAAATGAGAAATATGGGAGGTCTTTCCATGCAATGGCCATTAGATAGGGGTCAGCCACTCCAACGTCATTATCGATCCATCACTTAATTTAAATACGTTTCAGGGCCTTGACATATCAGAACTCAGGCTCCTAGTTCGCTAGGTACTCGAGGCCCGCATTGTGGAATGCCCTGAGTAAAGAAGGCCTCAATGTCCCACAATACTGATGCTGGCACTCAATGCCCCACTGTTGCTGACTTTTCCAATGAGCATAAAGATGCCTGGAATGCACGATCGGTCAGAGGGCTTCTTTTGTTATCTCTCCTTGTACTTGGGGCCAATTGAAACAAGCACAATTGAAAGAAGAGAGAAAGACTTGCATTTATATAGCACCTTTCCTGACCACTGGATGTCCCAAAGCCAATGAAGTACTTTTTGGAGTATAGTCACTGTTGTAATGTGGGAAACCTGGCAGCCAATTTGTGCACAGCAAGCTCCCACACACAGCAATGTGATAATGACCAGATAATCTGTTTTAGTGAAGTTGATTGAGGGATAAATATTGGCCCTAGGACACCGGGGATAACTCCCCTGCTCTTCTTCAAAATAGTGCCATGGGATCTTTTACGTCCACCTGAGAGTCAGACGGGGCCTCGGTTTAACGTCTCGTCCAAAAGACGACACCTCCGACAGTGCAGCACTCCCTCAGCACTGCACTGGGTGTGTCAGCCTAGATTTTTGTGCTCAAGCCCTGGAGTGGGACTTGAACCCACAACTTTCTGACTCAGAGACAAGAGTGCTGCCCACTGAGCCACATTTGCAGTGCCATAACCTACAGGGCTACGGACCAATAGCTGGAAAGTGGGATCAGGCTGGGTAGCTCTTGGTTGGCCGGCACGGACACGATGGGCCGAATGGCCTCCTTCCGTGCTGTAAATTTCTAAGATTCTATGAAATAAGGCTCTCCTGCATTTCAGAGAGTATTTTTTTTTTCCAGTTTAATGCTTAATCAGAAAGGAATCTTCAATGTCAAACTATTATTTCAGGAAAAAAAGGTAATAAATAACAAGAAGCAAACTCTTGAAAAGAACAGTTGATCCATAAACAACAAGTCTGCAAAAGCCCCGTAGGCTTGTGTTACTTTCCCAGCATTGTGAGTCCATTGATATTCCAGGGATGAGCACACCAAGCATCGGCATTGCGGAAAGGCATTTCGGCAACCCTGCATTAAAGCTGTGACTACACAGCCCGACACCCGACCGATAACAAGTCACTGGTGGTTCTTGAACTCATTTAGATTTGACAACATTTGCGTGATTTATCAGCAGTGACTACCCTCCAGAAGTACTTTGTTTGCTGTAAAGCGCTTTGAGATAGCCGGTGGTCGGGAAAGGTGCTGTAATAAGGTTCCCCATAACAGACTGATGAACCAGGTCAGAGAACGCCGAGTCCAGGGACAAGTAGCAGAATGGATCACTCGCTGGCTTCAAGACAGAAAGCAGAGAGTAGGGGTAAAGAGAGCTATTCACAGTGGCAGAAGGTGGGTAGTGGTGTTCCACAGGATCAGTGCTGGGACCGCTGCTGTTCACAATTTATATTAACAATTTAGACTTTGGAATCAAAATTTCTAAAT
The DNA here is from genome assembly GCF_044704955.1 of Pristiophorus japonicus. Classification (NCBI taxonomy): domain Eukaryota; kingdom Metazoa; phylum Chordata; class Chondrichthyes; family Pristiophoridae; genus Pristiophorus; species Pristiophorus japonicus. Next base: position 3,161,095 of record NC_091990.1, on the reverse strand, counting down.
TTGCCGATGACACCAAATTGGGGGATAGTCAATACTGAGGAGGACTGCGACAAATTACAGGAGGACATTAATAAACTGGCAGAATGGGCATATAATTGGTAAATGATGTTCAACACAGATAAATGCGAGGTATTACATTTTGGTCGGAAGAATAGGGAGGTCACTTATTACTGGGAGGGTGCGAGTCTGGGTGGGGTAGAGAAACAAAGGGATCTCGGATACAGATACACAAATCACTAAACGTTGCGACACAGGTTAGCAAGGCTATAAAAAGCAAACCAAGAACTAGGGTTTATTTCTAGAGGGATAGAATTGAACAGTCGGGAAGTTATGCTAACCCTGTATCGAACCTTGGTTAGACCGCACTTGGAGCACTGCGTACAGTTCTGGTCCCCATATTATAAAAAGGATATAGAGGCATGGGAGAGGATGCAGAGAAGATTTACAAGGATGATACCAGAAATGTGAGGGTATATCTATCAGGAAAGGATGAACAGGCTGGGTCTCTTTTCTCTTGAAAAAAGAAGGCTGAGGGGTGACCTAATAGAGGTCTTTAAAATTATGAAAGGTTTTGATAGAGCGGATACAGAGAGAATGTTTCCACTTGTGGGGAAGAGCATAACTAGAGGCCATCAATATAAGATCGTCACCCAGAAATCCAATGGAGAATTCAGAAGAAACTTCTTTACCCAGAGAGCGGTGAGAATGTGGAACTCGCTGCCACAGGGAGGGGTTGAGGCGAATAGTATCGATGCATTTAAGGGGAGACTGGACAAGCATATGGGGGAGAAGGGAATAGAGGGTTATGCTGATAGATTTAGATGAGGAAAGACGGGAGGAGGCTCGAGTGGAGCATAAACGCCGGCACGGACTGGTTGGGCCGAATGGCCATATTCTCCGTATATCCCGTGTAATCCGTGTAATCATTGCAACCCTGAGTAATCTCCTTCACTGAGATCTCCATCTATGGGGGTGGGGGGAAAGAAAGACTTGCATTTATATAGCGCCTGTTTTGCAATGGCCACCACACATTAAAAAAATCCACACACAGACATCTTCCACCCTTCAGGATGTAGTTCGGGAATATTAGGTCCTTCATTGAAGCACCTGTGAACTCATCCCTTTTTTGGTGTGGAAGCAAGTCATCCTCGATACGAGGGACCGTCTATGATGGTCACGACCATCGGATGTCTCAAAGCGCTTTACAGCCAATGAAGTACTTTTGGAGTATACTCACTGTTGTAACGTGGGAAACGCAGCAGACAATTTGCACACAGCAAGCTCCCACAAACAACAATGTGATAATGACCAGATAATCTGTTTTTATTATGTTGATTGAGGGATAAATATTGACCAGGACACCGGGGATAACTCCCCAGCTCTTCTTCAAAATAGTGCCATGGGATTTTTTACGTCCACCTGCGAGGGCAGACGGAGCCTCGGTTTAACGTCTCATCCGAAAGACGGCACCTCCGACAGTGCGGCGCTCCCTCAGCACTGCCCCTCCGACAGTGTGGCACTCCCTCAGCACTGCACTGTGAGTGTCAGCCTAGATTTTTGTGCTCAAGTCTTTGGAGTGGGACTTGAACCCACAACCTGCTGACTCGGAGGCGAGAGTGCTGCCCACTGAGCCATAGCAGACAGGGAAGGACTCAAATAACTGCTCGTGAGAAGGAAGGACTTTACAGCACGATCCTGTAATGAAAGGAATTTTAGATAGGGACAGAGAAGATTTGTTCAGCATGTTTGTGGTCCAATGATTATGACGGTGTCTATTTAGAGAGACAGATGATGGCTGTGACAAGAGGAGGCAATAATTTAGAGGTCCATGAAATATTAATGAATGCCCTGGGATTTGATGAGGAGCTGCGATGGTTTTGCAGAACCTTCTGTTGCCCCACATGCTCATGCCCCCACTCCTTCACACTCCCTCTCTTGACTCAGTCTCACTGACAACATCCTACATAATGATGCACGCAGATTAAAAGTCATGCAGATTAATTTAGTGGCAGAGCGGAGCTTTTCACCGCTCAGATAATTAATTTCACCAAACCAGGTCTCCGCGTAGTTTTATACTGATTGGACTGGGGACCTTGCAGAAGGATTTGTTTCGTGCTCGGAGACAGATGGGTTTACAGGGGAATACAGAATTACTTTGCTTGTTCCTTGGCTCTTCTATCAATCATTGGTTGCTAGGGTGCAGCACAGGGATCAGATAATCACCATTCTTTTACTTAATGCGAGACCATTAGGAGGCAAGATACAGTACTGTTCATGCAGTGTGCTTAAAAATATCCAAAATCCACTCTAAAAAAAAACATTGCACGCTTGAGCATGACACCATTCTTTGTACAAGATCGCTTTTTTATAAGAACATAAGAATTAGAAGCAGGAGTCGGCCATTTGGCCCCTCGAGCCTGCTCCGCCATTCAATAAGATCACGGCTGATCTTCGACCTCAACTCCACTTTCCCGCCCGATCCCCATATCCCTTGGTTCCCTCAGTATCCAAAACTGTATCGATCTCGGTCTTGAATATACTCAACGGTTCAGCATCCACAGCCCTCTGGAGTAGAGTCGTGGGTTCAATTCCCACCACGGCAGCTGAGGAATTTAAATTCAGCTAATTAAATGAACCTGGACTAACAAAGCTAGTGTCAGTAATGGTGGCCATGAAACTACTGGAAAAACCCATCGGGTTCACTAATGTCCTTTAGGGAAGGAAATCTGCCGCCCTTACCCGGTCTGGCCGATATGTGACTCCAGACCCCCAACAATGTGGTGGACTCTTAACTGTCCCCTGGATTGTTGGCTCACCCCCAGCTTCTCCAGGGCAGTTAGGGACGGGCAATAAATGCTGGTCTTGCCAGCAACGCCCACGTGAACATAAATAAAAGAATTCCAGAGATTCACCATCCTCTGAGTGTAGAAATTTCTTTTCATCTCAGTTTTAAATGGCCGACCCCTTGTCCTGAGAGTGTGCCCCCTGGTTCTAGACTCCCCTGCCTGGGGGAAACATCCTCTTAGCATCTACCCTGTCAATCCCCTTAAGCCTTTCTTTGAAACTTTAGGGAATATAGGCTTAGTTGAGCTTAAAACAATGCACATCCCATGAATTTGAAACTGGAAAAATTACATGTTAGGGAGGGAGTTGATCCATTGTGACACAGTTGAGTGGAGGGGGGATGGGGGGGAGGGGGGAGGGGTAAGGTACTCCCCCCTGAGGCAAGCAAAGGAGAAAACTGGATGGCAAGTCAACCTATATTCATCTCCCGCTCATTGGAGGCTTATGCTGTCACAGTCACAGCCTCTCAGGCCAGCACTGATGCATCGCAATCATCATCACCATAGGCAGTCCCTCGAAATCGAGGAAGTCTTGCTTCCACTCTAAAAGTGAGTTCTCAGGTGGCTGAACAGTCCAATACAGGAATTACAGTCTCTGTCACAGGTGGGACAGACAGTCGTTGAGGGAAGGGGTGGGTGGGACTGGTTTGCCGCACGCTCCTTCCATTGCCCGCGCTTGGTTTCTGCACGCTTTCGGCGACGAGACTCGAGGTGCTCAGCACCCTCCCGGTTGCACTTCCTCCACTTAGGGTGGTCTTTGGCCAGGGACTCCCAGGTATCAGTGGGGATGTTGCATTTTATCAAGGAGGCTTTGAGTGTGTCCTTGAAATGTTTCCTCTGCCCACCTGGGGCTCGCTTGCGAGTTCCGAGTAGAGCACTTGCTTTGGGAGTCTCGTGTCGGGCATGCGGACAATGTGGCCCGCCCAGCGGAGCTGGTCAAGTGTGGTCAATGCTTCGATGCTGGGGATGTTGGCCTGATCGAGAACACTGACGTTGGTGCATCTGTCTTCCCAGGTGATTTGCAGGATCTTGCGGAGACATCGTTGGTAGTATTTCTCCAGTGATTTGAGATGTCTTCTGCATCGCAGTAGTGATAGTCTAAATAATAGGAAGAAAGCACTGAAGAAAATAACTTTTAAGTATAAATAGATGAGTAAATAAAGGAGTGGGCAGATACTCCAGCTGTGGAACATTCATTGAATTGACATCACAATCCTCGAGAGTCAAATGTTGACATCTCAACTGCAATTAACATTTACACTGAATGAACCTCTCTCAGGTCATCCCCTCCTTCCTGGAGGAAGAAGGAACAGAGGGTGGGCAAAAAGACTAATGGAACCCCACCACCTTCTCACGGGTAGTCAGGGATGGGTAGTAAATGCTGGCCTTGCCAGCGACGCCCACATTCTAGCAATTAATAAAAAAGTCAGAAGGTTGTAGGTTCAAGTCCCACTCCAGAGCCTTGAGCACAAAAATCTAGGCTGATGGCCTACTGCAGTACTGAGGGAGTGCTGCACTGTCGGAGGTGCAGTACTGAGGGAGCGCTGCACTGTCAGAGCGGCAGTACTGAGGGAGCGCTACACTGTCGGAGGTGCAGTACTGAGGCCGCTGCACTGTCGGAGGTGCAGTACTGAGGGAGTGCTGCACTGTCGGAGGTGCAGTACTGAGGGAGTGCTGCACTGTCGGAGCGGCAGTACTGAGGGAGCGCTACACTGTCAGAGGGGCAGTACTGAGGGAGTGCTGCACTGTCGGAGGTGCAGTACTGAGGGAGCGCTGCACTGTCGGAGCGGCAGTACTGAGGGAGTGCTGCACTGTCGGAGCGGCAGTACTGAGGGAGCGCTGCACTGTCGGAGGTGCAGTACTGAGGGAGTGCTGCACTGTCGGAGGTGCAGTACTGAGGGAGTGCTGCACTGTCGGAGCGGCAGTACTGAGGGAGCGCTACACTGTCGGAGGTGCAGTACTGAGGGAGTGCTGCACTGTCGGAGGTGCAGTACTGAGGGAGTGCTGCACTGTCGGAGCGGCAGTACTGAGGGAGCGCTACACTGTCGGAGGTGCAGCACTGAGGGAGCGCTACACTGTTGGAGCGGCAGTACTGAGGGAATGTTGCACTGTCGGAGGTGCCACCTTTAGAATGAGATGTTAAACCAAGGCCCTGTCTGCTCTCTCAGGTGGATGTAAAAGATCCCATGCCACTGTTTCGAAGAAGAGCAGGGGAGTTCTCCCTGATATCCCGGCCAATATCTATCCCTTTGGATTAGGTAATTTACAACCTTTGGACTCAACATTGATTTCAGATTATAACCACTGCTCCCATGATTTCAGACAGCATCTTCTGGTAATGATTCCGCTGTTGCCATTTACAGCTTCCCTCGACACATCTTTTGTTTCTTCACTTGTCCCATTGCCACCCGCTTCTGCCTCGCACCACCATCCCTGTTGTCATTGAATCTCTCCTGCCTCCCACCTTATCACAGACCTTCCCTTTTGTTCTTTCCTCCCCTATTTCCCCTGCCTCAGCACTTGCTTAAAAACTGTTTCATCTGTAACTTCTCAGTGTTCTGACAAAGGGCCATCGACCTGAAACGTTAAATCTGTTTCTCTCACCACAGGTGCTGCCTGACCCATTGAGCGCTTCCAGCATGTTCTGTCGATAGGCAGACAGACAGATCGATAGAGTGATGTATCAACAGACAGACCGGCAATAAAATGGAAGATGCCTGTGCGTGAGTTCTTTTAGCGTGGGGTGGTCGTTGCACACTGACTACCACACGGGCTTCGCTGAGCAAGGTCTTGGTCCAGTGGCAAGGGGGCCCAAGATGACTGGAGACCAGGCACTGCTGTATGGGCCTAGTTGCCTGCAGCGAGATGTTGGCCGTAGGCTCGGCACTGAGTAGCGCCATTGATGGTAAGTGGCCCGAGGCTTGGTTGGGGGCAGGCATTGGGAGGGTCAGTGGCCCACTGGGGTTCAGAGTGGAAGGTCAGGGGGGGTCACAGCCATGATACTCATCACATGCTGGAGGGGGAGAAGGTCACCAGTGTGGAAGGAGAGCTCCAGTCGTTGCTGAAGGAGGAGGGGAGGCCAGCCATCATCGTAGAAGAGGAGGACCCGGTTACCATTGAGGAGGTCACCTGTGGGAAAAGACTGGCAGACAGACAGATCGCATACAGAAAGATAGGCAAAAGATAGACATGATGAATTTTGCACTTTTCAAATGTAACTTTTCAATCTAATCGACTTTGGACATTGTGTGCACCTGTGCAAAAATTGATTTCACCTGTTCAGTCCCACAGGATCTGCAGACTTGGTACATCTCCTGCATCTCACTCAAGGATTATTTTATCTGGTTTTACAAACTCATCACTCATATGCCGACTGAGACCGATGGGTTCCGTTAATTTACAGAGGAGTTAGCTCATTATTTTACACCATGTTAACCTAGGTTTTCGATGTGACACTCCCAAAGGCTCTCGAGACCGGCAAATGCCTGTGACTACTGTAACAGATTACACTCGGTACAGTAAGCAGTCAGTTGACATTTTCAGCAATTTCACGAGAGTGCTTCGGGTACTCTTGGGAGAGGGGAAAGTCCAGGCTCGAGACATACTTCACAATTAAGACAACATGTTAATTGAAGAAGGGACATGTTAACATTTTACGGCTTAGCCCTCTTCGGGAGGAACGGGATCAGGAAAACACTCAATGTACTCCTGTGAGAATATTGCGCTGATCCTCCTAATACTGAGCTGCAGCCAATGAAGTAAATACTGATCAGTTAAACACACTGCACTTCTGTTTAAAAATGTAATCTTTGCAAATTAAATTTCTTTCCTTCCGTTTATCTGTCCTAGTCCTGCCTGCTGCCAGCCTACTTCCTTGGTCATGTAGGCAAGCGCACATTAGATATTTAGTCTACTGAATATTGTCAGCCGTGGCTCAGTGGGTAGTACCCTCACCTCTGAGTCAGCAGGTTGTGGGTTCAAGTCCCACTCCAGGGACTTGAGCACAAATCCAGGCTGACATTCCAGTGCAGTGCTGAGGGAGCGCTACACTGTCGGAGGTGCCGTCTTTCAGATGAGACATTAAACCGAGGCCCCGTCTGCTCTCTCAGGCAGACATAAAGGATCCCAAGGCACTATTTCGAAGAAGAGCAGTGGATTTGTGTCCTGGGGCCAATATTTATCTCTCAATCAACATCACCAAAACAGATTATCTGGTCATTATCACATTGCTGTGTTTGGGAGCTTGCTGTGCACAAGTTGGCTGCCGCATTTCCCTCATTACAACAGTGACTATACTTCAAAAGTACTTCATTGGCTGTAAAGCGCTTTGAGACGTCTAGTGGTCGTGAAAGGCGCTATATAAATGCAAGGCTTTCTTTCAAAAGAGATGCTTGCAAATTTAGCAGGACTGTCAACCACAGCCATCCTGGGCACTTGGCCAATCTTCCACCGAGATAGAAAATGCTGGAAATTTCAGTGGGTCAAGCAGCATCTGTGGAGAGGAAACAGGGTTAACGTTTCTGGTTCTGACGAAGGTTCAGCTACAGGGAGAAGTAGAAAGAAATCGAAAGGTGACGTCACAGCCAAGGGGGTAAGTGATTGGCTGGTGATTGGTGAGTAGTTTTTCTTTTTTCTTTATCAGTAAGTAACATTTAGCATTGTTATTGCCCTATTAAGTTTATCTAAGGGTTAAGACATTGCAGCGTAGCTCGGACACGTGTTATGCTCCTCCTGTACTATGGGAACTCAGGGACGCTTCCGGTGTCCCTGACGACTACGTGTGCGGGAAGTGCATCCGCCTGCAGATCCTGACCAACCATGTTGTGGAACTGGAGCTGTGGGTGGATTCACTCTGGAGCATCCACGATGCTGAGAATGACGTGATTTGCACGTTTAGTGAGTTGGTCACACCGCAGGTAAAGGGTACACAGCCAGATAGTAAATGGGTGACCAACAGGAAGAGCAGTGCAAGGAAGGTAGTGCAGGGGTCCCCTGTGGTCATCCCCCTGCAAAACAGATACACTGCTTTGGGTACTGTTGGGGGAGATGGCTCATCAGGGGAAGGCAGCAGCAGCCAAGTTCATGGCACCATGGGTGGCTCTGCTGCACAGGAGGGCAGGTAAAAGAGTGGGAGAGCGATAGTGATAGGGGATTCAATTGTAAGGGGAATAGATAGGTGTTTCTGCGGCCGCAACTGAGACTGCAGGATGGTACGTTGCCTCCCTGGTGCAAAAGTTAAGGATGTCTCGGAGCGGGTGCAGGACATTCTGAAAAGGGAGGGTGAACAGCCAGTTGTTGTGGTGCATATAGGTACCAATGATATAGGTAAAAAATGGGATGAGGTCCTACGAGACGAATTTAGGGAGCTAGGAGCTAAATTAAAAAGTAGGACTTCAAAAGCAGTAATCTTAGGATTGCTACCAGTGCCACGTGCTAGTCAGAGTAGGAATCGCATGATAGCTCAGATGAATACGTGGCTTCAGGAGTGGTGCAAGAGGGAGGGATTCAAATTCCTGGGACATTGGAACCGGTTCTGGGGGAGGTGGGACCAGTACAAACTGAACGGTCTGCACCTGTGCAGGACCGGAACCAATGTCCTTGGGGGAGTGTTTGCTAGTGCTGTTTGGGAGGAGTTAAATTAATATGGCAGGGGGATGGGAACCTATGCAGGGAGACAGAGGGAAATAAAATGGAGTCAGAAGCAATAGATAGAAAGGAGAATAGTAAAAGTGGAGGGCAGAGAAACCCAAGGCAAAAAACAAAAAGGGCCACATTACAGCAAAATTCTAAAGGGGCAAAGTGTGTTGAAAAGACAAGCCTGACGGCTCTGTGCCTCAATGCGAGGAGTATTCGGAATAAGGTGGATGAATTAACTGCGCAGATAGCAGTTAACGGATACGATGTGATTGGCATCACGGAGACATGGCTCCAGGGTGACCAAGGCTGGGAACTCAACATCCAGGGATATTCAGCATTTAGGAAGGACAGACAGAAAGGGAAAGGAGGCGGGGTGGTGTTGCTGGTTAAAGCCGAAATCAATGCAATTGTAAGGAAGGACATTAGCTTGGATGATGTGGAATCGGTATGGGTGGAGCTGCGGAATACCAAAGGGCAGAAAACGCTAGTGGGAGTTGTGTACAGACCACCAAACAGTAGTAGTAAGGTTGGGGACAGCATCAAACAAGAAATAAGGGATGTGTGCAATAAAGGTACAGCAGTTATCATGGGTGACTTTAATCTACGCATTGATTGGGCTAACCAAACTGGTAGCAATGCGGTGGAGGAGGATTTCCTGGAGTGTTTTGGGGATGGTTTTCTAGACCAATACATCGAGGAACCAACCAGGGAGCTGGCCATCCTAGACTGGGTGATATGTAATGAGAAGGGACTAATTAACAATCTTGTTGTGCGAGGCCCCTTGTGGAAGAGTGACCATAATATGATAGAGTTCCTTATTAAGATGGAGAGTGACACAGTTAATTCAGAAACTAGGGTCCTGAACTTAAGGAAAGGTAACTTCGATGGTATGAGGCATGAATTGGCTAGAATAGACAGGCAGAGGATACTTAAAGGGTTGACGGTGGATAAGCAATGGCAAACATTTAAAGATCACATGGATGAACTTCAGCAATTGTACATCCCTGTCTGGAGTAAAAATAAAACTGGGAAGGTGGCTCAACCGTGGCTAACAAAGGAAATTAAGGATAGTGTTAAAGCCAAGGAAGAGGCATATACATTGTCGAGAAAAAGCAACAAACCTGGGGACTGGGAGAAATTTATAATTCAACAGAGGAGGACTAAGGGTTTAAAAAAGAAGGGGAAAATAGAGTACGAGAGGAAGCTTGCAGGGAACATAAAAACTGACTGCAAAATCTTCTATAAATATCTGAAGAGAAAAAGATTAGTAAGGACAAACATAGGTCTCTTGCAGTTGGATTCAGGTGAATTTATAATGGGGAACAAAGAAATGGCAGACCAATTGAACCAATACTTTGTGGTTCTGTCTTCACGAAGGGCGATACAAATAACCTTCCGAATGTACTAGGAGACAGTGGGTCTAGTGAGAAGGAGGTACTGGAGGATATCCTTATTAGGCAGAAAATTGTGTTAGGGAAATTGATGGGATTGAAGGCCGATAAATCCCCGGGGCCTGATAATCTGCATCCCATAGTACTTAAGGAAGTGGCCCTAGAAATAGTGGATGCATTGGTGATCATTTTCCAACAGTCTATCGACTCTGGATCAGTTCCTATGGACTGGAGGGTAGCTAATGTAACACCACTTTTTAAAAAAGGAGGGAGAGAGAAAACGGGTAATTATAGACCGGTTAGCCTGACATCAGTAGTGGGGAAAATGTTGGAATTAGTCATTAAGAATGAAATAGCAGCGCATTTGGAAAGCAGTGACAGGATCGGACTAAGTCAGCATGGATTTATGAAAGGGAAATCATGCTTGACGAATCTTCTGGAATTTTTTGAGGATGTAACTAGCAGAGTGGACAAGGGAGAACCAGTGGATGTGGTGTATTTGGACTTTCAAAAGGCTTTTGACAAGGTCCTGCACAAGAGATTGGTGTGCAAAATCAAAGCGGATGGTATTGGGGGTAATGTACTGGCGTGGATAGAGAACTGATTGGCAGACAGGAAGAGAGAGTCGGGATAAACGGGTCCTTTTCAGAATGGCAGGCAGTGACTAGTGGAGTGCCGCAGGGCTCAGTGTTGGGATCCCAGCTCTTTACAATATACATTAACGATTTAGATGAAGGAATTGAGTGTAATATCTCCAAGTTTGCAGATGACACTAAACTGAGTGGTCGTGTGAGCTGTGAGGAGGATGCTAAGAGGCTGCAGGGTGACTTGGACAGGTTAGGTGAGTGGGCAAATGCATGACAGATGCAGTATAATGTGGATAAATTCATTTTGGGGGCAAAAATACGAAGGCAGAATATTATCTGAATGGCGGCAGATTAGGAAAAGGGGAGATGCAACGAGACCTGGGTGTATTGGTACATCAGTCACTGAAAGTGGGCATGCAGGTACAGCAGGCGGTAAAGAAGGCAAATGGTATGTTAGCCTTCATTGCTAGGGGATTTGAATATAGGAGCAGGGAGGTCTTAATGCAGTTGTCCAGGGCCTTAGTGAGGCCTCACCTGGAATATTGTGTTCAGTTTTGGTCTCCTAGTCTGAGTAAGGACGTTCTTGCTATTGAGGGAGTGCAGCAAAGGTTCACCAGACTGATTCCAGGGATGGCTGGGCTGTCATATGAGGAGAGACTGGAACAACTGGGCATTTATTCACTGGCGTTTAGAAGGATGAGAGGGGATCTCGTAGAAACATATAAGATTCTGACGGGACTGGACAAGTTAGATGCGGGAAGAATATTCCCGATGTTGGGGAAGTCCAGAACCAGGGGACATAGTCTAAGGATAAGGGGTAAGCCATTTAGGACTGAGATGAGGAGAAACTTCTTCACTCAGAGAGTTGTTAACCTGTGGAATTCCCTGCCGCAGAGAGTCGTTGATGCCAGTTCGTTGGATATATTCAAGAGGGAGTTAGATATGGCCCTTACGGTTAAGGGGATCAAGGGGTATGGAGAGAGGGCGGGAAAGGGGTACTGAAGGAATGATCAGCCATGATCTTATTGAATGGCGGTGCAGGCTCGAAAGGCCGAATGGCCTGCTCCTGCACCTATTTTCTATGTTTCTATGTTTCTATGTCATCGACCCGAAACGTTAACCCTGCTTCCTCTCCACAGACGCTGCCTGACCCGCTGAGATTTCCAGCATTTCCTGTTTTTATTCTAGATTCCAGCATCTGCAGTATTTTCCTTTTGTTCCACCTTAATAGCTTGATACATTGCTGAAAGCACTATAATCAATAAACCACTACTCACGATTATCTAGTGATGTAATGGTTGTCTGCATTCAGTGGTCTTTGTATAAATTGATCGGCTGACAGTTTAGCGGGGACAATGTGCCCAGTACTCTGGTGTCGAATGACAGTGGAAGTATCTGATTTCCTGGTGAGCTGGTTGTAATCTGTTGCATGTTCCCGAATGGCCAGGAGCTTTTGTGTATCTGGCTAATCTAGCAGACTTTTGTTAACTCTCCTCCCTCCCTCCACGCACCACCCCCCCCCCCCCCCCAGCCCCCTCCCCCCCAGCCCCCACCCCTCGCCAGCCACCACGGGCGGAATGCCCATTTTTGGAGAGCTCAGATTTAGACTGTTTGGGATACGGAAGGTTAGGATCCAAAAACTCAGTTGATTTGGACATTGGTCCCAAACCTTGGATTCATTGCAGTTCAGGCCAAGTTGAATCCCTGTGCAAAATATTTCAGGAAACAAGAAATATTTCATTAACAAAGCAGTTCAATAAAATGACAGGCACTAAACGTGTGTGCAATTAGTGTTCTGTGCGGTCATTCTGCAAAGTCAAATAGAGGCACAGTGGATTAGGATGCTCCTATCATTGCGGGTGATATTTACTGCACGGTGCAGGAAGCAGAAAACATTGAGGGGGCTGGATTTCCGGCCTCTCTGTGCTCCGTGTTACGCCCCGGAGCGGGGGCAATGGCGGGGGTGAGGGGTTCTGGGCGGGCGGCCAGCCTCCAGCGCCCCGCGGTGATCCTCGGGTCGGGTTTAGGGGTGACAATGGCGGGGGTGAGGGGTTCTGGGCGGGCGGCCAGCCTCCAGCGCCCCGCGGCGATCCCCGGGTCGGGTTTAGCGGTGACAATGGTGGGGGTGAGGGGTTCTGGGCGGGTGGCCAGCCTCCAGCGCCCCGCGGTGATCCTCGGGTCGGGTTTAGCGGTGACAATGGCGGGGGTGAGGGGTTCTGGGCGGGGGGGCCAGCCTCCAGCGCCCCGCGGTGATCCCCGGGTCGGGTTTAGCGGGGGCAATGGCGGGGGTGAGGGGTTCTGGGCGGGGGGCCAGCCTCCAGCGCCCCGCGGTGATCCTCGGGTCGGGTTTAGCGGTGGCGTGGAGCAGCACCGCCCGGAAGAGCTGCGCCCGGTGTGTAACGCCCCCTGGGTCGCGACACCGGCGCGAGTTTGAGCTCCTGCCCGACCCGTCCGCCCCGCAGCGCGCCCCGCAGTGACCGCCCGGGAAATCAGGGCGGGCCCACCATCCCGACAGCGGGGAGGTGAGTAATGGGCTCCTGAGGGAAGGGGGAGTGTTTTTGCTTTTAATTTTATTTTGTGATGTGTGTTGTGGGGGCGTGGGCAATGGTTTGGGAATGTTTGTGTGGGTTTAAGTTCCCCCCCCTCCCCAGGCATCTCCGGGAGCGCTCCCGGCCCGGCTCTTTAGCTCGGGAGTTTCCCATCCTAACGCCCCGAGAGAGGGGTACAACGCCTCCCTTAGCGCTGCCCTCCCTGACTCAGGGCCCAGCTGCCCAAACTTACCCACTGAGGCGCTAACTGTTCCCGGGCGCTAACTTTACCACCCCGCCGCCATTACCGCCCCGAAATCATCAACGCCCAAAATCCAGCCAATAAATCATATACAGCAGCAACGATAAAAAACAGATTAAAACAGTCAGAGGGGCCTGACATCACCTTACTTCTGTAACGGCCACCCCATGTTAAAACAATCCACGCACAGGCATCTTCCACCCTTCAGGATGTAGTTCGGGATCCGGAATATCAGGTCCTTCATTGAAACACCTGTGAACTCATCCCTTTTTGGTGTGGAAGCAAGTCATCCTCGATACGAGGGACTGCCTAATACTAATACTTCTGTACCAAGAACCCCAGGCAGGAAACATCGTCAGCAACACGAGAAATGTGGAGACAGAGACTTGATTTGAAACAGGTCACACTTAGGTTTGACCTGAAATGTCTGAGTGCAACAGATGGCGGGTTAATCTGGGTGTCATTTTTATTAGTTAGTGTTCATTAAAACGATTTCAGAATAACTGATCACTTCCCGCAGGAGGCTGCTGGCTGAAAGTGGGCCAAAAGTTGGATGTGATATTTTTGGTGCCGTTTAATCCTCGATGCTCAGCGTGTCGCTTGTAAAGAATGGGTCTACGGAAGAAGTGCTGGAGTCGGTATCTATTTTAAAATCTAGACGGTTACACAAGAATTATCTTCGATCCTGGCAGGAGATTTGTGCTGAAGATGGTTTCAGCATCGCGGGGTACATCACATTTTCATTATGATTTGATTTAACATTTACTAACATAATTGCTTAACAAATGACTCCATAACTCAAACCACAGACAGGTTCACGGAAAGTCCTGCTTCCCTAAGCCCGTCAATATTTAAAAGCTTTCATATTAATAAATCTACTTATCAGCAACAGTTTTATTACTATAATTTACTATTGAAATCAACAGTTAGAATAAATATAAAAGAACTTTATTTCTGCTGACATTCTTTTTTCATCTCTACTCTCTCTCTCTCTCTCTCCCATTATTTGCTCTGTGTTTCTATGCAGTTATACTATTCCAGAACCTTAGCTGGACCAGCCACATAAATACTGTGGCTACAAGATCAGGTCAGAGGCTGGGTATTCTGCGGCGAGTGTCTCACCTCCTGACTCCCCAAAGCCTTTCCACCATCTACAAGGCACAAGTCAGGAGTGTGATGGAATACTCTCCACTTGCCTGGATGAGTGCAGCTCCAACAACACTCGAGAAGCTCGACACCATCCAGGACAAAGCAGCCGCTTGATCAGCTCCCCATCCACCACCTTCAACACTCACTCCCTCCACCACCGGCGCCCCCTGGCTGCAGTGTGCACCATCTACAAGATGCACTGCAGCAACTCGTCAAGGCTTCTTCGGCAGCACCTCCCAAACCCGCGACCTCTACCACCTAGAAGGACAAGGGCAGCAGGCGCATGGGAACACCACCACCTCCACGTTCCCCTCCCAGTCACACACCATCCTGACTTGGAAATATATCGGCCGTTCCTTCATCGTCGCTAGGTCACAATCCTGGAACTCCCTCCCTAACAGCACTGTGGGAGCACTTTCACCACACGGACTGCAGCGGTTCAAGAAGGCGGCTCACCACCTTCTCAAGGGGCAATTAGGGATGGGCAATAAATGCCGGCCTTGTCAGCGACGCCCACATCCCAGGACTGAATAATTACAAAAAATATACATAGTGTAACCTTATTTTTTTCTTTGAAGTATCCATTCCAATCATTTTTTTTTCCCTTTTAAAGTTTAAATATTGTATTTTCTTTTCTTGCTTCCCACGTTACAGTATCCATTTTGGAAGTTCAGAGAAGTTGTCAAAAAAAATTATTCGTCTAATTGGGCTGAACAACCCGCACAGCCTACTAAGTGCCAAAACTGTAATGGTTGGCACGGTTACATCGTAACGACAATCAATTTGACTTGTATTTACAAGCGAAACCAGGAACAGCTTCTGATCCCTTTTTTCGGATGAGACGTTAAACTGAGGCCCCGTCTGCTCTCTCAGGTGGATGTAAAAGATCCCATGGCACTATTTCGAAGAAGAACAGGGGAGTTCTCCCTGGTGTCCTGGTCAATATTTATCCCTCAATCATCATAGCAAAAACAGATTATTTGGTCATTATCACATTGCTGTGTGTGGGAGCTTGCTGTGTAAAATTGGCTGCCGCGTTTCCCACATTACAACAGTGACTACACTCCAAAAGTACTTCATTGGCTGTAAAGCGCTTTGGGACGGCCGGTAGTCATGAAAGGCGCTATATAAATTCAAGTCTTTTTTTCTTCTTTCATTGATCCAATTCTGGCCTCTTGAGCATCCCTGATTATAATCGCTCCACCATCGGTGGCCGTGCCTTCTGTTGCCTGGGCCCCAAGCTCTGGAACTCCCTCCCTAAACCTCTCCACCTCTCTTTCCTCCTTCAAGACGCTCCTTAAAACCTCCCTCTCTGACCCAGCCTGCACAAATTTCTACTTTTGCAGCTCGGTGTCAAATTTTATTGCATAATACTCCTGTGAAGCACCTTGGGACGTTTCACTACGTTAAAGGTGCTATATAAATACAAGTTGTTGTTGTTAATGATCCAGTGATCCCAACGGCAGCTGGATGAGATATGTTTGTCCACAAAGCAATAAAAGTCTTTTTAAAAATGTCTGCAAGATCAATATTTGAGTAAAGATGGCCCTTTAACGCACTCAGCTTAAATGGCAAATTGGCTGAAGATTCTGGTTGAAAGGGTTCATTTCGACTGATATTAATTTTGGCTTCTTCGCAGAATTCGGTAACTCCTCGAAGCCATTTCCTCCACTGATATCATTGGCACTCACTGTTCCAAGGGCTAGTGTCTTCAGGATAGACTGCGGTCATTTTAGCTTTGATCACCAGGAAACATCCAAATCCCCAGCCCGCTTTACACAGCGTTTGATTTTCCGGAGGCTTCATTCAAATTTTTATTTTCTTTGTATCTGATTACAAATCAGATTTCTTTTAAACTGGAAGAATTAATTTGGACAGTTTTATCCAATCTCCAGTGAGCTGAAGTCTCGATACAAACAGCCCTAAAGTCTGGTGCCAATTGGGTCAAGCTGAGAAAAAGTTCCGAATCTATCGTTTCATTTTGAAGGTCCATTCGCTGAATTTCCCGCGCATTTTTTGAGACATTAGATACGGCACAACTTTTACGGAAATTGTAGCATTTGCTAAAAATGTTTTGCATATTGTGCAGCCAGCGCATACCTTCATCGAAACAAAACAAATAACAGGTTAAAAATGGTTTACTGGCAGCAAAATGTGGGATTGATGAAGTGGGAATGATAAGTCATTTCATAGTTACTTTAATCTGGAATTGGAGTTTGCAGTGAATCCACAACAAAGCTATGGGCATCCCAGTGAACAGGAGGTCAACAAGAGCCCATTGGAATCAGAACCAGTTCCTAATTCTACATATACAGCTTGAACTTCCCTTCTCCAGAACTCCCTTATCCAGAACCATCCCTCGTCCAGATCCATTCCCGGCCTCATCCGGAAAAATCCCTTATCCAGAACAGGCCAAGTCTGGAGTGTTCCAGATAAAGGAGGTTCAACCTCCACTGGAGACTTGGGAGTTAACGACTTGACCTTAGTACCAAAGGGTACAAAATATGAACAGTTTGAACATCCCAGTGCAGTTTTTACAGTCAGTTTAAATTCGCGGTATACTTGGACCAAAGCTGTTGAGTTTGTTTTGTTAAGGCAAGATCTAGCTACTGGTAAAATAAATTACTTTCTTTTTAAAAAACAGCCGAGGTCTGATTTGGACATAAAGTGAATTCCCAAGTGAAGGGCAAACTGTACTTATTAAATTTCGACACTTCCAAACAACCAATGTTCTCCAGATCAGCATCCAATATCTATGTCATCAGCTTACTGCCGAAGTTACATTACTACATTATAACCAAATGTTCCACTGGGTGAGACTAAATTGAATAGATCATGCAAAGGTCATGGCTGAGATTCAACTGGTGATACCATCAGCATGATCTAAACAGTGAACCACATCCACATCCAAAACAGCAAGCCCCAGGTGGGCAGAGGAAACGTTTCAAGGACACCCTCAAAGCTTCCCTGATAAAGTTCAACATCCCCACCGACACCTGGGAGTCCCTGGCCAAAGACCGCCCTAAGTGGAGGAAGTACATCCGGGAGGGCGCTGAGCACCTCGAGTCTCGTCGCCGAGAGCATGCAGAAAGCAAGCGCAGGCAGCGGAAGGAGCGTGCGGCAAACCTGCCCCACCATCCCCTTCCCTCAACCACTGTCTGTCCCACCTGTGACAGAGTCTGTAATTCCTGTATTGGACTGTACAGCCACCTGAGAACTCACTTTTAGAGTGGAAGCAAGTCTTCCTCGATTCTGGGGGACTGCCTATGGTGATGATGAAACCACATCCATTAAAGACTGAAAACTTTTATTTTATTGAGTAAGCGGAGTCCTGGACAAAATGTTTATCCCTCAACCTACATCACTAAAAAAGTACTTCATTGGCTGTAAAGCACTTTGGGACATCCGGTGGTCGTGAAAGGTACTATATAAATGCAAGTCTTTCTTTCTATCTTCTCTAGAATGAGCAAGGAATTCCCTCTTTTCTTGGTCAAGATTTAAGTACATAAAAAAGAGGAGCAGGAGTTGGCCATTCGGCCCCTTGAGCCTGCTTCACCATTTAATAAGGTCATGGCTGATCTGATCATGACCTCAACTCCACTTCCCCGCCCGCTCCCCATAACCCTAGACTCCCTTATCATTCAGAAATCTGTCTATCTCCACCTTAAATATATTCAATGACCCAGCCTCCACAGCTCTCCAGGGCAGAGAATTCCAAAGATTCACGACCCTCTGAGAGAAGAAATTCCTCATCTCTATTTTAAATGGGCGACCCCTTATTCTGAAAATATGCCCCCTAGTTCTAGATTCCCCCAGGAGGGGAAACATCCTCTCTGCATCTACCCTGTCCAGCCCCCTCAGAATCTTATACGTTTCAATACGTACTCATTCTTCTAAACTCCAATGAGTACAGGCCCAACCTGCTCAACCTTTCTTCATAAGTCAAACCCCTTCATCTCAGGAATCAACCGAGTGAACCTTCTCTGAACTGCCTCCAATGCAATATATCCTTCCTTAAATAAGGAGACCAAAACCGTACGCAATACTCTAGGTTTATCCCTCAACCAACACCACCAAAATAGATGAACGCACCATTTACTATTTGTGGAATTTAGTGGCTACAAAATCATTCTACACAGCAACAGTGAATGCACTTCAAAAACAATTCTTTGCTTCTAAATCCCTTTGAGATGTCCTGCGCATGAAACATTAAAGCGAGGCCCCGTCTGCTCTCTCAGGTGGATGGAAAAGATCCCATGACTCTATGTGAAAGATGAGCAGGGGAGTTATCCCCGGTGTCCTGGGGCCAATATTTATCCCTCAATCAACATCACTAAAAAGAGAATATCTGGTCATTCTCCCATTGCTGTTTGTGGGAGCTTGCTGTGCACAGATTGGCACATCACTCCAGGCTGCATTGCCTGAAAACTTTTTGATTAAAACAAACACAATGAACTCATATCATCCTTTTCATTGACTGCCGTAATGTTTCCTACCTTACAGCAATGACTACACTTCAAAAAGTACTTAACCGGCCGCAAAGCGCTTTGGGACGTCCGGTGGTTGTGAAAGATGTTGAATAGATGAAAGTCTTTCCATCAGTATCACACACTATAAGTAGAAATTAATTACAGTTAATTGTTTCCAAGAGTAAGTTTGCCAAGAAGTTGAAAAATTACAAAACTGGCCTCCGGTGTTGAGCTATATCATTTAGTTTTTTAGGGCTAGGTTTATGACAGTATTGAGGCCATTCATGATCTGCTCCAACAAGTATATTTAGCTATAAAAAAAGAGTGGAATGAGAAAAATATATTCAGCCCCTCAAGCATGTTCATTACTCAGAACATGTACAATCTCAGTTATTATGGACTGCACCACACCCATTTAATCGCTTGAGCAATGTTCTGAAACATATCACTGTCCCAGAGGTAGATCAAGATAAACTCCAGAATACTTTAACATAAAATTACTAAATTGATTCCTGGGATGGGGGGAATGGGGGGGAATTGTCCCATGAGGAGTGGTTGAGTAGATTGGGCCTGTACTCTCTGGAGTTTAGAAGAATGAGAGGTGATCTCTTTGAAACATACAAGATTCTGAGGGGGATTGACAGGGTAGATGCTGAGAGGTTGTTTCCCCCGGGCTGGGGAGTCTAGAACCAGGGGTCACAGTCTCAGGATAAGGGGTCGGCCATTTAAGACTGAGCTGAGGAAGAATTTATTCACTCAGAGGGTGGTGAATCTTTGGAATTCTTTACCCAGAGGGCTGTTGAGGCTCAGTCGTGGAGTATATTCAAGGCTGAGATCGATAGATTTTTGGAGTCTCGGGGAATCAAGGGATATGGGGATCGGGAGGGAAAGTGGAGTTGAGGTCGAAGATCAGCCGTGATCTTATTGAATGGCAGAGCAGGCTCGAGGGGCCGAATGGCCGACTCCTGCTCCTAATTCTTATGTTCTTATTACAACCTACATTGTCTATCCTTGACCAACATCTAATTCCATTGTCCCAACAGAACATTCAATCTTATTTGTTTATCCTTCCTTGTGAAGCACCCGTTAGAATAGGCCAGCAAAGATTGGCTTTTTCTCATCAAAATATAATGCTTATGCTTTCAGATTATAAAGAAAGAAAGACTTGCATTTATATAGCACCTTTCCTGACCACCGGACATCTCAAAGCACTTTATAGCCAATGAAGTAATTTTGGAGTGTAGTCACTGTTATAATGTGGGAAATGCAGCAGCCCATTTACGCACAGCAAGCTCCCACACACAGCAATGTGATAATGACCAGATAATCTGTTTTTAATGTTATGTTGATTGAGGGATAAATTTTGACCAGGACACCGGGGATAACAGCCCTGCTCTCCTTCGATCTTTTCCATCCAACTGAGAGAGCAGGCGGGGCCTTGGTTTAACATCTCAGCCAACAGTGCAGGGCTCCCTCAGCACTGCACTGCAGTGTCAGCCTAGATTTATGTACTTAAGTCCCCAGAGCGGACGTGAACCCATGGCCTTCTGACTCAGAGGCGAGAATGCTGCCCACTGAGCCACCGGTGACAGATTATGATGAGATATTCCATTTCAATCTGTCCTGGAAGGCAACTAAATGCTGGGATAACAGTTGAGAAAGTGTAACTCAATCCTTATTAGCTTCACACTGAAAGAGTTCAAGGAAAAGTTGTAGAAAAGGAACTCATTTGATTGGGGTGAAAAAAGACCCACCCAACATCAACGGCTTAGAATGCACCGCTTAGTCTCCGCAAGATTCTGCAAATCCACTGGGAGAACAGGTGCACCAACGTCAGTGTTCTCGACCAGACCAACATCGAAGCACTGACCACACTCGACCAGCTCCGTTAGGCAGGCCACATTGTTCACATGCCCGACACAAGACTCCCAAAGCAAGCGCTCTACTCGGAACTCCTTCACGGCAAGTGAGCCCCAGATGGGCAGAGGAAATGTTTCAAGGACACCCTCAAAGCCGCTTTGATAACGTACGGCATCCCCACCGACACCTGGGAGTCCCTGGCCAAAGACCGCCCTAAGTGGAGGAAGAGCATCCGGGAGGGCGCTGAGCACCTCGAGTCTCGTCGCCGAGAGCGTGCAGAAACCAAGCGCAGGCAGCGGAAGGAGCATGCGGCAAACCAGTCCCACCCTCCCTTTCCTTCAACCACTGTCTGTCCCACCTGTGACAGAGACTGTAATTCCTGTATTGGACTATACAGCCACCTGAGAACTCACTTTTAGAGTGGAAGCAAGTCTTCCTCGATTTCGAGAGACTGCCTCTATGATGATGATGATGGAGAATTCACACATGGATTGGTTAGAAAAAAATGGCAAATCAAACAGATTAACAGTGGAAGATATTTAAATACAAAATGCATAAGGTATCTGTTCGAAAGATTTTGACTAAGAGTAAAGAGATAAGGAAAGACAAAAAACAAATAACTTGTGCTTATACAGTGCCTGTCTTGTCCTCGATATGTCCCAAAGCGCCTCACAATAGAACAGTTGTGAAGTGTAGTCACTGTTGTAATGAAGGCAAATAGCAGAATCCAAGGGATAAATAAAGAGACTGGAGCAAAAATAAAGTTGAAAAGAACGCATATAGAAAGAAAGACTTGCATTTCACGACCACCAGACATCCCAAAGCACTTTACAGCCAATGATGTAATTTTTGGAGTGTAGTCACTGTTGCAATGTGGGAAACGCGGCAACCAATTTGCGCACAGCAAGCTCCCACAAACAGCAATGTGATAATGACCCGATAATCTGTTTTAGTGATGTTGATTGAGGGATAAATATTGGCCCCAGGACACTGGGGATAACTCCCCTGCTCTTCTTCAAAATAGTGCCATGGGATCTTTTATATCCACCTGAGAGAGCAGACGGGGCCTCGGTTTAACATCTCATCCGAAAGACGGCACCTCCGACAGTGCAGCACTCCCTCAGCACTTCCTTGGGAGTGTCAGCCTAGATTTTTGTGTTCAAGTCTCTGGAGTGGGACTTGAACCCACAACCTTCTGACTCTAGGGCGAGAGTGCTGCCCACTGAGCCCCAGCTGACACCTCCAACCAGGGAAAGGAGATTGCTTTGAAACATTTGTGACAGATAATGAGAACAGACAATAACTTGCCTTCTTTGAGAAAAGTTTGAATATTAAAATGTATCTGAAATATTTGCCAGTCAGATATATAACGCGAGTTCAGCATTCAGATAGCCTTAGATTATAACAATATATATCTTTGAACTACATGGCTATTTTTGGCTTTTAAGTAAAACTGCCTTTAACTATTACCTGGGCACACATGCTGCTTAATCAAAGACATTGTAGTCGGTTCAAACCCCCACCCACACCCACATTAGCAAGAAATTCACCGGCTGGAAATAGTGACAGAGAAATAAATGAGGGTGAGAAAAGTACAGTTGGTTAAAGCATCATACAGTCCCCACTGCTTAAACTGTCCACGTTTAAATGAGGCATTCGCTTAAATTGGGCAAAAAGCCTCGAACGTTCTGCTTTTCCGTTACAGTCCATTACAAAGTCTCGGCTTACAGCATGTTAAGCACGCCAGGTATTTCGGGCAGAAGCAGCTGTTCATTCAGTAGCTCGCACTTTGTTAGGTGGAATTACGAACATACGAACAATGACGGACAGGTAAAGACCACTGGGTCCTTCCAGCCTGTCCCACACAATTGCGATACCCTGTGTATCACAACATATACACTGCACCCCACCCCAAACCCTGTGATCTCCTGGGAGAGGCATAAAAACAGGTAAAAAAAACCCTGGACAATTGTGAAAAAAATCTGGGAACTTCCTCTCCGACCCAGCTAGGCGATCGAACTTAGTCCAGGAGATCACTCTGGCCATTAAATTCCCTGCCGTACTTACCTTGCACACTGTAATATAGCGCCGCCTAGTGGATTGCTGCTCCACCTAGTGGACTGCTGTGGCAATGCAACTACTGATGTATAATAATAAAAGGGTCATGTGACCAGGTCACCTGACAAGTTTTCGGTAGAGCCATCTTGTAGTCTGTGTGTTTATGGTGTCGTAATGAAGTTAACGCACACACTTATCTTTCATGTCCGTTGTACTGCGACCCTCATCGCTCCCGGCCCTCCCATGCCTGTCCTTAGGACCGTATTGCCCTTATAATTTATTTTTCAGCTTTCTGACTACATCCATCTAAGGAATATTCTGTAATACATATCAACCGTGGCTCAGTGGGTAGCACTCTCTCTCTTGCCTCTGAAGGTTGTGGGTTCAATCCCCACTCCAGAGACTTGAACACAAAAATCTAGGCTGACACTTCCAGTGCAGTACTGAAGGAGTGCTGCACTGTTGCACTGTCAGAGAGGGAGTGCTGCACTGTCAGAGAGGCAATACTGAGGGAGTGCTGCACTGTCAGAGGGACAGTACTGAGGGAGTGCTGCACTGTCGGAGGGGCAGTACTGAGGGAGTGCTGCACTGTCAGAGAGGCAGTACTGAGGGAGTGCCACACTGTCGCAGGGGCAGTACTGAGGGAGTGCTGCACTGTCGGAGGGACAGTAATGAGGGAGTGCTGCACTGTCGGAGGGACAGTACTGAGGGAGTGCTGCACTGTCGGAGGGGCAGTACTGAGGGAGTGCCGCACTGTCGCAGGGGCAGTACTGAGGGAGTGCCGCACTGTCGGAGGGGCAGTACTGAGGGAGTGCCGCACTGTCAGAAGGTGCCGTTTTTTGGATGAGACGTTAAACCAAGGCCCTGTCTGCTCTCTCAGCTGGACGTAAAAGATCCCATGGCACTATTTCGAAGAGGAGCAGGGGAGTTATCCCCGGTGTCCTGGGCCAATATTTATCCTTCAATCAACATCACTAAAATCGATTATCTGATCACTGTCACATTGCTGTGTGCGGGAGCTTGCTGTGCACAAATTGGCTGCCGTGTTTCCCACATTACAACAGTGACTAAACTCCAAAAGTATTTAATTTGATGTCAAGCGCTTTGAGACATCCGGTGGTCATGAAAGGCGCTATATAAATGTAAGTCTTTCTATCTTTGTATCCAAAATCAGTACATACTTCTACAAAGGAATAGCTAGTTCATTTTTGTGATACGTAGAAACATAGAAACACAGAAAATAGGTGCAAGAGTAGGCCATTCGGCCCTTCGAGCCTGCACCGCCATTCAATAAGATCATGGCTGATCATTCTTTCAGTACCCCTTTCCTGCTTTCTCTCCATACTCCTTGATCCCCTTAACCGTAAGGGCCATATCTAACTGACTATAT
This sequence comes from Pristiophorus japonicus, assembly GCF_044704955.1. Lineage (NCBI taxonomy): Eukaryota > Metazoa > Chordata > Chondrichthyes > Pristiophoridae > Pristiophorus > Pristiophorus japonicus. Next base: position 3,136,921 of record NC_091990.1, on the reverse strand, counting down.
AACTATGAATATATCCAATGAACTAGTTCTGGACTTCTCCAACATCGGGAACATTCTTCCCGCATCTAGCCTGTACAGTCCAGTCAGAATCTTATATGTTTTGATGAGATCCCCTCTCATCCTTCTAAACTACAGTGAATAAAGGCCCAGTTGATCCAGTCTCTCCTCATATGTCAGTCCAGCCATCCCAGGAATCAGTCTGGTGAACCTTCGCTGCACTCTCTCAATAGCCAGAATGTCCTTCCTCAGATTAGGAGACCAACACTGAACACAATATTCCAGCTGGGGCCTCACCAAGGCCCTGTACAACTGCAGCAAGACTTCCCTGCTCCTATACTCAAATCCCCTTGCTATGAAGGCCAACATACCATTTGCATTCTTCACCGCCTGCTGTACCTACATGCCAACTTTTAATGACTGATGAACCATGACACCCAGGTCTCGCTGCACCTCCCCTTTTCCTAATCTTCCCCCATTCAGATAATATTCTGCCTTCGTGTTTTTGCCCCCAAAATGGATAACCTCACATTTATCCACATTATACTGCATCTGCCATGTATTTGCCCACTCACCTAACCTGTCCAAGTCACCCTGCAGCCTTTTAGTGTCCTCCTCACAGATCACACTGCCACACAGCTTAGTGTCATCTGCAAACTTGGAGATATTACACTCAATTCCATCATCTAAATCATTAATATATATTGTAAAGAGCTGGGGTCCCAGCACTGAGCCCTGCGGCACTCCACTAGTCACTGCCTGCCATTCTGAAAAGGACCCGTTAATCCCGACTCTCTGCTTCCTGTCTGCCAACCAGTTCTCTATCCACGTCAGTACATTATCCCCAATACCATGTGCTTTAATTTTGCACACCAATCTCTTGTGTGGGACCTTGTCAAAAGCCTTTGAAAGTCCAAATACACCACATCCACTGGTTCTCCCTTGTCCACTCTACTAGTTACATCCTCAAAAAATTCCAGAATATTTGTCAAGCATGATTTCCCTTTCATAAATCCATGCTGACTTGGACCAATCCTATCACTGCTCTCCAAATGCGCTGCTATTTCATCCTTAATGATCGATTCCAACATTTCCCCCACTACTGATGTCAGGCTGACCGGTCTATAATTACCTGTTTTCTCTCTCCCTCCTTTTTTAAAAAGTGGTGTTACATTAGCTACCCTCCAGTCCATAGGAACTGATCCAGAGTCGATAGACTGTTGGAAAATGATCACCAATGCATCCACTATTTCTAGGGCCACTTCCTTAAGTACTCTGGGATGCAGACTATCAGGCCCTGGGGATTTATCGGCCTTCAATCCCGTCAATTTCCCTAACACAATTTCCCACCTAATAAGGATATCCTCCAGTTCCTCCTTCTCACTAGTCCTTCGGACCCCTAGTACATCGGGAAGGTTATTTGTGTCTTCCTTTGTGAAGACAGAACCAAAGTACTTGTTCAATTGGTCTGCCATTTCTTTGTTCCCCATTATAAATTCACCCGAATCCGACTGCAAGGGACCTACGTTTGTCTTCAGTAATCTTTTTCTCTTCACATATCTATAGAAGCTTTTGCAGTCATTTTTTATGTTTCCGGCAAGCTTCCTCTCGTACTCTATTTTCCCCCTCTTAATTAAACCCTTTGTCCTCCTCTGCTGTATTCTAAATTTCTCCCAGTCCTCCGGTTTGCTACTTTTTCTCGCAAATTTGTATGTCTCTTCCTTGGATTTAACACTATCCTTAATTTCCCTTGTTAGCCATGGTTGAGCCACCTTCCCCGTTTTATTTTTACTCCAGACAGGGATGTACAATTGTTGAAGTTCGTCCATATGATCTTTAAAGGTTTGCCATTGCCTATCCACCGTCAACCCTTTAAGTATAATTCGCCAGTCTAATCTAGCCAATTCGCGCCTCATACCATCAAAGTTACCTTTCCTTAAGTTCAGGACCCTAGTTTCTGAATTAACTTTGTCACTCTCCATCTTAATAAAGAATTCTACCATATTATGGTCACTCTTCCCCAAGGGGCCTCGCACAACAAGATTGCTAATTAGTCCCTTCTCATTACACATCACCCAGTCTAGGATGGCCAGCTCTCTGGTTGGTTCCTCGTCATATTGGTCCAGAAATCCATCCCTAATACACTCCAGGAAATCTTTCTCCATCGCATTGCTACCAGTTAGATTAGCCCAATCAATCTGTAGATTAAAGTCACCCATGATTACTGCTGTACCTTTATTGCACACATCCCTTATTTGTTGTTTGATGCTGTCCCCAACCTTACGACTACTATGTGGTGGCCTGTACACAACTCCCACTACTGTTTTCTGCCCTTTGGTATTCCGTAGCTCCATCCATACCGATTCCACATCATCCAAACTAATGTCCATCCTTACTATTGCGTTAATTTGCTCTTTAACCAGCAACGCCACCCCGCCTCCTTTTTCTTTCTATCTATCCTTCCTAAATGCTGAATACCCATAGATGTTAAGTTCCCAGCCTTGGTCACCCTGGAGCCATGTCTCCGTGATGCCAATCACATCATACCCGTTAACTGCTATCTGCGCAGTTAATTCGTCCACCTTATTCCGAATACTCCTCACATTGAGGCACAGAGCCTTCAGGCTTGTCTTTTTAACACACTTTGCCCCTTTAGAATTCTGCTGTAAAGTGGCTCTTTTTGTTTTTTACCTTAGGTTTCTCTGCCCTCCACTTTTACTATTCTCCTTTCTATCTTTTGCTTCTGTCTCCATTTTATTCCCCATTGTTTCCCTGCATAGGTTCCCATCCCCCTGCCATATTAGTTTAACTCCTCCCAACCAGCACGAGAAAACACTCCCCCGAGGACATTGGTTCCGGTCCTGCCCAGGTGGAGAATGTCCGGTTTGTACTATACCCACCTCCCCCAGAACCGGTTCCAATGTCCCAGGAATTTGAATCCCTCCCTGCTGCACCACTGCTCAAGCCACATATTCATCTGCGCTATCCTGCGATTCCTACTCTGACTAGCACGTGGCACTGGTAGCAATCCTGAGATTACTACTTTTGATGTCCTACTTTTTAATTTAACTCCTAGCTCCCTAAATTCATCTCGTAGGACCTAATCAGGTTTTTTTTACCTATATCTTTGGTACCTATATGCACCACGACAACTGGCTGTTCATCCTCCCTTTTTCAGAATGTCCTGCACCCGCTCCGAGACATCCTTGACCCTTGCACCAGGGAGGCAACATACCATCCTGGAGTCTCGGTTGCTGCCGCAGAAATGTCTATCTATTCCCCTTACAATTGAATCCCCTATCACTATCGCTCTCCCACTCTTTTTCCTGCCCTCCTGTGCAGCAGAGCCACCCACGGTGCCATGAACTTGGCTGCTGCTGCTCTCCCCTGATGAGTCATCCCCCTCAACAGTACCCAAAGCGGTGTATCTGTTTTGCAGGGGGATGATCAATGGGGACCCCTGCACTACCTTCCTTGCACTGCTCTTCCTGTTGGTTTTCCATTCCCTAACTGGCTGTGTACCCTTTACCTGCGGTAAGACCAACTCACTAAATGTGCTATTCACATCATTCTCAGCATCGTGGATGCTCCAGAGTGAATCCACCCGCAGCTCCAGGGCCGCAACGCGGTTGGTCAGGAGCTGGAGGCGGATACACTTCCCGCACACGTAGTCATCAGGGACACCGGAGGCATCCCTGATTTCCCACATGGTACAGGAGGAGCATAATACATGTCCGAGCTCTCCTGCGATGACTTAACCCCTAGATTAACTTAATTTGGCAACAACAACGCTAAAGGCAACTTACTGAAATAGAAAAGCAAAAGTAAAGCTACTCACCAATCACCAGCCAATCACTTACCCCCTTGGCTGTGACGTCACCTTTCGATTTCTTTCTACTTCTTTTTTGTCTCCCCGCTGCAGCTGCACCAACTCCGCCTCTCCGACCCCGGAACTCCCGCCTCTCCGACCCCGGAACTCCCGCCTCTCCGACCCCAGAACTCCCGCCTCTCCGACCCCAGAACTCCCGCCTCTCCGACCCCGGAACTCCCGCCTCTCCGACCCCGGAACTCCCGCCTCTCCGACCCCGGAACTCCCGCCTCTCCGACCCCAGAACTCCCGCCTCTCCGACCCCGGAACTCCCGCCTCTCCGACCCCAGAACTCCCGCCTCTCCGACCCCGGAACTCCCGCCTCTCCGACCCCGGAACTCCCGCCTCTCCGACCCCAGAACTCCCGCCTCTCCGACCCCGGAACTCCCGCCTCTCCGACCCCGGAACTCCCGCCTCTCCGACCCCGGAACTCCCGCCTCTCCGACCCCGGAACTCCCGCCTCTCCGACCCCGGAACTCCCGCCTCTCCGACCCCGGAACTCCCGCCTCTCCGACCCCGGAACTCCCGCCTCTCCGACCCCGGAACTCCCGCCTCTCCACGCACTCTCCGACCCCGGAACTCCCGAAGAGGGAGGGGTTAAATCGTCCACATCACAGAGCGGGCGGATCACAGAAGTGAGTCACACCCGCTAATACCAGTGGGGAAGGTCACTGTACATCATTTAATTAATATCATAGAATCCTACAGCACAATAGGAGGCCATTTGGCCCATCGTGCCTGTGCAGTCTCTTTGAAAGAGCGATCCAATTAGACTCACCATGGCAACTAGGGAATTTAAATTCAATTAAATAAATGTTGAATATAAAAGCTCCTGTTTCTCTGCCAATTTTCTTCCCTGCATTTGACCCGAAGGTATGGTTCTACGTGTGCCATCCAGTGACAGCCGAGTGTGTTCCTGTCCTCACCTGAAGGGCACTTCCGGCAGGGGTCACTGTACAGCGATCTGGAGGGGGTGGGGTATGGTACCACAGGGGTTATTTGACTGGACCAGTAATCCAGAGGCCTGGATTAATGATCTGGAGACGTGACACCACGGCAGCTGGGGAATTTAAATTCAGTTAAATAAATCTGGAATAAAAAGCCAGTGTCTGTAATGGTGACCATGGAACTACCGGATTGTTGTAAAAACCCATCTGGTTCACTAATGTCCCTTTTAGGGAAGGAAATCTGCCGCCCTTACCCAGTCTGGCCGATATGTGACTCCAGACCCACAGCAATGGGTCAACTCTTAACTGCCCCCTGGAATGGCCCAGCGAGGCACTCTGTTGTATTCAAGAAGGCGGCTCACCATCACCTTCTCGAGGACGATTAGGGATGGGCAATAAATGCTGGCGACGCCCACATCCCGCGAACGAGTTACAAAGTACCCACCATTATACGCGGATAATACATTCGTCGAGCGCATAGTTAATGAATTTCATTGAGAAAAACATGTTGCAGATTATTCAGGTTCTGAAATTAAAATACACAGGGTGCACCTCATCGGTCCCATGGAGCTCAACGCGCGCCTGAATTGGGAGGCCCAAATCCTGCCGAAAATTGGGCCTCAGGCTCCAATAATATTGTGAGCGAGCTGCCGCCACGTGTCATGCCTCCACAGGCTGTGCTCCTATTGGAAGAGCTGAATTATAGGCCGCATGCCGTGCCTGCTGACTTCAGGAAATTTACTCAGTGTTTTGGTATCTCTCCCCCAGAAAACAAGGTGCCAGTAAGCAGCGCCATCGCTGCCTGGTGCTTACTCTAGCCCCCTCTTCATCTCAGGGAGCGCCGCGCACAGCAGCACTCGCCATTGCTCATTGTCCTGGCTTGCCCCCGCCCACACAGCCAATCCTTCTTGGGGGTCCTTGTGCATGAAACACAAAAGGTTAGTGTTATATATGTAAACCTGTATATACCTTGTGTAGCCACCAGAGGGCTCATCCCCTGGAGTCCCAAGAGATCCCACAATCCCTTGGGAGCACCTATACTTAAGGAGGCCTCACAGGCTGGAGAGGCACTCTGGAGACCTGCAATAAAAGACTAAGGTCACACTTTACTTTGAGCTCACAGTATCCAGTCAGACTCTTTGGTCATACATAACAGCTGGCGACGAGATACAGATGATGAACCCAATGATGCAGAGAACAGTGGGCATCCTGAAGAAATTTTCGGAGGGAGATGATTGGGAAACCTTCTTGGAGCGACTCGACCAATACTTCGTGGCCAACGAGCTGGAAGGAGAAGCGAATGCGGCCAAACGAAGGGCGATCCTCCTCACCGTCTGCGGGGCACCAACGTATGGCCTCATGAAAAATCTGCTTGCGCCAGCGAAACCCACAGAGAAATCGTACAATGATTTGTGCACACTGGTCCGGGAGCATCTGAACCCGAAGGAAAGCGTTCTGAGGTACCAGTTCTACACCTACCAAAGGTCTGAAGGCCAGGAAGTGGAGAGTTATGTCGCCGAGCTGAGACGCCTTGCAGGACATTGCGAATTTGAAGGACATTTGGAGCACATGCTCAGGGACTTCTTCATACTTGGCATTGGCGATGAAGTAATACTTCGCAAACTTTTGACTGTAGAGACCCCAACCTTGAGTAAAGCCATAGCAATAGCCCAGGCGTTTATCTCCACCAGTGACAATATTAAGAAATCTCTCAGCACATGAGTGCTGCTATAAATACTGTGAACAAAATGATGTTGTTTTCAAATCGCAACGTACAGGGCAGGCCGCACATGCCTACAGCTGCACATCCGCAGATGTCTCAGAGTCCACCATCAAGGGTGATGAATGCAAGGCCATTAACACCTTGTTGGCGCTGCGGGGGTGATCATCGTTTCCATTCATGCTGCTTCAAAGGATACATTTGCAAGGGCTGAGGAACAATGGGACACCTCCAATGTATGTGCAGGCGAGCTACAAACCCTGCTAATCCTGCAAACCACCACGTTGCAGAGGAGGACAGATCCACAGCAGATCACGACATACCAGAGCCTCAGACCAAGGAGGCAGAGGTATATGGGCTGCACACATTTACCACAAAGTGTCCCCCGATAATGCTGAAGGTTGAATTAAATGGGTTCCCGGTGTCAATGGAGCTGGACACGGGCATGAGCCAGTCCATTATGAGCAAAATGTGGTGCAGCAACGCCTCAAGGCCAGTCCTGACTCCCATTCGCAACAAACTGAGAACTTACACAAAAAAACTGATTCCCATAATCGGCAGTGCTACCATAAAGGTGTCCTACGATGGAGTGGTGCACAAGCTACCATTCTGGGTGGTACCGGGTGATGTTCTCACGCAGCTTGGCAGGAGCTGGCTCGGAATGATATGCTGCAACTGGGACGACGTCCGAGCGCTCTCATCCGCTGGCGACATTTCGTGTGCCCAGGTCTTAAGCAAGTTCCTCTCACTGTTCGAACCAGGCATTGGGAAGTTCCAAGGAACAAAAGTGCAGATCCACCTAATTCCGGGGGCGTGACCCATCCATCACAAGGCGAGAGCAGTACCGTACATGATGAGAGAGAGGGTAGAGATCGAGCTAGACCGGCTGCAACGAGAGGTCATGATTTCGCTCATCGAATTCAATTGTTCCATTCCGATTGTTCCAGTCCTCAAGGGAGACGGCACCATCAGAATTTGTGGCGATTACAAAGTAACTATCAATCGTTTCTCCCTACAGGATCAATACCCACTACCAAAGGCTGATGACCTTTTTGTGACGCTGGCGGGAGGAAAGACGTTCATGAAGCTGGACTTGACTTCAGCCTACATGATGCAAGAACTGGAGGAATCACATGCATCAACACGCACAAAGGTCTCTTCATTTACAACAGATGCCCATTTGGGATTCGATCAGCCACGGCGATATTCCAGAGAAACATGGAAAGCTTACTGAAGTCGGTCCCGCACATGGTGGTCTTCCAGGACGACATCTTGGTTACAGGTCGGGACACAGTCGAGCATCTGCAGAACCTGGAGGAGGTTCTTAGTCGACTCAACCGCGTGGAGCTCAGGTTAAAACGTCTGAAGTGTATTTTGCTGGCGCCTGAAGTAGAAGAATCTACTTCAGGCGCCTGGGGAGAAGAATCGCGGCGGACGGCATCAGGCCCACCGATTTGAAGACGGAGGCAATCGAGAATGCACCGAGGCCACAGAACGTGACGGAGCTGCGGTCGTTTCTAGGACTCCTGAACTACTTTGGTAACTTCTTACTGGGTCTCAGGACACTGTTAGAACCACTGCACGCTTTACTGCGTAAAGGAGACGAATGGGTATGGGGCAAAAGCCAAGAAAATGCCTTTGTAAGAGCTAGAAAATTGTTATGCTGAAATTGCTTGTGTCGTATGATCCATGTAAGCGTTTGGTACTAGCATGTGATGCGTCATCATACGGGGTCGGGTATGTATTGCAACAAGCTAATGAATCTGGGAAATTGCAACCGGTTGCTTATGCATCCAGAAGTCTGTCTAAGGCCGAGAGGGCCTACAGCATGATCAAAAAAGAAGCATTAGCATGTGTTTATCGGGTAAAGAAAATGCATATATATCTGTTTGGGCTCAAATTTGAATTGGAAACTGACCATAAGCCACTGATATCCTTTTTTTCCGAAAGTAAGGGGATAAATACGAATGCATTGGCCCACATCCAGAGATGGGCGCTCACATTGTCCGCGTACAACTACGCCATCCGCCACAGGCCAGGCAGAGAAAACTGTGCCAATGCGCTCAGTAGGCTGCCATTGCCCACCACAAAGGTGGAAATGGCACAGTCCGTAGATTTAGTCATGGTAAGGGAAGCATTCGAGAGTCAGCAATCACCAGTAACTGCCCGGCAGATCAAAACCTGGACAAGCCAGGACCCCTTATTATCTCTAGTCAAAAGCTATGTGCTTCACGAGAGCTGGTCCAGTGTCCCAGTGGAAATGCAGGAAGAGATAAAACCGTTCCAGCGACGCAAAGATGAAATGTCTATACAGGCAGACTGCCTTCTGTGGGGCAATCGAGTAGTGGTCCCCAAGAAGGGCAGAGACACTTTCATCAGTGACCTCCACAGTACTCAGCCAGGCATTGTAATGATGAAAGCGATAGCCAGATTCCATGTGTGGTGGCTCGGTATCGATGCGGACTTAGAGTCCTGTGTGCACAGATGTAACACATGCTCGCAGTTAATCAATGCACTCAGGTAGCCGCCACTAAGTTTGGCCCTCCAAACCGTGGTCCAGGGTCCATGTCGACTATGCAGGCCCGTTTTTGGGTAAAATGTTCCTAGTGGTTGTAGATGCGTATTCCAAATGGATTGAATGTGAGATAATGTCAACAAGCACATCCGCTGCCACCACTGAAAGCCTGCGGGCCATGTTTGCCATGCACGGCCTGCCTGATGTCCTTATGAGCGACAAGGGACCATGTTTCACCAGTGCCGAGTTCAAAGAGTTCATGACCTGTAATGGGATCAAACATGTTGCATCTGCCCAGTTCAAACCAGCATCTAATGGTCAGGCAGAGAGAGCAGTGCAAACCATCAAGCAGAGCTTGAAGAGGGTAACTGAAAGCTCACTTCAGACTCGCCTATCCCTGCTTAGCTACCGCACGAGACCCCACTCACTCACTGGGATCCCACCTGCTGAACTGCTCATGAAAAGGGCACTTAAGACAAGGCTCTTGTTAGTCCACCCTGATCTACATGAACAGGTAGAGAGCAGGCGGTTTCAACAAAGTGCATACCATGATAGCGCAAATGTGTCACGTGAGATTAAAATCAATGATCCTGTATTTGTGTCGAACTATGGACAAGGTCCCAAGTGGCTTCCCGGTACTGTTGTGGCTAAAGAGGGGAGCAGGGTGTTTCGGGTCAAACTTTCAAATGGACTCATTCACCGGAAACACTTGGACCAAATCAAACTCAGATTCACGGACTACCCTGAGCAACCCACCTTGGACCCTACCTTCTTTGACCCCCCAACATACACACCAGTGGCAACCAACACTGTGGTTGGCCATGAAGCAGAACCCATCATCCACAGCAACCCAGCAGGGCTCACCACATCAGGTAGCCCAGTAAGGCCAGCTGCACAGCAGCCCAGCAAGGGCCCAACAAACGATTCACCAAAATTTGCATTTGCACCGAGACGATCAACCAGGGAAAGAAAGGCCCCAGATTGACTCACCTTGTAAATAGTTACACTATTGACTTTTGGGGGGAGTGTTGTTATATATGTAAACCTGCATAGACCTTGTGTAGCAACCATCAGGCTCATCCCCTGGAGTCCCAAGGGATCCCACAATTCCTTGGGAGCACCTGTACTTAAGGAGGCCTCACAGGCTGGAAAGGCACTCTGGAGACCTGCAATAAAAGACTAAGGTCGCACACTTAACTTCGAGCTCACAGTATCCACTCAGACTCTTTATTCATACATAACAGTTAGTATGCAGGTACAGCAAGTGATCAGGAAGGCCAATGGTATCTTGGCCTTTATTGCAAAGGGGATGGAGTATAAAAGCAGGGAAGTCTTGCTACAGTTATACAGGGTATTGGTGAGGCCACACCTGGAATACTGCGTGCAGTTTTGGTTTCCATATTTATGAAAGGATTTACTTGCTTTGGAGGGAGTTCAGAGAAGGTTCACTCGGTTGATTTCGGGGATGAGGGGGTTGACTTATGAGGAAAGGTTGAGCAGGTTGGGCCTCTGCTCATTGGAATTCAGAAGAATGAGAGGTGATCTTATCAAAACGTATAAGATTATGAGGGGGCTTGACAAGGTGGATGCAGAGAGGATGTTTCCACTGATGGGGTAGACTAGAACTAGGGGGCATGATCTTAGAATAAGGGGCCGCCCATTTAAAACTGAGATGAGGAGGAATTTCTTCGCCCAGAGGGTTGTGAATCACTGGAATTCACTGCCTCAGAGAGCTGTGGAAGCTGGGACATTGAATAAATTGAAGACAGAAATAGACAGTTTCTTAAACGATAAGGGAGCCAAGGGTTATGGGGAGCGGGCGGGGAAGTGGAGCTGAGTCCATGATCGGATCAGCCAATGATCTTATTGAATGATGGATCAGGCTTGAGGGGCCATATGGCCTACTCCTGCTCCTATTTCTTATGTTCTTATGTTCATTCTCTCAAAGCTGCAAAGATGCAGATGTGCAGAGTGTAATGTATGCACCCGAGCAGGCTCACAGGTTTGTGGAGCTGTTCCATTGGGAGTGGCTTAGCCAGTCACGTGATGTTCACAAGACTCAATAAAACCCCAGCCAGTTGGGTTCGGGGGATCCACGATGGGGCAGGTGGTTGTGAGCCTGGTGGATGAACCGCTAATGTGTCGTGTGATTGTTAAACTTTTGCTAATAAACCAACTAGTTCTTAATAGCAATGTGTTGCTGTGAATTCTTAAGCAAAGAACCCATGAAGCAGATACAGTGCACAGAGGATGTCAATATTGCTAACTAATGGGGTTGAACAGGAAGCTGTCAAACTGTTTTGTAGTCCATCAGATATAGTTGGTAAAGTGCATTGATTGCAGGAGTTCGGCGAAATGATAATTTCTTTTTGCTGAGGCTGGGCGTTAATTGATTCACTCATTCCCATTTCACCTAGTTGCCCCTGGCTGCATGCAACTGCGCTGCTGGCTCGCTGATGGAGAGAGAGGAGGTCACCAGGTCGGCAAGCTGGCGGTGGAGCGCGATCTTTGCCCCGGTCAATCCGCCAGGCGCAGTAAGCGGCGTTGGCCAGCCGCCAGCCACTGCAGGCAGACAACAGCTGTACTGGGGCCCTCTTAACCCCTTCGGGGCTGCAGCAAACGGCATCAGTGCTGCACAGAGCAACGCAGGAGCATTGCCAAACCCAGCGCTTGGCTGGGAGATTTTCCAACTGCAACCGAGCCAGTGGACATTTTCTGCTTAAGGATCTTCAGCCAATTTCCCGTCTCTCCCCCACCTTTCCCTCCCCATCGTTCCCCCCCACATCCCTCCCCTCCCCTCTCCCTCCCCTCCTCTCCCCCTCCTCCTCCCTCCCCCCTCTCCCTCCCCTCCCTCCCCCTCCTCTTCCCTCCCTCTCCCATCCCCTCTCCCTCCCCTCCTCTCACCCTCCTCCTCCATCCCCCCTCTCCCTCCCCCTCCCTCTGTCCCTCCCCTCCCCCCTTCTGTCTCCTCCCTACCCCCTCTCCCCTCCCCTCTTCTCCCCGCCCCCTCCCCTCCTCCTCCTCTCCCTTCCCCGTCCTCTCCAATTCCTCTCGTCCCTCCACTCCCCTCCTCTCCCCCCTCCTCTCCCTCTCACTCCCTCTCCCCTCCCCCTCCTCTCCCCCTCCCTCCCTTCCCCTTCCCTCCCTCCCCCTCCCATCTCTTCTCCCTCCCCTCCCTCCTCCTCCCCCTCCCTCCCATCCCTTCCCCTCCTCTCCCTCCCCCTCCTCTTCCCTCCCCTCCCCCTCCCATCCCCTCTCCCTCCCCCTCCCTCTGTCCCTCCCCCTCCCCCCTTCTGTCTCCTCCCTACCCTCTTCTCCCCTCCCCCTCTTCTCCCCTCCCTCCCCTCCCCCTCCTCTCCCCTCCCTCTCCTCCCGTCCCCCTTCATCCTCTTCCTCACCCTCCTTCCCCCTCCTTCTCCCTCCCGCTCCCTCCCCTGCTCACCCTCCTCCTCCCTCCTCTCCCCTCCTCTCCCTCTGCTTCCCCCTCCCTCTCTCCTCACCCTCCTGTCTCCTCCCGACCCCCTCTCCCTCCCTCTCCCTCTCCCACCTCTTCCCCTTCTCTCCCTCTCTCCCCCTTCCCCCTTCCTCCATAACCAAACATAGTCAAAACTGATGAACATGGATTATCACAGACTCAACCCCAACTCACAAAGGCTTCTTTTGTTCTCACAGTTGACATGCGTCCAATTAATTTTTGCTGGGATAACTAACATAGTTCACCACCCCCCCAGCAATGCTTTGTTAGCAGGTGATAAGAGGATATAAAAAGGGCTCGGTCCCACCCCTGAAGTATAATATCAGGAGGTTACACAGAGTCTATTCATACCACCACACAGCTTACACTTCATCTGCCTTTGAAACATCAGCATAAACGCTGGCGACATCCAGGCAAATAAAACTCTGCCTATTATTTTCGCTTAAAATACATCCATCTGCGAATCCAATTATGATTGACTGCCCATGAATCGAGGCCGTTAAGCAGCAATTCCAGCCACAAGAGTTCCAATAAACCAGCTAGTGGAAAGTACAAGAATACAGATGAGTAACTGTTTCCATGAACAGGTTGGCCATTTGTTGGCACGCAACATGCAGCTCCATATATAGCTTGCTGCCGGCTCTGTCACGGCCAGAATTACAGCTCGATTCTTCAAAATTTCACTCCCAGCACTTTCAAGCCCAGCTGGTTACGTCTCGTGTCAAAAACAAAAAATGCTTTTTAATTTCCTGCTGGAGATGTCTCTCACATTCTGCAAAACGAGCTCAGAATGTTCTGAAACTACTGTGTAATGGGGGTGGGGGGGAGCACCCCGACAAGTGCCCGTGGGCTGTTACACGCACGTGCTCGCATGCCACAACACGTTCACAGATGGAGATTGCTTTATAATTAACTTTATTTTTAGAATTAATTTCAGGGGGCAGACTGGAAGCTCATTAAGCGAGACAGCGGTGAGAAATTGGCAAAGTTCACCGCGTGCGGACGCGATCTGCATCTCATTGCCGGCTCAACCTTCCCCGTCACTTTCTGCCTGCCCACCGAGTGTGCGATGTGGCAGCCTGCTGACACCATGAGTTGCTGGTGTCACTGCAGGTTTAAGGTGGCCTGCCAGTGTCACAGTCCCCGTTCGGAGGAGGCTGTGTGAGCAGGGGACGTAACGTAGGCTGGAGTTTCGAGGCGAAAATGGAGGCAGGGCAGGAAAGTTACCGTCCGGGAATAGTTTGTGCTTTGGTAAAGTAGTTTTGGCACCTGGGCCCTGCGTCAGGGGCCACAGCATGAAGGCAGGCGTTGGACACCTCTCGTGGTGCAAGGAGGGGTAGCTCGAGAACTAAAGGGTCGGGCCGGGAACGATCCGGGAGAGGCAGGGGAAACCTTAAATAAAACACAAAACCATTCCCAAAACATTGCCCCGGCCACCACAACACAAATCGCGAAATAAATTAAGAGAACAAACTCTCGCGCTGACCCTTACAGCACTTTACCGTCCTCACTGCTGCCGGCATGGCGGAACCGCTCTGGTTTCCCCGGCGGTCATTGCGAGGCGGGATTCCAGGCCTATGGGTCAGGTTCGAGTCCAAACTCCTGCCGGTGTCACAACCAGAGCCGCTATACAGCCGGCACGGCTCTTCCCCGCGGTACTGCTCCGCGCCACCGCAAAAACCCAAGCCGAAGATGGCGGCGGGATGCTGGAGACCTCATGGCCGCTGCTCACACCGCTCTGGGGCGTAACCCCCAGCGCAAAGGACCCGGAAATCCAGCCCGTTGCCTCAGATAGCACAGATTTCAGTTCCGAGCTTGGAATACAATGACCAGGAGAACTGAATGTCGGGCGTGTCAGGTAATGGACGTCACATGCCATTCTGCCAATTATGCATAGAATTAAAGTAATTGGGGGGAGGTTTAGAGGGGATTTGAGGGGGAATTTCTTCACCCAGAGGGTGGTGGGGGTCTGGAACTCACGGCCTGAAAGGGTGGTAGAGGCAGAAACTCTCACCACATTTAAAAGATACTTGGATGTGCACCTGAAGTGCCGTAACCTACAGGGCTACGGACCCAGAGCTGGAAAATGGGATTAGGCTGGGTAGCTCTTTGACGGCCGGCGCGGACACGATGGGCCGAAATGGCCTCCTTCCATGCTGTCAATTTCTATGATTCTATGATTTCACCCCCTTGGTTTGAGCATAAACAGTACATCGATGGTCAGAACTGGAGGAGTGCAGAGATCTCAGAGAGTTATAGGTCTGGAGGAGATTACAGAGCTAGGGAGAGGCACGAGGCCATGGAGCGATTTGAAAACAAGGATGAGAATTTTAAAATTGAATCATTGCCGGACCGCGAGCCGATGTACCACGTTGTGTCTTCACCTCTCCGCATGGCCACCTCTGTATGTCTCTCCGTCACTCTGTTCTTTGTTCGTTACTGCTTTACCTTTCCATGTCTTTCCAGCTCCATGCCTTCCTGTGGTTAGCGATTTGCTGCTCTCCCTCACTCTATATATGTCATCACTCCTCTGGGTCTCGTAATTGGTTTGGCAAGCACAAGTACTTTAAACAAAAACTAATAGCTTGAGTTTTACTTGCTTGTCGCTTTCCTCAACCATTTGTACTGACACCTCAAAGCAGATGCAGTCGAATGAATAGACTCTGTGAAAGTTCCTGATATTGTTGCACTTTTGAACCTGCAAATCCCCTGGGAGGACAGACGCACCAACGTCAGTGTTCTCGATCAGGCCAACATCCCCTGCATCGAAGCACTGACCACACTCGACCAGCTCCGTTGGGTGGGCCACATTGTTCACATGCCAGACACGAGACTCCCAAAGCAAGCGCTCTACTCGGAACTCCTACACGGCAAGCGAGCCCCAGGTGGGCAGAGGAAACGTTTCAAGGACACCCTCAAAGCCTCCCTGATAAAGTGCAACATCCCCACCGACACCTGGGAGTCCCTGGCCAAAGACCGCCCTAAGTGGAGGAAGAGCATCCGGGAGGGCGCTGAGCACCTCGAGTCTCATCGCCGAGAGCATGCAGAAAACAAGCGCAGACAGCGGAAGGAGCGTGCGGCAAACCAGACTCCCCACCCACCCTTTCCTTCAACCACTGTCTGTCCCACCTGTGACAGAGACTGTAATTCCCGTATTGGACTGTTCAGCCACCTGAGAACTCACTTTTAGGCCCCAAGTTTCCACACGCTACAAAACGGGCGCCCCTCCGAGCTGGGCGCCCGTTTCTCGCGCCAAAAACGGCGCCTGAAAAAAAACTCGCGATTCTGGAGCGCCCTGCAGCTCCATGGCAGCTTGGCGCGGTGCCCAGGGGGCGGAGCCTACACTCGCGCCGATTTTGTAAGTGGGAGGGGGCGGGTACCATTTAAATTAGTTTTTTTCGTGCCGGCATTGGAGCGTTCGCACATGCTCGGTGTGAAGGAAACATTGGCACTCGGCCATTTTTGTAGTTCTTTGTAGCTGTTTAATTTTTGAACATTTTTTAATAAAAGCACATTGCCCTTCCATGATCAGCCTCCCCCCCTGCCGCCGTCGGGAATGGCTGCCTCCTCCCTCCCTCCCGTTCGCGGGAACGACGCCACACCGCTGAGCTGACTGAACCTGCCTGAAGCACTTTCACACAGGTAGGAAGATGGTTTATTTCATCTTTTCTTTGCTTATAAATGTTTATTCAGGTTGGATTTATTTGTATAATATTTGTAGAAGTATAAATAAGGATTTATTATAGAATTTAATGACTTCCCCCCCCCCCCCCCCCACCTCGTTCTGGACGCCTAATTTGTAACCTGCGCCTGATTTTTTAATGTGTAGAACAGGTTTTTTCAGTTCTACAAAAATCTTCACTTGCTCCATTCTAACTTAGTTTGGAGTACGTTTTCACTGTGGAAACTTTCAAATCAGGCGTCAGTGGCCGGACACGCCCCCTTTAGAAGAAAAAATTCTGTTCCAAAGTGAAACTGTTCTAACTGACTAGAACTGCAGAAAAAAAAATGTGGAGAATTGCGATTTCTAAGATAGTCCGTTCTCCACCAGTTGCTCCTAAAAATCAGGCGCAAATCATGTGGAAACTTGGGCCCTTAGAGTGGAAGCAAGTCTTCCTCGATTCTGAGGGACTGCCTGTGATGATGAGCCGTATCTATATCTTTTGTCACCTGGTACCAAAGCATTGTTATAGATACAGAGAAGCACCGTGTATACCCGTCTACTGGGGGGCAGAGCTGGGCTGGAGTGGCACTTCCGCCTGCCCCATGGACAGGTCCCTCACCTTCCAAGTCCCAGGTTTCGAGGCATTAGCCTATGTTGGGCGGGCACCCACACCGTTCCTGAGGAAATTCGGATGCCTACCTCAGTGTGCAGAAGGGACACTCTTACAGCATCTTGCTGGAGGTCTTAAAAGAAAATTAAAATTGCAATTTTGAATTTGTTGCTTCCTCGGCCTCCATCAATTGCCGGATGCAAACTGACATTTAACATGATGTTGGTCCCCAGAACCTGGTCCGACATGCTCCATGATGGTATGTTTAGCACTGGGGGGCAAGGGTGGCAGAACCGGCAGGGATTCCAGCAGATGATGTTGTCCCACCAGTCCCACCTCTTGCTCAACCCAATTGCCAGCAGAATATTGTACAATCAAAACAGCAGCCGCAGTAGCTGTGTCCTCCCCAAATCCCAGCTCCTGCCTGCACAGATAGAGCCACCCGAAGGCTGGCAGGGCAACAGAATGTCTCCTCTATTCTCCTAAAAATATACCCTTTCCCGTCAATCATCATTTCTGAAATACTCAACAGAAAGAACATTTCACAATTGTAAACAAGTGTCGGGGAATTAGATTTTTCTGGCATTACAGACATTGATCCCAGTAGATGGAACAGTGCCTGAGAACTACTGAAAAGCAAATTAATCCAGTGCTTCTGCGGCAGGCAAGGAAGTGCCCCACATAGTGGGAAAATTGGGTCGTTTTTTAATGTATATAACTGAGCATTCATGCATTAATCACGCCATGTTAAAGACAAATGGCTCGGTAGCGCCAATACTGACCGAGCTGGCTGAGTCCTGAAGGACATAGTGGCCAGACTGGGCCTGCAGCAGGAGGTGAGAGAAGCAACTCGAGGGAAAAACCTACTTGACCTCGTCCTCACCAATCTACCTGTCACAGATGCATCTGTCCACCACAGCACTGGTAGCAGTGGCCACCGGACAGTCGTTGTGGAGACAAAGTCCCGTCTTCACACTGAGGACACCCTCCATTGTGTTGTGTGGCACTACCACCGTGCTAAATGGGATAGATTCAGAACAGATCTAGCAGCTTAAAATTGGGCCTCCATGAGGCGCTGTGGGCCATCATCAGCAGCAGAATTGTATTCCACCACAATCTGTAACTTCATGGCCCGGCATATCCCTCACCATCAGGCCGGGGGGCCAACCTTGGTTCAATGAGGAAGAGACACCAGACGCCAACCTGGGGAAGCTGCAACACAGGACTACATGCATGCTACACAGCGGAAACAGCATGCCACAGATAGAGCTAAGCGATCCCCCAACCAACGGATCAGATCAAAGCTCTGCGGTCCTGCCACATCTAGTCGTGAATGGTGGTGAACAATTAAACAACTAACGGGAGGAGGAGGCTCCATGAATATCCCCATCCTGATGGCGGAGAACAGCAGGAGAGTTTTTAATTATTCATTCACAGGATGTGGACGTCGCTGGCAAGACCGGCATTTATTGCCCCTCGAGTAGGTGGAGGTGAGTGTCTCGCTGGACTATTTCAGGGGGCAGTTAAGAGTCAACCCCATTGCTGTAGGTCTGGAGTCACATATCGGCCAGACCGGGTAAGGGCGGCAGATTTCCTTCCCTAAAGAACATTAGTGAATCTGATGGGTTTTTATGACAATTCGGTAGTTTCATGGTCGCCGTTACCGATGCAAGCTTTTTAATTCCCAGATTTATTTTGAATTTAAATTCCCCAGCTGCTGAATTAGAACTCGTGTCTCTGGATTATTAGTCCAGGCCTCTAGTTACTAGTCATCATCATCATAGGCAGTCCCTCGGAATCGAGGAAGACTTGCTTCCACTCTAAAAGTGAGTTCTCAGGTGACTGAACAGTCCAATACGGGAATTACAGTCTCTGTCACAGGTGGGACAGACAGTGGTTGAAGGAAAGGGTGGGTGGGGAGTCTGGTTTGCCGCACGCTCCTTCCGCTGCCTGCGCTTGGTTTCTGCATGCTCTCGGCGACGAGACTCAAGGTGCTCAGCGCCCTCCCGGATACTAGTACCAGTAACATAACCATTATGTTAGCGTACCCCACCAAAGTACAAAAGACAAGGCTGAAGCGTTTGCCACCAACTTCAGTCAGAAGTGCCGAGTGGATGATCCATATCAGCCCCCTCCTGAGGTCCCCACCATCACCAGTCTTCAGCCAATTCGATTCACTCCATGTGATATCATGAAACAGCTGAGCGCACTGGATACAGCAAAGACTCTGGGTCCCAACAACATCCCTGCTGCATTGCTGAATACTCCAGATCTAGTCGCCCCTCTAGCCAAGCTGTTCCAGTACAGTTACAACACTGGCATCTACCCGACAAAGTCGGAAATGGCCCAGGTATGTCTTGTCCACAAAAAGCAGGATAAAGCCAATCCGGCCAATTACCGCCCCATCAGTCCACTCTCAATCATCAGCAAAGTGATGGAAGGTGTCATCGACAGTGCTATCAAGCGGCACTTACTCACCAATAACCTGCTCACCGATGCTCAGTTTGGGTACCACCAGGACCACTCGGCTCCAGACCTCATTACAGCCTTGGTCCAAACATGGACAAAAGAGCTGAGTTCCAGAGGTGAGGTGAGAGTGACTGCCCTCGACATCAAGGCAGCATTTGACCGAGTGTGGCATCAAGGAGCCCGAGTAAAACTGGTCAATGGGAATCAGGGGGAAAACCCAGTAGAAAGGAAGATGGTTGTGGTGGTTGGAGGTCAATCATCACAGCCCCAGGACATCGCTGCAGGAGTTCCTCAGGGCAGTGTCCTCGGCACAACCATCTTCAGCTGCTTCATCAATGACCTTCCCTCCATCATAAGGACAGAAGTGGGATGTTCGCTGATGATTACACAGTGTTCAGTTCCATTCACAACTCCCCAGATAATGGAGCAGTCCGTGCCCGCATACAGCAAGACCTGGACAACATTCAGGTTTGGGCTGAAAAGTGGCAAGTAACATTTGCACCAAACAAGTGCCAGGCAATGACCATCTCCAACAAGCGAGAGTCTAACCACCGCCCCTTGACATTCAACGGCATTACCATCGCCGAATCCTCTCCCATCAACATCCTGGGGGTCACCATTGACCAGAAACTTAACTGGACCAGCCACATAAATACTGTGGCTACAAGAGCAGGTCAGAGGCTGGGTATTCTGAGGTGAGTGTCTCACCTCCTGACTCCCCAAAGCCTTTCCACCGTCTACAAGACACAAGTGAGGAGTGTGATGGAATACTCTCCACTTGCCTGGATGAGTGCAGCTCCAACAACACTCGAGAAGCTCGACACCATCCAGGACAAAGCAGCCGTTTGATTGGCTCCCCATCCACCACCTTCAACACTCACTCCCTCCACCACCGGCGCACCGTGGCTGCAGTGTGCACCATCTACAAGATGCACTGCAGCAACTCGCCAAGGCTTCTTCGGCAGCACCTCCCAAACCCGCGACCTCTACCACCTAGAAGGACAAGGGCAGCAGGTGCATGGGAACACCACCACCTCCACGTTCCCCTCCCAGTCACACACCATCCTGACTGGGAAATATATCGTCCGTTCCTTCATCGTCGCTGGGTCACAATCCTGGAACTCCCTCCCTAACAGCACTGTGGGAGCACCTTCACCACACGGACTGCAGCGGTTCAAGAAGGCGGCTCACCACCACCTTCTCAAGGGGCAATTAGGGATGGGCAATAAATGCCGGCCTTGTCAGCGATGCCCACATCCCGCGACTGAATTTAAAAAAATGCCTCTTGTCTTACTTGTTGTACTTTTCGAATTTAGTTTTGACCTTGAAGTATTTCAAACAAGAGAATAATTTATTGTAGTTGAATTATTTGTTAATAAGTAGCTGCACATTCCAATCCATCTCCAGCAGAACAACCTCCATTTGTATAATTGTATAGCATTCCTTATTTAAAGGTGAACACTTCAAAGTGAATTACATTCAGAAAGAACTGCACAAGATGGAATAAAAGAAAGGGTTTGGGTGGGTGGCTGAATGCACAGTGAAGCAGAAGGTGATTAAAAGTAGGAAAGGAAAGACAGACTTGCATTTCTATAGCGCCTTTCACGACCACTGGATGTCAAAAGGCGCTTTACAGCCAATGAAGTACCTTTGGAGTGTAGTCACTGTTGTAATGTGGGAAACGCGGCAGCCCATTTGCACACAGCAAGCTCCCACACACAGCAATCTGATAATGATCAGATAATCTGTTTTTGTTATGTTGATTGAGGGATAAATATTGACCCCAGGGCACCGGGGATAACTCCCCTGCTCTTCTTCGAAATAGTGCCATGGGATTTTTTACGACCATCTGAGAGAGCAGACGGGGCCTTGGTTTAACGTCTAATCTGAAAGACGGCCTCCTCCGACAGTGCAGCACTCCCTCAGCACTGCACTGGAGTGTCAGCCTAGATTTTTGTGCTCCAGTCCCTGGAGTGGGAGTTGAACCCACCACCCTCTGACCCAGAGGCGAGAGAGTGCTGCCCCCTGTGAAGCTGAAGGTTTAGCGGCGGCGATGACAGTTTGCGCTGCGTCGCTAGCCCCGCCCACTGGGTGTCGAGAGAGGCAGCGGCCAATAAAAGGCTCAGCAGTCCGGGGAGCGTCGAGAGAGGCGGGAGTCGAGAGAGGCAGCGGCCTATAAAAGGCTCAGCAGTCCGGGGAGCGTCGAGAGAGGCGGGAGTCGAGAGAGGCAGCGGCCTATAAAAGGCTCAGCAGTCCGGGGAGCGTCGAGAGAGGCGGGAGTCGAGAGAGGCAGCGGCCTATAAAAGGCTCAGCAGTCCGGGGAGCGTCGAGAGAGGCGGGAGTCGAGAGAGGCAGCGGCCTATAAAAGGCTCAGCAGTCCGGGGAGCGTCGAGAGAGGCGGGAGTCGAGAGAGGCAGCGGCCTATAAAAGGCTCAGCAGTCCGGGGAGCGTCGAGAGAGGCGGGAGTCGAGAGAGGCAGCGGCCTATAAAAGGCTCAGCAGTCCGGGGAGCGTCGAGAGAGGCGGGAGTCGAGAGAGGCAGCGGCCTATAAAAGGCTCAGCAGTCCGGGGAGCGTCGAGAGAGGCGGGAGTCGAGAGAGGCAGCGGCTTATAAAAGGCTCAGCAGTCCGGGGAGCGTCGAGAGAGGCGGGAGTCGAGAGAGGCAGCGGCTTATAAAAGGCTCAGCAGTCCGGGGAGCGTCGAGAGAGGCGGGAGTCGAGAGAGGCAGCGGCCTATAAAAGGCTCAGCAGTCCGGGGAGCGTCGAGAGAGGCGGGAGTCGAGAGAGGCAGCGGCCTATAAAAGGCTCAGCAGTCCGGGGAGCGTCGAGAGAGGCGGGAGTCGAGAGAGGCAGCGGCTTATAAAAGGCTCAGCAGTCCGGGGAGCGTCGAGAGAGGCGGGAGTCGAGAGAGGCAGCGGCCTATAAAAGGCTCAGCAGTCCGGGGACCGGTGCAGCTCCAGCTGGGAGAGAAGGCAAAAAAGAAGTAGAAAGAAATCAAAAGGTGACGTCACAGCCAACGTGGTAAGTGATTGGCTGCTGATTGGTGAGTAGTTTTTCTTTTTCTTTATTAGTCAGTAACTTTTAACATTGTTGTCGCCAATTTAAGTGTATCTAAGGGTTAAGTCATGGCAGGACAGCTCGGTCACGTGATATGCTCCTCCTGTACCATGTGGGAACTCGGGGACAACACCAGTGTCCCTGACGACTACATGTGCGGGAAGTGTATCCACCTTCGGCTCCTGACGGTCCGCGTTGCGGAGTTGGAGCTGAGGGTGGATTCACTCTGGAGCATCCACGATGCTGAGAACGACGTGAGTAGCACGTGTAGCGAGTTGGTCTTACCGCAGGAGAAGGGTCCACAGCCAGCGAGGGAATGGAAGACCAGCAGGAAGAGTAGTGCAAGGAAGGTAGTGCAGGGGTCCCCTGTGGTCATCCCCCTGCAAAACAGATACACTGCTTTGAGTGCTGTTGAGGGGGATGACTTATCAGGAGAGGGCAGCAGCAGCCAAATTCATGGCACCGTGGCTGGCTCTGTTGCACTGGAGGGCAGGAAAAAGAGTGGGAGAGCGATAGTGATAGGGGATTCAATTGTAAGGGGAATAGATAGGCGCAACCGAGACTCCAGGATGGCATGTTGCCTCCCTGGTGCAAGGGTCAAGGATGTCTCGGAGCGGGTGCAGGACATTCTAAAAAGGGAGGGAGAACAGCCAGTTGTCGTGGTGCACATTGGTACCAAAGACATAGGTAAAAAAAGGGATGAGGTCCTACGAAATGAATTTAAGGAGCTAGGAGCTAAATTAAAAAGTAGGAACTCAAAAGTAGTAATCTCGGGATTGCTACCAGTGCCACGTGCTAGTCAGAGTAGGAATCGCAGGATAGCGCAGATGAATACTTGGCTTGAGCAATGGTGCAGCAGGGAGGGATTCAAATTCCTGAGGCATTGGAACCGGTTCTGGGGGAGGTGGGACCAGTACAAACCGGACGGTCTGCACATGGGCAGGACCGGAACCAATGTCCTAGGGGGAGTGTTTGCTAGTGCTGTTGGGGAGGAGTTAAACTAATATGGCAGGGGGATGGGAACTAATGCAGGGAGATAGAGGGAAACAAAAAGGAGGCAAAAGCAAAAGACAGAAAGGAGATGAGGAAAAGTGGAGGGCAGAGAAACCCAAGGCAAAGAACAAAAAGGACCATTGTACAGCAAAATTCTAAAAGGACAGAGGGTGTTAAAAAAACAAGCCTGAAGGCTTTGTGTCTTAATGCAAGGAGTATCCGCAATAAGGTGGATGAATTAACTGTGCAAATAGATGTTAACAAATATGATGTGATTGGGATTACGGAGACGTGGCTCCAGGATGATCAGGGCTGGGAACTCAACATCCAGGGGTATACAACATTCAGGAAGGATAGAATAAAAGGAAAAGGAGGTGGGGTAGCATTGCTGGTTAAGGAGGAGATTAAGGCAATAGTTAGGAAGGACATTAGCTTGGATGATGTGGAATCTATATGGGTAGAGCTACAGAACACCAAAGGGCAAAAAACCTTAGTGGGAGTTGTGTACAGACCTCCAAACAGTAGTAGTGATGTTCGGGAGGGCATCAAACAGGAAATTAGGGGTGCATGCAATAAAGGTGCAGCAGTTATAATGGGTGACTTTAATATGCACATAGATTGGGCTAACCAAACTGGAAGCAATACGGTGGAGGAGGATTTCCTGGAGTGCATAAGGGATGGTTTTTTAGACCAATATGTCGAGGAACCAACTAGGGGGGAGGCCATCTTAGACTGGGTGTTATGTAATGAGAGAGGATTAATTAGCAATCTCGTTGTGCGAGGCCCCTTGGGGAAGAGTGACCATAATATGGTGGAATTCTGCATTCGGATGGAGAATGAAACAGTTAATTCAGAGACCATGGTCCAGAACTTAAAGAAGGCTAACTTTGAAGGTATGAGGCGTGAATTGGCTGGGATGGATTGGCGAATGATACTTAAGGGGTTGACTGTGGATGGGCAATGGCAGACATTTAGAGACCGCATGGATGAACTACAACAATTGTACATTCCTGTCTGGCATAAAAATAAAAAAGGGAAGGTGGCTCAACCGTGGCTATCAAGGGAAATCAGGGATAGTATTAAAGCCAAGGACGTGGCATACAAATTGGCCAGAAATAGCAGCGAACCTGGGGACTGGGAGAAATTTAGAACTCAGCAGAGGAGGACAAAGGGTTTGATTTGGGCAGGGAAAATGGAGTTTGAGAAGAAGCTTGCAAGGAACATTAAGACGGATTGCAAAACTTTCTATAGATATGTAAAGAGAAAAAGGTTAGTAAAGACAAACGTAGGTCCCCTGCAGTCAGAATCAGGGGAAGTCATAACGGGGAACAAAGAAATGGCGGACCAATTGAACAAGTACTTTGGTTCGGTATTCACGAAGGAGGACACAAACAACCTTCCGGTTATAAAAGGGGTCGGGGGGTCTAGTAAGGAGGAGGAACTGAGGGAAATCCTTATTAGCCGGGAAATTGTGTTGGGGAAATTGATGGGATTGAAGACCGATAAATCCCCAGGGCCTGATGGACTGCACCCCAGAGTACTTAAGGAGGTGGCCTTGGAAATAGTGGATGCATTGACAGTCATTTTCCAACATTCCATTGACTCTGGATCAGTTCCTATGGAGTGGAGGGTAGCCAATGTAACCCCACTTTTTAAAAAAGGAGGGAGAGAGAAAACAGGGAATTATAGATCGGTCAGCCTGACATCGGTAGTGGGTAAAATGATGGAATCAATTATTAAGGATGTCATAGCAGCGCATTTGGAAAGAGGTGACATGATAGGTCCAAGTCAGCATGGATTTGTGAAAGGGAAATCATGCTTGACAAATCTTCTGGAATTTTTTGAGGATGTTTCCAGTAGAGTGGACAAGGGAGAACCAGTTGATGTGGTATATTTGGACTTTCAGAAGGCGTTCGACAAGGTCCCACACAAGAGATTGATGTGCAAAGTCAAAGCACATGGGATTGGGGGTAGTGTGCTGACGTGGATTGAGAACTGGTTGTCAGACAGGAAGCAAAGAGTAGGAGTAAATGGGTACTTTTCAGAATGGCAGGCAGTGATTAGTGGGGTACCGCAAGGTTCTGTGCTGGGGCCCCAGCTGTTTACACTGTACATTAATGATTTAGATGAGGGGATTAAATGTAGTATCTCCAAATTTGCAGATGACACTAAGTTGGGTGGCAGTGTGAGCTGCGAGGAGGATGCTGTGAGCGACTTGGATAGGTTAGGTGAGTGGGCAAATGCATGGCAGATGAAGTATAATGTGGATAAATGTGAGGTTATCCACTTTGGTGGTAAAAACAGAGAGACAGACTATTATCTGAATGGTGACAGATTAGGAAAAGGGGAGGTGCAAAGAGACCTGGGTGTCATGGTACATCAGTCATTGAAGATTGGCATGCAGTTGCAGCAGGCGGTTAAGAAAGCAAAGGGCATGTTGGCCTTCATAGCAAGGGGATTTGAGTACAGGGGCAGGGAGGTGTTGCTACAGTTGTACAGGGCATTGGTGAGGCCACACCTGGAGTATTGTGTACAGTTTTGGTCTCCTAACCTGAGGAAGGACATTCTTGCTATTGAGGGAGTGCAGCGAAGGTTCACCAGACTGATTCCCGGGATGGCAGGACTGACCTATCAAGAAAGACTGGATCAACTGGGCTTGTATTCACTGGAGTTCAGAAGAATGAGAGGGGACCTCATAGAAACATTTAAAATTCTGACGGGGTTAGACAGGTTAGATGCAGGAAGAATGTTCCCAATGTTGGGGAAGTCCAGAACCAGAGGTCACAGTCTAAGGATAAGGGGTAAGCCATTTAGGACCGAGATGCGAAGGAATTTCTTCACCCAGAGAGTGGTGAACCTGTGGAATTCTCTACCACAGAAAGTTGTTGAGGCCAATTCACTAAATATATTCAAAAAGGAGTTAGATGAGGTCCTTACTACTCGGGGGATCAAGGGTTATGGCGAGAAAGCAGGAATGGGGTATAAAGTTGAATGTTCAGCCATGAACTCATTGAATGGCGGTGCAGGCTAGAAGGGCCGAATGGCCTACTCCTGCACCTATTTTCTATGTTTCTATGTTTCTATGTGACATCACCGAGTGTGCAACGCCCCCGTAGCCCCGCGTTTGCAAAATTCACTCTATTGCCCCCGTAGCGCCCGGCGCTGAGACCGGACGGGGGAAGCAGTCGGTCCGGTGACGATCCCTGGGCCATATCGTCCGGAGTGCGAGGTAAGGGCTGAAATGTCACTTTTCCAACTGCTAGGTATTTGTTGCAGCAATGGGGGAAGTGCGGGTGAGGTTTACTGAATTTTTCAACAGGCCTCCTGCGCTCTCGCTCCGTTAGCGCCCAAGGAGTGTGGAACCCTTCCCTTAGTGCTCCACTGCCCTCTTGGGGTGAGACAACTGAATATCCCACTTTACGGCAGTAGACACGCCCAGCGTTAACGCACTGGCGACTTCACCGTCTCAATGCGAGCCGTACCGAATTTCTAGCTCTGTACATTGATATCAGCCTTAGGCCCATTGCAGCAGAGGAGACTGAGGGGAGACCTGATTGAGCTGTATAAAATTATGAGGGGTCTAGATAGAGTGGATAGGAAGGATCTATTTCCCTTGGCAGAGGGATCAATAACCAGGGGGCATAGATTTTACGTAATTGGTGGAATGTTTAGAGGGGATTTAAGGAGAACTTTTTCACCCAGAGGCTGGTGGGGGTCTGGAACTCACGGCCTGAAAGGGTGGTAGAGGCAGAAACCCTCACCACATTTAAAAAGTACTTGGATGTGCACTTGAAATTGTAGCTCTTTGTCGGCCGGCGCGGACATGATGGGCCGTAAATTTCTATGAATCCTTTAATTTGTTTCTAATGTATACACGGGACATTCTTCTGCCTTTAAACCGTAAAACTCCTCGGATCCACTGTCTAATCCTTGTAATTAAAAAATATCGTGTATGGTTATATGATATTCCTATCATAAAATCATAGAAATTTACAGTACAGAAGGAGGCCATTCGGCCCATCGTGTCCATGCCGGCCGACCAAGAGCTACCCAGCCTAATCCCACTTTCCAGCTCTCGGTCCGTAGCCCTGCAGGTTACGGCACTTCAAGTGCACATCCAAGTACTTTTTAAATGTGGTGAGGGATTCTGCCTCTACCACCCTTTCAGGCCGTGAGTTCCAGACCCCACCACCCAGAAATTTCCCCTCAAATCCCCTCTAAACCTACCAATTACTTTAAATCTATGCCCCCTGGTTATTGACCCCTCTGCTAAGGGAAATAGGTCCTTCCTATCCACTCTATCTAGGCCCGTCATAATTTTATACAGATCAGCCTCCTCTGTTCCAAGGAAAACAACCCTAGCCTATTCAATCTTTCCTCATAGCTAAAATTCTCCAGTTCAGGCAGCATCCTCGTAAATCTCCCCTGTACCCTCGCTAGTGCAATCACATCTTTCCTGTAATGTGGTGACCAGACCTGCACGCAGTACTCCAGCTGTGGCCCAACTAGTGTTATATATCCTGTGACCGTCAGAAAAGCCACCATGTAAAATCATCACGGAGCCTCCACGTTGCAGAATCCGTAGCTCTGTCTGTTTAGTGAACCACAACTTTTGAGCCTTGTGGGAATTTCCCAGATCAGACAGATATGCAAATGCATGCGGCGCAAAGCGTTGTTATTGGCAACGGGAATGTCCGCAGGTCTCAGCTACATGCGCAAAAAAAAATCTCTGAGAATCTTCAAAGGCAGTTGTTGTGTGCAAAGCCAAACACAAGGGGAAACTTTCTCTCACAAGTTGGTCTTTAGCCTAGTGAATGATGAATCGGTTTTTTCAACAACCTTTCCCCAAAGAAGTCTTTTCTAATGCATAATTATCAAATGTTCACTTAGCAAGATTATTGGCAAATTATCATACAGCAAGGGAGAATATTGCTGTCACAGACAGAGGAATAGGAGCTGTGCCTTCCCTCCTTGAGTATAGCTAATATATATATATATATTTATAATAAAGAAAGACTTGCATTTATATAGCACCTTTCACCACCTCAGGACGACCAAAAGCGCTTTACAGCCAATGAAGTATTTTTTGAAGTGTAGTCACTGTTGCAAAGTAGGAGCAGCTAATTTGGGCACAGCAAGCTCCCACAAACAGCAATGTGATAATGACCAGATAATCTGTTTTAGTGATGTTGATTGAGGGATGAATATTGGCCCCAGGACACCGGGGATAACTCCCCTGCTCTTCTTCGAAATAGTGCCATGGGATCTTTTACGTTCACCTGAGAGGGCAAACGGGTCCTCGGTTGAATGTTTCATCCGAAAGACGGCACCTCCGACAGTGCAGCACTCCTTCAGCATGGCACTGGAGTGTCAGCCTAGATTTTTGTGTTCAAGTCCCTGGAGTGGGACTTGAATCCACGACCTCCTGACTCAGAGGTGAGAGTGCTGCCCACTGAGCCCATGCTGACACTATGCATAGTTGAACATTATAGAATACAGCTGTCGGGATATCTGGGAAAATTCAGCATATTTACTCACAGTGCTCACCAAGCATGAGGCAAAAAATATAGACTTTTAAACTTGTTGTTAAAATCCTCCTTTTGTATTTGAGTATAGAAGAAAAGTCAGAGTTGGGAAAAGATTATTCAGCCCATCAGAGCTCAACTTCCAGCTCTGCATATGCTTGCATACAAGACTGGAAATGTATGCCCCTGTTCGGGATTAAAAGTCGGGGTGTCGATTTATATCTGTGTCAAATCCTCCCGAAGGATTCTGCCTCCGAGTGCAGCAATTTCACCAGAGAGCGTGGGCCTTTGAGCAATACCATACCAGGGACTGTGTATCCAGCTATTACTGTTGCTTCTGTTGCTCCGAGCCGCTCTGCTTCGCCAGTGCCGGGATATTTAAATATGGGGATGGTAGCCCAGGGGTTATGTCACTGGCCAGGACCGATGATCCAGAGACATGAGTTCAAATCCCACCATTGCAGCTGGGGAATTTAAACTCAGTTAATTAAATAAATCTGGAATAAAAAGCGAGTATCAGTTATGGTGACCATGCAGTTACTGAATTGTTATAAAAACCCACCTGGTTCACTAATGTCCTTTCGGGAAGGAAATCTGCCGTCCTTACCCAGTCTGGGCCTATATGTGACTCCAGACCCACAGCAATGTGGTTGACTCTTAACCGCCCTCTGAAATGGCCCAGCGAGACACTCAGTTGTATAAGGCAGCTCACCAGCTCCTTCTCAAGGCCAATTAGGGACAGGCAATGTTGTGCTCAAACTCTATTCATTTGTTACAGCTGACAGGATGAGCATTAGGACCCCGCAGGAGCTATTGACAGTTGCTGTACTCATGCTGATTTGGGACACCATTTTGGGTTGTATAAAAGCACAGTTAAGTTAAGTTACATTTCTCCTGGCTCAGTTTGTCAGTTATTTACGTGTACACAACAGGCAATAAATGCCGGCCTTGGCAGCGACGCCTACATCCCAGGAATGAATAAAAAATGTAATTGCCAACCTTCTCTACCAACCTCAGACTTCAGCCTGAGCTTTCACCGATCCCAGCTCAGAGACAGCCAGCAGGATGGCTGCAGTGATCGGAGATTGTACAAATCAACAGTCGGACCCGAGACTTATGTCTGCAGGGAGAGTTAATTATCAACAGTGCTGGAGCATTGGAATGTCCTGCTTGAGATGAGAGGGGGCAGAAAGATCATTGGCTTCTGGAATACAGCCAACACATGTTATTTTAACATCGGCCCTCATCTGAGAGTCACTGATGTTTTTGTTTTCTGCCCCGTGTCCTAACTCGCACCGAGTCCCGCTCACCCATCACCCCCGTGTCCTAACTCGCACCAAGTCCCACTCACCCATCACCCCCTGCCCCGTGTCCTAACTCGCACCGAGTCCCGGTCACCCATCACCCCCGTGTCCTAACTCGCACCGAGTCCCGCTCACCCATCACCCCCGTGTCCTAACTCGCACCAAGTCCCAATCACCCATCACCCCCTGCCCCGTGTCCTAACTCGCACCGAGGCCCGCTCACCCATCACCCCCGTGTCCTAACTCGCACCAAGTCCCACTCACCCATCACCCTCTGCCCCGTGTCCTAACTCGCACCGAGTCCCGCTCACCCATCACCCCCGTGTCCTAACTCGCACCAAGTCCCACTCACCCATCACCCCCTGCCCCGTGTCCTAACTCGCTCCAAGACCCACTCACCCATCACCCCTGTGCTCGCTGACCATGTCCTAACTCGCACCAAGTCCCACTCACCCATCACCCCCTGCCCCGTGTCCTAACTCGCACCGAGTCCCGCTCACCCATCACCCCCGTGTCCTAACTCGCACCAAGACCCACTCACCCATTACCCCTGTGCTCGCTGACCATGTCCTAACTCGCACCAAGTCCCACTCACTCATCACCCCCTGCCCCGTGTCCTAACTCGCACCGAGTTCTGCTCACCCATCACCCCCTGTGCTCTCTGCCTGTGTCCTAACTCGCACCAAGTCCCGCTCACCCATCACCCCCTGTGCTCTCTGCCTGTGTCCTAACTCGCACCAAGTCCCGCTCACCCATCACCCCCTGTGCTCTCTGCCTGTGTCCTAACTCGCACCAAGTCCCGCTCACCCATCATCCCCGTGTCCTAACTCGCACCAAGTCCCGCTCACCCATCACCCCCTGTGCTCGCTGACCTACATTGGCTCCCATTTGTGCAACGCCTCGATTTCAAAATTCTCATCCTTGTTTACAAATCCCTCCATGGCCCTCGCCCCTCCCTATCTCTGTAATCTCCTCCAGCCCCACAACCCCCCGAGATATCTGCCCTCCTCTAATTCTGCCCTCCTGAGCATCCCTGATTACAATCGCTCAAACATCGATGGCCGTGCCTTCTGTTGCCTGGGCCCCAAGCTCTGGAACTCCCTCCCTAAACCTCTCCACCTCTCTCTCCTCCTTTAAGATGCTCCTTAAAACCTATCTGTTTCCTGCCCTGATATCTCCTTATGTGGCTCGGTGTCAAATTTTGTTTCAGAACACTCCTGTGAAGCACCTTGGGACTTTTTACTACATTAAAGGTGCTATATAAATACAAGTTGTTGTTTAGGAATGGATATTTGTGGGCTGCCTTATACACAGCTCACCATATATGAACGTTTATACGATATATTTGACCTCCCGTTAGATCATCTGTTGAGATTGACCTCAATGTTTTCTCTTGGTAGATTATTGCAAGTATTTTATGACTTGTTTCAATAAGGAAGTTTTTCCTGATAACTATTCTAAATTTGCTTTTCTTTGACTAATTTCTGTTTGTTTGATCTGGCCCTACTTTCCCGTGTAACTACGAAGTAATAATCTGCTTTACTTTATCATGGTGTACAGTCACTTGAGCAAGGTACCAGAGGTTATCCACTGCCCTTAGAGGGGAATGGCAAATTCCACAATCAATAACTCCTCAGAAGAGAGGGAAAGTCGTTTTTATTTTAAAAAAGCAGATGAAATGATATTGAAGCATAATTAATAATAATTACAACAGGGACAGCGAGAAAGAAAGAAAGACTTGCATTTATATAGCACCTTTCATGATCACCGGCGTCTCAAAGCGCTTTACAGACAATGAAGTACTTTTTGGAATGTAGTCACTGTTGTAATGTGGGAAACGCGACAGCCAATTTGTGCACAGCAAGCTCCCACACACAGCAATGTGATAATGACCAGATATAGTGCCATGGGATCTATTACATTCAACTGAGAGAGCAGATGGAGGCCTCGATTTAATGTCTCATCCGAAAGATGGTACCTCCGACAGTGCAGCAATCCCTCAGCACTGCACTGGAGTGTCAGCCTAGATTTATGTGCTCAACTATGGTAGATGCAGGAAGGATGTTTCCCCCTGGCTAGGGAGTCTAGAACCAGGGGACACATAGAAACAAAGAAAATAGGTGCAGGAGTAGGTCATTCGGCCCTTGAGCCTGCAACACCATTCAATATGATCATGGCCGATCATGCAACTTTAGTACCCCATTCCTGCTTTCTCTCCATACCCCTTGATCCCATTAGCCATAAAGGCCACATCTAACTCCCTTTTGAATATATCTAACAAACTGGCCTCAACAACTTTCTGTGGTAGAGAATTCCACAGGTTCAAAATTTTCTGAGTGAAGAAGTTTCTCCTCATCTTGGTGCTAATTGGCTTACCCCTTATCCTGAGACTGTGACCCCTGATTCTGGACTTCCCCAACATCGGGAACATTCTTCCTGCATCTAACCTGTCCAATCCCATCAGAATTTGATATGTTTCTATGAGATCCCCTCTCATTCTTCTAAATTCCATTGAATCTAAGCCTAGTCGATCCAGTCTTTCTTCATATGTCAGTCCAGCCATCCTGGGAATCAGTCTGGTGAACCTTCACTGCACTCCCTCAATAGCAAGAACGTCCTTCCTCAGATGAGGAGACTAAAACTGTACACAATATTCCAGGTGTGGCCTCACCAAGGCCCTGTACAACTGCAGTAAGACTTCCCTGCTCCTATACTCAAATCCTCTAGCTATGAAGGTCAACATTCCATTTGCCTTCTTCACCGCCTGCTGTACCTGCATGCCAACTTTCAATGACTGATGAACCATGACACCCAGGTCTCGTTGCACCTCCCCCTTTTCCAAATCTGTCACCATTCAGATAATATTCTACCAATCAGCAGCCTATTCAATCTATTCCTTATCAGTCAAGAACCTGAAAATAAATTCAGCACAAGAACTATACAAGGTCAGGGTCACAAACTGTAAAAACATCCTTTTATTCATTCACAGGATGTGGCCATTTCAGAGAATCAACCACATTGCTGTGGGTCTGGAGTCACATATCGGCCAGACCGGGTAAGGGCGGCAGATTTCCTTCCCTAAAGGACATCAGTGAACCAGGTGGGCTTTTAACAACCACTCAGTAGTTCCATGGTCTTTTGTTTTAAGAGCATAAGTGTCATGTATGCAAACTCTTTGTATTCACTATGTAACTATATACGATGTACCACCTGAGGCGCTGCTGTTGGAGGCCCCAGGGGTTACCTGCCCTGATGTGCAGGGGCATATAAAAGGCAGCCAGCCATGCTGCCCCTCACTTTACAGTCATAGTAAATGGACTGAAGTCACACAGCTCTTACTCACAGTACAAGACCTTGTGGAGCTATTCGATGGTAATTGCAGACATAACAACTGGCGACAAGTTACAGATCACAAACTTTTATGCAGTCATGGTTGCCGTTGGTGTTTTAGAAAAGTATGCAGAGTGTGAAGATTGGGAAGCCTTTATCGAGCGGCTTGACGACCTGGACAGCGAGGCACTGGAAGGAAAACGCAGGGCGATTCTTTTGACCCGCTGCGGTTCCACGGTCTACGGCCTCATCAGGGGTCTGCTTGCACCAGTGAAACCAACGGAGAAGTCACACGCAGAGCTGCACACGCTGATTCGGGAACACCCCAAACCAACGGAGAACATCTTAACGGCCAGGTAACGCTTCTATACACACCGCCGCCTGGAGGACCAGGTCGTGACGAAGTATGTCGCTGACTTAAGACGGCTCACGGGACCGTGTGAATTAGCGGGATTTTTGAATGATGCGTTGCGAGATGCTTTTGTGATGGGCATAGGTCACGAGGATATCCTTCGCAAGCTACTGACTGCTGAAACCATTGACCTGAAGAAGGCCATCACCATAAGTCAGGCGTTCATGTCCTTGAGTCGCGATACCATACAGGTGACTTCCTACGAGAATCGGAGCTCACTGGCAAGTACTGTACGTAAAATAACACCGATTGCAGGTAGAACTGTTGAACTAATAAGACCTGTATGGAGCAGAGCCTACATGCCTGCTGCTGCTAGGCCGCCAAGGGATGTAAATGCGAAATCATTAACACAATGCTGGTGTTGCGAGGGTAATCGTGGGGCCCATCAATGGCGATTTAAAGACGATGCCTGCAAAAGCTGCAGAACAAGGGGCCACCTCCAGCGAATGTACAAACGTACTGCGACTCACCGCGTGGCAGTGGAGTCGGCAGAAGAGTCCCGATCCAGCGTGGATCGCAAAGGACAAGCTAGAGAGGCAACTCAGCCCGAGGGAGCAGTGTGTGGGATGCACACCCTCTCCACAAAAAGTCCTCCCATGATGAAAAAAGCCAAATTAAATGGCGTTCCTGTATCCATGGAGCTGGACACAGGGACGAATCAGTCAATTATGAGCCAGAAGGC
The DNA here is from genome assembly GCF_044704955.1 of Pristiophorus japonicus. Lineage (NCBI taxonomy): Eukaryota > Metazoa > Chordata > Chondrichthyes > Pristiophoridae > Pristiophorus > Pristiophorus japonicus. Next base: position 3,102,355 of record NC_091990.1, on the reverse strand, counting down.
ATTTGAAAGGCTGTGGGGCAATAACAAAGCACAAAGACCCAAGCTGAGCCTGATTCAGATAAAGCTGTGCATTTACACCAAGGAACTGATACCAGTTATTGACAGTGCGAATGTAAAAGTATCCTACGATGGAGAGGCACGCGAGCTGCCACTGTGGATTGTACCAGGCGATGGGCCAACGCTGCTTGGCAGAAGCTGGATGGGGAAGATTCGGTGGAACTGGGAAGATGTCAAAGTATTATTGTCAGTGCACAATGCTTCCTGTGCTCAAGTGCTGAGCAAGTTCCCATCTTTATTTGAACCAGGCATCAGCAACTTCACAGGCACCAAAGTACAGATCCACTTCATCACAAGGCTAGAGCGGCCCCTTACAAGATGAGGGAGAAAGTGGAGATCGAATTAGACAGACTTCAACGTGAGGGAATTATGTCGCCAGTCGAGTTCAATGAGTGGGCCAACCCGATTGTTCCGGTACTAAAGAGCGATGGCACGGTCAGAATCTGCGGTGACTACAAATTAACGATCAACCGAGTCTCATTACAGGACCAGTACCCACTACCCAAAGCCGATGACCTTTTCGCGCCATTAGCAGGGGGAGAGGAGTTCAAGCTGGATCTAACCTCCACTTACATGACCCAGGAGCTGGTTGAGTCGTCGAACAAATTAACTTGCATTAACACACACGAAGGATTGTTCGTGTACCACAGGTGCCCGTTCGGGATTCACTCGGCTGCAGCCATATTCCAAAGAAACATGGAGAGCCTGTTGAAATCAGTTCCACACGCCATTGTATTTCAGAACGACATCCTCATTACTGGCCGTGACACCTCCGAACACCTGCACAACCTGGAAGAAGTTTTAAGTCGACTAAACAGAGTTGGACTTCGGTTGAAATGATCCAAATGTGTCTTCCTGGTGCCAGAGGTAGAATTCCTGGGGAGGAAGATTGCGGCAGATGGCACCAGACCCATGGACATGATGACAGAGGCCATCAAGAATGCACCCGCACCACGAAATGTAACGGAGCTGCGCTCGTTCCTGGGACTCCTCAACTATTTCGGTAACTTTCTTCCAGCGTTGAGCACCTTGCTGGAACCGTTGCACAAGCTGTTACACAAGGGAGACGACTGGGCTTGGGGCAAAAATCAAGAGGCCGCCTTTGAGAAGGCCAGAAACCTGCTGTGTTTGAATAAGTTGCTGGTATTACATGACCCATGTAAATGTCCAGTTTTAGCAGGTGATGTGCCGTCGTACGGTGTCGGGTTGTTTTGCAGAAGCCAATGCAGTGGGCAAGCTCCAACTGGTTGCTTATGCGCCCAGAAGCCAATCAAAGGCCGAAAGAGACTACAGCATGATCGAAAAGGAGGCTTTGGCCTGTGTTTACGGTGTAAAAGCAATGCACCAATATTTGTTCGGACTTAGGTTCGAGTTAGAGACGGACCACAAGCCCCTAATCTCACTGTTTTCGGAAAGCAAAGGCATAAACACCAATACTTCATCTCGAATCCAAAGATGGGCACTAACACTGTCGGCCTACGACTATGTGATCCGCCACAGGCCAGGCACTGAAAACTGTGCCGATGTTCTCAGCCGATTACCGTTACATATCACCGGGGTGGAAACGACGCAGCCCGCAGACCTGCTACTGGCCATGGATACCTTTGATAGCGAAGGGTCACCTGTAACGGCCCGCCAAATTAAGACCTGGACCAGCCAGGTATCCCTTGTAAAAAGTTGCGTCCTCAATGGGAGCTGGTCAGTGGTCCCGAGAGACATGCAAGGCGAGATCAAGCCGTTTCACCGCCGTAAAGACGAAATGTCGATCCATTCAGATTGCCTCTTATGGGGCAACCGCGTTATCTTGCCAAAGAAAGGCAGGGAAACCTTCATACATGACCTACACAGCACCCACCCAGGCATAGTCATGATGAAGGCTATCGCCAGGTCCCACGTCTGGTGGCCCGGCACTAACTTGAACCTGGAGTCGTGCGTGCACCAGTGTAACACATGCTCACAACTGAGCAATGCTCCCAGGGAGGCTTCACTTAGTCTCTGGTCCTGGCCCTCAAAACCGTGGTCCAGGATCCATGTGGATTATGCGGGCCCCTTTCTGGGAAAGATGTTCCTGGTTGTTGTGGACGCCTACTCCAAATAGATTGAATGTGTAATAATGGCATCCAGCACGTCCGCAGCCAGCATTGAAAGCCTCAGGGTCATGTTTGCCACCCATGGCTTACCCGACATTCTTGTCAGCAACAATGGTCCGTGCTTCACCAGCTCGGAATTCAATGAATTCTTGACCCGTAATGGCATCAAGCATGTCAGATCTGCCCCGTTCAAGCCCGCATCCAACGGCCAAGTGGAGCAGGCAGTCCAAACCGTAAAGCAGAGCTTGAAACGTGTCACGGAAGGCTCCTTACAAACCCGCCTGTCCCGAGTACTGCTCAGCTACAGGACACGACCCCACTCACTTACCGGGGTTCCCCCTGCAGAATTACTAATGAAACGAGAACTCAAAACCAGGCTCTCCTTAGTACACCCTGACCTCAGTGATCAGGTGGAAACCAGGCGTTATCGGCAAAACACGTACCATGATCGCGCGGCCGTATCACGTGACATCACTGTAAATGACCCTGTGTTTGTGCTGAATTACGGTCAGGGCCCCAAATGGGTCGCCGGCACTGTATTAGCCAAGGAGGGGAATGGAGTGTTTGTTGTCAAACTGCTTATTAGTCAAATGTGCAGAAAACATTTGGACCAAACCAAATTACGATTCACAGATAACCAGGAACCACCGGAAGAGGACCTCACCTTCAGTGACCCACCCACACACGCCCAATCGACAACAGACCTCGCTGCCAACCACGAGGATGATCCCACCATCCAGTCCAGCCCAACCAGTCGTGCTGCAAGACAGCAGTGGCCCAACCAACTCACCCAGGCCTGAAGTGACACTCAGACGGTCAACCAGGGAGAGCAGGGCTCTGGGTCGCCTTAACCTGTAATTAACTCGCATCACAGACTTTGGGGGGGAATGATGTCATGTATGCAAACTCTTTGTATTCACGATGTAACTATGTACGATGTACCACCTGAGGGCACTGCTGTTGGAGGCTGCAGGGGTTTCCTGCCCTGGCGTGCAGGGGGCTATAAAAGGCAGCCAGCCATGCTGCCCCTCACTTTACAGTCGTATTAAATGGACTGAAGTCACACAGCTCTTACTCACAGTACAAGGCCCCGTGGAGTTATTCGATGGTAATTGCAGACATAACAATAAGAATTAAGAGCAGGAGTAGGCTAGTTGGCCCCTCGGGCCTGCTCCGCCATTCAATAAGATCATGGCTGATCTTCTACCTCAACTCTACGTCCCTGCTCTATCCCCATATCCCTTGATTCCCTTAATATTCAAAAAGATTTAATTCAGTTGCCATGGTGGGATTTGTATTTGTGTCTCCGTATCATTAGTTCAAGCCTTTGAATTTACTAGTCCAGTAACGTAACCGCTATGTGAGCGTACCCGTTAATGGCAGCATGGTATTGCATAACAGTCACAGGGATGCTACAAAATTGAGAGTGTCAAAGTGCAGAAAAAGATCAGCAGTGCTTTGAATCGAAGATGAATGAGAGCGTTTTTTGCAACACGAGAGTTAGTGTGGATGGGTGCTTGTGCCGGTGGAGCTGACGTACTGCCCAACTCCGAGGTGATTTCCTCACTATTACAGTGGTGCACTGCTAGAATTCTCTGTCGGTCTGATGGTATATTGGGCTGAAAAGTGCAGCCTCTCCGGGCGCGTATGATGCACCCGAAGAGGCCTCGCAAGTGCCGGTTCTTGGCGCGCGATGGACATGTGCTGAGAACTGGCTTCTGCGATCTGTCAGAATGTCTTTTGACAAATCGCACGCATCCCCGGGAGAAGGTCATCCACGGGGCGGAGATTTGGGCAATTTGCCCAACTCCTGCCCAGCAAATATCCTTCGAACTCTTACGCCTGGTAAAAGCAGGCCTTTCGACTACTTTTAGCAACGTAGGAGTTTTAATATATAGAAAAATTAAATGTAATCACTAATTTTTATCTTAAAAACCATGTCCATTAAGGTAAGTTTAGTTTTAACCCTATTAAAGCACATTAAATAATGTTTTTTCTAAAACATTTAATTATATTCAACCAATTTATTTTAAATATGTGAGTTTTTTTATTTATTGTGCTGTGTTTGGGTGTTTTCGGGGGTTTTCTCATTGATCATAATGGGAGCTCGTACAAACGGAGTCCCCATTATTATCAATGAGAATACTGCATGGTGATTGGAGGTGCAGGCCCACGAGATCCCAGGATACGAATACGCTCCTGGAAGACATGTTCCCGTGTGTTGGGCTGCGAATGGAGGCCTCCGACCGCAATCCTACCTTCCTCCGGGACCACCAGGTATTTTCGTTAAAAAGATTTTGGGTCAGAGATATTCGTCCGAAGGAAACCTCCGACATCAATTTCCCAATGTTGGTATTGCACCATTGGTAGCAGTCTGGTCGTGAGTTGCCCTTCACTGTATAATGCATATTTTATCTTGGGTGCAGTTTAAGGTAAGTTTATTATTAACCCTATTCTATGAGGCTGCAGAGTGACTTGGATAGGTTAGGTGAGTGGGCAAATGCATGGCAGATGAAGTATAATGTGGATAAATGTGAGGTTATCCACTTTGGTGGTAAAAACAGAGAGACAGACTATTATCTGAATGGTGACAGATTAGGAAAAGAGGAGGTGCAAAGAGACCTGGGTGTCATGGTACATCAGTCATTGAAGGTTGGCATGCAGGTACAGCAGGCGGTTAAGAAAGCAATGGCATGTTGGCCTTCGTAGCGAGGAGATTTGAGTACAGGGGCAGGGAGATGTTGCTACAGTTGTACAGGGCCTTGGTGAGGCCACACCTGGAATATTGTGTACAGTTTTGGTCTCCTAACCTGAGGAAGGACATTCTTGCTATTGAGGAAGTGCAGCGAAGGTTCACCAGACTGATTCCCGGGATGGCGGGACTGACCTATCAAGAAAGACTGGATCAACTGGGCTTGTATTCACTGGAGTTCAGAAGAATGAGAGGGGACCTCATAGAAACGTTTAAAATTCTGACGGGATTAGACAGGTTAGATGCAGGAAGAATGTTCCCAATGTTGGGGAAGTCCAGAACCAGGGGACACAGTCTAAGGATAAGGGGGAAGCCATTTAGGACCGAGATGAGGAGGAATTTCTTCACCCAGAGAGTGGTGAACCTGTGGAATTCTCTACCACAGAAAGTTGTTGAGGCCAATTCACTAAATATATTCAAAAAGGAGTTAGATGAAGTCCTTACAACTAGGGGGATCAAGGGGTATGGTGAGAAAGCAGGAATGGGGTACTGAAGTTGCATGTTCAGCCATGAACTCATTGAATGGCGGTGCAGGCTAGAAGGGCCGAATGGCCTACTCCTGCACCTATTTTCTATGTTTCTATCTATGTTTCTATTAAAACACATTAAAAAAAAATTATTTCAAACTGTCTGCGAATAAACGACATGGATAGAATCAGCAGCATTTCCAGACAGACTGACTGACAACTGGATAACATAAGGTGGATAAAAGGAGGCAAAGATGAGAAATCACCTGTGCAGTTTCCGGGAGCCAGAAACTAACAATGTTCTGATTCACAAAGCTGGAAAATAATTCTCTCTGAGCAGCGCTCTGCAATGTCGCTTCAGAGAGCCACATTTACAGAAAAGCGCACAAATTGCTTGGGAGCTTGACAGTTAACCTCGACTTGCGGAATAAATCAATACTCATCTGAAGCAGTCCCCAAGCTGCACAAAGACCCCCGTACTCGCAGACAGTCTCTGTCTATAAAACTTGGCAGCAGCGTTTTGTGGTTTCAGAAGCAATCAAAGACTGACAGGAGCGAGCTGTGGGACAAAGCATGGCAGCGGGGAGAGCAGAAGCAATTTTCCCCACAGGCGCTCGCTACTCCCTTCAGACCAATGGCTTAAAAGCTCGAAATGTGTAAAGTCTCGATAATCTCATAAGTGCTTGTGATTCAGTGAGCCTGGCGCTGAGAGATGCTTGGGCTGTTCGTCAGCGAGAGACAGCACCAAAGGACAAAAGGAATGTTTTTCTCTCCAGCGCCTCAAGTGCCTTTCTTTCTGATTACGATCTTATTGGGCTTTTAGGACACTTTACACAACCGATAAGCATCTACCTTTGCTGTTCTTTTTCCAAAGTCGGTAAAGTGAATGCGACTGGGAGCCCTTGGGATGTGAGGGCCAGCTCTCTTGAAATAGAACAACTAGACGAAGGTGATTGAATTACTTGATAGGTGCACTTGCACGTTTCAATCCTCAATAACTTGCAATGACGTAATAAGCAATGATATAAGTTTAAAATGTATCTAATTTAAACAAGGTTGACCAACTTTGGTCATGGGATCCTCAAACCTAAACGGACATGTTTCACTGATCGGTAGATTTGATTTTTTCTTTGTGGCAACCAATTTTTTTATTGGGTCAAAAATTGCGGCCAGAGGCGTACCTCCGGAGTACCCGTCCGACCCACGAAACAATTGCTAAAGGTACCCGTCACTGCGAAAACTTGCGATCTGGGCTCCCGAGGCAGAGGGCAACGTAAAGGCCCAGGGAGCCCAGGGACACAGATGCTTCGGAAGTGCACCTGGGATCACATGGGCCCGGTCCTCCAATGACAAAGCAGAATTTGAATTTAAACATTTCCGAAGGGAATCCCCTGATGAGACGGAACGGAGTCCTGAAAGCTGATCCAATTACAACTTACAGAATTGGAGTTTTATCCGTAATTACCTCCATTCCATCAATCGCACTAAAAATGTAATCTTTTTGGTAATAATTGGAGGCATCATTTAGACTGTAATCCCGGCGAATATTTGCAGAGCTCATTTTATTCAGTATATAATTTACGATATGAAAATGTTTCAATCATGCCTGAAAAATCCCCTTCCGCTGATGTAAAGTTGCCCTTTGCCTGTTTGCATCAACCATAACATTTCCGTGTGCAATTGCTGACCAGACGGTGGGAAAATAGCCCAACTCTGTGCCAGTGATTGCTTTATCGTGGCCCCCATGGATGGCACATCAACGCATGTAGAAATCCCAAAGTTGCGCTGGATTTCAATGAAAGAAAGACTTGCATTTATATAGCACCTTTCATGACCACCGGACGTCTCAAAGCGCTTTACAGCCAATGAAGTACTTTTGGAGTGTAGTTACTGTTGTAATGTAGGAAACACGGCAGCCAATTTGCGCACAGCAAGCTCCCACACACAGCAATATGATAATGATCAGATAATCTGTTTTTGTTATGTTGATTGAGGGGTAAATATTGGCCCCAGGACACCGGGGGTAACTCCCCTGCTCTTCTTTAAAATAGTGTCATGGGATCTTTTACATCCACCTGAGAGAGCAGACGGGGCCTCGGTTTAACGTCTCAGTGCAACGCACCCTCAGCCCTGTACTGGGAGTGTCAGCCTGGATTTGTGTGTTCAAGTCCCTGGAGTGGGACTTAAACCCACAACCTTCTGACTCAGAGGCGAGGGTACTACCCACTGAGCCACAGCTGACACTCTGAGAGTACGCTGCCATGCCGACCACAAAATCCAGGTAATAACTTGCTAAGGGTAGTAATTTTCAGCTGTGTGACACACGTGCACTGTCTATTTGAACCTCTCTGTTGCAATACATTGTTACTGAAATCCTTCTCATTCCTTTAGTGTTTTCCTCTCTGTCCTCCCAGATAAAATTCAACATCTGACTTATGGAACATCCAAACCTGCCGGCAACTGCGACAGTTGCCGGAGTCGAGCTCTCAGCACCAGAGAGAACTGTCAACGGGAGACTAGCCGCAAAGACGGCATTTTCACATCAAACGATGCGTTTTCCCCAGTCAACTGACAGCACTGGCAACCAGAGTAATGTATCTGCTCACCTCTTCCTTCCATTCAACAACAACTACCTGTATTTATATAGCACCCTTAATGTAGTGAAACATCCCAAGGTGCTTCACAGGAGCGTTATGAGATAAAAAATTTGACACCGAGCCGCATAAGTAGAAATTAGGGCAGGTGATCAAAAGCTTGGTCACAGAGGTAGGTTTTAAGGAGCGTCTTGAAGGAGGAGAGAGAGGTAGAGAGGAGGAGAGGTTTAGGCAGGGAGTTCCAGAGCTTGGGGCCCAGGCAACAGAAGGCACGGCCACCGATGGTGGAGCGATTATAATCAGGGATGCTCAGGAGGGCAGAATTAGAGGAGTGCAGACATCTCGGGGAGTTGTGGGGCTGGAGGAGATTACAGAGATAGGGAGGGGCGGGCGAGACCATGGAGGGATTTGAAAATAAGGATGAGAATTTTGGAATCGAGGCATTGCTTAACCGGAAGCCAATGTGGGTCAGTGAGCACAGGGGGTGATGGGTGAGCGGGACTTGGTGTGAGTTAGGACATGGGGCAGCCGAGTTTTGGATCACCTCTAGCTTACGTAGGGTAGAATGTGGGAGGCCCAGCCAGGAGTGTGTTGGAATAGTCAAGTCTGGAGATAACAAAGGCATGGATGAGGGCTTCAGCAGTGGATGAGCTGAGGCAGGAGACGGGCGATGTTACCGAGGTGGAAATAGGCGGTCCCCCATTGTACAACCTGACTACCATTCCCACCGATAACCTCCACGAGTCTCTATCTTCCTTCGCCTTTTTTCTGTTCTCCCCAGCATCAGGGGCATAAGTTTACTCTTTTTGAAGCCAATGCTGAGTCCTGAAGTATTCCCTTTACTGGTCAGCTGTGTGCTTGTGAAGAAAGCTTAGTCCTCAGCGTCCTGAGGTGGAATGCGTGGTACAAAGTGTCATGTATCTCACACTACTGTATATAACTGTATCTTACCATGCTATACATGACTGTAACTAGATATGACCTGTAACCACAAGCATACCTTACCACCAGGGGTGCACTTGCAGGAGACACTGCATACCTGTCCCACACAGGTATATAAAGGCAGGTCTCAGGCAAGTGTGGCACTCGAGAGCTGTGAAATAAAGGTGCAGGTCCAGAGTGACCTTGACTTCAACATGTGCCTCGTGTAAGTCTGTACTGCAGGGTCAGGACTTTACAGTGGCGACGAGTTACGGGATCACAGAATCCACAGGATGGCTACCAACGGCTCAGATAAGAAATACAATGCTGGAGATAATTGGGAGGACTTTATAGAAAGGCTCCAGCAAAGCTTTGTAACCAAAGACTGGTTGGGCGACGATAAAGCAGACAAGAGAAGAGCCTATCTCTTGACCAGCTGTGGCTCGAAAACATACGCTTTAATGAAGGACCTGCTGGCACCCGAGAAATCAGCAAGCAAGTCGTTTGAAGAGTTGAGCACACTGGTGAGTGACCACCTGAAGCCAGCGAGCAGCCTGCACATGGCCAGACACAGGTTCTACAACTACAGACGCTGTGTGGGCCAGAGCATACCCGACTTTGTGGCGGAAGTTTGGAGACTGGCTAGTTTATGTGAGTTCTCCGATGAACTAAGGAGAGGAGTACTGAGAGACTTTTTAATTGAAGGAATAGGCCATGCAGGCATATTCCGAAAGCTCATAGAGACCAAGAACTTGACCCTAGAGGCAGCAGCACTGGTTGCACAGATATTCTTGGCAGGAGAAGAAGAAACGAGGTTGATCTACACTGCGGGTACGACAACTAACGAAACATCGGAACAAGGGGTTCACAGCGTGAAACAAGCCGCTACCCCCACACACAGACAAAGGCAGGAGAGCAGGCCTTCAACAGCAGGCAGTGGCACCAGAAGCCATCAAGGGCCACATGAACGGCCGTTCACACCTCATCAACCCACAATGCGAGCAATCAACTACAAACTGAGAGAAGCTCAAGAGAGATCAGCCAGACGCAGCTCATCCTTTGGAAACAATGGAAGCGGTCTGTGCTGGAGATGTGGGGGAAGGCACTCATCAAGGGGGTGTCGATTTCAGCATGCCGTTTGCAGAAACTGCAACTCTACAGGGCATCTGGCCCGCATGTGCAGAAAAACAGCAGCTCGGCTGGTATACGAATCGGAAGGGTCGGAAAGCGGACCAGAAGATGGTGTGGACAGTGCCCGGGACACCGAGGTACAGCGGATCAACACAATCAAGTCCACTGTTCTTACAACAAGATGCCTCCAATAATGATGAGGGTCTTACTCAACGGGATACCCGTCAAAATGGAATTGGACATGGGAGCGAGTCAATCTCTCATGAGCGTCCAACAATTTGAACAGCTGTGGCCGCACAAAAGCAACAGACCAAAACTCACTAGGATCGACACCAAACTACGGACCTATACCAAAGAAATCGTCCCAGTCCTTGGCAGCGCCATGCTCTCAGTCACACACAAAGGGACGGTGAACCGACTTCCCCTGTGGATTGTCCCTGGAGATCTCCCAACACTGTTGGAGAGAGGCTGGCTGGCAAAACTAAATTGGAAATGTGATGATGTTCACGCCATGTCGTCAGAGGAACGGACCTCTTGCTCAACAGTTCTAAGTCGATTTGAACATCTCTTTCAGCCAGGTGTGGGCACCTTCAAAGGGGCTGAAGTTAAAATCTACATCACACAGGATGCTAGACAGGTCCATCACAAGGCCAGAGCTGTACCCTATGTGATGAGGGAAAAGATTGAACACGAACTGGACCGGCTTCTGCGGGAAGGCATTATCTCACCCGTGGAATTTAGCGACTGGGCAAGTCCCATCGTCCCCGTCATGAAGCCTGATGGATCCGTACGAATCTGTGGGGATTACAAATCTACCATAAACAGAGTCTCCCTACAGGACCAATACCCGCGGCCCAGAGCGGAGGACCTATTTGCCACATTGGCTGGAGGAAAACTTTTCTCGAAACTAGATCTCACATCTGCCCCAAGAACTGACCGAAGAGTCTAAGCTACTCACCACCATCAACACACATCGAGGCCTTTTCATGTACAATCGATGCCCATTCGGCATCAGGTCGGCAGTTGCTATATTCCAGCGCAACATGGAGAGTCTGCTCAAGTCCATCCCGGGGACGGTTGTGTTTCAAGATGACATACTCATCACGGGCAGGGACACTGACTCGCATCTCCACAATCTTGAGGAAGTACTAAGTCGATTGGATCGGGTAGGCCTAAGAGTTAAGAAATGCAAGTGTCTGTTCCTCGCGCCTGAGGTTGAATTTTTGGGCAGAAGGATTGCCGCTGATGGAATCCGCCCAACAGAGTCCAAAACAGAAGCAATTCGTCTGGCACCCAGACCCCGGAATGTCTCGGAACTGCGCACCTTTCTCGGGCTACTCAATTACTTTGGGAACTTTATGCAGAACTTATGCACGCTGCTGGAGCCTCTCCACGTGCTACTCAGAAAGGGGTGCGATTGGTTTTGGGGGACGCCTAAGAACGTGCCTTCAATAAGGCACGCAACCTTCTATGTTCCAACAGTGTTTTGACTTTTTTTGACCCAGGTAAAAAGCTAGTTCTTACATGTGATGCGTCAGCGTATGGGGTCGGGTGCATTTTACAGCATGTCAATGGTGAGGGTAAATTACAACCCATTGCTTATGCCTCCAGGTCACTTTCGCGGGCGGAGTGCGGGTACGGTATGGTAGAGAAGGAGGCGCTCGCGTGCGTGTACGGTGTCAAAAAGATGCACCAATACCTTTTCGGGGCCAAGTTTGCATTAGAAACTGACCACAAACCCCTCACGTCCCTGCTATCCGAGAGCAAGGCAGTAAATGGCAACGCCTCGGCGCGCATTCAACGGTGAGCACTCATGCTGGCGGCTTACGACTACACGATAAGGCACAGACCAGGCACAGACAACTGTGCCATCGCGCTTAGTAGGCTACCCCTGGCGACCACGGAAGGGTCCGAAGAACAGGACTGTGAGATAGTCATGGCAATCAATGCCTTTGAGTCCACAGGTTCACCCATGATGGCTCGCCAAATCAGAGTCTGGATGCACAGCGACCCCACGTTATCCTTAGTAAAAAGATGTGTCTTAACTGGTGACTGGGCAGAGGCCCGCGATGCCTGCCCCGAGGAGATCAAACCTTTCCATAGGCGCATGCATGAGCTGTCACTACAGGCAGACTGCCTGATGTGGGGCAGCCGAGTAGTTATGCCTCTGCGAGGCAGAGATGCGTTTGTCCGGGAGCTCCACCGCGAGCACCCGGGGATCGTTCTCATGAAGGCCATAGCCAGATCCCACGTCTGGTGGCCTGGCGTTGACGCAGACTTGGAGCTCTGCGTCCGACGGTGCACCATTGGTGCCCAACTCAGTAATGCCCCAGGGAGGCCCCCCTGAGCCCCTGGCCCTGGCCCACCAAACCGTGGTCGCGGGTGCATGTAGACTATGCGGGCCCATTCATGGGCAAAATGTTCCTCGTAGTTGTCGATGCATTTTCAAAGTGGATTGAATTCACCATATTAAACTCGAGCACCATCTCCACCACTGTGGAGAGCCTTAGAACCATGTTCGCAACGCATGGCATTCCTGACATATTGGACAGTGATAATGGTCCATGCTTCACCAGCGCAGAATTTCAAGATTTATAGTTGACCACAGCATAAATCACGTTAAGACGGCACCGTTCAAGCCGGCCTCTAATGGCCAGGCAGAGCGAGCAGTGCAAATCATTAAACAAGGCATGCTTAAAATCCAAGGTCCCACGCTGCAGAGCCGCCTGTCGCGACTGCTGCTGGCATACAGATCTCATCCGCATTCACTGACTGGGGTTCCCCCCGCGCAACTATTGGTGAAACGGACCTTAAAGACTAGGCTCTTGTTAATCCTCCCAGACATGCATGAAATTGTTGAGGCAAAGCGCCGGAAGCTAACTGAGTACCGTGTTTGAAATTCGAGTGGGAGGTGGAATGAGATAGGGGACAAAGTGTTTGTGCTAAACTATGGCAGGGGTTCCAAATGGCTTGCAGGGACAGTAACAGGCAAGGAAGGAAACAGGCTACTGGTTATACAAATGGACAATGGGCAAACCTGTCGGAAGCATGTAGACCAAGTAAAAAATAGATTCACCAACAACACTGCAGAACCAGAGGCAGACTACAATGTGGAACTCACACCACACCTGATGGACAGACAGAGGGAACAACCTGAGGAAAGGGCAGTCTCAACAGACAGCCCAGGCAAGATAGCAACAATCACACCGAACAACACAGACAGCCCAGGCGAGATACCAGCAATCACACCGAAAGAAAAACAGGCACCAAGGCAAACAACTGAACCACAACTAAGACGCTCCACACGAGAGTGTAGACCACCTGAGACTGAATCTATAATGAAAATAAGACCTTGAGGGAGGGTGATGTCATGTATCTCACACCACTGTATATAACTATATCTTACCATGCTATACATGACTGTAACTGGATATGACCTGTAACCACAAGCATACTTTACCACCAGGGGTGCACTTGCAGGAGACACTGGATACCTGTTCCACATAGATATACAAAGGCAGGTCTCAGGCAAGTGTGGCACTCGAGAGCTGTGAAATAAAGGTGCAGGTCGTGAGTGACCTTGACTTCAGCATGTGCCTCGTGTGAGTCTGTACTGCAGGGTCAGGACTTTACGCAAAGCGCTTGTTTTTCTGTATGCGGGTGGCATCCACGTATCCCACGGGTGACTCAGTCACGTGACTGGTCTCTTGTTGTACTCCTCGTGGAGCACTCAGGTCTCGCCCCAGCATCTCCCTGATCTCCTGTAACTTGTTCTACACTGAATAAAACGTCGATACTACCTGAAATACATGGCATCAACTTCTCTCTAAAGAGGTATCGACACAGACTGGGCTGGATTTCTGGCCCCTCTGCGCTCCGTGTTACGCGCCGGAGCGGGGGCAATGGTGGGGGTGAGGGGTTCTGGGTGGGCGGCCAGCCTCCAGTGCCCCGCGGCGATCCTCGGGTTGGGTTTAGCGGTGACAATGGCGGGGGTGAGGTGTTCTGGGCGGGCGGCCAGCCTCCAGCGCCCCGCGGTGATCCTCGGGTCGGGTTTAGCGGTGACAATGGCGGGGGCGAGGGGTTCTGGGCGGGTGGCCAGCCTCCAGCGGCCCGCGGCGATCCCCGGGTCGGGTTTAGCGGGGGCAATGGCGGGGGTGAGGGGTTCTGGGCGGGCGGCCAGCCTCCAGCGCCCCGCGGTGATCCTCGGGTCGGGTTTAGCGGTGGCGTGGAGCAGCACCGCCCGGAAGAGCTGCGCCCGGTGTGTAACGCCCCCTGGGTCGCGACACCGGCGCGAGTTTGAGCTCCTGCCCGACCCGTCCGCCCCGCAGCGCGCCCCGCAGTGACCGCCCGGGAAATCAGGGCGGGCCCACCATCCCGACAGCGGGGAGGTGAGTAATGGGCTCCTGAGGTAAGGGGGAGTGTTTTTGCTTTTAATTATTTTGGTGATGTGTGTTGTGGAGGCGTGGGCAATGATATGGGAATGTTTGTGTGGGTTTAAGTCCCCCCCCCCTCCAGGCGTCTCTGGGAGTGCTCCCGGCCCGGCTCTTTAGCTCGGGAGTTTCCCATCCTAACGCCCCGAGAGAGGGGTACAACGCCTCCCTTAGCACTGCGCCCCCTGACTCAGGGCCCAGCTGCCCAAACTTACCCACTGAGGCGCTAACTGTTCCCGGGCGCTAACTTTACCGCCCCACCGCCATTACCGCCCCGAAATCATCAACGCCCAAAATCCAGCCCGCTAGTGTTTTGTTTCCGGTCCAGTGCAATAACCGTCCAAACCTGTTGGCCTTGGGGTATCGCTTAGTTTACTACTAGACTGGCAATAGCTTGGTTCCTAACCATAATTGCCCCACACAGAAAGCTTGGTCCCCAGGATGGGCCACCATGCAAATTGAGGGCCTGTGTCAAAAGTCAAGTGCTGTCACACACCTCCAAGCAGCTGTTACAGAGACCGTCAGATTGATGGCTGATATTTCAGATATTAAATGATGTGGCTCGGATAGACTGGCAAATGATAATTAAAGGGTTGACAGTGGATAGGCAATGGCAAACATTTATAGATCACATGGATGAACTTCAACAATTGTACATCCCTGTCTGGAGTAAAAATAAAACGGGGAAGGTGACTCAACCGTGGCTAACAAGGGAAATTAGGGATAGTGTTAAATCCAAGGAAGAGGCATATAAATTATAGAGAAAAAGCAGCAAACCTGAGGACTGGGAGAAATTTAGAATTCAGCAGAGGAGGACAAAGAGTTTAATTAGGAGTAGGAAAATAAAGTATGAGAGGAAACTTGCAGGGAACATAAAAACTGACGGCAAAAGCTTCTATAGATATGTGAAGAGAAAAAGATTAGTGAAGACCAATGTAGGTCCCTTGCAGTCAGTATCAGGTGAATTTATAATGGGGAACAAAGAAATGGCAGACCAATTGAACAGATACTTTGGATCTGTCTTCACTAAGGAAGACACAAATAACCTTCTGGAAATACTAGGGGTTCGAGGGTGTAGCGAAAAGGAGGAACTGAAGAAAATCCTTATTAGTCAGGAAATTGTGTTAGGGAAATTGATGGGATTGAAGGCCGATAAATCCCCAGGGCCTGATAGTCTGCATCCTAGAGTACTTAAGGAAGTGGCCCTAGAAATAGTGGATGCATTGGTGATCATTTTCCAACAGTCGATCGACTCTGGATCAGTCCCTATGGACTGGAGGGTAGCTAATGTAACACCACTTTTTAAAAAAGGAGGGAGAGAGAAAACGGGTAATTATAGACCAGTTAGCCTGACATCAGTAGTGGGGAAAATGTTGGAATCAATTGTTAAAGATGAAACTGCAGCGCATTTGGAAAGCAGTGACAGGATCGGTCCAAATCAGCATGGATTTATGAAAGGGAAATCATGCTTGACAAATCTTTTCGAATTTTTGGAGGATGTAACTAGTAGAGTGGACAAGGGAGAACCAGTGGATGTGGTGTATTTGGACTTTCAAAAGGCTTTTGACAAGGTCCCACACAAGAGATTAATGTGCAAAATTAAAGCACATGGTATTGGGGGTAATGTATTGACGTGGATAGAGAGCTGGTTGGCAGACAGGAAGCAGAGAGATGGAGTTGGAGCTGAGGGTGGATTCACTCTGGAGCATCCACGATGCTGAGAATGACGTGAGTATCACGTGTAGCGAGTTGGTCGTACCGCAGGGAAAGGGTCCACAGCCAGATAGGGAATGGAAGACCAACAGGAAGAGCAGTGCAAGGAAGGTAGTGCAGGAGTCCCATGTGGTCATCCCCCTGCAAAACAGATACACTGCTTTGGGTACTGTTGAGGGGGATGACTCATCAGGGGAGGGCAGCAGCAGCGAAGTTCATGGCACCATGGCTGGCTCTGCTGCACAGGAGGGCAGGAAAAAGAGTGGGAGAGCAATAGTGATTGGGGATTCAATGGTGAGGGGAATAGATAGGCGTTTCTGCGGCCGCAACCGAGACTCCAGGATGGTATGTTGCCTCCCTGGTGCAAGGGTCAAGGATGTCTCGGAGCGGGTGCAGGACATTCTAAAAAGGGAGGGAGAACAGCCAGTTGTCGTGGTGCACATTGGTACCAACGACATAGGTAAAAAAAGGGATGAGGTCCTACGAGACGAATTTAAGGAGCTAGGAGCTAAATTAAAAAGTAGGACCTCAAAAGTAGTAATCTCGGGATTGCTACCAGTGCCATGTGATAGTCAGAGTAGGAATCGCAGGATAGCGCAGATGAATACGTGGCTTGAGCAGTGGTGCAGCAGGGAGGGATTCAAATTCCTGGGGCATTGGAACCGGTTCTGGGGGAGATGGGACCAGTACAAACCGGACGGTCTGCACCTGGGCAGGACTGGAACCAATGTCCTAGGGGGAGTGTTTGCTAGTGCTGTTGGGGAGGAGTTAAACTAATATGGCAGGGGGATGGGAACCAATGCAGGGAGACAGAGGGAAACAAAAAGGAGGCAAAAGCAAAAGACAGAAAGGAGATGAGGAAAAGTGGAGGGCAGAGAAACCCAAGGCAAAGAACAAAAAGGGCTACTGTACAGCAAAATTCTAAAAGGACAAAGGGTGTTAAAAAAACAAGCCTGAAGGCTTTGTGTCTTAATGCAAGGAGTATCCGCAATAAGGTGGATGAATTAACTGTGCAAATAGATGTTAACAAATATGATGTGATTGGGATTACGGAGACGTGGCTCCAGGATGATCAGGGCTGGGAACTCAACATCCAGGGTTATTCAACATTCAGGAAAGATAGAATAAAAGGAAAAGGAGGTGGGGTAGCATTGCTGGTTAAGGAGCAAATTAAGGCAATAGTTCGGAAGGACATTAGCTTGGATGATGTGGAATCTATATGGGTAGAGCTGCAGAATACCAAAGGGCAAAAAACGTTAGTGGGAGTTGTGTACAGACCTCCAAACAGTAGTAGTGATGTTGGGGAGGGCATCAAACATGAAATTAGGGGTGCGTGCAATAAAGGTGCAGCAGTTATAATGGGTGACTTTAATATGCACATAGATTGGGTTAACCAAACTGGAAGCAATACGGTGGAGGAGGATTTCCTGGAGTGCATAAGGGATGGTTTTTTAGACCAATATGTCGAGGAACCAACTAGAGGGGAGGCCATCTTAGACTGGGTGTTGTGTAATGAGAGAGGATTAATTAGCAATCTCGTGCGATGCCCCTTGGGGAAGAGTGACCATAAAATGGTGGAATTCTGCATTAGGATGGAGAATGAAACAGTTAATTCAGAGACCATGGTCCAGAACTTAAAGAAGGGTAACTTTGAAGGTATGAGGCGTGAATTGGCTACGATAGATTGGCGAATGATACTGAAGGGGTTGACTGTGGATGGGCAATGGCAGACATTTAGAGACCGCATGGATGAACTACAACAATTGTACATTCCTGTCTGTCGTAAAAATAAAAAAGGGAAGGTGGCTCAACCGTGGCTATCAAGGCAAATCAGGGATAGCATTAAAGCCAAGGAAGTGGCATACAAATTGGCCAGAAATAGCAGCGAACCTGGGGACTGGGAGAAATTTAGAACTCAGCAGAGGAGGACAAAGGGTTTGATTAGGGCAGGGAAAATGGAGTACGAGAAGAAGCTTGCAGGGAACATTAAGACGGATTGCAAAAGTTTCTATAGATATGTAAAGAGAAAAAGGTTAGTAAAGACAAACGTAGGTTCCCTGCAGTCAGAATCAGGGGAAGTCATAACGGGGAACAAAGAAATGGCGGACCAATTGAACAAGTACTTTGGTTCGGTATTCACTGAGGAGGACACAAACAACCTTCCGGATATAAAAGGGGTCGGAGGGTCTAGTAAGGAGGAGGAACTGAGGGAAATCCTTATTAGTCGGGAAATTGTGTTGGGGAAATTGATGGGATTGGAGGCCGATAAATCCCCAGGGCCTGATGGACTGCATCCCAGAGTACTTAAGGAGGTGGCCTTGGAAATAGTGGATGCATTGACAGTCATTTTCCAACATTCCATTGACTCTGGATCAGTTCCTATGGAGTGGAGGGTAGCCAATGTAACCCCACTTTTTAAAAAAGGAGGGAGAGAGAAAACAGGGAATTATAGACCGGTCAGCCTGACATCGGTAGTGGGTAAAATGATGGAATCAATTATTAAGGATGTCATAGCAGCGCATTTGGAAAGAGGTAATATGATAGGTCCAAGTCAGCATGGATTTGTGAAAGGGAAATCATGCTTGACAAATCTTCTGGAATTTTTTGAGGATGTTTCCAGTAAAGTGGACAAGGGAGAACCAGTTGATGTGTATATTTGGACATTCAGAAGGCGTTCGACAAGGTCCCACATAAGAGATTAATGTGCAAAGTTAAAGCACATGGGATTGGGGTAGTGTGCTGACATGGATTGAAAACTGGTTGTCAGACAGGAAGCAAAGAGTAGGAGTAAATGGGGACTTTTCAGAATGGCAGGCAGTGACTAGTGGGGTACCGCAAGGTTCTGTGCTGGGGCCCCAGCTGTTTACACTGTACATTAATGATTTAGACGAGGGGATTAAATGTAGTATCTCCAAATTTGCGGATGACACTAAGTTGGGTGGCAGTGTGAGCTGCAAGGAGGATACTATGAGGCTGCAGAGCGACTTGGATAGGTTAGGTGAGTGGGCAAATGCATGGCAGATGAAGTATAATGTGGATAAATGTGAGGTTATCCACTTTGGTGGTAAAAACAGAGAGACAGACTATTATCTGAATGGTGACAGATTAGGAAAAGGGGAGGTGCAAAGAGACCTGGGTGTCATGGTACATCAGTCATTGAAAGTTGGCATGCAGGTACAGCAGGCGGTTAAGAAAGCAAATGGCATGTTGGCCTTCATAGCAAGGGGATTTGAGAACAGGGGCAGGGAGGTGTTACTACAGTTGTACAGGGCCTTGGTGAGGCCACACCTGGAGTATTGTGTACAGTTTTGGTCTCCTAACCTGAGGAAGGACATTCTTGCTATTGAGGGAGTGCAGTGAAGGTTCACCAGACTGATTCCCGGGATGGCGGGACTGACCTATCAAGAAAGACTGGATCAACTGGGCTTGTATTCACTGGAGTTCAGAAGAATGAGAGGGGACCTCATAGAAACGTTTAAAATTCTGACGGGGTTAGACAGGTTAGATGCAGGAAGAATGTTCCCAATGTTGGGGAAGTCCAGAACCAGGGGTCACAGTCTAAGGATAAGGGGGAAGCCATTTAGGACCGAGATGAGGAGGAATTTCTTCACCCAGAGAGTGGTGAACCTGTGGAATTCTCTACCACAGAAAGTTGTTGAGGCCAATTCACTAAATATATTCAAAAAGGAGTTAGATGAAGTCCTTACTACTAGGGGAATCAAGGGGTATGGTGAGAAAGCAGGAATGGGGTACTGAAGTTGCATGTTCAGCCATGAACTCATTGAATGGCGGTGCAGGCTAGAAGGGCCGAATGGCCTACTCCTGCACCTATTTTCTATGTTTCTATGTTTCTATGAATAAACGGGTTCTTTTCAGAATGGCATATAGTGACCAGTGGGGTGCCGTAGGGTTCAGTGCTGGGACCCCAGCTATTTACAATATACATCAATGATTTAGATGAAGAATTGAGTGCAATATCTCTAAGTTTGCAGATGACAATAAGCTGGGTGGCGGTGTGAGCTGTGAGGAGGACGCTAAGAAACTGCAGGGTGACTTGGACGGGTTAGGTGAGTGGGCAAATGCATGGCAGATGCAATATAATGTGGATAAATGTGAGATTATCCACTTTGGTGGCAAAAACAGGAAGGCAGAATATTATCTGAATGGTGACACATTCGGAAAAAGGGAGGTGTAACGAGACCTGGGTGTCATGGTACATCAGTCATTGAAAGTTGGCATGCAGGTACAGCAGGCGGTGAAGAAGGCAATTGGTATGTTGGCCTTCATAGCTAGGGGATTTGAGTATAGGAGCAGGGAGGTCTTACTGCAGTTGTACAGGGCCTTGGTGAGGCCTCACCTGGAATATTGTGTTCAGTTTTGGTCCCTTAATCTGAGGAAGGACATTCTTGCTATTGAGGGAGTGCAGCAAAGGTTCACCAGACTGTTCCCGGGATGGCAGAACTGACATATGAGGAGAGACTGGATCGACTGGGCCTGTATTCACTGGAGTTTAGAAGAATGAGAGGGGATCTCATAGAAACATATAAAATTCTGACAGGATTGGACAGGTTCAAGGCAGGAAGAATGTTCCCGTTGCTGGGGAGTTCCAGAACCAGGGGTCACAGTCTAAGGATAAGGGGTAAGCCATTTAGGACCGAGATGAGGAGAAACTTCTTCACTCAGAGAGTGGTGAACCTGTGGAATTCTCTACCGCAGAAAGTTGTTGAGGCCAGTTCGTTAGATATATTCAGAAGGGAGTTAGATATGGCCCTTATGGCCAAAGGGATCAAGGGGTATGGAGAGAAAGCAGGAAAGGGGTACTGAGGTTGAATGATCAGTCATGATCTTATTGAATGGCCTACTCCTGCACCTAATTTCTCTGTTTCTATGTTTCTATGAGGCCAAAAAGCTGGGCAAACAACGGGCCTGAATTTGCGGTCGGAGGCTTTCTGCGGGCGAATGCCTCCGAATCGCAAGGAAAGTGCGCACCCAAACTGGCGCCTCCATATCTCCGGATTGCAGTCCTGGGTCTGCACACATACGCATGCGTAAAGGCCCACATAATTGGGATTAGGCTGGATATCCTCTTGTTGGCCGGTGCAGATACGATGGTAAGTACGGTAGCGACTCAAATATGGCCAGGGTGATCTCCTGGACTAGTTTCGCTCGCCTGGATGGGTCGGAGAGGAATTTTCCAATATTTATTTTTCCTCAATTGGCCTGGGTTTTTATCTGGTTTTTGGCTCTCCCAGGAGATCACATGGCTCCGTTTGGGGTGGAGTGTAGAATGTTTCAGTGTAAGGGGGGGTGTCGCAGTAGTGTGGGGCGGACTGGTTTGCCTTTCCGCCATTGTCATTGTTCATTGGTTTATATATAACCTTCAGGGCTGCTGACCAAGGGCCATGTGGCTCTTTGTTGGCCGCTGCAGACACAATGGGCCGAAATGGCCTCCTTCGCCGCTGTAAATTGCTATGTTTTTATGTTTCTTTCCATGTATCTCAGGGACGCAGGTGATTCGCACGCGCCCCAGAGATCATGTGGGCCAGGTCAACCAATCAAAAAGGGGATCCCCATTCTGATTATGAGATGCCATTTACATACAGAACCCCCATAAACCTGAATGGAAATTATATACAATTACACGCCAGTTAAATAAAATTAAATCATTACATATTCAAAATCAATTAAAATACAATTAAATTAAACATTTAAAACAAAAATTAAATTTTTTGAAAAACAATTTTAAACATTTTAAAGAAGCTAAAAATAACCTATAACTAATTTTAATGTTTTTTTAATGTTTAAATAATTTTTTTTAATGAATTTATTATTTATTTAAGCTCTTACACTGGTAATAGAAGGTACTACGCCTGCTCTTCCTAGGCGCGAGTGTTTGACGGGCATTGGTCGGGCAAATAGCCCAACTCTCCGCCAGTGAATGTCCATTTCCTGGGGAAGCGCTGGATCTGTCAAGCTGAAACTCGACAGGTCCCAAGTTCCGGAACATTCTGTCCTACAATGTGGAAGGACTGTATAGTTCTGAACGAATCATTAAAGCTCGACCATTAGTAAGCATAGAATCATGGGAATTTACAGCACAGAAGGAGGCCATTCGGCCCATCGTGTCCACGCCGGAAGACAAAGAGCTACCCAGCCTAATCCCACTTTCCCGCTCTGGGTCCGTAGCCCTGCAGGTTACGGTACTTCAAATGCACATCCAAGTACTTTCTAAATGTGGTGAGGGTTTCTGCCTCTACCACCCTTTCAGGCCGTGAGTTCCAGACCCCCATCACCCTCTGGGTGAAAAGAATTCTCCTCAACTCTTCTCTAAACCTTCTACCAACTATTTTAAATTTTTGCCCCCTCGTTATTGATCCCACTGCTAAGGGAAACAGGTCCTTCCTATCCACTCTATCTAGGCCCATCATAATTTTATACACCTCAATAAGAACTCCTCTCAGCCTCCTCTTTTCCAAAGAAAAGAACCCCAATCTGTCCCAGCTAAAATTCAACCACATAGTTGAAACTATTTAAAAACATAACGGCAAAACGTACAGCAGATTGCGTGGCCCCCAAGTCACATTGACTTGGCCTATTGTGTTTTTAATTAAAATTTTTATCAAATGGTTTTCAAAACCTCTTAATTTTTGATCTAAAGACAGATGAGAAGCAAGGAGTCCCACCCCATTGTTCTGTGCATGGAACTGGGTTCAAATAAAATCCATGAGACCCCATTAGGAGGAGATTTTAACCCTACGCACCCAGCAGAGACCAGCAGAAGGTTGGGCAGTAGGGGAGCGGATTTCCGTCTCCTCTGTGCTCCGTGTTACGCCCCGGAGCGGTGACAATGGCGGGGGTGAGGGGTTCTGGGCGGATGGCCAGCCTCCAGCGCCCCGCGGCGATCCTCGGGTCGGGTTTAGCGGGGGCAATGGCGGGGGTGAGGGGTTCTGGGCGGATGGCCAGCCTCCAGCGCCCCGCGGTGATCCTCGGGTCGGGTTTAGCGGGGGCAATGGCGGGGGTGAGGTGTTCTGGGCGGGCGGCCAGCCTCCAGCGCCCCGCGGTGATCCCCGGGTCGGGTTTAGCGGGGGCGTGGAGCAGCACCGCCCGGAAGAGCTGCGCCCGGTGTGTAACGCCCCCTGGGTCGCGACACCGGCGCGAGTTTGAGCTCCTGCCCGACCCGTCCGCCCCGCAGCGCGCCCCGCAGTGACCGCCCGGGAAATCAGGGCGGGCCCACCATCCCGACAGCGGGGAGGTGAGTAATGGGCTCCTGAGGTAAGGGCGAGTGTTTTAGCTTTTAATTTGTTTTGGCGATTTGTGTTGTGGGGGCGTGGGCAATGTTTTGTGAATGTTTGTGGGGTTCTCCCACCCCCACCCCAGGCGTCTCTGGGAGCGCTCCCGGCCCGGCTCTTTAGTTCGGGAGTTTCTCACCCTAACGCCCCGAGAGAGGGGTACAACGCCTCCCTTAGCGCTGCGCCCCCTGACTCAGGGCCCAGCTGCCCAAACTTACCCACTGAGGCGCTAACTGTTCCCGGGCGCTAACTTTACCGCCCCGCCGCCATTACCGCCCCGAAATCATCAACGCCCAACATCCAGCCCTACCCGCCCTGGAGCCATCAGGGTCCTGATGTCCGCGATTGTTCTCCTGAGCAGGCTGCGAGCGGGCCCGCCCAAAGCCGCTGGGGTCTTTCCTTACACGCGGATGTTGGGTCTGGTGACCTCCTGGTGACCCGACTGCGACTTTAACTCGGGCTGGAGTGGGGAAGCAGTTCTCCCGGCATGGCAACTCTGGGACAGGAGAGGCTGAGCACGGTTAGTGTTTCCCTTTGCTTTTTGTGGAAACAAAAACAAGGAGAGTTTCGGCTGCCCTGCCCCAGACGTCCCCTCCCCTCGAACGTAAGGCCCCCGGCGAGGTGCCCACCCCCACCCCCAGAATGCAATCCCACCTCCCACCTCGTGTCAGCGAGCAGCCTCCCGCTGCTCAGCGCCGACACCTGACCTCGGGGCGGGACGTGAGGGGCCCGGGCGTTCGAACAGCCACGCCCTGATTTCAGCAACACCAGGAACCTCCCCCCAGCCCTAAACCCACCCGCAGTTAAAATCGGGGCCCTCACACCTTCCAATCATTCCTTCGGCAGCATGTGATAGTCGTAAACACTATGCTGTCAAAACAACAACAACTTGCATTTAACGTAGTGAAACCTTTCAATATTAGGGAATATTAGAGCAGATTGGCCACAGAGGTGGGTTTTAAGGAGCGTCTTAAAGGAAGAGAGAGAAGTGGAGAGATTTAGGGAGGGAGTTCCAGAGCTTGGGGCCCAGGCAGCTGAAGGTACAGCCACCGATGGTGGAGTGATTAAAATCGGGGATGCTCAAGAGGCCAGAATTGGAGGAGTGCAGACAGGTACTGAAGTTACATGTTCAGCCATGAACTCACTGAATGGCGGTGCAGGCTCGAAGGGCCGAATGGCCTACTCCTGCACCGATTTTCGATGTGTCTATGTTTCTATCTCGGAGGATGTTGAAGATGAAGGAGATTACAAAGCCATAAGGTGGCCAACCGTTCACTACCTACTTACATTCCGTGATAGAAAGACTTTGCATCTCAGCACCGGGAGAGTTTTCTCACAAGTTGACTTCTTGGCACTGGCCTATCCCAGGACAGAGATGGTTGTACGGGCAGCAGCTTTATCCAATAGCTCGCCTCTGAAGGATATGTCTTTGCATAGTGTCATGTATGCACCTGTGAGCATGCTCACGGGTTTGTGGAGCTGCTGCACTGTGAGTGACTTAGCCAGTCACGTGATTTAATAAAACCCCGGTTCATTGAGTTCAGTTCTCCACAATGAGGCGGGTTGTGAGCCTGGTGGATGAACTGATCGGGTTCAGTTTGATTGTTAAACCTTTGCTCATAAACCAGCTAGTTCTTTACAGCAAATGTGTAGCTGTGATTTCTTCAGCAAAGATCCAATGAAGCAAATACAATACAACTAAGATTTATTTTCTCCAATGGCATCGAGCAAATGAACCAATCCATATAATTACAGAAGGTATCTGAATTAAAATCTACTAAAGATATGAGACAGTACTCCAAAATACTCAAGTACAAGATGTCACCACATAGTGAACCAGCTGATTGAATTGTGTTTGACGAATGACATGAGCAAAGGAAAGAAAATTGGTCCAAGATTTACAGAGTAAAGTGTCAGTTGTGGCTCAGTGGGCAGCACCCTCGCCTCTCAGTCAGAAGGTTGTGGGTTCAAGTTCCTACTCCAGAGACTTGAGCACGTAAATCTAGGCTGACACTCCCAGTGCAGTGCTGAGGGAGTGCTGTACTGTCTTTCGGATGAAATATTAAACCGAGGCCCCGTCTGCCCTCTTGGGTGGATGTAAAAGATCCCATAGCACTATTCCGAAGAAGAGCAGAGGAGTTATCCCCGGTGTCCTGGGGCCAATATTTATCCCTCAATCAGCATAACAAAAAACAGATTATCTGGTCATTATCACATTGCTGTGTGTGGGAGCTTGCTGTGCGGAAATTGGTTGCTGCGTTTCCCACATTACAACAGTGACTACACTCCAAAAGTACTTCATTGTCTGTAAAGCGCTTTGAGACATCCAGTGGTTGTGAAAGGTGCTATATAAATGCAAGTCTTTCTTTCTTTTTAAAAAGATGCGAGATGAATTTTCCCCAGCTCATTAGAAATGAAGACAATCATACCCTCAATGTATTATTTTCCAGTAAAAAAAATTCTCATGCCACACGACAGGAGTGTGGAATTTGCAAGCAAAGGCCCTGAAACGCCGCTGGCAATAACAGATACAATTTGCTAGGTTTGTGTTGCCGATATGGACATCCTGAATACTGCTTCAGCAAACTATGTACCCAGAGAAATGTCAAAAACAAAAAGAGGGTATGATTATCAGGAACTCGTAGTAGATATGGATAGATGGAGAACTGTCTCCCAGAGATGGTTGCGGGCGGAGGATTCCCGTGGGCGGATGCCTCTGACCGAATTTTTTTTTACAAAAGTACCTGGTGGTCCCGGAGGAACGTAGACGTGCGCTCCGAGACCGAGCTGCGCAGCCCAGCGTAAGGGGGCCGCGTATCCCAGGAGCGTGTATGCAGCCCGGGATCACATGGGCCGGACCAACCAATGAAAATGGCGTCTCCTCTTTCACAATAATGGTCAGTTCCCAAAAACACACAAACATTTTAAATAAATAAGGAAAACACTTCACGTATTTAAAATTAATTAAAATTGAATTTAATGAAATGTTTTAGACAAAAATTATTTCAAATTTTTTTTTAAAATATGTTTTGATTGGGGTAAAAATAAACTTATCTTAATCGACAAGATTTTTAATATAAAAATTATTGCTAACTTTATTTTTCTATATTTTAAAACTCTTACGCTGATAAACAAGTCCTTACACTTGCTTTTACCAGGTATAAGAGTTTGAAGGACATTCGCTGGGCAGGAGTTGGGCACATAGCCCAAATCCCCGCCCACGGAGGCCCTTCTCCCGTGGACACGCACGATCTCTCACAAGACATGTTGACAGTTTGCAAGTGCCGGGTGGTATGTAATAATAACTCGATAGACTGTAATACTGTAAACTAACACAGGTACAAACCTGGCTCTGCTTTATTCGGGCCCAATGTGATTACATTACATGATGGCTTGCCTTTTATACCTGGACACACGTGCGTACAGCCCAATGACCTCCGACAGTGGCTCCACCTGGTGGCTAGTAACCCCAAGCATACATACATGACAATATCCCCCTTTAAGATATTAGTAACAGTCTTTTTACAAATTGAGACGGTCTGGGGCTTTCCGCTCCCGAGTTGATCGTCTCAGTTCAACGCCAGCCTTGGGTGAGCGTTTAGAGTCTGTTATGACTGGGGGCTGGGGCCGATCTGATGGGAGTGGCAATGATCATGTCAGGGATTGAAAGTCCAGATTCATTGCTGACAGCGGAGTCCTCTGATGACTGAGGGTAGGTTGGTTGGTCACTGATTGTGTCTTCCTCAGACTGTTCCGGTCCATCCGTGTGCCACAGCTTTATCTGATCGACACGTTTGCCCATTCTTGAGCTTGACGATAAACACTCTGTTACCCTCCTTGGCTGTAACAGTACCGGCGATCCACTTGGGACCTTGACCATAATTCAGTACATACACAGGATCGTTAACAGAAATGTCACGTGACACAGCAGCGCGATCATGATTCCACTGCTGACTTATTTGTCTGTATTCAACATGATCGGTCAAGTCAGGTTGGACAAGAGAGAGCTTGGTCTTGAGACCTCTCTTCATCAATAGTTCAGCAGGGGGACCTTGTGGGGTCTTGTCCTGTAACTAAGCAATATGCATGACAAGTGAATCTGCAGTGACCTTGAGTTACATGTTTCATACTCTGCTTGATGGTTTGGACCACACGCTCTGCTTGACCATTAGATGCGGGTTTGAATGGTGCTGACCTCACATGTTTAATACCATTGAGTTTCATGAACTCTTGAAACTTCCAGACTGGTGAAGCAAGATCCGTTGTCGCTTATAACGATGTCGGGCAGACCATGAGTGGCAAACATGACACGAAGGCTCTCAATGGTAGCTGTGGATGTGCTGGATCACATGATTATACTCTCTATCCACTTGGAATATGCATCCACCACAACTAAAAACATCTTTCCCAGGAAGGGATCTGCAAAGTCGATGTGGATCCTGGACCATGGTTTAGATGGCCACGACCACAGACACAGCGGCGATTCTGCTGGTGCTTTACTTAGCTGCATGCAAGTGTTGCACTGATGCACACATGATTCCAGATCAGAGTCAATTCCAGGCCACCATACATGAGTCCTGGCAATGGCTTTCATCATGACAATACCGGGATGAGTGCTGTGTAGATTATGTACAAATTTATCTCCGCCTTTCTTAGGCATAACAACACGATTACCTCACAGTAAACAATCTGACTAAATGGATAGTTCGTCTTTGCGATGATTGTAAGGTTTGGTCTCATCGCCCATTTGCTTGGGTCTGGCAGACCAATCACCACTAAGGACACAATGTTTCACAACTGATAATATCGGGTCCTGGCTGGTCCAGGTCTTAACTTGTTGAGCCGTGACAGGGGTTCCTTCACTTTCAAAAGCATCCATGACTAACAGTAGGTCTGCAGGTTGTGGCATCTCCACCTCCGGTGTGGGCAATGGCAGACGGCTCAGTGCATCGGCACAATTCTCGGTGCCAGGTCTGTGGCAAATGACATAATCGTAGGCAGATAATGTCAGCGCCCAACTCTGGATGCGGGACGATGCATTGATATTTATACCTTTGTTTTCCAAAAACAATGAAATGAGTGGCTTGTGATCTGTTTCCAAGAGGTACTGATGCATCTTTTTAACCCCATACACATAGGCTAATGCTTCTTTTTCTACCATGCTGTAGGCTCTTTCCGCCTTTGACAAACGTTTAGAAGCATACGCAACAGGTTGTAGTTTACCCGACTCATTAGCTTGTTGGAGCACGCAACCAACTCCATATGACGAAGCATCACAGGCCAATACTAGATGCTTACACGGATCATAATGTACCAGCAGCTTGTTAGAGCAAAGCAGATTAGTAGCTTTCTCAAAAGCTCTATCTTGAGACGCACCCCAAACCCAGTTGTTGCCTTTTCTTAGCAGCATGTGCAGTGGCTCTAATGAAGTGCTCAATCTAGCTGGAAATTACCGAAGTAGTTGAGTAGACCAAGGACCGAACGCAGCTCCTGAGGTTTGGGTGCATTTTTGATGGTCTTGGTTTTCGAGTCCATAGGCCTGATGCCTTCAGCAGCAATTTTCCTCCCCAGGAATTCAACTTCCGGTGCCATGAAGACGCACTTCAAACATTTCAGTCTGAGTCCCACTTTGTCCAGACGATGTAGAACCTCTTCCAGGTTGTTCAGATGTTCAGCGATGTCACGACCTGTGACCAGGATGTCATCTTGGAACACGATGGTTCTAAGAACGGACTTCAGTAGACTCTCCATGTTCCTCTGAAATATGGCTGTAGCCGAGCGAATTCCGAAAGGACACCTGTTGTAGATAAACAGTCCTTTATGAGTGTTGATGCAGGTAAGTTTCTTCGATGTCTCGACCAGCTCCTGTGTCATGTAGGCCGACGTCAGATCCAGTTTAGTGAACGACTTCCCCCCCCCCAGCTAGCATTGCAAACAGATCATCAGCCTTCAGTAACGGGTATTGACCCTGTTTTGAAAATCGGTTGATCGTAACCTTGTAGTCTCCACAAAACATGACAGTGCCATCACTCTTCAACACAGGAACAATGGGGTTGGCCCATTCGTTAAATTCGATCGGTGATATGATCCCTTCACACTGGAGTCTGTCCAGTTCAATTTCGACCTTCTCCCTCATCATGTATGGAGCCGCCCGAGCTTTATGATGGGCGGGTCTTGCATCTGAGTCCACGTGGATCTGCACCTTGGCTCCCGTGAAGTTGCCAATGCCTGGTTCAAACAGCGAGGGGAACTTGCTCAGCACTTGAGCACATGGAGTATCCTCCTCCAACGACAATGCTTTGATATCGTTCTAATTCCATTTGATTTTTTCTAGCCAATTCCTACCGAACAGCATTGGACCATTGCCTGGAACAAACCATAATGGTAAATCATGAACCGTAGCATCATACTGCACTGCCAATCACCGTCATGAGTTCTGTAGTGTACGTACGCAACTTGGCATTGACTGGACTCAGCTTAGGCCTCACAGCCTTAGTATCCCACAGCTTGTCAAATGTCCTCTGGCTCATTATTGATTGACTCGCACCCGTGTCCAATTCCATCGGTACCGGCACACCGTTAAGTTTCACATTAATCATTGGCTCTTTGTTCGGAACGAATACAGTCCGTACACTTCCTCCTCTGGTATCTCAGATTGCATATCTAGATCCGCGCTATACTGGTCATCATCCTCCACGTGGTGTGTCGCAGCACGCTTGCTCAGTTGTGGACACATGCGCTGGAGATGCCCCAGTCCTGAACAGCCTTTACAAATGTACTTTTTAAACCGACAATGATGAGGCCGATGATTGCCCCCACAACGGCAACACGGTGAAATCGGATTCATTCCTGTTGGCGGACTTTGGGCAGCCACAGGTTTCGCGTACACAGTCGAGTAGGCCCTGCCAAACGACGATACGATCTTGTTTACAGTACTTGCCGAGTTCTGATTTTTCGATGATATCTGCTTTAGGTTTTTGTCCGTCGTCATGCATGCCTGGGCAATCATGATGGCCTTGCTCAAATCCAGCGTCTCCGCCGCCAGTAGCTTACGCAGGATCACCTCGTGGTTGATGCTGATTACAAAGAAGTCCCAGAGCATGTTTTTGAACTTACACTGTCCAGATAGACGTCTTAGGTCGGCAATGAATTCCGACACATCCTGGCCCTCAGAACGAAAGTGCTTGTAGAATCGATACATGAAATGATGATGCCTTCTTCTGGTTTGAGATGGCCACGTACCAGAGCACACAATTGCTCATAGTCCTTGTCCATTGGACTTGCAGACGAGAGAAGATTCTTTATGAGTCTATAGATTTTCGGACCGCAAACCGTGAGGAAGACCGTCCTGCACCTAACTGCGTCAGTGGGTTCCTCCATTTCCTCCGAAGTACTGGTCCAGGTGAGCTACAAAATCGGCCCAGTCCTCTCCTGCCACGAATCTCTCCAGAATTCCAATTGTGCTAAGTTTTGCATGCGAAGGTTCTTACGTTACCTCGTCGCCAACTGTTATATATGTAATAACTCGATAGACTGAACACTGTAAACTAACACAGGTACAAACCTGGCTCTGCTTTATTCAGGTCCAAAGTGCTTACATTACCTGATGACTTGCCTTTTATACCTGGGCTGCACACAGGTGCGTACAGCCCAATGACAGTGGCGCCACCTGGTGGCTAGTAACCCCACATACATGACACCGGGTTTTGCATGTGCTTCACGCATCGAGACCTGCACTTGTGGGGCCTCTTCGGGCACGTGTGCACATTGTACACACCCATAGAGACTGTGACTTTAGGCCCCCTGAATGCACAAGAAATGAATAAATGTTTCTGTTTTATATGACATGGGTCCACATTGCAATGTTTCTGTACAACATAGCTCAAGAATTTGGCTTTAAGTGACCTTAAAACTAGATTGGACTAACACTCAAATTCCATTTAGGAAATTTTAAAATGATGGGGTGCCTTCATAGATTACAAATATGACGTCATCAGTCAAGGTAGAAATTTCAACAGTGCAGTACAGAAGCAATACAATAGAATCAATGAAAGCAATTAATTAAAGCGAATATTTTCTGACTCCAACTAATTCTGCCCTTCTTTCTACAGTGTTTACTTAATGCAAAAAGTGTCAGCTGTGGCTCAGTGGACAGCACTCTCGCCTCTGAGTCAGAAGGTTGTGGGTTCAAGCCCCACTTCAGAGACTTGAGCACAAAAATCTAGGCTGACACTCACAGTGCTGAGGGAGTGCTGCACTGTCGGAGGTGCTGTTGGATGGGATGTGATGTTAAATCCAGGCCCTGTCTGCCCTCTCAAGTGCATATAAAAGATCCCATGGCATTATTTTGAAGAAGAGCAGCAGAGTTATCCTGATGTCCTGGCCAATATTTATCCCTCAATCAGCATTAACAAGTGCAGGTGATCTGGTCATTATCACACATGGGAGCTTGCTGTGCGCAAATTGTCTGCCGCGTTTCCTACATTACAACACTGATCACACTTCAAAAGTACTTGATTGGCTGTGAAGCACTTTGGGATGTCGTGAAAGGCGCTATATAAATGCAAGTCTTTCTTACAAATAAATGGTGAAAAAATCAAGCTTGCTTGTTGAAAGAAATGCCTCTTTTTCAAACATCTTATAGTTTTATTCATTTTTTTTAGTTTAGTTTAAAGTTTTCACTGTAATATTTGGTAAAGTACAATCAACTGGCAGGTATCTGGTTACCTTACAGAACTTATACAATGGGCTTCCTAAAATATGGCAAAGATTATGATAAAGATATTGTAATAACACAGGGATGTTACCAGTGCTCGAATATGGAACAATAAATTTCAACTGAGTGATTCTATGAGCGATATTGCAAATATACTGCCATCTATTGGGGGCAGCTCAGTGTTGGAGCCATTCTCCAATTTCTATCGAATACTCAGTGCCGGCTCAAGATAGATCAAGTTTAAATATGGCTTGGCCAGAGACCCATAGCAGTCTAGCTGTTGGACTTCCTTCCAACTCTCAGCACTTTACAACGTAGTCTCCAATCACAATCAAAACATTTTCAAGCACAATAATCCTCAGAGTTTCTCATCCAGTAAGGGTCTCGCCAAAGCACCCTGTATGATATTATGAATATTCACTTATTTCCCTTTGCATCCATCTTTTAAGCAGTCAATGGAGGAAAACTCTACCTACCTGGTAAATGACTGTTTTATATGCAACTGAATTTCAAATCCACTGTTAGTAAGCCATGAAGGCATCCTCTATGGTCTGGGATACCAAGGTCCTCTCTTGCCTATATCTCCAAATCTGGTTTCCTATTTACTTCAGGAAACAAACACCCATAAATATTTTACCAAATACCTTTATACTTTTTCCTAATTTGTTCCTGGGATGTGGGTGTCGCTGGCAAGGCCGGCATTTATTGCCCATCCCTAATTGCCCCTTGAGAAGGTGGTGGTGAGCCGCCTTCTTGAACCGCTGCAGTCCGTGTGGTGAAGGTGCTCCCACAGTGCTGTTAGGGAGGGAGTTCCAGGATTGTGACCCAGCGACGATGAAGGAACGGCCGATATATTTCCAAGTCGGGATGGTGTGTGACTGGGAGGGGAACGTGGAGGGGGTGGTGTTCCCATGCACCTGCTGCCCTTGTCCTTCTAGGTGGTAGAGGTCGCGGGTTTGGGAGGTGCTGCCGAAGAAGCCTTGGCGAGTTGCTGCAGTGCATCTTGTAGATGGTACACACTGCAGCCACGGTGCGCCGGTGGTGGAGGGAGTGAGTGTTGAAGGTGGTGGATGGGGAGCTGATCAAGCGGGCTGCTTTGTCCTGGATACCTATTACAAGTATTCAGCCATTATATTTACTTTGAGAGAGACTGTTTCCTCCTGTAATGAAAGAAAAGAGCATCATCTCAAACGTTCTGATGAAGGGCTCATGCAAACATGATCTCTCCTCTCTCTGAGGTGCCGTGTAGCTGTTTTGTACCATAATATTTTCGGGCCCTTAGTCAGATATTTCTCTCATGCACAGCACCAAGCAAGCCCCCATTCACCATGAACAGGAGTACGCCCAATATCTGGTAATATAACAAGCCCAGGATACGAACAGAATTCATCCTCACTGAACTCACTATGTCACAATCCATCGAATGATCTCTTACACACTCAGAAAATGGCACAATCATTGCTCCAGTAGACCATGGAGAGAGAGAAAGAGACAGAGAGAGAAAGAAAGAGAGAGAGAAAGAAAGAGAGAGAGAGAGAGAGAGAGAAAGAAAGCGAGAGAGAAAGAAAGAGAGAGAAAGAAAGAAAGAGAGAGCGAGAGAGAAAGAGAGAGAGAGAACGCAAGAAGGAGAGAAAGAGAGAGAGAGAGAGAGAG
Organism: Pristiophorus japonicus; assembly: GCF_044704955.1. Taxonomy (NCBI): domain Eukaryota; kingdom Metazoa; phylum Chordata; class Chondrichthyes; family Pristiophoridae; genus Pristiophorus; species Pristiophorus japonicus. Next base: position 3,068,542 of record NC_091990.1, on the reverse strand, counting down.
AGAAAGAGAGAGAGAGAAAGAGAGAAAGAGAGAGAGAGAAAGAGAGAAAGAAAGAGAGAGAGAGAGAGAGAAAGACTGAGAGAAAAAGAGAGAGAAAGAGAGAGAGAAAAAGAGAGAGAGAGAGAGTGAGAGAGAGAGAGAAAGAGAGAAGTGAAAGAAAGACTTGCATTTATATAGCGCCTTTCACGACCACCAGACGTCCCAAAGCGCTTTACAGCCAATGAAGTACTTTTTGGAGTGTAGTCACTGTTGTAATGTGGGAAACGTGGCAGCCAATTTGCGCACAGCAAGCTCCCACAAACAGCAACGTGATAATGACCAGATAATCTGTGTTAGTGAGGTTGATTGAGGGATAAATATTGGCCAGGACACCGGGGATAACTCCCCTGCTCTTCTTCGAAATAGTGCCACGGGATCTTTTACGTCCACCTGAGAGAGCAGACAGGGCCTCGGTTTCATCCGAAAGGCAGCACCTCCGACAGTGCAGCACTCCCTCAGCACTGCACTGGGAGTGTCAGCTAAGATTTATGTGCTCAAGTCTCTGGAGTGGGGCTTGAACCCACAACCTTCTGACAAACTACACGATAGGTTTATTAACAATAAAATGCATTAGCAAAATCAGACTGCAGTAGGTTACTGAACATATCTTTTCTTCCTTGAATATTGAAAATAATAAACAGCTGTGATCCTTCAGGTTCCTTGGCTCCACACTTGGTCGAACTCTGTCCTACTGCACGGACAGTTACTCTCACCTGTCTGCAGGAAGGCAGGTCTGGGACTATTTTGAAAAAGTAGAGAATCAAATGCACGTAGGAGCATGCTGTGATTTCCAAACCTTGATACTGGGGATGAGAAACTTTAGTTATGAGGGGAGACTTGAGTTACTGGGACTATTCTCACTGAGCTGAGTAGGCTAAGAGGCGATGTAACAGTGGTTTCTGAAATTATAAAGGGTTTTGATACAGTGAATACTGAAAGTATTGACTTATTATACAATACAAGATCTACAATAGCCTGTTCCCTGGTTGGTTCCATGATGTATTGTCCCGAATGCATTCCATGAACTCATTCTCCAGACTAGCTTTACCAATTTGATTTGTCCAGTCTATATGAAGATTATTGCATGACCTTTGTTACAAGCTCCTACTATTTCTTGATTAATATTCTGTCCAACGGTCTAGCTACTGTTAGGGAGCCTATATACTACTCCCACCAGTGTTTTCTGCTCCTTGTTATTCCTTATCTCCATCGAATGGAACAATGCGCCCTGTAATGTTCCTTTCGGCGGGCGGCCCCTTGTGACACCCACTCGAATAACCGCGTGCGTGGTTTTTGCAATTAGAACGCCTTGTGTGGCACACAGCTAAACGGGAACGTTGGTATGGAATATTTTACCACAGGGAGCCGTTGAAGCAAAGACCATTGCACCTTTTAAATGGAAAGTGGATAAATATTTAAAGCAGATGATGATACAGGGCTATAGGGATTGAGGAGGGCAGCGAGATTAGTAACGCATTGCATAATGTCAGCATAATCACAATGACTTAATGATTTATTTCCATGCTGTAAATGTCTAAGATTCATACATCTGATAATCAGATGAACCCAAGTAACCTAATAACACTCATCAATAAAGGCTTTATTGAGCTCGCTGACCTACATTGGCTCTCGGTTAAGCAATGCTGTGATTTCAAAATTCTTATCCTTGTTTACAAATCCCTCCATGGCCCTCGCCCCTCCCTATCTCTGTAATCTCCTCCAGCCCCACAAACCCCCCGAGATGTCTGCGCTCCTCTAATTCTGCCGTCCTGAGCATCCCTGATTATAATCGCTCAACCATCGGTGGCCGTGCCTTCAGCTGCCTGGGCCCCAAGCTCTGGATCTCCCTCCCTAAACCTCTCCGCCTCTCTACCTCTATTTCCTCCTTCAAGACGCTCCTTAATACATACCTTTTGGTTACCTGCGCTAATTTCTACTTATGCGGCTCTGTGTCAAATTTTTTATCTCATAACACTCCTGTGGAGCGCCTTGAGATGTTTGACTATGTTAAAGGCGCTATATAAATACAGGTTGTTGTTAACATGAGTACAAACAAAGCTGTAAACTGTGTCAGTATTGAAGGGAAAAGAAAGTGAAATAGTGCATCTTGTGGGTTTAAGAATTAGGAGCAGGAGTCGGCCATTCGGCCCCTCTAGCCTGCTCCACCATTCAATAAGATCACGGCTGATCTTCGACCTCAACTCCACTTTCCCGCCCGATCCCCATATCCCTCGATTCCCCTAGAGTCCTAAAATCTATCGATCTCAGCCTTGAATATACTCACTGACTCAGCATCCACAGCCCTCTGGGCAGAGAATTCCAAAGATTTACCATCCTCTGAGTGAAGAAACTTCTCCTTATCTCCTTATCTCCTAAATAGCCGCCCCCTTATCCTGAGACTGTGACCCCAGGGTTTATTGGCTCTAAGAACTATGCTCAAGGTTTGAGTCAAATGGATAAAATTTTTCTCCAAATTCAAATTCTAAAACAAGGTAACAAGATGTTTCAGGATTCTTTTGACCATTTCTTACACAGGAAGGGTTTGAAAATTAAAAATAAAGCCTATTCCGAACAAGTTATAAAAAGTAACCTAGATACAAGAAGGTTAATATGCTAAGTTGGACTGGAGATTAAACAATAAGCATCTTCATTAACTTACCTAAATAAGTTACCTAAAGAGCACCTCACACCCAGGGTATGGTAGCACAGTGGTTATGTTATTGGACGAGTAATCCTGAGGTCTACGCTAATTAGCCAGAGACAGGAGTTCAAATCCCACCATGGTAGCTGGGGAATTTAAATTCAGTTAATTAAATAAATCTGGAACAAAAAGCTAGTGTCAGTAATAGTAACCATGGAATGACTGGATTGTTGTAAAAACCCAACTGATTCACTAATGTCCTTTAGGGAAGGAAATCTGCTGCCCTTACCCTGTCTGGCCAATATATGACTCCAGACCCACAGCAATGAGGTTGACTCTGAAATGGTATTTCACCACCACCTACTCAAGGGCAATTAGGGATGGGCAATAAATGCTGGCCTTGCCAGTGATGCCCACATCCCAGGAATGAAGTTTTGTTTTAAACCCATTGTCCTTTGACCTCTGTCTGTCTGTGAAGAAAGAGAATAAAAAGACTGAAATGGAGAAAGTAAAGGACATGCTTTTTTAAAATCAGCAAGCCTGCCAGGGCAGTAAAATATTGTATATAATATATACAAAAGCAAAATACTGCAGATGCTGGAATCTGGAATAAAAACAGAAAATGCTGTAAATCTCAGCGGGTCGGGCAGCGTCTGTGGAGAGGAAGCAGAGTTAACGTTTCGGGTCAATGACCCTTCGTCAGAACTGGAGAGTGTTCAGAAAGAACGGATTGTTAACCAGCACTGAAAGGGGGAGGGGAAGAAAGAACAAAAGGGAAGGTCTGTGATAGGGTGGAAGACAGGAGAGATTAGAGAGACAAAAGGGATGATGGGCCGAATTCAAATGGTAATGGCAAGAGTTAGAGAAACATTAGTCAAATAAAATGTTGTTAAAGTTAAAACTGTGAACACCTTTCCTGAGGTAAAAAGGTTAGAAATATTAAACAATAGCAAGAAGACCTCGCTTATGTTAAATAAAATGAACATAAGAAATAGGAGCAGGCGTCGGCCATACAGCCCCTCGAGCCTGCTCCACCATTCAATAAGATCATGGCTGATCTGATCCCCATAACCCTTCACTCTCTTATCGTTCCAAAATCTGTCTATCGCCACCTTAAATATGTTCAATGTCCCAGCCTCCACAGCTCTCTGGGGCAGAGAATTCCACAGATTTACAACCCTCTGAGAGAAGAAATTCCTCCTCATCTCAGTTTTAAATGGGCGGCCCCTTATTCTGAGACTGTGACCCCTAGTTTTAGTTTCCCCTATGTGTGGAAACATCCTCTCTGCATCCACCTTGTCGAGCCCCCTCATAATTTTTTATGTTTCAATAAGATCACCTCTCATTCTTCTGAACTCCAATGAGTATAGGCCCAACCTACTCAACCTTTCTTCATAAGTTAACCCCCTCATCTCAGGATCAACCTCGTGAACCTTCTCTGAACTGCCTCCAATGCAAGTATATCCTTCCTTAAATACGGAGACCAAAACTGTACGCAGTACTCCAGGTGTGGTCTCACCAATACCCTGTACAGTTGTAGCAGGACTTCTCTGCTTTTATACTCTATCCCCCTTGCAATAAAGGCCAACATTCCATTGGCCTTCCTGATCACTTGCTGTACCTGCATACTAACTTTTTGTGTTTCATGTACAAGGACCCCCAGGTCCCTCTATACCGCAGCATTTTTTAATTTTTCTCCAGTTAAATAATAATTTGCTTCTTTATTTTTTCTGTCAAAGTGGATAACCTCACATTTTCCCACGTTATATTCCATCTGCCAAATTTTTGCCCACTCACTTAGCCTGTCTATATCCCTTTGCAGATTTTTTGTGTCCTCCTCACAATTTGCTTTCCCACCCATCTTTGTATCATCAGCAAACTTGGCTACATTACACTCAGTCCCTTCATCCAAGTCATTGATATAGATTGTAAATAGTTGAGGCCCCAGCACTAATCCCTGTGGCCACCCCACTAGTTACTGTTTGCCAACCAGAAAATGACCCATTTATCCCGACTCTCTGTTTTCTGTTAGTTAGCCAATCCTCTATTCAAGCCAATATATTACCCACTACCCCATGAACTTTTATCTTGTGCAATAACCTTTTATGTGGCACCTTATCGAATGTCTTCTGGAAATCCAAATACACCACATCCACTGGTTCCGCCTGATTCACCCTACTCGTTACATCCTCAAGGAACTCCAGCAAATTTGTCAAACATGATTTCCCTTTCATAAAACCATGCTGACTCTGCTTGACTGAATTATGCTTTTTCATATGTCCTGCTACTGCTTACTTAATAATGGATTCCAGCATTTTCCCAACCACAGATGTTCGGTTAACTGGTCTATAGTTTCCTGCTTTCTGTCTGCCTCCTTTTTTAAATAGGGTATTACATTTGCGGTTTTCCAATCTGCTGGGACCTCCCCAGAATCCCAGGAATTTTCTATCTCTGCAGGCACTTCTTTTAAGACCCTAGGATGCAAGCCATCAAGTCCAGGGGACTTGTCCATCTTTAGTCCCATTATTTTACCTAGTACTTCTTCTTTAGTGATCGTGATTGTTTTAAAATCCTCCCTCCCTGTAGCCCATTATTGTGATGATTTTAGTGTCTTCTACCGTGAAGACTGATACAAAATATTTGTTCAAAGTCTTTGTCATTTCCCTGCTCCCCATTATTAATTCCCCAGTCTCTTCCTCTAAGGGATCAACATTTACTTTAGCCACTCTATGTACCCGTAGAAACTCTTACTATCTGTTTTTATATTTCTTGCGTATTTTACTTTCACAAGTTAAGTTATACTGGTTGAACTAAGTGAATCTGTTCAGAACTATTGCTCTGTATGTTTATATTTCTGTTAAATACAGCAGCTTAATGACTCACCAAATGTTTGCTTTGAGAAGATTTAAGTTATACACATGTGAAAGTCATTAATATTCGGTTCAGTTCAAAAGCGGTGTTATGTGGCACTCGAGTCACAGTCTTGCACAAGTGAATTATGGGCTGGATTTTCGGGTTGTTTGCGACCGAGTTTTTGCCGGAAAATGGGGCGGTGCGCTGTTTTGTGTCCAGGCGCGATCCTTGGGTCGTTTTTTGCGGTGCTGCTTCGAAACATCGCCGGGGAGAACCGCGTCGGGTGTACAACGGCTCGCTCACAAGTTTCAACAATCACCCGACCCGTACGCCGCAAAACGTGCCCCACGATGACCGCCAGAAAAACACCGCACTCCCGCCCTGCCAGTGGCGGTGAGTTGGATAAACCGCAAAAAAGGTAAATTGTGATGTTTATTTGTTTATATTTTTGCAGCGATTTGTGCGGTAAGGATATTGGCAATATTTTTTGAATGTTTTGTGAATTGTTTTTTTTCCCCCTCCCAAGGCCTCTCTCGGAGCGCTCCTGACCGCGCACTAACATCAGCGAGGTTCCTGTTTTTACGCCGCTAAAGTTGTACAACGCCTCCCTTTGCGGTGCGCCCCTGGGGCAGGGTCCAGATGGCAAATGTTGCTCCACACAGCACAAACGTTAAATTTCACACCCCGCCTCCATTTTTGCCCCGAAAACAGCAAAGCCAAAATCCCAGCCCAATGGGTGGAGTGAATCAACTCCCATAAAAATGAGATGTGCAGACCGCTTACAGAAGGGAGTGACGTCACTGAAGCCGAGAAGATATCTGCAGGAAACCTTGTAACAGTGCAGTTAGTTCTAACAATGTTGGCAGCCTCCTTTTATTTAAACCCAGGGGAGTGTAATTTGAGGACGCTGATGATGGCTTTGTGCAAACCAGCTGCAAACCTCTGTTACTCCAGCACATGGCTCCATACTCAGGAGCATTACCGTGGAACTTGAGCAACGGCAACGTTTGGATTGCCCGAAGGTGGGGCTTTCTCTGTGGCCGTCTGAAGGGTGAGGCTGCGTGCTTTCCGTAAAGAACTTTCTTTGATGGTGTCCAATCTCTATCTCAATATTTACTGGACATTAATCATCACAGAATCATAGAATTGGCATCATACATGAGAGAAGGAGGCCATTCGGCCCATCGAGTCTGCGCCGACTCTCTCTCGATGAGCAATCCAGTCAGTCCCCCTGCCCTGCTCTTTCCCTATATCCCAGCAATTTATTCTCTTTCAAGGATTTACGCAGTCCCCTTTTGAAGGCTACTATTGAATCTGTATCCCCCGCCCTCTCAGGCAGCGCATTCCAAATCCTAACCATTTGCTGCCTAAAAAAGTTTTTTCTCATGTTGCCTCGGGTTCTTTTGCCAATCACCTCGGGGGCCGAGTTTGGTCAAGGCCCCGGCCCGCCCAAGTGCTGCCGATGGCCACCGATGGCTGCCGAGGTACCGGGCCGTACTTGCCGGCCAAGTGCCGCCGAGGATGGAGTCGGGCTCACGGAGGGTCAAAGACCTAAAAATAAAAATCACCAACAAAAAAACATCTGAGGACCTTCAGGGGACCCCATCCAGGTAAGTCCCTGTAAAGAAGTAATTTAAAAACGTTCCACTTACCTTTTTTACAGGATCGTCACACTCACCATGAAGCAGCCTGCACGTAACGGTCCTCCGCTGACTCTCGCCAACTCCCGCCCACAACAATCCGGCATCTCGGCGGGCGGGAGGCTACCTGCGCGCATTGGCCGTCAGCGGGCGCTTCCTGGCAGCTCTTCCCTCCCGCCCGCGCCGGGCCATGACAAAAGTGGCACTGGGTGGTTCGAGCAGGGGAATATCGGCGGCAGTGGGCGGTAAGGCCATCAACGCCGCCCCCTTAAAGCTGTGTCCTCTGCTTATCGACCCTTCAGCCATTGGGAACAGTTTCTCTTCATCTCCTCTGTCTAACCCCTTCATGATTTTAAACACCTCCACTAAATCTCCTCTTAGCCCTCTCTGCTCCAAGGAGAACAATTAGACTGAAATGATTGTACAGCAGAATGTAAGAATTGGTGAATGTTTAATTTCAGCCTTTGTCAATCTAAAAACTGTAACCCTCTTTTATGTTTTGTGCTTCTTGTAGTCTTCAAAGAGTTTAGAGTTGGCTTCTAAGGGATTCGACAAAGGTTACAATGTGGATCATTACAGTGTAAATGGTTTCTGCCAGAAAGTACAGGTTTTCAACCCAGTAACCCGTTAAAGCTGATGTTTTGTGTAGAGAATGTCACTGCAAGTGTGTAAAGATTCAACAACATTTAGATCGATAAAATGCCCTTAGACAACAGACATTTAAGTCTGTATCGCTGGAAGAATTAAAATTCTAGTAAAATAGTTACAGTGCTATAGGTTACTGGTCAGTCCCGACAAGTTACAAATGTCCTTTTAGTCAGTTGCATGTCTGACATATATAAATTTGTCATAAAAATTGAATTTGAAGAGAAGCAAAAACTAAGTGGGTGGAGCTAATTTTCATGTGTCGATTTAAGCCAGTGCTAAATGGTTCAGAATGAATGCCAAATCTCACCAGAGTTTCACTCAATTTTCATGGGACAGGCATAATTATTTAAAAAAAAGAAATACTTGCATTTATATAGTGCTTTTGTGACCTCCGGATGCTCCAAAGCGCTTTACAGCTAATGAACTACATTTCGGAGTGTAGTCACTGTTATAATGTGGGAAACGCGGCAGCCAATTTGCGCACAGCAAGCTCCCACACACACCAATGTGATAATGGCCAGATAATCTGTTTCAGTGATGTTGATTGAGGGATAAATATTGGCCCCAGGGAGAACTCCCCTGCTCTTCTTCAAAATAGTGCCATGGGATCTTTTACATCCACCTGAGAGAGCAGACAGGGCCTCAGTTTAATGTCTCATCTGAAAGACAGCACCTCCAACAGTGCAGCACTCAGAGTGTCAGCCTAGATTTTTGCACTCAGATCTCTGGAGTGGGACTTGAACCCACAACCTTCTGACTCAAGAGGTGTGAGTGCTACCCACTGAGCCACAGCTGACATGTCTCCAGGTTATGGAATGTATGGTGCGTGCCATAGACTTTCCAGTATGCACCCCAAGGGTTAAAGGGTTCATTGAGTGCCCTGTGGCCTATTATTATAGATACTTTGTGCACAAGATAAAGTTTTCGTTCATCAAAGGTGCATTTTTGCCTATAGGAACTAACTTTTCCATTAAGCGTAAGCAATTCAATCTGGAGAGAGTTTTGTAACCACAGTGTTCCAACAGATTGTCTTTGCTGTACTTATCCCTATGACCTTCAATTCCATTCTTAACCAAATATTTGGAGGCCAAATGACCGACATGTATTTTACTCCAGGAATGAACTCTACCTCATAAACAAGAATTAAGACAATTGTTGGTTATGCTAATCGAGTTATTTATTAGCACAGATGTATCCCACAGCTGGCAGGCAAGTGTTCTGTAACTAATTCATTTCATTTTTTGAAGGGTCAATAACCAGAGGACACAGAGTTAACGTGATTGGCAAAAGAACCAAAGGTGACACGAGGGAAAATGTTTTTACGCAGCGAGAGGTTAGGATTGGAATGCACTGCCTGAGAGGGTGGTGGAGGCAGACTCAATAGTAGCCTTCAAAAGAGAATTGGATAAATACTTGAAGGGGAAATAATTGCTGGGATATGGGGAAAGAGCGGGGGAGGGGGACTGACTGGTTTGCTCTTCGACAGAGTGGGTGCGGACTCGATGGGCCGAATGGCCTCCTCCTGTGCTGTTCTGTTCTATGATTCTATGACTCTGGTACTTTTGTCTGTCATGAGATTGATGTGAGCATCATTTTTTTTTGTTTGCTTTGTGGATCTACAAAATAGAGCCATGCTAAAAATGAGCAATATTGACAAACCCTTCTGATTGTTGAAGCTGAGGTAAAACACTTCACAGATAGTGCTTTGCCCTTGAATCTCCAATTCACCTTCAGTCTCACAGCATTGTGCTAATCGCTGATTTCTTAACCGTGCTGCTACAAGATCAGCCTCGGTACTTTACTGGAATGAAATGACACCCAGCTCTTAGTTTTCTGTCATCTGACATTGTTATGTGTGCTGTATAGATAGTGGGGATTCTGTTCTGATGGCATTTAACAGTATCATTGCAAGCAGCTTTTCCAGAGTGACAGCTGCTATTTCACCAGCTATCACACTGTGCCAAGCAGTGAGAAGGACTCTCACACAGTGGCTTCGGCAATGAGCACAATCTATCTTCACTGCAACTTAATTACTGTGTAGTGAAATACAACACCTTCAATTAAGGCTGTAAAAAATGGCTTGAGTAATTTAAACTGGGCATTTATTATGGTAGTGTTTCACCCTCGCTGGAGAAAATCTGCTGTGTCAGATGTCCAAAGGCTGTTAGATGAAATTATCACAGCTTATTTCATTCTAATTCCCAGTGAAAATGAATACACATCACAGAGCCACCTCTAGATTCGCTACTAATTGACCCGAGTCCCATATTCTTTCTCCGAGAAGCTATAGGTCCAAAAATGTGGGAACTGTCACACTGCTATAGTAGAACAACTTGCATTTATATAGCGCCTTTAACATAGTGAAACGTCCTAAGGCACTTCACAGGAGGGTTAGCAAACAGCATTTGACACCGAACCACAGAAGGAGATATGTGAACAAAGGTCAAAGAGGTAGGTTTTAAGGAGCGTCTTAAAGGAACATAAGAACATAAGAAATCGGAGCAGAAGAAATAGGCCCCTCGAGCCTGCTCTGCCGTTTAATAAGATCATGGCTGATCCGATTGATCTGTTTGGATGCCTGCCGTGTATTGAAGATCATCTGAATATAATACTCATTGCAGCATAAATAAACCCTGCGATTTCCACCTCCGTAACGTCGCCCCTTGCCTCAGCTCATCTGCTGCTGAAGCCCTCATGCGTGCTTTTGTTACCTCTAGACTTGATTATTCCAACGCACTCGTGGCAGACCTCCCACATTCTACCCTCCGTAAATTTGTGGTCATCCAAAACTCGGCTGCCCATGTCCTAACTCGCACCCAGTCCCGCTCACCCATCACCCCCTGTGCTCACTGACCCGTGTCCTAACTCGCACCCAGTCCCGCTCACCCATCACCCCCCTGTGCTCACTGACCCGTGTCCTAACTCGCACCAAGTCCCGCTCACCCATCACCCCCCTGTGCTCGCTGCCCCGTGCCCTAACTCGCACCAAGTCCTGCTCACCCATCACCCCCCTGTGCTCGCTGCCCCGTGTCCTAACTCGCACCCAGTCCCGCTCACCCATCACCCCCCTGTGCTCGCTGCCCCGTGTCCTAACTCGCACCCAGTCCCGCTCACCCATCACCCCCTGTGCTCACTGCCCCATGTCCTAACTCGCACCAAGTCCCGCTCACCCATCACACCCTGTGCTCGCTGACCTACTCTGGCTCCTGGTTAAGCAACGCCTCGATTTCAAAATTCTCACCATGTTTACAAATCCCCCCATGGCCCTCGCCCCTCCCTATCTCTGTAATCTCCTCCAGCCCCACAACCCCTCAAGATGTCTGCACTCCTCTAATTCTGCGCTCCTGACCATCCCTGATTATAATCGCTCCACCATCGCTGGCCGTGCCTTCTGTTGCCTGGGCCCCAAGCTCTGGAACTCCCTCCCTAAACCTCTCCGCCTCTCTACCTCTTTCCTCCTTCAAGATGCTCCTTAAAACCGACCTCTTTGACCAAGCTTTTGGTCACCTGCGGTAATTTCTAATTATGCGGCTCGGTGTCAAATTTTAATCTCACAGTACTCCTGTGAAGCACCTTGGGACGTTTCACTACATTAAAGGTGCTATATAAATACAAGTTGTTGTTGTTGTTATAGATGGGTTGGAAAGGCATCTCCAAGATTTCCCCCCCCCCCGCCCCAAAAATTGGCCTGGGTCATTTATCTGTTTGTTTGCCTCTCCCAGGAGATCACATGGTCTGGGTGGGGTGGAGTGTATATGTTGTGATACACAAGGTATCGCAATTGTGTGGGACAGGCTGGATGGACCAGAGAGACATAGAAACACAGAAATCTCCAGCGCAGAAGGAGGCCATTCCGGCCCATCGTGTCTGTACCGGCCGACAAAGAGCCACACGGCCCTCGGTCAGCGGCCCTGAAGGTTACATATAAACCTGTGAGCAATGACGGAAAGGCAAAGAGCACCCAGCCCACCCCACACAATTGCGACACCCCTTATACTGAAACATTCTACACTCCACCCCAACCGGAGCCATGTGATCCCCTGGGAGAGGCAAAAACCAGATCAAAACCCAGGCCAATTTAGGGAGAAAAAATGTGGGAAAATTCCTCTCCGACCCATCCAGGCGATCGACACTAGTCCAGGAGATCATCCTGGCCCCAGAGGGTCTCCACCTGCCCATCATTGCTCGTACGTTCAGATATTAAACGTCAGCAGGGGGCCACTTGCTTGTGATCGTGATGGAACATTAAATCCCAACCCCAGAGTTTTCCAACTCTGAATCTGAGCTTTAGCTGAGATCCCACTGTTGCTCGGTACGGCTACTGAAGCAACTTGCAGAGCACACCAATCTCAGGAGTAGGAAAAATCTGGCATTTCAGAGCACTCTCCTGTTAACTGATCATAAGTGACTGTTGTAAAGTACCCCGTGGCTACAACTGTCCAATTACCCAGCTACAGGACGAGGTGTGGAGGGAGCCTCTTGCCCACTCAATGGGCCCAAGTTTCCACACGATAAAAAACGGGCGCCCCTCTGAGCTGGGCGCCCGTTTTTCGCGCCTAAAACGGCGCCGGAAAAAAACCTCGCGATTCTGGAGCGCCCTGCAGCTCCTTGTCTGTTTGGCGCGGTGCCCAGGGGGGGCGGAGCCTACACTCGCGCCGATTTTGTAAGTGGGAGGGGGCGGGTACTATTTAAATTAGTTTTTTTCCTGCCGGCAACCCTGCGCGTGCGCGTTGGAGCGTTCGCACATGCTCAGTGTGAAGGAAGCATTGGCACTCGGCCATTTTTGTAGTTCTTTGTAGCTGTTTAATTTTTGAACATTTTTTAATAAAAGCACATTGCCATCAGCACATCAGCACTGAGGCTTCCTGCAGTCTTCTCACTGTCTCCTTCCCCCCCCCGCGGGAACGTCTTCCTCCCCCACCCCTCTGCGGTCGGTCGGTCGGGCCCGCACTCCCTCCCTCCCTCCCTCCCTCCCGTCGTCGGGAACGAACGAACGAACTTGTGAGGCTGGCTGAAGCACTTTCACACAGGTAGGAAGATGGTTTATTTAATCTTTTCTTTGCTTATAAATGTTTATTCAGGTTGGATTTATTTGTATAATATTTGTATAAGTATAAATAAGGATTTATTATAGAATTTAATGAGTTCCCTCCCCCCCCCCACCTCGTTCTGGACGCCTAATTTGTAACCTGCGCCTGATTTTTTAATGTGTAGAACAGGTTTTTTCAGTTCTACAAAAATCTTCACTTGCTCCATTCTAAGTTAGTTTGGAGTACGTTTTCACTGTGGAAACTTTCAAATCAGGCGTCTGTGGCCGGAAAAAATTCTGTTCCAAAGTGAAACTGTTCTAACTGACTAGAACTGCAGAAAAAAAAATGTGGAGAATTGCGATTTCTAAGATAGTCCGTTCTCCACCAGTTGCTCCTAAAAATCAGGAGCAAATCATGTGGAAACTTGGGCCCAATGTGCTGTTGAACTGGGAACTGTTAGCCAAACAGTTCATCGCGATGAGGGAACTGGGAGACTACACACTTAAACAGCAGAGCACTCATTTGTTAAATGTTATAATAGTTTTCTAGCTTGCTTCTTTATTTCAAGGAGACAATCATTCCCTCCATCACCCTGCAATTAAAAATGCTTCTTATTTTAATCATTCCTGACTTTGCCATCCTTGATTAACATAAAAAAGGGCTCTGCCTTTTCTGACAGCCAGTCAGAGAGCATTGGTGGGTTGCTCACCAACAGGAGAAAAGCAGCCAATGGCAGCGAGACTGTGCATTCCATTTGCTGTGGGTCTTCTTCAGAATCGAGATTCAGAAAATCTTGTTTCTCAACCCAGAAAAAAGTATATTTTATAAAAAGTATATGAGTGGGAAAGCTGGTTGTGTAGAGGACACAGAGAGGCTGCAAAGAGATTTAGATAGGTTAAGCGAATGGGCTAAAGTTTGGCAGATGGAATACAATGTCGGAAAGTGTGAGGTCATCCACCTTGGGAATAAAAACAGTAAAAGGGAATATTATTTGAATGGGGAGAAATTACAACATGCTGAGGTGCAGAGGGACCTGGGGGTCCTTGTGCATGAAACTCTTTTAAGTCCTTGTGCATGAATCCCAAAAAGTTAATTTGCAGGTGCAGCAGGTAATCAGGAAGGCGAATGGAATGTTGGCCTTCATTGCGAGAGGGATGGAGTACAAAAGCAGGGAGGTCCTGCTGCAACTGTATAGGGTATTGGTGAGGCCGCACCTGGAGTACTGCGTGCAGTTTTGGTCACCTTACTTAAGGAAGGATATACTAGCTTTGTAGGGGGTACAGAGACAATTTACTAGACTGATTCCGGAGATGAGGGAGTTACCTTATGATGATAGATTGAGTAGACTGGGTCTTTACTCGTTGGAGTTCAGAAGGATGAGGGGTGATCTTATAGAAACATTTAAAATAATGAAAGGGATAGACAAGATAGAGGCAGAGAGGTTGTTTCCACTGGTAGGGGAGACTAGAACTAGGGGGCACAGCCTCAAAATACGGGGGAGCCAATTTAAAACCGAGTTGAGAAGGAATTTCTTCTCCCAGAGGGTTGTGAATCTGTGGAATTCTCTGCCCAAGGAAGCAGTTGAGGCTAGCTCATTGAATGTATTCAAGTCACAGATAGATAGATTTTTAACCAATAAGGGAATTAAGGGTTACAGGGAGCGGGCGGGTAAGTGGAGCTGAGCCCACGGCCAGATCAGCCATGATCTTGTTGAATGGCGGAGCAGGCTCGAGGGGCTAGATGTCCTACTCCTGTTCCTAATTCTTATGTTCTTATGTTCTAAACTGAAAATCACAAAAATAATGACATGAAAAAAGTATTTGCACAAAAGGAGTGGAGTTTTTTTTATTCATACATGCAATGTGGACGTCGCTGGCAAGGCCGGCATTTATTGCCCATCCCTAATTGCCCCTTGAGAAGGTGGTGGTGAGCCGCCTTCTTGAACCGCTGCAGTCCGTGTGGTGAAGGTGCTCCCATAGTGCTGTTAGGGAGGGAGTTCCAGGATTGTGACCCAGCGACGATGAAGGAACGGCCGATATATTTCCAAGTCGGGATGGTGTGTGACTGGGAGGGGAACGTGGAGGTGGTGGTGTTCCCATGCGCCTGCTGCCCTTGTCCTTCTAGGGGGTAGAGGTCGCGGGTTTGGGAGGTGCTGCCGAAGAAGCCTTGGCGAGTTGCTGCAGTGCATCTTGTAGATGGCACCATCATGTAGCATATTTGGGGACGAAGGACAGAGGGAGAGAGGGGGAGAGTGGGACAGAGAGAGAGAGTGGGACAGAGAGGGAGAGTGGGATGGAGGGAGAGAGGGGGAGAGTGGGACAGAGAGAGAGAGTGGGACAGAGAGGGAGAGTGGGATGGAGGGACAGAGGGGGAGAGTGGGACAGAGGGAGAGAGTGGGACAGAGGGAGAGAGTTGGACAGATGGAGAGAGAGAGCGGGATGGAGGGAGAGAGGGGGTAAGTGGGATGGAGGGGGAGAGTGGGATGGAGGGGGAGAGTGGGATGGAGGGGGAGAGTGGGATGGAGAGAGAGAGGGGAGAGTGGGATGGAGGGAGAGCGGGGGAGAGTGGGATGGAGGGAGAGAGGGGGAGAGTGGGATGGAGGGGGAGAGTGGGACGTGGGGGAGAGTGAGATGGAGGGGGAGAGTGGGATGGAGGGAGAGAGGGGGAGAGTGGGACGGAGGGAGAGAGGGGGAGATGGGGGAGAGTGGGATGGAGGGAGAGAGGGTGAGAGTGGGACTGAGGGAGAGAGGGGGAGAGTGGGACATGGGGGAGAGTGAGATGGAGTGGGATGGAGGGAGAAAGGTGGAGAGTGGTATGGAGGGAGAGAGGGGGAGAGTGGGATGGAGGGAGAGAGGGGGAGAGTGGGACGTGGGGGAGAGTGAGATGGAGGGGGAGAGTGGGATGGAGGGAGAGAGGGGGAGAGTGGGACGGAGGGAGAGAGGGGGAGAGTGGGGGAGAGTGGGACGGAGGGAGAGAGGGGGATAGTGGGACTGAGGGAGAGAGGGGGAGAGTGGGACGTGGGGGAGAGTGAGATGGAGGGGGAGAGTGGGATGGAGGGAGAGAGGGGGAGAGTGGTATGGAGGGAGAGAGGGGGAGAGTGGGATGCAGGGAGAGTGGGGGAGAGTGGGACGGAAGGAGAGAGGGGGAGAGTGGGACGGAGGGAGAGAGGGGGAGAGTGGGAGAGAGTGGGACGGAGGGAGGGAGGGGGTGGGGTGAGGGAGGGAGGGAGTAGGAGCAGACATTTTGTTCCTTTTTTACGCTCGGAAAATGGGGACAACGCGCATCAATTTCTATCTCTTTGCGTTGAATCCTGGGGAGTCATTTCAAGACATGAGTGATGACTGCACGTGTGAAACTCTCTAAAGTTAACAACTTGCATTTATATAGCACCTTTAACATTGTAAAATGTCCCAAGGTGCTTCACAAAAGCGTTATAAAACAAAACATTTGACACCGAGCCACATATTACGGCTCGGTCAAAGAGGTAGGTTTTAAGGAGCATCTTAAAGGAGGAAAGAGAGGTGGAGAGGTTTAGGGAGGGAGTTCCAGAGCTTGGGGCCCAGGCAGCTGAAGGCACGGCCATCGATGGTGGAGCGATTATAATCAGGGATGCTCAAGAGGGCAGAATTTGAGGAGCGTAAACATCTCGAGGGCTTGTGGGGCCGGAGGTGGTTACAGAGAGAGGGTGGGGCGAGGGCCATGGATGGATTTGTAAACAAGGATGAGAATTTTGAAATTGAGGCATTGCTTAACCAAGAGCCAATGTAGGTCAGCGAGCACAGGGGGTGATGGGTGAGCGGGGCTTGGTGCGAGTTAGGACACAGCTGCCCAGTGTTGGATCATCTCAAATTTAGGGAGGGTACAACGCGGGAGACTGGCCAGGAGTGCTTTGGAATAGTCATGTCTAGAGGTAACAAATGCATGGATGAGGGTTTCAGCAGCGGATGAACAGAGGCAGGGTGGAAGTGGGTGATGTTTGGGAGGTGGAAGTAGGCGGTCTTAGTTATGCTGTGGATATGTGGTCGAAAGCTCATTTTGGGGTCAAATATGATGCCTCGGTTGGGAACAGTCTGGTTCAGCCTCAGACAGATGCCAGGGAGAGGGATGGAGTCAGTGGCTGGGAACCGGAGTTTGTGGCGGAGGCCGAAAACAATGGCTTTGGTCTTCCAAATATTTAGATGGAGGAAATTTCTGCTCATCCAGTACTGGATATCGGACAATTTAGAGAGCGTGGAGGGGTCGAGAGAAGTGGTGGTGAGGTAGAGCTGGGTGTGGTCAGCGTACATGTGGAAACTGATGCTGTGATTTTGGATGATGTCACCAAGGGGCAACATGTAGATGAGAAACAGGAGGGGGCCAAGGATAGATCCTTGGGGGACACCAGAGGTAACGATGCGGGAACGGGAAGAGAAGCCATTACAGGTGATTCTCTGGCTGTGATTAGATGGATAAGAATGGAACCAGGCGAGTGCAGTCCAGCTGGACGACGGTGGAGAGGCATTGGAGGAGGATGGAGGGGTCAGCCGTGTCAAAGGCTGCAGATAGTTTAAGACGAGGAGAGATAGTTTACCTTTGTTACTGTCATAGACAAAGAATGTGGAGGACTTGTATATCCATTGCCAGTTTTAATGCTTCAGTTTATGAATACAAACATATAAAATTCTTCAGGGGCTTGAAGGGGTCAGGGGTCAGGATAAGGGGTCGGCCATTTAGGACTGAGGTGAGAAAACATTTCTGTACTCAGAGGGTGGTGAATCTATGGAAACCTCTACCCCAGAGGGCTGTGGATGCTGAGTCGTTGAGAAATCGATAGATTTTTAGATACTAAGTGATACGTCCTTACTATACAGTATAAATGCACACGAGGCCCATGCTTGAGAGAAGGTCAGTCTGTGACCTGTCCTTTATTCCTTAGCACTCAAGTGATGGAAGTGGGTGGAGCTTCCCCTTTTATATCTGAAGGTCCAGGTTAGGAGTGTCTCCCACAAGTTCACCACCTAGTGGTCAGTGTTCTCACGGTGTACAACTTAGGTCAGTTTATACATGGGTTACAATGCTGGTTGAATACATGACATCACCTCCCCCCCCAAAGTCTTATTGGGATCACAGGTTGAGTCTCTCTGGTGGTTTACGCTCCCTTGTAGAGCGCCTGAGTTGGGGCTCCGGTTGTTGGGCGCTGGCCTGAGTGTCTGCTGTTTGCGGTGCCTCAGGCCTGTCCGGACTGCCCACAGTGACTGGGCTCTCCTCCCTTTGGTTCCGGTGTTCGGTCACCTGTGGAGGAGTGAACTCTATATCGTGTTCTTCCTCTGCTTCTTCTATGGGGTTGCTGAACCTCCTTTTTGTTTGATCCACATGTTTGCGACAGATTTGTCCATTGGTAAGTTTAACTACCATAATCCTATTTCCCTCTTTGGCAATCACAGTGCCTACGAGCCATTTGGGCCCTGCAGCATAGTTGAGGACAAAAACAGAGTCATTTACATCAATACATCGCGCCCTCGCATTCCTGTCATGGTAGTGATATTGTGACTGGCGCCTGCTCTCGACAATTTCTTTCATGGTGGGGTGTATAAGGGATAACCAGGTTTTGAGCATCCTTTGCATTAGCAGCTCTGCGGGTGGAACCCCTGTGAGCGAGTGTGGTCGGGATCTGTAGGCCAACAGGAAGCGTGATAAGTGGCTTTGTAGGGACCCCCCCTTGGATTCTGAGCATCCCCTGTTTGATTATCTGCACTGCTCGTTCTGCCTGGCCGTTTGAGGCCGGCTTGAACAGTGCTGTTCTGACATGGTTAATTCCATTGCCTGCCATGAAGTCCTAGAATTCAGTGCTTGTGAAGCACAGGCCATTGTCACTGACCAAGATGTCCGGTAGACCGTGGGCGGTGAACATTGCCCGTAGACTTTCTACCGTGGCAGAGGATGTGCTTGAATTTAAAATGTCACACTCGATCCATTTGGAGTAGGCATCTACTACAACCAAAAACATTTTTCCCCATGAAAGGACCTGCGTAGTCCACATGGATGCGTGACCAAGGCTTGGCGGGCCATGGCCAGGGGCTAAGGGGGGCTTCCCTGGGCGCATGGCCCAGCTGGGCCCACGTGTTGCACCTGCGAACACAAAGTTCCAGATCTGCGTCTATCCCTGGCCACCAAACGTGTGACCTGGCAATTGCCTTCATCGTGACAATGCCCATTGTGGAGTTCTCTGATGAACACCTCTCTGCCCATCTGGGGCATGCCTACGCGGTTTCCCCATAGTAGGCAATTGGCCTGAATCGAGAGTTCATCCCTGCGCCTGTGAAATGGTTTAAATTCCTCAGGGCATGCCCTGTACGTGGCTGCCCAGTCCCCATTCAGGACACATTTCTTGACTAGAGACAGTAGCGGGTTTCTATTTGTCCAGACTTTAATCTGACGGGCTGTCACGGGTGAGCCTTCACTTCCGAAAGCTTCAACAGCCATGACCATCTCAGCACCATGCTCGGTAGCCCCCTCAGTGGTGGCTATAGGGAGCCTGCTGAGTACATCGGCGCAGTTTTCGGTGCCCGGTCTGTGCCGAATCGTAGAAGAAGCAGAGGAAGTACACAATATAGAGTTCACTCCACCACAGGTGACCGAACACCGGAACCAAAGGGAGGAGAGCCCAGTCACTGTGGGCAGTCCGGGGCCCAGCGTCGGAGGTGCGTGGAGAGGCGTGAGTCCGGGGTCGGCGAGAGGCGTACCGGTGCAGCTACAGGGAGACGACAAAAAAGAAGTAGAAAGAAATAGAAAGGTGACGTCACAGCCAAGGGGGTAAGTGAGTGGCTGGATTGATGAGTAGTTTTTCTTTTTTCTCTTCTATAACAGTGAGTAAATTTCAGCATTGTTGTTGCCAATTTAAGTGTATCCAAGGGTTAAGTCATGGCAGGAGAGCTCGGACATGTGTTATGCTCCTCCTGTACCATGTGGGAACTCAGGGACGCTTCCGGTGTCCCTGACGACTACGTGTGCGAGAAGTGTATCCGCCTCCAGCTCCTGACGGACCGCGTTGCGGAATTGGAACTGAGGGTGGATTCACTCTGGAGCATCCACGATGCTGAGAATGACGTGAGTAGCACGTGTAGCGAGTTGGTCTTACCGCAGGTAAAGGGTCCACAGCCAGCTAGGGAATGGAAGACCAACAGGAAGAGCAGTGCAAGGAAGGTAGTGCAGGGGTCCCCTGAGGTCATCCCCCTGCAAAACAGATACACTGCTTTGGGTACTGTTGAGGGGGATGACTCATCAGGGGAGGGCAGCAGCAGCCAAGTTCATGGCACCGTGGCTGGCTCTGCTGCACAGGAGGGTAGGAAAAAGAGCTGGGAGAGCGATAGTGATTGGGGATTCAATTGTAAGGGGAATAGATAGGCGTTTCTGCGGCCGCAACCGAGACTCCAGGATGGTATGTTGCCTCCCTGGTGTAAGGGTCAAGGATGTCTCGGAGCGGGTGCAGGACATTCTGAAAAGGGAGGGCGAACAGTCAGTTGTCGTGGTGCACATTGGTACCAACGATATAGGTAAAAAATGGGATGACGTCCTACGAGACGAATTTAAGGAGCTAGGAGCTAAATTAAAAAGTAGGACCTCAAAAGTAGTAATCTCAGGATTGCTACCAGTGCCACGTGCTAGTCAGAGTAGGAATCGCATGATAGCTCAGATGAATACGTGGCTTGAGCAGTGATGCAGCAGGGAGGGATTCAAATTCCTGGGGCATTGGATCCGGTTCTGGGGGAGGTGGGACCAGTACAAACCGGACGGTCTGCACCTGGGCAGGACCGGAACCAATGTCCGAGGGGGAGTGTTTGCTAGTGCTGTTGGGGAGGAGTTAAACTAATATGGCAGGGGGATGGGAACCAATGCAGTGAGACAGAGGGAAACAAAATGGAGACAGAAGCAAAAGACAGAAAGGAGATGAGTAAAAGTGGAGGGCAGAGAAACTCAAGGCAAAAAGCAAAAAGGGCCACTTTGCAGCAAAATTCTAAAGTGTCAAAGTGTGTTAAAAAGGCAAGCCTGAAGACTCTGTGCCTCAATACGAGGAGTATTCGGAATAAGGTGGACGAATTAACTGTGCAGATAGCAGTTAACGGATACGATGTGGATGGCATCACGGAGACATGGCTCCAGGGTGACCAAGGCTGGGAACTCAACATCCAAGGGTATTCAACATTTAGGAAGGGTAGACAGAAAGGAAAAGGAGGCGGGGTGGCGTTGCTGGTTAAAGAGGAAATTAATGCAATTGTAAGAAAAGACATTAGCCTGGATGATGTGGAATCTATATGGGTGGAGCTACAGAATACCAAAGGGCAGAAAACACTAGTGGGAGTTGTGTACAGATCTCCAAACAGTAGTAGTGATGTTGGGGAGGGCATCAAACAGGAAATTAGGGATGCATGCAATAAAGGTGCAGCAGTTATCATGGGTGACTTTAATATGCATATAGATTGGGCTAACCAAACTGGAAGCAATACGGTGGAGGAGGATTTCCTGGAGTGCATAAGGAATGGTTTTGTAGACCAATATGTCGAGGAACCAACTAGGGGAGAGGCCATCTTAGACTGGGTGTTGTGCGAGGCCCCTTGGGGAAGAGTGACCATAATATGGTGGAATTCTGCATTAGGATGGAGAATGAAACAGTTAATTCAGAGACCATGGTCCAAAACTTAAAGAAGAGTAACTTTGAAGGTATGAGGCATGAATTGGCTCGGATAGATTGGCGAATGATACTTAAGGGGTTGACTGTGGATGGGCAATGGCAGACATTTAGAGACCGCATGGATGAACTACAACAATTGTACATCCCAGTCTGGCGTAAAAATAAAAAAGGGAAGGTGGCTCAACCATGGCTATCAAGGGAAATCAGGGATAGTATTAAAGCCAAGGAAGTGGCATACAAATTGGCCAGAAATAGCAGCGAACCCCGGGACTGGGAGAAATTTAGAACTCAGCAGAGGAGGACAAAGAGTTTGATTAGGGCAGGGAAAATAGACTACGAGAGGAAGCTTGCAGGGAACATTAAAATAGACTGCAAAAGCTTCTATAGATATGTAAAGAGAAGAAAGTTAGTAAAGACAAACGTAGGTCCCCTGCAGTCAGAATCAGGGGAAGTCATAACGGGGAACAAAGAAATGGCAGACCAATTGAACAAGTTCGGTATTCACTAAGGAGGACACAAACAACCTTCCGGATATAAAAGGAGTCAGAGGGTCTAGTAAGAAGGAGGAACTGAGGGAAATCCTTATTAGGCGGGAAATTGTATTGGGGAAATTGATGGGATTGAAGGCCGATAAATCCCCAGGGCCTGATGATCTGCATCCCAGAGTACTTAAGGAGGTGGCCTTGGAAATAGCAGATGCATTGACAGTCATTTTCCAACATTCCATTGACTCTGGATCAGTTCCTATGGAGTGGAGGGTAGCCAATGTAACCCCACTTTTTAAAAAAGGAGGGAGAGAGAAAACAGGGAATTTTAGACCGGTCAGCCTGATATCGGTAGTGGTTAAAATGATGGAATCAATTATTAAGGATGTCATAGCAGCGCATTTGGAAAGAGGTGACATGATAGGTCCAAGTCAGCATGGATTTGTGAAAGGGAAATCATGCTTGACAAATCTTCTGGAATTTTTTGAGGATGTTTAGAGTGGACAAGGGAGAACCAGTTGATGTGGTGTATTTGGACTTTCAGAAGGCTTTCGACAAGGTCCAACACAAGAGATTAATGTGCAAAGTTAAAGCACATGGGATTGGGGGTAGTGTGCTGACGTGGGTTGAGAACTGGTTGGCAGACAGGAAGCAAAGAGTAGGAGTAAATGGGGACTTTTCAGAATGTCAGGCAGTGACTAGTGGGGTACCGCAAGGTTCTGTGCTGGGGCCCCAGCTGTTTACATTGTACATTAATGATTTAGATGAGGGGATTAAATGTAGTATCTCCAAATTTGCGGATGACATTAAGTTGGGTGGCAGCGTGAGCTGCGGGGAGAATGCTATGAGGCTGCAGGGTGACTTGGATAGGTTAGGTGAGTGGGCAAATGCATGGCAGATGAAGTATAATGTGGATAAATGTGAGGTTATCCACTTTGGTGGTAAAAACAGAGAGACAGACTATTATCTGAATGGTGACAGATTAGGAAAAGGGGAGGTGCAATGAGACTTGGGTGTCATGCTACATCAGTCATTGAAGGTTGGCATGCAGGTACAGCAGGCAGTTAAGAAGTCAAATGGCATGTTGGCCTTCATAGCGAGGGGATTTGAGTACAGGGGCAGGGAGGTGTTGCTACAGTTGTACAGGGCCTTGGTAAGGCCACATCTGGAGTATTGTGTACAGTTTTGGTCTCCTAACTTGAGGAAGGACATTCTTGCTAATGAGGGAGTGCAGCGAAGGTTCACCAAACTGATTCCCGGGATGGCGGGACTGACATATCAAGAAAGACTGGATCAACTGGGCTTGTATTCACTGGAGTTCAGAAGAATGAGAGGGGATCTCATAGAAACGTTTAAAATTCTGACGGGTTTAGACAGGTTAGAAGCAGGAGGAATGTTCCCAATGTTGGGGAAGTACAGAACCAGGGGTCACAGTCTTAGGATAAGTGGAAAGCCATTTCGGACCGAGATGAGGAGAAACTTCTTCACCCAGAGAGTGGTGAACCTGTGGAATTCTCTACCACAGAAAGTTGTTGAGGCCAATTCACTAAATATATTCAAAAAGGAGTTAGATGTAGTCCTTACTACTCGGGGGATCAAGGGGTATGGCGAGAAAGCAGGAATGGGGTACTGAAGTTGCATGTTCAGCCATGAGCTCATTGAATGGCGGTGCAGGCTCGAAGGGCTGAATGGCCTACTCCTGCACCTATTTTCTATGTTTCTATGTTTCTATGTCCGGACAGGCCTGAGGCACCGCAAACAGCAGACACTCAGGCCAGCGCCCAACAACCGGAGCCCCAACTCAGGCGCTCTACAAGAGAGCGTAAACCACCAGAGAGACTCAACCTGTGATCACAATAAGACTTTGGGGGGGAGGTGATGTCATGTATTTTGCTCATCTCTGCAAACTCCGGCTGAGTGTGTGCCTCCACGCCTCCAACATGAGCTGTTGTTGGAAACAAAATGTCCCTTGCCAATCGATAGTCCATGACTGCCCCGTGACTGTCCTTGAGTACGCCATTAACAGGTGTTGATGGCCCCATTACTGGCCGCATTGTCCATTGCAATGGTGTGAATCGTCGTTCAGCTTGCCATTGTCTCTGTTGAACTCCTCCTCTGGGTTCGACTACATGTTGAGGCATGCCCGATTGCCCTTGTCTGCCTAGAGAACTGTGTGCTGCTTTAAAAATGTTGAATCTCTGTCCCAACCACTCCTTAACACAGTACCTCTCGTCTGTTCTGCTAGTGGCCATGCTCGCATGGTTTAAATCCCAGTTTCTTGTCGCCATTGATACATCCTTACTATACAGTATAAATGCACACGAGGCCCATGCTTGAGGGAAGGTCAGTCTGTGACCTGTCCTTTATTCCTTCGCACTCAAGTGATGAAAGTGGGTGGAGCTTCCCCTTTTATACCTGAAGGTCCAGGTTAGGAGTGTCTCCCACAAGTTCACCACCTAGTGGTCATTGTTCTCACAGTGTACCACTTAGGTCAGATTATACATGGCTTACATTGCTGGTTGAATACACTAAGGGAACCAAGGGATATGGGGATCGGGTGTGAAAGTGGAGTTGAGGTAGAAGATCAGCCCTGATCTTATTGAATGGCGGAGCAGGCTCGAGGGGCCGAATGGCCAATTCCTGCTCCTAATTCTCATGAATCATAGAATCATAGAACGGTTTGAGCACAGAAGGAGACCATTCGGCCCGTCGAGCATGTACCGGCTCTCTGCAAGAGCACCTCAGCCAGTCCCACTGCCCTGTTGTTTGGTAAATGAATATTTGTTGCTGGAAAGTACTGTTAAGAAAATATTTCAAATTAATCCTATTTTAGGCTAAGTACTTCTTACATATGGAAATCAATTGAAAGCATAACGTGATAATAAGACGTAGTACTGGGACAGTTCAACTCCGACACTATCGATGAAATTCCTAGCAAGGTGGCTGATGGATTTGTCACCTGTCTTTTCACAGTTGAAACACCGATTGGTGAGGCAGCTCTTCTCGGTCTAAGATGGAAGATTGAAAGCTCACAATGAGGTACAGAAAAGCTGAGTCTGGTGCAACCTTCATGGAATAAGTCGCGATGCCATGGTGCTGACTCTCAGTCAGTCGTGGCAGATTGGTGTGTGCTCCGAGCCAGTTTCTCTGATCCTTGGGTTGAAAGCATCTGATAATTCTTTCATGTGACGGGCGTCTCCCATTTCGAGGCTGGTTTTCAACCTCACATGCTCATTTTTTTAAAAATCTTTGATTCTGTAGTGAAGAATAATTTGTGCAATCCCTAAAAAACTAAGCACCACCGCCAATCTTAGCAGTGAGCAGCAGGATTATTCTTCACTGGCAATGAATGTACAAGACATTTTAGGCTGGATTTTTGGCTTTAGGAAAATGTTTGCGCCTCAGTCAGCAAAATTGGGCTGCTGGGCCCTGAGTGTGGGCGGGGCCCTGAGTGTGGGGGCGGGGCCCTGAGTGTGGGCTGGGCCCTGAGTGTGGGCTGGGCCCTGAGTGTGGGCGGGGCCCTGAGTGTGGGGGCGGGGCCCTGAGTGTGGGCTGGGCCCTGAGTGTGGGCGGGGCCCTGAGTGTGGGCTGGGCCCTGTGGGGGCGGGGCACTAAGGGAGGCGTTACACACCTCTCTCAGGGCACTAGGCCGGCTGAGCATGGGAAAATCCCGAGCTAAACAGCCGGCCTCGGAGCGCCCTGAGAGAGGCCTGGGGAAAAAAAAACCTGAAAAATACCCCACCAAAAACATTCCTAATAAATAGCCCACGCCACCACAACATAAATCGCGAAAAAAATAAAAGAAAAAACAACCACATTTACCGCAGGTGGACAATACTGACCTCACTGCAGCCGCTACAGCTCGGGCCGCCCGCTTTCACAGGCGGTCCCAGCAGAGGGTGCTACGGGTTGGATCGGAGACAAAAATCGAGCCAGTGTCGCAACCAGGGCCTGTACACCAGCTCAACCCTCCCTACATAAATCCAGGCTGACACTCCCAGTGCAGTGCTGAGGGAGCGTCGCACTGTCAGAGGGGCAGTACTGAGGGAGTGCTGTACTGTCGGAGGGGCAGTGCTGAGGGAGCGTCGCACTGTCAGAGGGGCAGTACTGAGGGAGTGCTGTACTGTCGGAGGGGCAGTGCTGAGGGAGTGCCGCACTGTCAGAGGGGCAGTACTGAGGGAGCACCGCACTGTCAGAGGGGCAGTACTGAGGGAGCGCCGCACTGTCGGAAGGGCAGTGCTGAGGGAGTGCCGCACTGTCAGAGGGGCAGTACTGAGGGAGCACCGCACTGTCGGAGGGGCAGTGCTGAGGGAGCGCTGCACTGTCAGAGGGGCAGTACTGAGGGAGTGCCGCACTGTCAGAGGGGCAGTACTGAGGGAGCGCCGCACTGTCGGAGGGGCAGTGCTGAGGGAGCGCCGCACTGTCAGAGGGGCAGTACTGAGGGAGCACCGCACTGTCAGAGGGGCAGTGCTGAGGGAGCGTCGCACTGTCAGAGGGGCAGTACTGAGGGAGCGCCGCACTGTCAGAGGGGCAGTATTGAGGGAGTGCTGCACTGTCAGAGGGGCAGTACTGAGGGAGTGCTGCACTGTCAGAGGGGCAGTGCTGAGGGAGCGCCGCACTGTCGGAGGGGCAGTTCTGAGGGAGCGCCGCACTGTCGGAGGGGCAGTGCTGAGGGAGCGCCGCACTGTCGGAGGGGCAGTTCTGAGGGAGCGCGCACTGTCGGAGGAGCAGTACTGAGGGAGCGCCGCACTGTCGGAGGGGCAGTGCTGAGGGAGCGCCGCACTGTCGGAGGTGCCATCTTTCGGATGGGACGTTAAACCGAGGCCCCGTCTGCTCTCTCAGGTGGATGTAAAACATCCCACGGCACTATTTCAAAGAAGAGCAGGGGAGTTATCCCCGGTGTCCTGGGGTCAATATTTATTCCTCAATCAACATAACAAAAGCAGATTATCTGGTCATTATCACATTGCTGTTTGTGGGAGCTTGCTGTGCGCAAATTGGCTGCCGGGTTTCCCACATTACAACAATGACTGCACTCCACTAGTAGTTCATTGGCTGTAAAGCACCTTGAACGTCCGGTGGTCATGAAAGGCGCTATATAAATGCAAATCTTTCTTTATTTTTAAGCAGGTGATACATATTGGTGCAATTATGTTGGAGCAGAGAGGGCTGGTGCGTGGTTATGTGCTACGGGATTGAAGGATCGTTCCTTGATTTGAAGGTGTGTGAGAAAGACATACGGCACTGGATTGATCAGTGGGCTGGGGGGGATCATCATCATCATAGGCAGTCCCTCGGAATCGAGGAAGACTTGCTTCCACTCTTAAAGCAGCTCTCGTATTAGAAACATAGAAAATAGATGCAGGAGTAGGCCATTCGGCCCTTCGAGCCTCCACTCTGAAAAGTCCAATACAAGAGCCACAGTCCCTGTCACAGACAGTGGTTGAGGAAAGGGAGGGTGGGACAGGTTTGCCGCACGCTCCTTCCGCTGCCTGCGCTTATTTTCTGCATGCTCTCGGCGATGAGACTCGAGGTGCTCAGCGCCCTCCCGGATGCTCTTCCTCCACTTAGGGCGGTCTTTGGCCAGCGACTCCCAGGTGTCGGTGGGGATGTTGTACTTTATCAGGGAGGCTTTGAGGGTGTCCTTGAAACGTTTCCCCTGCCCACCTTTGGCTTGTTTGCCGTGTAGGAGTTCCGAGTAGAGCGCTTGCTTTGGGAGTCTCGTGTCTGGCATGCGGACAATGTGGCCTGCCCAGCGGAGCTGGTCGAGTGTGGTCAGTGCTTCGATGCTGGGATGTTGGGGGATCAATTGTGGAGTGGAATGGCAACATAAATGACTTCCACGAAGGGTTGTCGACCTGAACCGTTAACTCTGTTTCTCTCTCCACAGACTCTACCCGACCTGTTGAGGTTTCCAGCATCTTCTGTTTTTATTTCAGATTTCCAACATCCGCGGTATTTTGCTTTTGTAAATGACTTCCACCCCGTTTTTGCTGCCAACAAAAGTTACTTGCCCAATTGTCACGGAAACGGTGCCAAAAAGCGCGTGGAATTTCTAGGCCAGTCTGTTTGCGCACCGTAGATGCAGTTAGCGGCACCCAGGGAACTTGGGTTGGCAATACGCAAGGTTCAGGGACCAAGTGTGAAAAGGAAGAAAGACTTGCATTTATATAGTGCCTTTCATGACCACCGGACATCTCAAAGCGCTTTACAGACAATGAAGTACTTTTGAAGTGTAGTCACTGTTGTAATGTGGGAAACACAGCAGCAAAATTGTACACAGCAAGCTCCCACAAACAGCAATGTGATAATGGCCTGATAATGTTGATTGGGGGATAAATATTGACCAGGACACCGGGGATAACTCTTCTGCTCTTCTTCGAAACAGTGTTGGCCATGGCTCAGTGAGTCAGAAGGTTGTGGGTTCAAGTCCCCCTCCAGGGACTTGAGTGCAAAGAAATCTAGGCTGACACTCCAGTGTAGTGCTGAGGGAGTGCTGCACTGTCGGAGGTGCTGTCTTTCGGATGAGACGTTAAAGTGTGGGTAGTGTTGCTGCTGGAGTTTAACCGGCTAAGATTAGGCAGCTTACTAACACCAAGTATTAATACGCTTTCCCATAAATTGTTGAGCTGGGATCCATTTTACCAAGCCCCAAGTTTATATCCCATCAATGGCCAAGACTGTTTTGGTAAATCATCAAAACCTCTTGCAGACCTTCTTAGTTCAGGTATTAGAACGTCCGGTCTGCCACTGAGGATCAAATCAGCTCCAATCTCCCAACGTCAAGCCACCTCAATCGTACCTCATTCCCCAAGGACAATCGTCATTCCATGGTTATTGAACAACTGATAATTGAGGGACAAGACATGTTTATCAGCTATCACATATTTTACAGCTGCAGAGTTTTGAAACCCTGTGGACCTAAATGGAACTTTTTCGAGCCATGCCAGGGAGAGATTTGGAGCAGAACCTGTGTATGCCAAATCCCCTCCCCTTATCCCGCCCAACAGACATTCCAGTCATGGTGGAAATGTTCTGACTCTATACAAATGAGGGAAGCCTGTCATACGATACAAGCTGGGCAACAAAGGAGGCTTGTACACTCCTGGCATCCAACATTGCTAGAGCCATCAGGGAGGATTTAAAATTCAAAAGGCCAGTTTTGATAGACTGCGTTTCTGAAACCAACAGAACCAGAATCGTCTTCTCAGGCCGTCCCCCAGGTTCGAGGAAGACTTGCTTTCACACTATTAGTTCTCAGGTGACTGATGAGCCCAAAGTGGAACTTAGAGTCGCTGTCATAGGAGGGGCAGACGGTGGTTGGGGGGATGGGTGAGTGGGGTGCTTGGGTTGTCGTGCGCTCCTTCCGCTGTTTGTGCTTTGCTTCCGCGCACTCCCGGCGACGAGACTCGAGGTGTTCAGCGCCTTCCCTAATGTTTCTCCTCCACTTTGAGCGGTCTTGGGCCTTTGAGTGGTGTTCTCTCTCAGGCCAACATCGAAGCATTGACCACGCTCGATCAGCTCCGATGGACGGGCCACGTAGTCCGCATGCCTGATAAGCATGACCGGGGTCCAGGAGAGGCGAGGGCCCAGGGGCAGCACGGGCCAGCCCACACTGCGATATGTGTGCGCACTGGGTCCGTGCAGCAGAGCTGCTCTCCAGTCGTCTTGGTTAACCCTTGCCACTGGACCAAGACCTCGCTCTGTCAAGCCCGTGTGGTGGCTGGTGTGCAACGGCCAACCCACGTTAAAAAAATCCACGCACAGGCATCTTCCACCCTTCAGGATGTAGTTCAGGATCTGGAATATTAGGTCCCTCATTGAAACACCTGTGAACTTTTTGGCGTGGAAGCAAGTCATCCTCGATTCGAGGGACCGCCGATGATGATAGGATGATGATGATGCCTGAAACAAGCGCTCTACTCCAAGCTCCGTCAAGCAATCGAGCCCCAGGAGGGCAGAGAAAATGCTTCAAGGACACCCTGAAAGCCTCCTTGAATGTTCTACTGTACTGATAGAGTGAGATCCCACCCACCCACCCAGGACAGAGCGCCAGAAAATAGTGCAGAATCCTGCCCACAACGTGTGAGTAGAGCTGTTGCATTGGGCAGCCGGTGCGGAGGCGAGCAGGCAGGTCAGAGGGCCTCTTCGTGGGACTGCTCCTGGGCCTGGCCAAGGGGGCCATCAGCCGATCCAGGCAGCGGGCGGTCGAGGGGGTCGTTCAGCCCAACTGCCTGCCTCTGTTCCGCGATTACATCCGAGCCAGGGTGTCCCTGGAGATGGAGCACATGGTGTCCACCGGTACACTCACGGCCTTCCACGAGAGCTGTGTTATGTATGTATGTAACCTTACCCAAATGTAACACTTGCCACTAGGGGGCATACCTGTGGGAGACCTAAAGGTCACCTGTGCACCCTGGGACAAGCAAGTATAAAAGAGGACTCACCATGCTGCTTCCTCACTCTAGAGTCATAGAAACATAGAAAATAGGTGCAGGAGTAGGCCATTCGGCCCTTCGAGCCAGCACCACCATTCAATAAGTTCATGGCTGATCATTCCCTCAGTACCCCTTTCCTGCTTTCTCTCCATTCCCCTTGATCCCTTTAGCCGCAAGGGCCATATCTAACTCTCTCTTGAAAATATCCAACGAACTGGCATCAACAACTCTCTGTGGCAGAGAATTCCACAGGTTAACAGCTCTCTGAGTGAAGAAGTTTCTCCTCATCTCAGTCCTAAATGGCTTACCCCTTATCCTTAGACTGTGTCCCCTGGTTCTGGACTTCCCCAACATCGGGAACATTCTTCCTGCATCTAACCTGTCCAGTCCCATCAGTATTTTATATGTTTCTATGAGATCCCCTCTCATTCTTCTAAACTCCAATGAATACAAGCCCAATTGATCCAGTCTCTCCTCTTTTGTCAGTCCTGCCATGCCAGAAATCAGTCTGGTGAACCTTCGCTGCACTCCCTCAATAGCAAGAACATCCTTCCTCAGATTAGGAGACCAAAACTGAACACAATATTCCAGGTGAAGCCTCACCAGGCCCTGTACAACTGCAGTAAGACCTCCCTGGTCCTGTACTCAAATCCCCTAGCTATGAAGGCCAACATACCATTTGCCTTCTTCACCACCTGCTGTACCTGCATGCCAACTTTCAATGATTGATGAACTATGACACCCAGGTCTCGTTGCACCTCCCCTTTTCCTAATCTGCCGCCATTCAGATAATATTCTGCCTTTGTGTTTTTGCCCCAAAATGGATAACCTCACAGTTATCCACATTATACTGCATCTGCCATGCATTTACCCACTCACCTAACCTGTCCAAGTCACTCTGCAACCTCTTAGCATCCTCCTCGCAGCTCATACCGCCACCCAGTTTAGTGTCATCTGCAAACTTGGAGATATTACAGTCAATTCCATCATCTAAATCATTGATGTATATTGTAAATAGCTGGGGTCCCAGCTCTGAGCCCTGCGACACCCCACTAGTCACTGCCTGCCATTCTGAAAAGGACCTGTTTATTCCGACTCTCTGCTTCCTGTCTGCCAACTAGTTCTTTATCCATGTCAATACATTACCCTCAATACCATGTGCTTTAATTTTGCATACCTATCTCTTGTCTGGGACCTTGTCAAAAGCCTTTTGAAAGTCCGAATACATCACATCCACTGGTTCTCCCTTGTCCACTCTACCAGTTACATCCTCAAAAAATTCTAGAAGATTTGTCAAGCATGATTTCCCTTTCATATATCCATGCTGACTTGGACCGATCCTGTCACTGCTTTCCAAATGTGCTGCTATTTCATCTTTAATAATTGATTCTGACATTTTCACCACAATTGATGTCAGGCTAACCGGTCTATAATTACCCGTTTTCTCTCTCCCTCCTTTCTTAAAAAGTGGTGTTACATTAGCTACCCTCCAGTCCATAGGAACTGATCCAGAGTCAATAGACTGCTGGAAAATGATCACCAATGCATCCACTATTTCTAGGGCCACTTCCTTAAGTACTCTGGGATGCAGACTATCAGGCCCTGGGGATTTATCGGCCTTCAATCCCATCAATTTCCCTAACACAATTTCTTGACTAATCAGGATTTCCTTCAGTTCCTCCTTCTCACTAGACCCTCTGTCCCCTAGTATTTCCGGAAGGTTATTTGTGTCTTCCTTCGTGAAGACAGAACCAAAGTATTTGTTCAATTGGTCCACCATTTCTTTGTTCTCAATTATAAATTCACCTGATTCTGACTGCAAGGGACCTACGTTTGTCTTCACTAATCTTTTTCTCTTCACATATCTATAGAAGTTGTTGGAGTCAGTTTTTATGTTCCCTGCAAGCTTCCTCTCATACTCTATTTCCCCCTCCTAATTAAACCCTTTGTCCTCTTCTGCTGAATTCTAAATTTCTCTCGGTCCTCAGCTTTGCTGCTTTTTCTGGCCAATTATATGCTTCTTCCTTGGATTTAACACTATCCTTAATTTCCCTTGTTAGCCACGGTTGAGCCACCTTCCCCATTTTATTTTTACTCCAGACTGGGATGTACAATTGTTGAAGTTCATCCATGTGATCTTTAAATGTTTGCCATTGCCTATCCCCTATCAACCGTTTAAGTATCATTCGCCAGTCTATTCTAGCCAATTCACATCTCATACCATCGATGTTACCTTTCCCTAAGTTCGGGACCCTAGTCTCTGAACTAATTGTATCACTCTCCATCTTGATAAAGAATTCTACCATATTATGGTCACTCTTTCCCAAGAGGCCTCGCACAACAAGATTGCTAATTAGTTCTTTCTCATTATACATCACCCAGTCTAGGATGGCCAGCCCTCTAGTTGGTTCCTCGACATATTGGTCTAGAAAACCATCCCTAATACACTCCAGGAAATCCTGCTCCACCGTATTGCTACCAGTTTGGTTAGCCCAATCAATATGTAGATTAAAGTCGCCCATGATAGCTGCTGTACCTTTCTTGCACAGATTCAGCCATGAACTCATTGAATGGCGGTGCAGGCTAGAAGGGCCGAATGGCCTACTCCTGCACCTATTTTCTATGTTTCTATGTTTCTATCCCTAATTTCATGTTCGATGCTGTCTCCAACCTCATTACTACTGTTTGGTGGTCTGTACACAACTCCCACTCGCATTTTCTGCCCTTTGGTATTCTGCAGCTCTACTTATACAGATTTCACATCATCCAAGCTAATGTCCTTCCTTACTATTGCGTTAATTTCCTCTTTAACCAGCAACGCTATCCCATCTCCTTTTCCTTTCTGTCTATCCTTCCTAAATGTTGAATACCCCTGGATGTTGAGTTCTCCCAGCCTTGGTCACCCTGGAGCCATGTCTCCCTGATGCCATTTAATTCATCCACCTTATTACAAATACTCCTCGCATTGAGGCACAGAGCCTTCAGGCTTTTTTTTTTACACACTTTGCCCCTTTAGAATTTTGCTGTAATGTGGCCCTTGTTGATTTTTGCCTTGGGTTTCTCTGCCCTCCGCTTTTACTTTTCTTCTTTCTATCCTTTGCTTCTGCCCCCATTCTACTTCCCTCTGTCTCCCTGCATAGGTTCCATCCCCCTGCCATATTAGTTTAAACCCTCCCCAACGGCACTAGCAAACACTTCCCCCACGACATTGGTTCCGAAGTCTGAATAAAGAGACCAAGGTCACAAGTTTAAGCTTGCGATATAGTCCTGTGAATTTATTCTGAACATAACAAATTGCCGACGAGTAACGGACCAAGAACTTTTACGCAGTAATGGCTGCTGTTGGTATTCTTCAGATTTTTGTTGAGGGTGATGATTGGGAAGCCGTCATTGAGCGCCTCAACCAGTACTTCGTGGCCAACAAACTGGACAAGGCTGAGACGGCAACCAAGCACAGGGCGATTCTCTTCACCCTGGTGCAAGGGTCAAGGATGTCTCGGAGCGGGTGCAGGACATTCTAAAAAGGGAGGGAGAACAGCCAGTTGTCGTGGTGCACATTGGTACCAACGACATAGGTAAAAAAAGGGATGAGGTCCTACGTAACGAATTTAAGGAGCTAGGAGCTAAATTAAAAAGTAGGACCTCAAAAGTAGTAATCTCGGGATTGCTACCAGTGCCACGTGATAGTCAGAGTAGGAATCGCAGGATAGCGCAGATGAATACGTGGCTTGAGCAGTGGTGCAGCAGGGAGGGATTCAAATTCCTGGGGCATTGGAACCGTTTCTGGGGGAGGTGGGACCAGTACAAACCGGACGGTCTGCACCTGGGCAGGACCGGAACCAATGTCCTAGGGGGAGTGTTTGCTAGTGCTATTGGGGAGGATTTAAACTAATATGGCAGGGGGATGGGAACCAATGCAGGGAGACAGAGGGAAACAAAAAGGAGGCAAAAGCAAAAGACAGAAAGGAGATGAGGAAAAGTGGAGGGCAGAGAAACCCAAGGCAAAGAACAAAAAGGGCCACTGTATAGCAAAATTCTAAAAGGACAAAGGGTGTTAAAAAAACAAGCCTGAAGGCTTTGTGTCTTAATGCAAGGAGTATCCGCAATAAGGTGGATGAATTAACTGTGCAAATAGATGTTAACAAATATGATGTGATTGGGATTACGGAGACGTGGCTCCAGGATGATCAGGGCTGGGAACTCAACATCCAGGGGTATTCAACATTCAGGAAAGATAGAATAAAAGGAAAAGGAGGTGGGGTAGCATTGCTGGTTAAGGAGCAAATTAAGGCAATAGTTCGGAAGGACATTAGCTTGGATGATGTGGAATCTATATGGGTAGAGCTGCAGAATATGAAAGGGCAAAAAACGTTAGTGGGAGTTGTGTACAGAACTCCAAACAGTAGTAGTGATGTTGGGGAGGGCATCAAACATGAAATTAGGGGTGCGTGCAATAAAGGTGCAGCAGTTATAATGGGTGACTTTAATATGCACATAGATTGGGTTAACCAAACTGGAAGCAATATGGTGGAGGAGGATTTCCTGGAGTGCATAAGGGATGGTTTTCTAGACCAATATGTCGAGGAACCAACTAGGGGGGAAGCCATCTTAGACTGGGTGTTGTGTAATGAGAGAGGATTAATTAGCAATCTCGTTGTGCGAGGCCCCTTGGGGAAGAGTGACCATAATATGGTGCAATTCTGCATTAGGATGGAGAATGAAACAGTTAATTCAGAGACCATGGTCCAGAACTTAAAGAAGGGTAACTTTGAAGGTATGAGGCGTGAATTAGCTAGGATAGAATGGCAAATGATACTGAAGGGGTTGACTGTGGATGGGCAATGGCAGACATTTAGAGACCGCATGGATGAACTGCAACAATTGTACATTCCTGTCTGGCGTAAAAATAAAAAAGGGATGGTGGCTCAACCGTGGCTATCAAGGGAAATCAGGGATAGTATTAAAGCCAAGGAAGTGGCATACAAATTGGCCAGAAATAGCAGCGAACCCGGGGACTGGGAGAAATTTAGAACTCAGCAGAGGAGGACAAAGGGTTTGATTAGGGCAGGGAAAATGGAGTACAAGAAGAAGCTTGCAGGGAACATTAAGACGGATTGCAAAAGTTTCTATAGATATGTAAAGAGAAAAAGGTTAGTAAAGACAAACGTAGGTCCCCTGCAGTCAGAATCAGGGGAAGTCATAACGGGGAACAAAGAAATGGCGGACCAATTGAACAAGTACTTTGGTTCAGTATTCACTGAGGAGGACACAAACAACCTTCCGGATATAAAAGGGGTCGAGGGTCTAGTAAGGAGGAGGAACTGAGGGAAATCCTTATTAGTCGGGAAATTGTGTTGGGGAAATTGATGGGATTGAAGGCCGATAAATCCCCAGGGCCTGATGGACTGCATCCCAGAGTACTTAAGGAGGTGGCCTTGGAAATAGTGGATGCATTGACAGTCATTTTCCAACATTCCATTGACTCTGGATCAGTTCCTATGGAGTGGAGGGTAGCCAATGTAACCCCACTTTTTAAAAAAGGAGGGAGAGAGAAAACAGGGAATTATAGACCGGTCAGCCTGACATCGGTAGTGGGTAAAATGATGGAATCAATTATTAAGGATGTCAAAGCAGTGCATTTGGAAAGAGGTAATATGATAGGTCCAAGTCAGCATGGATTTGTGAAAGAGAAATCATGCTTGACAAATCTTCTGGAATTTTTTGAGGATATTTCCAGTAGAGTGGACAAGGGAGAACCAGTTGATGTGGTATATTTGGACTTTCAGAAGGCTTTCGACAAGGTCCCACACAAGAGATTAATGTGCAAAGTGAAAGCACATG
This sequence comes from Pristiophorus japonicus, assembly GCF_044704955.1. Classification (NCBI taxonomy): domain Eukaryota; kingdom Metazoa; phylum Chordata; class Chondrichthyes; family Pristiophoridae; genus Pristiophorus; species Pristiophorus japonicus. The sequence goes on along the minus strand of NC_091990.1, from coordinate 3,032,259 downwards.
GGATTGGGGGTAGTGTGCTGACATGGATTGAGAACTGGTTGTCAGACAGGAAGCAAAGAGTAGGAGTAAATGGGGACTTTTCAGAATGGCAGGCAGTGACTAGTGAGGTACCGCAAGGTTCTGTGCTGGGGCCCCAGCTGTTTACACTGTACATTAATGATTTAGACAAGGGGATTAAATGTAGTATCTCCAAATTTGCGGATGACACTAAGTTGGGTGGCAGTGTGAGCTGCGAGGAGGATGCTATGAGGCTGCAGAGCGACTTGGATAGGTTAGGTGAGTGGGCAAATGCATGGCAGATGAAGTATAATGTGGATAAATGTGAGGTTATCCACTTTGGTGGTAAAAACAGAGAGGCAGACTATTATCTGAATGGTGACAGATTAGGAAAAGGGGAGGTGCAAAGAGACCTGGGTGTCATGGTACATCAGTCATTGAAGGTTGGCATGCAGGTACAGCAGGCGGTTAAGAAAGCAAATGGCATGTTGGCCTTCATAGCAAGGGGATTTGAGTACAGGGGCAGGGAGGTGTTGCTACAATTGTACAGGGCCTTGGTGAGGCCACACCTGGAGTATTGTGTACAGTTTTGGTCTCCTAACCTGAGGAAGGACATTCTTGCTATTGAGGGAGTGCAGTGAAGGTTCACCAGACTGATTCCCGGGATGGCGGGACTGACCTATCAAGAAAGACTGGATCAACTGGGCTTGTATTCACTGGAGTTCAGAAGAATGAGAGGGGACCTCATAGAAACGTTTAAAATTCTGACGGGGTTAGACAGCTTAGATGCAGGAAGAATGTTCCCAATGTTGGGGAAGTCCAGAACCAGGGGACACAGTCTAAGGATAAGGGGGAAGCCATTTAGGACCGAGATGAGGAGGAATTTCTTCACCCAGAGAGTGGTGAACCTGTGGAATTCTCTACCACAGAAAGTTGTTGAGGCCAATTCACTAAATATATTCAACAAGGAGTTAGATGAAGTCCTTACTACTCGGGGGATCAAGGGGTATGGTGAGAAAGCAGGAAGGGGGTACTGAAGTTGCATGTTCAGCCATGAACTCATTGAATGGCGGTGCAGGCTAGAAGGGCCGAATGGCCTACTCCTGCACCTATTTTCTATGTTTCTATGTTTCTATGTGGGTCATTGGTATATGGCCTTCTTAAATATTTGCTGGCACCAGTCAAACTAATGGACAAATCTTACGCAGAGCTGTGTATGCTAGCTCAGGAACACCTCAAGCCAAAGGAGAGCATCCTGGTGGCCAGGTATCACTTTTACACGCACCGTCGCTCCGAGAGCCAGAATGTGGCGAGTTTTGTCGCTGACCTAAGACGCCTTGCGGGACAGTGCGAATTTGCAGGATCCTTGGGGGAAATGTTGCGGAACTTTTTCGTGCTTGGAATTGGCCAAGAGGTCATCTTTCGCATAGTGCAGTCTGCCGAATCCCTAGATCTGGGCAAGGCCCTCACGATAGCCCAGGCCTTCATATCCACAAGTGATAACACAAAACAGATATCTTCACAGAATCGAAGATCACCGGTGAGCACCGTGCACAAAATAATGTTTGCAGCAGGCAGAACGGTACAGGTCAGGGCCCACCCATTTGCAGAGGCCAGACCTAGGCCTAGAGTGACTCAGAGTCCGCCGTGGGATGTGAATGCGTATCCATTAACATCATGTTGGCGCTGCGGGGGCTGCCATAGAGCTCATCAATGTCGATTCAAGCCCTATGTGAGCAAGGAACAATAGAGCACCTCCAGCGAAAGTGCAAACAATCTCTGACTCACCACGTGGCAGAGTCAGGAGAGGACGACCGATCCAGCGAGGATCACGATGAACGAGCAGGAGAGGCAGCTCAAGCTGAGGATGAAGAGCAAGTATATGGGATACACACCTTCACCACCAAAAGCCCTCCGATAATGTTAACGGCACTCCAATCTCCATGGAACTAGACACAGGGGCGAGTCAATCAGTCATGAGCCAGAAGGTTTGAGAGAGGCTGTGGAGCGACAGAGCACAACGACCCGAGCTGATCCCGATTCAGGCAAAGCTGTGCACCTACACCAAGGAACTGATACCAGTTATTGGTAGTGCGGACATAAGAGTATCCCATGAGGGAGCAGTGCACGATTTACCGCTGTGGATTGTTTCAGGTGATGGGCCAATGCTGCTTGGCAGGAGGTGGATGGGGAAGATTCGATGGAACTGGGAGGACTCTGTGTACCCTCTCCGGCGAACGAGGTCTCCCTTTCTCAAAGGCCGAGCAAACCCCCTCTTCCAGCTGAACCAGGAATCGAAGTGCAGCTCCATTTGCAGATCCCCGAGGCACAGGCTGCTCACCACGACCACGGGGAGGTAAAGTTCAACCGAGCAGCGGTACAGGCACGGTACCCACCACCCGAAGCCGACGACCCTTTCGCGACGATGGAAGAGGCTCCAGGTCGACTATGCGGAGTGGGACTCCGGTCGGAACGATCCGAATGCGTCTTCCCAACGCCAGAGGCAAAATACCTGGGGAGGAAGATCACGGCAGTCAGCATCACGGTCACGGACAAGAGGGCGTCCAGGCCACGGGACGAGAGAGCATCCAGACCACGGGACAAGAGGGCGTCCAGACCACGGGACAAGAGGGCGTCCAGACCACAGGACAAGAGGGCGTCCAGACCACGGGACGAGAGAGCGTCCAGACCACGGGACAAGAGGGCGTCCAGACCACGGGACGAGAGAGCGTCCAGACCACGGGACAAGAGGGCGTCCAGACCACGGAACGAGAGAGCGTCCAGACCACAGGACAAGAGGGCGTCCAGGCCACGGGACGAGAGAGCGTCCAGACCACGGGACAAGAGGGCGTCCAGGCCACGGGACGAGAGAGCATCCAGACCACGGGACGAGAGAGCGTCCAGACCACGGGACGAGAGAGCGTCCAGACCACGGGACGAGAGGGCGTCCAGACCACGGGACGAGAGGGCATCCAGACCACGGGACGAGAGAGCGTCCAGACCACGGGACGAGAGAGCGTCCAGACCACGGGACGAGAGGGCATCCAGACCACGGGACGAGAGAGCGTCCAGACCACGGGACGAGAGAGCGTCCAGACCACGGAAGGTCGCCGCAACGGAACGGAGGAATGTGTCGCCCAGGAAGGAAGATGACTGGGTTTGGGGTAAAGGTAAAGGGGCGGCCGCGGTGAAGGCCAGGAACCCACCACGCTCAAATAAATTGTGTGCACCATGTAACCCTTGCGAGCGGTCTTTTGCGGCCATTGATGTACCATTGTATGGGGTTGGGGGTACCTTACAACAAGACAAAGTAGCAGGCGTACACCAACTGGTCGTATAAGTATCTGACAAAGTACTTGTAACAAGCGCTGTGTTATCACACGGGGTCGGGTGTGTTGTACAACAAGCCAAAGTAGCGGGCGAGCCCCAACCAGTTGTATATGTATCTAACAAAGTATTCGTAGCAAGTGAGATGTTACCGCACGGGGTCGGGAGTGTTGTGCAACAAGCAAAAGTAGCGGGCTCGCCCCAAAGGATTGAACATGTATCAAATAAGTTAAACAAAGCAGCAGCCAGTGTTCACGGGACTAAAGAGACGTACCAAAGAATGTCCCAATATGTGTCAAGTCAGACAAGCTGCTGATCCCACAAGCTGGGGAGACAGAGGCACCATTATCGATGCGTTGTTTGGAGAATGTCTAACACTGTCTGTGCACTGTAACATAATCCGCCACGGGCCAGGCACAGAGAGCGGCACCTATGCTCTCAGTTGGCCACTGTTGCCCACTCCCAGGGTGGAAATGGCACAGCCTGCAGACCCACTCGCGGTCGTGGAAGTGCTAGAAAGCGAGGGGTCAACCGTAAGGCCCCCCAGCTTAGGACCTGGACCAGCCATGATCCCACGTTACCGCCTGCCAACGGTGAGCTGCTAGACAAGATGTGGCGAACTATCCACCAAAGAGACGGTAGACCCATCCCAACGTTGCAAAGCAAGGCAGGGCGGCTACACAAAGTCGGTGGTCCGGGGCCCCCATACTACGGCCCAATGTCCACGGGGACCACTAGGCCTCCCGCCACAACTGAAAGGCTCAAGGCCATTGCGGCCACCCTGGGCTTGCCAGACCTCAGGGTCAGCGCCCAAATCACTAAACCCAGCACCACGCGTGTCACGGTAAACTCCCTACAGACCCGGCTATCCCGGGTGTTACGCAATCACCAGACAGAATCACTCAAAACCGAGCCTTCCGTATGCCATCTGCAGAGAATACACCATAGTGCACGGCCCCTCCACGCGACATCTGAATAAGTGATGTAGACCATGTTCAGGGCCGGTAGCACCTCATTAGCCAAGGCGGGGAAGGAGTGTATGTGATGAAAACGGAGCGTTTATTGTAAAACCATGTACCGGGCTAACGAGTAAAGCAGTTGGACGAGACCAAACTGTGAACGACAGATAACCAGGAACCACTGTGAAAGGACCTGGCCCCCAGCGACCCACTAACACCATCAACCTCGCCGTCAACCATGAGGATGAACCCATGTCAGGACCTCAACCCAGATGATCGATCCAGGGACACAGGGCACCAGATCGCCTCAACTTGTAAATAACTTGCACAATAAGACTTTGGGGGGAAGTGATGTTATGTATGTATGTAGACCTTACCCAAATGTAAGACTTGCCACCAGGGGGGCACACCTGTGAGAGACCTAAGGGTCACCTGTGCACCCTGGCACAAGCAGGTATAAAAGGTGATTCACCATGCTGCTTCCTCACTCTGGAGTCTGAATAAAGAGACCAAGGTCACAACAGTTTGAGCTTGCGATTTAGTCCTGTGGATTTATTCTGAACATAACAAGGTGGGCACCGGAGGGACTGGAGTGCATCATCACCCCCGGGAACCAAATTTTAATTTGATTCATTTCTGGTAAAACGTTAATTGGTTTAATTGTCGGTTTTAGTGCCCTCCGTTAATCAGGGGACACATGATTTATGGTTTTACACTAAAATAGTTGTAGAGCTGTTGCATTGGGAGTGGCTTAGCCAGTCACGTGATGTTCACAAGACTCAATAAAACCCCAGCCAGTTGGGTTCGGGGGATCCACGATGAGGCAGCTGGTTGTGAACCTGGTGCATGAACAGGTAATGTGTAGTGTGATTGTTAAACCTTTGTTAACAAAACCAACTAGTTCTTAATAGCAATGTGTTGCTATGAATTCTTAAGCAAAGAGCCCATGAAGCAATACATTACACCTGTTGTGTATCTGTAAAGCATGCACTCCCATGTTCCGCCACCAGCGAGTGCATCCCCTGATGTCCCAAGGGATCCCAGTATATGAGCCGGCCCCTAAGGCCTGTTCCTCACTCTGAAGTGTCTTAATAAAGACTGAGGTCACTGTTACTTTAACCTCCCTGTGTGCAGTCTCATCTGTGTTAGGAACACAACAACTGGCGACGAGTATACGAATCCAACGCAAAGATGCAGCAAACTGTGGGCATCTTGGAGAAGTTCTCGGAGGGCGAGGACTGGGAAGCCTATGTCGAACGGCTAGACCAGTACTTTGTAGCCAATGAGCTGGACGGAGAAGGAAGCGCTGCAAAAAGGAGAGCGGTCCTCCTCATGGTCTAAAGGGCACCGACCTACAGCCTCATGAAGAATCTTCTGGCTCCGGTGAAACCCACAGATAAGTCATATCAGGAGCTGTGTACACTGGTTTGGGAGCATCTTAACCCGAGGGAGAGCGTGCTGATGGCGAGGTATCGGTTCTACACGTGCCAGCGATCTGAAGGTCAGGAAGTGCCGAGCTACGTCGCCGAGCTAAGGCGACTTGCAGGACAATGTGAGTTTGATGGCTACCTGGAGCAAATGCTCAGAGACGTTTTTGTACTGGGCATTGGTCACGAGACCATCCTACGAAAACTTTTGACTGTAGTGACACCGACCCTAAGTAAGGCCATTGCAATAGCACAGGCGTTTATGTCCACCAGTGATAACACCAAACAAATCTCTCAGCACACAAGTGCTAGTAATGTTCATAAATTAACTGGAACTGTGTTTGCGAGCAGAAATGTACAGGGCAGAAATCACGAGTCTGCAACTGCCAGCAAGCCTCAGGTGACCCAGATGACTCAGAGTCCGCAACAAAGGATGAATGCAAGGCAATTCACACCTTGTTGGCGTTGTGGAGGCTTCCATTCAGCCTATTCAGCTGTGGAACAATGGGGCACCTCCAACGAGCTTGAAGACGAGCTGCTAGCTCTACAAAACCTGCTAACCACCATGTGGCAGAGGAAGATCGGTCCATGGTGGATCAAAGCAATTTTGAGCCTCAGAGAGAGGAGGCAGATGCTGAAGTACACGGGGTGCACACATTTTCAACGAAATGTCCACCTATATTGCTAAATGTAAAATTGAATGGCTTACCCGTAGCCATGGAACTGGACACTGGCGCTAGCCAATCCATCATGAGTAAAAAGATGTTTGAGAGACTGTGGTGCAGCAAGACACTCAGACCAGCCCTGCCCCATCCACACGAAACTGAGAACGTACACCAAAGAGCTTATCACTGTCCTGGGCAGCGCCATGGTCAAGGTCACCTACGAGGACACGGTGCACGAATTGCCACTCTGGATTGTCCCGGGCGATGGCCCCACACTGCTTGGAAGGAGCTGGCTGGGCAAAATCCGCTGGAACTGGGATGACATCCGAGCACTATCACATGTCGATGAGGCCTCATGTACCCAGGTTCTTAACAAATTTCCTTCCCTTTTTGAGCCAGGCATTGGAAACTTTTCTGGGGTGAAGGTACGGATCCACTTGGTCCCAGAGGCATGACCCATTCACCTCACATGATGAGGGAGAGAGTAGAAATCGAGCTGGACACTACAACAGATGCCCGTTTGGAATTCGATCGGCTGCAGCGATCTTCCAGAGAAATGTGGAGAGCCTACTCAAGTCGGTACCACGCACGTGGTTTTTCAGGATGACATATTGGTCATGGGTCGGGACACCGTCGAGCACCTACAAAACCTGGAGGAGGTCCTCCAGCGACTGGATCGCGTAGGGCTGCGGCTGAAGAGGTCAAAATGCGTCTTCATGGCAACAGAAGTGGAGTTTTTGGGGCGGACGGCATTCGGCCCACAGACGCCAAGACAGAGGCTATCAGGAACGCGCCCAGGCCACAGAACGACTCGGAGCTGCGGTCGTTCCTGGGACCCCTCAACTAATTTGGTAACTTCCTACCGGGATTAAGCACCCTCTTAGAGCCCCGACATGTTTTATTGCGTAAAGGTGAGAACTGGGTATGGGGAAAAAACCAAGTAATTACTTTTGAGACAGCCAGAAACATTTTATGCTCCAACAAGCTGCTTGTATTGTATAACCCGTGTAAAAGACTTGTGCTAGCATGTGACGCGTCGTCGTACGGAGTCGGGTGTGTATTACAACAAGCTAACGTTGCGGGGAAGTTGCAACCTGTCGCCTATGCCTCCAGGAGCTTGTCAAAGGCCGAGAGGGCCTACAGCATGATTGAGAAAGAGGCATTAGCGTGTGTGTTCGGGGTAAAGAAAATGTATCAGTAACTGTTTTGCCTCAAATTTGAGCTAGAAACCAAGCACAACCCCCTCATATCCCAGTTCGCTGAAAACAAGCGGATAAATACTAATGCCTCAGCCCGCATACAAAGGTGGGCACTCGCGCTATCAGCATATAACTATACCACCCGCCACAGGCCAGGCACCGAGAACTGTGCGGATGCTCTCAGTCGGCTACCATTGCCCACCACGGGGATGGAAATGGCGCAGCCTGCAAACTTGTTGATGGTGGCGCAGCCCACAGACTTGTTGATGGTCATGGAAGCGTTTGAAAATGATAAATCACCTGTCACGGCCCGCCAGATTAGGACTTGGACCAGCCAAGATTCTCTGCTGCCCCTAGTAAAAAACTGTGTACTGCATGGGAGATGGGCCAGCATCCCCGTTGAAATGCACGAGCCAATCAAGCCGTTCCAGCGGCGAAAGGACGAGCTGTCCATTCAGGCAGACTGCCTGTTGTGGGGTAACCGCGTAGTGCTACCAAAAAAGGGCAGGGAGACGTTCATCTCGGATCTCCACAGCACTCACCCGGGTATAGTAATGATGAAAGCGATAACCAGATCCCATGTGTGGTGGCCCGGTATCGACTCTGACTTAGAGTCCTGTGTATGGCAATGCAGCGTGTGTGCTCAGTTGAGCAACGCGCCCAGAGAGGCACCACTAAGTTTGTGATCCTGGCCCTCCAGACCATGGTCGAGGATCCATGTCGACTATGCGGGCCCGTTTCTCGGTAAAATGTTCCTGGTGATGGGTGGATGCTTTTTCAAAATGGATTGAACGTGAAATAATGTCGGGAAGCACCGCCACCGCCACCATTGAAAGCCTGAGGGCCATGTTTGCCACCCACGGCCTGCCTGACATACTGGTCAGTGACAACGGGCCATGTTTCACCAGTGCCGAATTTAAAGAATTCATGACCCGCAATGGGATCAAACATGTCACCTCGGCCCCGTTTAAACCAGCCTCCAATGGGCAGGCAGAGCGGGCAGTACAAACAATCAAACAAAGCCTTAAACGAGTCACAGAAGGCTCACTCCAAACCCGCCTGTCCCGAGTACTGCTCAGCTACCGCACGAGACCCCACTCGCTCACAGGGGTGACCCCGGCTGAGCTACTCATGAAAAGGACACTTAAAACCAGACTCTTGCTGGTTCACCCCAACCTGCATGATCAGGTAGAGAGCAGGCAGCAGCAACAAAATGTAAACGATGGTCGCGCCACTGTGTCACGGGAAATTGATCTGAATGACCCTGTGTATGTGCTAAACTATGGACATGGTCCCAAGTGGATCATGGTGATAGCTAAAGAAGGGAATAGGGTGTTTGTAGTCAAACTAGACAATGGACAAATTTGCAGAAAGCACCTGGACCAAATGAGGCTGCGGTTCACAGACTGCCCTGAACAACCCACAGCAGACACCACCTTTTTCGAGCTCACAACACACACCAAAAGAACCAACGACACCACCCCGGACCAGGAAATCGAACCCATCATGCCCAACAGCCCAGCAAGGCCAGGCTCACCTAGCAGCCCTGCGGGGCCAACAACACGCCAGCCCAGCGAGGGCACAGCCAACACACCAGAACAGACATTTGTACCGAGGCGGTCCACCAGGGACCCTTGGGAGCACTGTATATAATTCGGCCCCAAAGGCCTGTTCCTCACTCTGGAGTGTCTTATTAAAGACTGAGGTCATTGTTACTTTAACCTCCCTGTGTGCAGTCTCATCTGTGTTAGGAACACAATAACACCTATATTTTGGTGTTTGTACATTAAGACACTGTACTTGCCTGGAACTACTTATGCCTACAATTCATCGCAGCTAAATTAATTCCCTTCCTGTAAGCTATAATTTTTCTCATTCGCAATGCATCAAATGCCGACCTGATATAAAAGGAAGATGATAAAGAGGAAAGCTACTCATCTCCTTAGTCTGATGTTCAATAATAACAGAGTATTTAACTGTGAGATCCAAACTTTGCTATTTACATTCCTTATTCTCAACTGGTATTATAGTAATTAGTCTGTGATTATAATCAGTGTTCAGTGGAAACAAAAAAAAGGCTTTCAGCAACTTAGCAATGAGTCGGAATAATTTGCTTTGAAAAAATGTAATGTTTCCATGACATAGCTTGGAGTCAAGGATGACACAGTTGCATTATTAGACTGATTTTTATTAAGGATCAGAATAGTCAAACAGTCCCCCTTGAGCTAAGAAGAGGCAAAAAAACCCACAAAACCAGCCAGAGCTCCTGCTCCTGGCCATCCAGTGACCTCTGCGGGAAGTATGTTGGTGTGGTGATCAGTGGGACAGTCTCGGTTCCCTTCACCTCCACACCCACTGTAATAGAGCCCCACCTAGTGAACTCCTGATGTAATAACAGCAACGGATGTAACAACAATAAAAGCTCATGTGGAAGGGTCATGTGATCACGGTTCTGTCAGAAGCCATCTTGTGGAGTATGTGCTTGTGTAGCTGTGTCTAAAGATACCGCACTCACCATCAGACGGACGGATGAAATGGAGACCTGAGTAAGGTACTGAAGGACTTCCCGTGCCCATTCCCCAGCAAGGGTCGGCCATTTCAGGAGAGAAGAGGAATAGGAAAAGATACACCGATTGGGGGAGTTTTCAGGTAAATGCAGTTTTTAAGTTAACAGAAAGTTGCAGGTGATGCTGTGATCGATGCCACAGCAGTACGCCCTGCAGTGCTAATTTTTAAATTTCAGTATATTTGCCTTTTTGTTTTAAATGACAAACTTAAAAAAGAAACATAGAAACATAGAAACATAGAAAATAGGTGCAGGAGTAGGCCATTCGGCCCTTCGAGCCTGCACCGCCATTCAATGAGTTCATGGCTGAACATGAAACTTCAGTACCCCCTTCCAGCTTTCTCGCCATACCCCTTGATCCCCCGAGTAGTAAGGACTTCATCTAACTCCCTTTTGAATATATTTAGTGAATTGGCCTCAACAACTTTCTGTGGTAGAGAATTCCACAGGTTCACCACTCTCTGGGTGAAGAAGTTTCTCCTCATCTCGGTCCTAAATGGCTTACCCCTTATCCTTAGACTGTGACCCCTGGTTCTGGACTTCCCCAGCATTGGGAACATTCTTCCTGCATCTAACCTGTCTAAACCTGTCAGAATTTTAAACGTTTCTATGAGATCCCCTCACAGTCTTCTGAACTCCAGGGAATACAAGCCCAGTTGACCCAGTCTTTCTTGATATGTCAGTCCCGCCATCCCAGGAATCAGTCTGGTGAATCTTCACTGCACTCCCTCAATAGCAAGAATGCCCTTCCTCAAGTTAGGAGACCAAAACTGTACACAATACTCCAGGTGTGGCCTCACCAAGGCCCTGTACAACTGTAGTAACACCTCCCTGCCCCTGTACTCAAATCCCCTCGCTATGAAGGCCAACATGCCATATGCTTTCTTAACCGCCTGCTGTACCTGCATGCTAACCTTCAATGACTGATGTACCATGACACCCAGGTCTCGTTGCACCTTCCCTTTTCCTAATCTGTCACCATTCAGATAATAGTCTGTCTCTCTGTTTTTACCACCAAAGTGGATAACCTCACATTTATCCACATTATACTTCATCTGTCATGTATTTGGCCACTCACCTAACCTATCCAAGTCACTCTGCAGCCTCATAGCATCCTCCTCGCAGCAACGATTTTAGCTCAGGAAGAGAATTGATGAGCTGGAGCTGAGACAAGCGATGAGCCCCACTCCCCCGCCCCGGTGAGGCTTGGCCGATTCTAATGCCACTGCCGTTTCTGCATGCGCCTGGTCAACTGCTTACCCGAAACTGGCGTGCATATTTAAATATCTGCATATTGAAAGGAGGACACAAGTGGTTTCTGGCAGCTGTCCTTCTCGCCTGCTCAGAGGAGCAGGTTCAAATTGAAAACGGTGCAAAGCAAGGGGGACGCAGGTGGGTAAGTCTCTTGGTTGATTTTAACTGCTGGGCTGACTGGATTAAAATCGCTCCGGGCATGTCAGATCATGACATTGAACCCTTCTCTATGTATAAGTATAATTAAAAGTTTTCAAAGCACCAACGAATGGTGATCTCATTGAAACATACAACTTCTTCACCCAGAGAGTGGTGAACCTGTGGAATTCTCTACCACAGAAAGTTGTTGAGGCCAATTCACTAAATATATTCAAAAAGGAGTTAGATGAAGTCCTTACTACTCGGGGGATCAAGGGGTATGGCGAGAAAGCTGGAAGGGGGTACTGAAGTTTCATGTTCAGCCATGAACTCATTGAATGGCGGTGCAGGCTAGAAGGGCCGAATGGCCTACTCCTGCACCTATTTTCTATGTTTCTATGTTTCTAATTCTTACAGGGCTCAACAGGGTAGATGCAGGGAGGATGTTTCCCCCGGGTTGGAAAGTCTAGAACCAGGGGTCACAGTCTCAGGATAAGGGGTCGGCCATTTAGGACTGAGATGAGAAGGAATTTCTTCACTCAGAGGGTGGTGAATCTTTGGAATTCTCTGCCCCAGAGGGCTGTGGAGGCTCAGTCTTTGGGTTTATTCAACACAGAGATCGATAGATTTTTGGATATTAAGGGAATCAAGGGATATGGGGATCGGGCGGGAAAGTGGAGTTGAGGTCGAAGATCAGCCATGATCTTATTGAATGGTGGAGCAGGCTCGAGGGGCCAAATGGCCGACTCCTGCTGCTAATTCTTATGTTCATATGTTTACCATAACAATACTGCCCTTTAAGATAGATATGTCATTTAACTATTCCAATAATAACTGGTGATAGGCAGGGAATTAATCCATTGAGGTAATGGCTGCAAGGGCCGAGGAATGAACTGTTTAACACCAACTGTCAGCAGCAAGCACCTCAGATTAGACAGAGCATGGCCATATCTATAATAGCAGCCTCTCTGTACTTCCCTGGAAATATGCTTCAACTCCAATCTGAGAAAGCACCATGTAATGCGATTGTTTCCTTCGTTGTGGCTCAGTGGGCAACACCCTCGCCTCTGAATCAGGTGATTGTGGGGTTCACGTCCCACTCCAGAGATTTGAGCACATCAATCTAGGCTGACACTCCCAGTGGAGTGCTGCATTGTCAGAGGTGCTGTCTTTTGGAAGAAAGAAAGACTTGCATTTCTATAGCGTCTTTCACAACCACCATTCATCCCAAAGCGATTTACAGCCAATGAAGTACCTTTTGGAGTGTAGTCACTGTTGTAATGTGGGAAACGCGGCAGCCAATTTGCGCACAGCAAGCTCCCACACACAGCAATGTGATATTGACCAGATCGTCTGTTTTAGTGATGTCGATTGAGGGATAAATATTATCCAGGACACAAGGGATAACTCCCTGCTCTTCTTTGAAATACTCCCATGGGATCTTTCTCCTCCACCTGAGAGAACCAATGGGGCCTCGGTTTAATGTCTCATCGGAAAAACAGCACCTCCGACTGTCATGTTTGTAACCACAATGTAACACCACTGTATTACTGTATGCACTCAATCTAGATGCACACCTTGACCACAGGGGTGAACTTGTGGGAGACACTCCTTACCTGATCAATCAGGTAGAAAAAGGGAGGTCCCACACAGGGTCATCACTTGGAGTCCTGTGAATAAAGAGTTAAGGTCACAAGTGACCTTGTCCCCAGAATGTGCCTCGTGTGGTTTCATGCTGCACAGTAAGGACTTTACTCCGACAGTGCAACACTCCCTCTGTACTGTAGTGGAATGTTAGCCTAGATTTTGTGCTCAAAGTCCCTGGAGTGAGACCTGAACCCACAATCTTCTAACTCAGGAGCAAGAGAGTGATCCACTGAGCAACAGCTGATATCTCAAGATTTTTTATATATATGCCTTGCATATGGCCGGCTATGAATACAGTATATTTCACAGGCATAGAAATTCTACTTTTTTTTCAAATATGTTTATAATTAATACATTTTTGATTTTAAAAAAATAGATTGCCCCCAGAGCTGTTGATTGTTAAAATAGCTTTCACTAATGACTTCAGCAAGCAATAGTTTACAGTAAGTTACATCAATGGACAATATAATGCTTTGCATTCTAAGGTCACAAAGTACAGCCTGTAGTTAGAGAATGCTCATCAAAACAAAGTTCCACTTTTAAATTATGCTTACGTCCAGCGTATAATAAAATACCGAGTGCCAATGTTGCCAACATAATTAACTGTGGACTGAAAGTGAACTGAACTGTTCGCCTGGACAGAAGCTTAAAGCGCAGGAGACCATTTGGGCTAACATGTCTGTGCCAAGTCTTTCTACAGCAATCAAAAACAATTCATCGGGACATGTCAGCCCCTTGAGCCTGCCCCGCCATTCAATGAGATCATGGCTGATCTTCGCCCTAACTCCATCTACTCACCTTTGGCCCATAATCCCTTAATACCTTCAACAACAACAGCAGCTTGTATTTATATAGCGCCTTCCGCTGTCTGCGTTTGGCTTCCGCGTGCTCCTGGCAAAGAGACTCGAGGTGTTCGGGGCCTTCTCAGCTCCTCCTCCACTTTGAGTGGTCTTGGGCCAGGGACTGATGAATTGTAATGCTAATATAACACTGAGAAGTGTAGAAGACCAGAGGGGCCTTGGAGTGCATGTCCACAGATCCCTGAAGGCAACAGGACAACAACAACAACTTGTATTTATATAGCACCTTTAACGTAGTGAAACGTCCCAAGGTGCTTCACAGGAGTATTCTGAGTTAATAAATTTGACACCGAGCCGCATAAGTAGAGATTAGCGCAGGTGACCAAAAGCTCGGTCACAGAGGGAGGTTTTAAGGAGCATCTTGAAGGAGGAAAGAGAGGTAGAGAGGCGGAGAGGTTTAGGGAGGGAGTTCCAGAGCTTGGGGCCTAGGCAACAGAAGGCACGGCCACCGATGGTGGAGTGATTATAATCAGGGATGGTCAGGAGGGCAGAATTAATTCCCCTCCTCTTCTTCGGTTGACAACAAGCTATTAATCTCAGATTTAAAATTAACAATTGATCTGGCATCAATTGTCGTTTGCGGAGGAGAGTTCCTAACTTGTGTCACCCTGTGTGTGTAGAAGTGTTTCCTAATTTCACTCTTGAAAGGTCTGGCTCTAATTTTCAGACTATGCCCCTAGTCCTAGACTCCCCAACCAGCGGGAATAGTTTCTCTCTATCTACCCTCTCTGTTCCCCTTAATATCCTGAAAACTTCGATCAGATCACCCCTTAACCGTCTAAATTCCAGGGAATACAACCCTAACTTGTGTAATAACGTAACCCTTGAAGTCCGGATATCATTCTGGTAAACCTACGCTGCACTCCCTCTGAGGCCAATATTTCCTCCCTTAGGTGTTGTGCCCAGAACTGCTCACAGTGCTCCCACTACCCTGCTGTCTCCCGATAGCCCTTTATGTTCTTTTGCTTCAAATATTTATCCCATAAAATTGCTACATTCTCTGTCTCAATCATTCCTAGTGTCTAGGCAAACACTTTGCATAAGGACATTTCCATTAACCTCCCTCCTCGCTCCCTTGGTGATCCATGGTCATTGACTCCCCAACCAGAGCAAATACTCTTTCCTTATTCATCCTATTAAAACCCTTCATAATGAAAAAAAACTCTTCAGTGTCCTTCTATCATTCTCTGCTGCAGAGAAAATAAAATCCCATTATCACAAGAGGATAGTGGGCAGCACACTCGCCTCTGAGTCAGAAGGTTGTGGGTTCAAGTCCCACTCCAGGGCCCTGAGCACATAAATATAGGCTGATACTCCCAGTGCAGTGCTGAGGGAGTGCTGCACTGTCGGAGGTGCCGTCTTTCAGATGAGACATTAAACCAAGGCCCTCTCAGGTGGATATAAAAGATCCCATGGCACTATTTTGAGGAAGAGCAGGGGAGTTGTCCTGGGGCCTATATTTATCCCTCAATCAACATCACTAAAACAGATTATCTGGCCATTGTGGGAGCTTGCTGTGCGTAAATTGACTGCCACGTTTCCTACATCATAAACAGTGAAGACACTTCAAAAAGTACTTCATTGGCTGTAAAGTGCCTTGGGACATGGTGAAAGTCGCTATATACATGCAAGTCTTCCTTTTGTTTTCGTTTATTATCTCAAGTCCCTTCTTATGAATGTAATTTCTCACCCCTATCGAGAGAAAACACTTGCTTCAGCATCATGATGCATCATGCCTTCCTTTAGTCCATTCTGTAATCTTGAGGAAAATGAAGTGTACAGTCCTCGACTACAGTCAAACATGTACAAGACTTCTCAAGGTGCCTGAAACAAATCTAGTTAACAATACAAGATCCAATGTATTCTGAATACCAGTTCCCATTTTTTCTAATTATTGAAAGCCTAGATAACTGATATCATCTGGTAAGTTCTGGGGGGAAATTATATTAAAAAAGAAAGACTTGGATTTATATAGCGCCTTTCACGACCACCGGACATCTCGAAGCGCTTTAAAGCCAATGAAGTATTTTTGGAGTGTAGTCACTGTTGTAATGTAGGAAACGTGGCAGCCAATTTGTGCACAGCAAGATCCCACAGACAGCAATGTGATAATGACCAGGTAAACTGTTTTAGTGATGTTGATTGAGGGATAAATATTGGCCCCAGGACACCGGGGAGAACTCCCCTGCTCTTCTTCAAAATAGTGCCCGTGGGATCTTTAACGGCCACTGATATTATGATATTAGAAAAATCATATTTTTCTAACCTGATAAGCGTTGCATTATTGTACAAGTAATCACAATTTAAAAAGTATATATTTTGACTGATACTGTGTCAACCTTCACAGTAACATTTTGCCGTTTGTTATTCATGTTTGAATTTGGGAGATTGATTAACGTTTGGGGAAGAGTCCTGGAGATGTAGGGATCTCCCAGCAAGTCTCCAATAGGAAGCCGTTTTGGAATTTGCTGATTGGGAAATTCATACATCTTAACACATGTTGATATCAATATAACACATAAAGATTTGATTTTAAAAGGTATCATTACTTAAGAATTTGTTAAATGGCTTAAAATGGCAACAGTGTTAAACTTCAAAGAATTATGCATGTTTGAACTAATTAAAATTAGTTTCTCTTACAAGTCACTACAGGCTGCATTGCCTGAAAACTCTTCGATTGAATTAAACACAATGAACTCGTTTCACTCATTTCATTGACTGCCATAAGTATAACTATTACACAATTAAACTCTGAGACGGTTTCTAGTTAGATATAGAACATATTTAGAATCTTCAGGCTTTTATAACCCATGTTTGGAACCATCTAAACATTATCTATTGATTTACCACATTCTTTTTTCTACAGTTTTCAACATAAGAAAAAAGAACTTGCATTTATATAGCACCTTTCACAACCACCGGACGTCCCAAAGCACTTTACAGCCAATGAAGAACTTTTTGGAGTGTAGTCACTGTTGTAATGTGGGAAACGCAGCAGCTAATTTGCGCACAGCAAGCTCCCACACACAGCAATGTGATAATGACCCAGATAATCTGTTTTTGTGATGTTGATTGAGGGATAAATATTGGCCCCAGGACACCGGGGATAACTCCCCTGCTCTTCTTCGGAATAGCGCCATGGGATCTTTTACATCCACCTGAGAGAGCAGATGGGGCCTCGGTTTAACGTCTCATCCAAAAGACAGCACCTCCGACAGTGCCGCACTCCCTCAGCACTGCCCTGGGAGTGTCAGCCTGGATTTTTGTGCTCCAGTCTCTGGAGTGAGCCATAGCTGACACTCAGGGGTTGAAACCCTGGGCGATTTACTTTCTTCCCCAGACCAGAGGAGCTAAAGTCAATTCGAGTATTGTCCAATTGCTGCCAAAAGGAGATCACGGCCTGGAGTGCGAATCACTACTTGAACCCACAACCTTCTGACTCAGAGGCACAGGTGCTATCACGGAGCCACCTGAGTACACTTTGTGTACATTGGCCCCGAAATTGCGGTCAGCAGCGTAGTTACGGAGAACGTCACCGACCTCTGAACCAAGATCGAGTGTGACAACTAAATGATAAACCACAATCCGTTTAGGTAGAAACGATAGTAGTTTCACTGCTCATCTTTTACATTTTTTGTTCATGGGTAAACAGGAATGCATTAATAGCAGCCGCAGTGTCTGAAAATAAATCTGACTGGCTCGATTTCCATAAGCGCATATCACACTGCGATATGTGCGCGCTCGGTCCGTGCAGCAGAGCTGGCCTCCAGTAGTCCTGGTTAATCCTTGCCACTGGACCAAGACCTCGCTCTGTCAAGCCCGTGTGGTGGCTGGTGTGCAACGGTCACCCCACGTTAAAAAAATCCACCCACAGGCATCTTCCACCCTTCAACATATAGTTCGGGACCTGGAATATTAGGTCGTTCATTGAAACATCTGTGAACACATCCCTTTTTGGCGTGGAAGCAAGTCACCCTTGATACAAGGGACTGCCTAAGAAGAAGATCACAGTGGAGCCCTGTGAAGGCTGGGTTAGTCTGACCGGACATAAGTTAACTTACATCAAAGCACCTTACAGGCAGAGAAGAGCAAGTGGCTGATCTGATCATGGACTCAGCTCCACTTCCCCGCCCGCTCCCCATAACCTTTTATTCCCTTATCACTCAAAAATCTGTCTATCTCCACCTTAAATATATTCAATGACCCAGCCTCCACAGCTCTCTGGGGCAGAGAATTCCACAGATTTACAACCCCCTGAGAGAAGAAAATTCTCCTCATCTCAGTTTTAAATGGGCAGCCCCTTATTCTTAAGACTATGTCCCCTGGTTTTAGTTTCCCCTATGAGTGGAAATATTCTCTCTGCATCCACCTTGTCAAGTCCCCTCATTATCACATTGTTGTGTGTGGGAGCTTGCTGTGTGCAAATTGGCTGCTGCTTTTCCTACATTACAACAGTGACTACATTTCAAAAAGCACTTCATTGGCTGTAAAACATTTTGAGATGCCCGGTGGTCAAGAGAAATGAAATATAAATGCAAGCCTTTCTTTTCAAAGGCCTCTTCAAGACCTTTCTCTTTGCCCGTGCTGGTGGAGAACGGATTATCTTAGAAATCGCAATTCTCCACATTTTTCTTTCTGCAGTTCTAGTCAGTTAGAACAGTTTCACTTTGGAACAGAATCTTTTCTTCAAAAGGGGGCATGTCCGGCCACTGACGCCTGATTTGAAAGTTTCCACAGTGAAAACGTACTCCAAACTAACTTAGAATGGAGCAAGTGAAGATTTTTGTAGAACTGAAAAAACCTGTTCTACACATTAAAAAATCAGGCGCAGGTTACAAATTAGGCGTCCAGAACGAGGTGGGGGGAGGGGGGGGGAAGTCATTAAATTCTATAATAAATCCTTATTTATACTTCTACAAATATTATACAAATAAATCCAACCTGAATAAACATTTATAAGCAAAGAAAAGATTAAATAAACCATCTTCCTACCTGTGTGAAAGTGCTTCAGGCAGGTTCAGTCAGCTCAGCGGTGTGGCGTCGTTCCCGTGAACGGGAGGGAGGGAGGAGGCAGCCATTCCCGACGGCGGGGGGGGGAGGCTGATCATGGAAGGGCAATGTGCTTTTATTAAAAAATGTTCAAAAATTAAACAGCTACAAAGAACTACAAAAATGGCCGAGTGCCAATGTTTCCTTCACACCGAGCATGTGCGAACGCTCCAACGCGCATGCGCAGCATTGCCGGCACGCAAAAAACTAATTTAAATGGTACCCGCCCCCTCCCACTTACAAAATCGGCGCGAGTGTAGGCTCCGCCCCCTGGGCACCGCGCCAAGCTGCCATGGAGCTGCAGGGCGCTCCAGAATCGCGCGTTTTTTTTCAGGCGCCATTTTCGGCGCGAAAAACGGGCGCCCAGCTCGGAGGGGCACCCGTTTTGTAGCGTGTGGAAACTTGGGGCCCTCGGGGGGTTGTGAGGCTGGAGGAGATTACAGAGATAGGGAGGGGCGAGGCCATGGAGGGATTTGTAAACAAGGCCGAGAATTTTGAAATCGAAACGTTGCTTAACCGAGAGCTAATGTAGGTCAGTGAGCAACAGGGGTGATGGGTGAACGGGACTTGGTGCAAGTTAGGAGGGGGCCAAGGATAGATTCTTGAGGAACACCAGAGGTAACGATGCGGGAGTGGGAAGAGAAGCCATTGCAGGTGATTTTCTGACTACGATTCGAAAGATAAGAATGGAACCAGGCGAGTGCAGTCCCACCCAGCTGGACGATGGTGGAGAGGCGTTGGAGGAGGATGGAGGGTCAACTGTGTCAAAAGCTGCAGACAGGTCGAGAAGGACGAGGAGGGATAGTTTACCTTTGTCATAGTCATTTGTGAATTTGATGAGAGCCGTTTGGGTACTGTTCCAGGGGTCAGTTATCTACATAGGGTGACTGTATTTATACTGAGTGAAGATATCAGCACATTTACACCGCTGAATACTTCTTTGAGAACAGGACAATCTGAATGACGATGGAAAGAGGGAGAAAGGGGGGAGAAGGGAGGGGGGAGAAAGGTGGGAGAGGGGAGGAGGGGAGAAAGGGGGAAAGTGGAAGGGGAAGGGAAGGAAGGAAGGAACTGAGACTGATTTGCATTTATATAGCGCCTTTCATGACCACCGGATGTCCCAAAGCACTTTACAGCCAATAAAGTACTTTTTGAAGTGTAGTCACTGTTGTAGTGTGGGAAACGCGGCAGCCAATTTGCGCACAGCAAGCTCCCACAGGGACCTTGGTAACAGAGCAGTAACAAAGAATCCGATCACACAGTGGATGATTTTGATTTTTACAATGAAATAGTCTGGTCTGCTGTCACTGGCAAGTCCTGAGTATTTGTTAAGGAGAAGGTCGAATAGTTGGAATATAAAACGCACGAGAATGTCTCTGCCATGGTTTTATGATCGGGATATTACTGTGTCACAGATGGTCATTACCCGACGTGTGATGAACTTTCCGGGGAATCATTCACTTCTTTCCCGCATTTGCAGCATGATGATTGAAAAATCTGCTCAATAACCCAACAGGTGAGAAGTAACGCAGCCAAAACCCACATCGGAAGAATAATAACAGATTCGGAAGCAATTGATCCATTTTTAGTTCAATCTTGAGGAAGAATTATACAACATCCTTACCTGCAACTTTATTGAATAAAAATGATATTAAATTGCTCCAACCTGCTCAGTGTAGTAATTAGTGTTGCTAATGAGTAATAGAGCAAATATATTGGTAAGCAAATTAGTTCCATGTTTGAACATCCTGTGTCTATTGCCCTGATAACATTATAATACACAAACATCTATATTAGTGCATGGTATGAATATTAAAGGTTAATTTTAACTGCTTTAGAAATTTAAATAGATATATTTAGCTATAATTATCATTGATGGATATTAAGAACCTCTATTACTGTTTTCACACAGAGTCCTCCTTCTATGCATAATACTGTCATTCCCATATGGGCAGTTGCATACTGAATAGCCTATATTCATAAAACCATAGAAATTTGTGGCACAGAAGGAGACCATTCAGCCCATCATGTCCGCACCCGCCGAAAAAGAGCTATCCAGCCTAATACTACATTTTAGTTCTTCAAGTGCACATCCAAGTACTTTTTAAATGTGTTGAGGGTTTCTGCCTCTACCACCCTTTCAGGCAGTGAGTTCCAGACCCCCACCACCCTCTGGGTGAAGAAAGTTCTCCTCAAATCCCCTCCAAACCTTCTACCAATTACTTTACATCTTTGCCCCCTGGTTATTGACTCCTTTGCTAAGGGAAATAGGTCCTTCCTATCCACTCTATCCAGGCACCTCATAATTTTATACACCTCAGTTAAATCTCCCCTCAGCCTCCTCTATTCCAAAGAAAACAAACCCAGCCTATCCCATCTTTCCTCCTAGCTAAAATTCTCCAGTCCAGGCAACATCCTCGTAATTCTCCTCTGCACCCTCTCAGTGCAAGCACATCTTTCCTGTAATGTGGTGACCAGAACTGCACGCAGTACTCCAGCTGTGGCCTAACTAGTGTTTTATACAGTTGAGGCATAACCTCCCTGCTCTTATTTTCTATGCCTCAGCTAATGAAGGAAAGTATCCCGTATGCCTTCTTAACCACCTTATCCACCCACAACCCCCCGAGATGTCTGCACTTTCCTAATTCTGCCCTCCTGAGCATCCCTGATTATAATCGCTCCACCATTGGTGGCCGTGCCTTCTGTTGCTTGGGCCCCAAGCTCTGGAACTCCCTCCCTAAACCTCTCCACCTCTCTACCTCTCTCTCCTCCTTCAAGACACTCCTTAAAACCTACCTCTTTGACCAAGCCCTGCCCTAATTTCTCCTTTTGTGGTTCGGTGTCAAAAAAAAATGTTGGTCTCATAACACTGCTGTGAAGTGCCTTGGGAAGTTTCATTACATTAAAGGCGCTTTATAAAAATATAAGTTGTTGTTGTTGTCTTACTGCCTTCAGGGATCTGTGGACATGCACTCCAAGATCCCTCTGTTCTTCTACACTTCTCAGTGTTATATTAGCATTACAATTCCCTGGCCCAAGACCGCTCAAAGTGGAGGAGAAGCATCCAGGAAGTCCCCGAACACCTCGAGTCCCTTCGCCGGGAGCACGCGGAGGCCAAGCGCAAACAGCGGAAGGAGCGCACGGCAACCCAAGCCCCCCCACCCACCCGTCCCTCCAACCACCGTCTGCCCCACCTGTGACAGAGACTGTAGGTCCCACATTGGGCTCATCAGTCACCTGAGAACTGGTGTTAGTGTGGGAGCAAGTCATCCTCGACTCCGGGGGACTGCCTGAGAAGGAGAAGAAGATTGTCACGGGAAATGTATTTCGCGATTTTCTTTTCGTGTCGGGACAGTGTCACTTTCATCACAGCTCACAGCAACATTATACGCAAGTCAGGCGATGGGTTTCACGTCATGGTAATCATTTCCTTGTAGACAAATGATAACGAGGCAGTCGACACACATTATGGAGATAACCCTGTCACACATGGCTCAGTGGGCAGCACCCTCACCTCTGTGTCAGGAGGTTTGTGGAAGCAAGTCAGCCTCGACTCCGGGGGGCTGCTGAAGAAGGGAACGAAAGCCCGGTAAGTTAGGCAGTGTTTCCTCTCTGACAATCTGTTTTGTTTTAATTAGCACACGTTCCAAACGTTGAGCCTTTGAAAGGCTTTGTCTCCCCTGGAGTCTGCACATGGTTCTCTGAGACACAAGACCGTGGCTTGACTCAGCGAGCTACCTGCTGGTTGTATGCCAGCGATTTTATTTTTACCCAAGTTCCCTGGCGAGGTGGGAGGTTTCTCTCAGTGTGTGTGCCAGCTGTTGATCTGTGTCAGACTTTGGATTTAGACAACATGTGGATGTGGGAGTATCCAAACGTGGACATTAACCCTTGAGGACGTTTCCGGCTTGATTCATTTTTAATTCTAAATATTTGTTAAAATCGGAATTTTTCGCATTTTCCGAGATCATGGCCACCAACACAATAACAGAAATATGTTGCAAATGTCTGGCAATTATCTGAAAATTGTCCGATCCATATCTACTGTCTGTTCCCTGCTTATTACCTACAGACATTTTTCCAACATATACTCTAATCCTCGTATCATCATTCATGGTATTCTCACTAATACAGTCATCCCATAAACAAATGTCTTTGTCATAATATAGCTTTCATATGACTATAAAAGACACCCTTAGGAGTCAGCTGTGGCTCAGGGGGCAGCACTCTCGCCTCTGAGCCAGAAGGTTGTGGGTTCAAGTCCCACTCCAGGGACTTGAGCACAAAAATCTAGGCTGATGCTCCCAGTGCAGTGCTGAGGGAGTGCTGCCCTGTCGGAGGTGCCGTCTTTCAGATGGGATGTTAAACCGAGGCCCCGTCTGCTCTCTCAGGTGGATGTAAAAGATCCCATGGCACTATTTCAAAGATGGGCAAGGGAGTTATCCTCAGTGTCCTGGAGCCAATATTTATCCTTCAATCAACATCACTAAAACAGATTATCTGGTCATTATCACATTGCTGTGTGTGGGAGCTCGCTGTGCGCAAATTGGCTGCCGCGTTTCCCACATTACAACAGGGACTACACTCCAAACGTATTCCATTGGCTGTGAAGCGCTATATGTCGTCCAGCAGTTGTGAAAGGCGCTATATAAATGCAGTGTGTACCATCTACAAGATGCACTGCAGCAACTCGCCAAGGCTTCTTCGGCAGCACCTCCCAAACCCGCGACCTCTACCCCCTAGAAGGACAAGGGCAGCAGGCGCATGGGAACACCATCACCTCCACGTTCCCCTCCCAGTCACACACCATCCTGACTGGGAAATATATCGGCCGTTCCTTCATCGTCGCTGGGTCACAATCCTGGAACTCCCTCCCTAACAGCATTGTGGGAGCACCTTCACCACACGGACTGCAGCGGTTCAAGAAGGCGGCTCACCACCACCTTCTCCAGGGGCAATTAGGGATGGGCAATAAATGCCGGCCTTGCCAGTGACACCAACATCCCAGGAACAAATATAAAAGTAAACATTCATTCATACACACACACTCACTAACTCACTCACACACACACACATACACTCTCTCTCACACACACACACACACTCACTAACTCACTCACACATACACTCTCTCACACACACACACACACTCACAAACGCTCACGCACATTCACACACACACACACTCACAAACGCTCACGCACATTCACACACACACACACTCACAAACGCTCACACACATTCACACACACACACACTCACAAACGCTCACACACATTCACATACACATACACTCACACACACTCACTCACTCACATACACACTCACACACACACACACACACATACACTCACTCACTCACACACATACACACTCATACACACGCACATGCACACCCACATTCTTTCCAATTAAGATTACAATTCAGCAACAAGTAACAGATGTCCTGGCAACTGTTCCCTCCTGTAGCCCAGGGGTGCTGACACATGTGCTTCTAAAGACTAGGCTGGAGATGGGTTGCAATTTATTTGCAGAGGAAGCGATGTTGCTATGGACAGGATATCTCACGTTAATAACAAGTTGCTCCAATAATCATTATTAATGTAGGTATGCACATAGACATGAAAACTCCAGCAGCTGCATGGATTGCCTTGGCTCTGTGAGGTGGACCATCTCACTTCAACAGGAACTACTGCATCTTTGCTCAGGTCTGGTACAATACTGAAAGTCCATGTGAGCACAGTGCAGGGTCTAAAATCCAACCGCACTAAGGAGCTGCCATAGATATTATTCTGTTTTAAATTTTCTTTTTTACAAAAAAGGTCAGTTAATACCCATCGTTTTAAATCGCATCCATATTTATAAAAATGCTTTAATTCTGAATTAACTTACGAGAACGTGGTTTTCGAAGATGGAAGGGAAGGAGATAATAATGTACAGAAAGAGAAAAGAAAGACCTGCATTTATATGGCGCCTTTCACGACCTCAGGTTGCCCCAAAGCGTTTCACAGCCAATGAAGTACTTTTGGAGTGTAGTCACTGTTGTAATGTGGGAAACACGGCAGCCAATTTGCGCACAGCAAGCTCCACACACAGCAATGTGATAATGACCAGATAATCTGTTTCAGTGATGTTGATTGCGGGATAAATATTGGCCCCAGGACACCGAGGATAACTCCCCTGCTCTTCTTCAAAATAGTGCCATGGGATCTTTTACATCCACCTGAGGGAACAGACAGCGCCTCGGTTTAACATCTCATCCGAAAGACGGCACCTCTGACAGTGCGGCACTCCCTCAGCACTGCACTGGGAGTGTCAGCCTAGGTTTTTGTGCTCCAGTCCCTGGAGTGGGACTTGAACCCACAACCTTCTGACTCAGAGGCGAGGGTGCTGCCCACTGAGCCAACTAAATGCGTTTTGCTGTACACTGAGCCCTGGCTGTCGGAGGAACGTGGAGATGCCGAGACAGGCTCGAACAGCAGGCACAGTCTTTGCAAAACGTGAAACAGTGGGGGATTGGAAAGGAAGGTATTTCAATCCAGATGGATCGGGTTATTTTCCTCTTGCCACTGGAGGTTGGCACTGAAGGCAGGATACTCCAGGCTGCTGCAGCAGGGTGAGATCCCGACTGTAATATAACCACTCTCCGGTTAATGAATGATAATCCACAGCTGATTAGTGTGGTGAGGCGGGGGAACAGCCAGAGTAGCAGATGATGCAATAATGATAAGAAGAAGAATAGGGGATCCATTATACGGGCAGCATTGGAGCCGAGAGCAAGGTTTAAGCAATTTAGAAAATAATTACAACCTTCCAGAACCAATTACAGCTCGGTGCAGACACAGGAATTATTTTCCATGGGTGGTCACTGTCCAAGCCAAGTGGCTAGTTAGCAAAGTTAATAGTCTGCCAAAAATATGCATAGTCAAAGTCACATTAAAATAAACGATTATAGTTAGTCTGCCTTGCAGCTGTTAGTTCCATCCTCCCTGGAATGTTTGATTGCCATGCCGCTGTCCCAACATGCCAAGTGGGACGGACTCTTCCCGCCACCCTTGCAGAGGGCAATAGTGCTCACCGAGTACTGATCCCTGCACGGAACTTTCAGATGAGACGTTAAACCGCGTATCCGTCTGCTCTCTCAGGCGAACGTAAAAGATCCCGTAGCCACTATTTCGAAGAAGAGCAGGGGAGTTATCCCCGGTGTCCTGGGGCCAATATTTATCCCTCAATTAGCATTTAAAAAAAACCCAGATAATCAGGTCATTATCACGTTGCTGTTTGTGGGAGCTTGCTGTGCGCAAATTGGCTGCCGTGTTTCTCACAGTACAACAGTGACGACATTCCAAAAGTACTTCATTGGCTGTAAAGTGCTTTGAGACGTCCAGTGGTCGTGAAAGGCGCTATATAAATGCAAGTCTTTCATTACTTTGCCGCCATCTTGGGAGCTATAATAAACGGGTGAATCCAGGAATGATTCCTTTGACCAGCCAGCATAAAGTGTTAATTTGTCAAGTCAAACAGATATCAAAGTGTTTGCCCATTTCAATACATTTAGATTACTAACCAATGAGAGGCAGAGATCATGAAAATAATGTTTGACTTGATGAGCAGCTTCATAAAATAAAAAAACATTTAAAAGTAAAGCCAAACTGTGTGTGCTTAGCAGTCAGAAATTAGTTCCGATTTCAAAATAAACCTCCTGCAATAAAGAGCCCTATTCAGCTGAACCTTCTTGGGAATTTTTATAAATTTTATCCGTCTCAGAATAAAGTTCTGAAATTGGCAGAGGCAGTATTTGAACAGGGAAACTGCAATGTAGTTTTGTTTCTGAATTTAATGTTGCACACAGTTTGTGCCCCGTGGTGAAGTACCAAGCCTTGTGTCGCTACAATCTCTAACAGTGGATTGTGGGCAAGCAGGAAGCATAACTCTGAAAGCTGGATTCAAATGAGATGTTGAAAAGCACAGTACCGCTGGATGCGCAGGGTATCAAGTATCACGTGGGCTACTGCACAGTAATTGTGAAAACCTAACTTCGCTGCTGGAGACTGTCACCGCCAGATTGCTCATCATCTCCAAGTGGCCAAAAACTTGTTGAAACATTTTATGTCTTTACCACAATGTACAGCCACAGAGAGGAACAGAAAGACTAAATGGACTCATTTACCATCTTGGGATCCGGGCTACACAACTTTCTGGCAGACTATCAAGCTGGAGCAGATGGTCGCCCACACACTGCTAAGAGAAAGGGCCCATTTTGCTTAACTGTTCATTTCTCCTCCAAGCAACATCGTCCCGACTGGTATTTAGGCAATTTTCCTTGGAACAGAGGCGGCTGAGGAGAGACCTGATTGAGATGTATAGAATTATGAGGGGCCCGGATAGAGTGGATAGGAAGGACCTGTTTCCCTTAGCAGAGGGGTCAACAACCAGGGGGCATAGATTTAAAGTAATTGGGGGGAGGATTAGAGGGGAGATAAGGAAACATTTCTTTCCCCAGAGGGTGCTGGGGGTCTGGAACTCACGGCCTGAAAGGGTGGTAGAGGCAGAAACCCTCACCACATTTAAAAAGTACTTGGATGTGCACTTGAAGTGCCGTAACCTACAGGGCTACGGACCCAGAGCTGGAAAGTGGGATTAGGCTGGGTAGCTCTTTGTCGGCCGGCGCAACACGATGGGCCGAATGGCCTCCTCCCGTGCTGTAAATTTCTATAGGGCCCAAATTTCCCCAGGAGTTGCTCCGTTTTTTTTGTGGAGCAATTTGAGTTTTCTCGAGTGTCTCTTTAGTTACACTTCTGGCCATTTAATTTGCGCCAGTGTAAGTGAGTTAATTAGGTTTATTTTAGTTTTTTTTTCCAAAAGGGGGTGTTCCCAGCCACTTACGCCTGTTTTGGCCATTGAAGCGA
The DNA here is from genome assembly GCF_044704955.1 of Pristiophorus japonicus. NCBI lineage: Eukaryota > Metazoa > Chordata > Chondrichthyes > Pristiophoridae > Pristiophorus > Pristiophorus japonicus. The sequence continues at coordinate 3,004,262 of NC_091990.1, read as the reverse complement.
GTTTGGCCAGCAAATAGTTGCTCCAAACTAACTTAGGGCAGCGTATGTTGCCACTTCTGTCCGCACAGAAAAACCTTACGTAGAGTTAAGGAATCGGCGCAGGTAACTACATTTAAAGCGCCACCAAACACCAAACAAAGCATAAAAAGTAATAAGCATTCAATAAAAAGTAAAGAACTAAAGTAAATAATTAAATTAACAAATAAAGAACTGAAGTAAATCCTAACATCAACTAAACTTGGCAGTGGCTGGCCGTGCCGGAGTCCCTTCGGCCTGGGGTAGGTGCGGGAGAACGCAGCATTTGAATGGGGGGGGAGTGAGGGAGAAGGCACAATGCGGCAGGCTGGCGGTGGGGGGGGGGGGTGGGGGTGGTGGGTGGTGAACGCGGCAATTTAACAGGGGTGGGGGGGGAGGGAACAGATCCACAGCGGGCCCGCCGAGACCCCCGCCCGCCCGCTGGATCAAAACTTCCCCCCCCCGCAAAACTCTTCCATTCCCCCCACCCCCCTCCCCCACCAACTTGTCCCTTGCAGCCCTCAGTGCCGAAAGGCAGCGGCCGGCCTGTGCGGCAAGCCACTCGTCCCGGGATAGGGGCGGCGAGCATCGGCCCCTCCCACACAGCCTGCAGCGCTCACTCTCAGATTCTGGGGGCGAGGAGCTACAGCGCATGGAGAAGAGGCTGGGGAGCGGCCAAACTCGGCCCAAAGGGCTTTGGTGCCCTTGGAGTTCTACAAAAGCGGCACATCTCTGGTGAGTGTACCAGAAATCTGTACTGGACAAATTTGGGCCCAATGAATGTCACGGTAGAAGGTTTATAAAATTGTAGAAATTGTAGAAATTGTAGTGGATTGGTTAATTAATAGAGATCAGAGACTCGGGATAAATGGTTCATTCTCGGGTTGGCAACCAGTAACTAGTGGGGTGCCGCAGGGATCAGTGCTGGGACCCCAACTATTTACAATCTATATTAACGACTTGGAAGAAGGGACCGAGTGTTACGTAGCCAAGTTTTCTGATGATACAAAGATGGGAGAAAAAGCAATGTGTGAGGAGGACACAAAAAATCTGCAAAAGGACATAGACAGGCTAAGTGACTGGGCAAAAATGTGGTAGATGGAGTATAATGTTGGTAAGTGTGAGGTCGTGCACTTTGGCAGAAAAAAAATCAAAGAGCAAGTTATTATTTAAATGGAGAAAGATTGCAAAGTGCCGCAGTACAGCGGGACCTGGGGGTATTTGTGCATGAAACACAAAAGGTTAGTATGCAGGTACAGCAAGTGATCAGGAAGGCCAATGGTATCTTGGCCTTTGTTGCAAAGGGGATGGAGTATAAAAGCAGGGAAGTCTTACTACAGCTATACAGGGCATTGGTGAGACCACACCTGGAATACTGCGTGCAGTTTTGGTTTCCATATTTATGAAACAATATACTTGCTTTGGAGACAGTTCAGAGAAGGTTCACTAGGTTGATTCCGGGGATGAGGGGGTTGACTTATGAGGAAAGGTTGAGTAGGTTGGGCTTCTGATCATTGGAATTCAGAAGAATGAGAGGTGATCTTATCAAGACATATAAGATTATGAGGGGGCTTGACAAGGTGGATGCAGAGAGGATGTTTCAACTGATGGGGGAGACTAGAACTAGAGGGCACGAACTTAGAATAAGGGGCCGCCCATTTAAAACTGAGATAAGGAGGAATTTCTTCTCTCAGAGGGTTGTAAATCTGTGGAATTCGCTGCCTCAGAGAGCTATGGATGCTGGGTCATTGAATATATCTAGACATCTTGAATATATCAAGAAATAGACAGTTTCTTAATCGATAAGGGAGTAAAGGGTTATGGGGAGCGGGCGGGGAAGTGGAGCTGAGTCCATGATCAGATCAGCCATGATCTTATTGAATGGTGGAGCAGGCTCAAGGGGCCGTATGGCCTACTCCTGCTCCTATTTCTTATGTTCTTATGGACCTTTGAATGTCCTGGAGACAGCATGCAGTAGAAAGGATGTTTTCTGTGGCAACAGCAAGTGCCTACCTCTGTTTCAACAACAACAACAACTTTTATTTATATAGCGCTTTTAACGTAGTAAAATATCCCAAAGCACTTCACAGCAGTGTGAAAAGATGAAACAGATAAATTTGACACCGAGCCACATGAGAAGAAATTAGCACAGGTGACCAAAAGCTTGGTCAAAGAGGTAGGTTTTAAGGAACATCTTAAAGGAGGAAAGAGAGGTAGAGAGGCGGAGAGGTTTAGGGAGGGAGTTCCAGAGCTTGTGGCCCAGGCAACAGAAGTCACGGCCACCGATGGTGGAGCGATTATAATCAGGGATATTTAAGAGAATTTGAGGAGCGCAGAATTTTCGGGGGAGGTTGTGGGGCTGGAGGAGATTACAGAGATAGGGAGGGGTGAGGCCATGAAGGGATTTGTAAACAAGGATGAGAATTTTGAAATCGAGGCGTTGCTTAACCGGAAGCCAATGTAGGTCAGCGAGCACAGGGGGTGATGGGTGAGTGGGACTTGGTGCGAGTTAGGACACAGGCAGCCGAGTTTTGGATGACCTCTAGTTTACGTTGGGTAGAATGTGGGAGGCCGGCCAGGAGTGAGTCAGAATAGTCAAGTCTGGAGGTAACAAAGGCAGGGATGGGGGCTTCAGCAGCGGATGAGCTGAGGCAGGGGCGATGTTATGGAGGTGGAAAATGTTGGTATTAGTTATGCCGTGGATATGTGGCTGGAAACTCATTGGGCCTGAAATTGGTGCACTTACCGTCCGCGGACTACCGACATACCGCCCAAAATCGGCAAATTGATCGAAAAACACCAACATACCGCCGGGCGGAAAATTCCTCAGCAACATACCGCCAGGCGATATGCATACCATCCGCCCCTGCACACCGCTGACATACCGCCCAAAATTGCCAAATTCATCACTTACCACCAACCCTGCAGACCGCCCTGGAAAAGGTGGTTTTACGTCGATCTTCAGTCGGTGATATGCATCTTTACCTGTACATTGTCTTTTTATCTCTCACCCTCCCCCCCACCCCCTCCCCCCCCCCACCGTCTCTCCCACCCCCCAGTCTCTTCCCCCCCCCCCCCACAAAGCGATGTGTTCCCCACACAGCGATCTCCCCCCCCCCCCCCACTCCCCCCCCCTCCCGCTCCCCACATACCTGCACATTGCTCTCCGGCCGACAGTCTCTGTCGATTCTGGTCGGTGCCTCTCGGGGGTGGGGGGAGGGGGGACGGGGGGGGGGGGCGGAGCTTCGCAGCAGCATGTGCGTGCGCACAACTCGGCAGCCAATTATTCCCGCCTGAAAATGACTCACCGCCCGCACACTGCCCGCTGAACTCCGCTCAGCATACCGCCGAGAAAAAACTGATGAAAATCGCGCCCACTCCGCCCAGCGGTACTGGGCGATATGAAACGACATACCACCGGTATACCGCCAAGAAATGGGCGGAAGACCAATTTGGCCCCCATAGCCTCAGACAGTGTTATAGTGAGCGGTGTCTGCACTTTGTTTGCAGCATTGTTGCTTTCAAGCAGCTACATCTCAATAAGCAACAGAATAAATTTCCTGTACATCCACAAGGTGATAAATGAGATGTGAGCATGGCTGTATTAGCACGCAAGTGGCCATGGGAGCTCTCAGCTGCAGGACCACCAGAATTTGAAGAACCCATTCGAATCTCACACTGTCACACTCCCTGCTGCCTAATCAAGCCGTTTCTGGCAGCGCTCGAAGTGAGAGTTTGGGGAGTTTTATTTTTGATTGTACAACAGTAAAACATTTCAAGCGAAGACTTTTGTGAAAGCACTTGCATGGTTGGCTCGGTCAGAAAGCCCCAATAAAATGTACCCACATGTGGTTGCACTTAGGACGGTACAATTTACAATGTCAAACAGATTGAAGTGCTTAACGTGAACAAGAAATTCAGAGAGAATAATCTTCGATGGTTGTCAGTGTCCACTGTCCACACTTACAGCTCCTGTTCCCACTGGAAACCAATTAAACACACAGAGCATCACAGCAATGCTGAGCACATCTATCCCTCAGTGGCAAGGTGGGAGGGGGGGGACCGGGGGGAGAGAATGAGCCCATCGCTGCCTCCATCCAGATTCTCTGCAAAAAAAGAAAGGTCCAATTTTTTGGTTTTCCCAACAGCATGCCCACTACCCCACTTTGATCTGGGCAGCAGTTTTCTGACAATAGGCTAACTTGTGTTGTCGTTTGAAGGATAAGGAAGGATGACTGTAAGGGGATGGTCTCTATGAGGGGGTCAGGTTCCCTTCTGACCAACTTGAGCGGTTCAAATCGCTCCCCCTCCCTTGGGTTCTGTACTCTGGATTTATTTGGGGGGTGTGACAAAAGTGCAAAGGACACTGGTTTGATGCAAAAGAACTTTGTTTTTATTACAGTCAAAGTAATACAGACTTATTTACTCTAGTAAGAAAATACACGGCCAAACTTACAATCACTCTAATAAAGGACAATACAAGGAAAGGTACAAGGTCAAACTTAAAATCACTCGAATAAAGTACCATACACTACACATTCAAAGGGGATCACAGTAAAATGATACCTCCCACCTCCCAATCCCTAATTCTAGCTAGGTTAGACTCCAGGGCAGGCAGGGACTATGTTTACCAATCCTTTTGACAGTTAACAGTAGGGGCTTTGTTTTTTTCCCGTTAGAGTTTTGTTCAAGTTTGGTCGATGGCGGTGGTTTTCCGTTGCTGACACGTTGGTTGGGATCGGTGGCTACCGCGATGGTGATGGTCTTCCTTACTTCAGGACTTCAGGACTTTGAGGCTAGAGAAGTTAGTTTACAACTGTCGTGCTGGTTTCTCTCCTTGTCTTGATGACACAGCGTAGTGTGTTACTAGTCTGTCAGTCAAAGTGTCATCTGAGGTAGTAGCAGCCTTGTAGCTACCTAGCAACCTGGTGTAGTATAGCACACCCTCTGTTGAAAACAGGGGCCAGTTATACAATTTCAGTGTTTCTAATCTCGGCATCAAATCTGTTCAAAATCCTTTGTATAATTTTGGCGGGCTTGGTTCTTCTTTGTAATATTTTGGCGAGTTTGTTAAAAGTTGAATTTTTTTGGTGAGTTGGTGTTTGAAAACTGTTTCCTGTTGGAAATATTAGTTTGGTAATTGCAATGTCCTTTTGTGCCTAGTCTTTCGCATACAGGCTGGATTGGGCCTCTTTGTGGTGTATATGCTGAAATGGTTGTCCAGGCCCATGTTGATGGGTAGCTACCTCTGGATGATTTTGTGATGTAAATGCTTCCTGTGGGGTAAGGATTTTTGAATACTCATTCTTCCAGGCAGGTTAACTTAGTCCTCACACCCAGGTAGCTTCACTTAATCAGACGGTCTTCTGCTAGTTCCTTAGGTCCGCCCACAGCCTTGATTTTGTCTTTTAAAATCCAAAATTCTATTAAAGTTCGTAGTTTCTTTCCTAAGCACTTTAGAGTTCCAAACTTTTCGGTAGATAGTCCCAAATTAAATTTCCTTTCGAATGAGCCCAAACACTGGGGGGGGGGGTTCTTGTGAATTATGCACCTGCTTCAGTCCCCCAGTTGACACTCCACACTCTTGAGTGTCAATCAAGGTAAGCAAAATTCCTGCTCCCGAGAGTCAACCTTCCCTGCATTTACACTAGCTAAACATTATCCCGCATCCCCTGTTGAAATGCAAATGCAATTTATAGGCGAATACAGTCATTGTAATTCGGTTATAGCATAGAGGGGGTATGATGTCCCTCTTTTATTCGGTTTTCATAGTAAAATAACAGTACACAGTCAAACACAGTTCGAAGTAAAATAAAATGAAAACACATAGTAACACGTTCTCAAGTAACATAAAAGGTCCATAGTCAAACACATATTCAAGTTCAGTACATAGTCAAAATATTTCAAGTAATACTCTCACTATACTAGAGATTTTGCAGTTTACAGCAGGTAAAATCAAACACAAATTAAATATGGTTGTATGGTGTCACCCCTCCCTGCACGATTCCCAAGTTTAGCCAAGGAGCGTATAGCACCCTTTGTTGCCTGACCTGATGGCCTCTGCATTTCATTCATAGAAACATAGAAACATAGAAAATGTTCGGCAAGTGAGACACCATAAGTAAAGAATAATTGCGAGTTGACAGATAACTAAGGAGTGGGAAGCGATTCGGATCCAGACTGGGACCTCTATATTTCTGAAAAGGTCCCACCAAGGTGGAATGGTGATCTCAAGAATCTTTTTCCCTATCTCAATGGTTTTCTGTTCTAGAGTGTAGAAGTGTTTTTGTGAGATATTTACAGCTTTTAGCAGAGTGGTAAGATGTTCGGGTAGAGGGGAAATTGCACAGCCAAAATGTACAACATAATGCTGCAGGTTTGTAATGTTTTCCTTCACAGTGAGGTGGACAGTGGAGGGTTCAGGAATGGGGACAATCTGTTCCTGGGCCACTTGAACTGATGCCTCAGGTTTGAAGCAAAAACTGCTGTCACTTACCGGACACCAGAAGTGTCCATGTTGGTAGTGGGGCACACTGGTGGTGACACAATATGTCACGCCCCCTATGTATGTTACCTGTGGAGGGACCTGGTATTGTGCCATTACCTCCACGGTGCAGTTAATAGGCTGTGCGCCAGCAGCTTTAAACCCACACTGTGACTTTGAATGGACACTCAAGTACTGGGGACACAGTATTACGTGTGCACCCCGGCTCTGGCTCCCGGATAGGTCAGTACCCGTTACAGCGTGCCCCACTTTGTGACATAGGGTGAGACTGCTGCGAAACAAATGTGTGTACCTCCCTGAATAACTCCAATGTTCTCCACCCGGTATACCGGTGTGGGTCAGGCTGTCCCACCCATGACCGGCATCCTTAATACTATTCCCATAATAGTGTGGTTAGATTTCCCACAGTCTACTGGGACAGGGTCGGCTTCAGAGGCTAGGCGGAGCTGGCACGGGCTTAGTGAATTGCTGTACGGGTGGAGGGCTGCGAGGTGCTTGTTCCTGATCCAAGAGGGGACTACACCTTGTTTTAAATCCTCCAGGTTGTTGGCCCTCGCCCAATAACCATGCCCCGTACAATACACACACCTGTGCAGCCTGGTCAGAAGCGTTTCTATCCTCCTGTGTGAGTGCATTCACTGTCTGTGCATGTTTTTCCAGCTCAGCCACTATTTCTTTTAAATGGAAGTCATAGCCTGGTCCTCGTGTAGTTCTGATCCTACTATGGTGTTCTCTTGTTTCAGGAATTTTCTCAATTGGGTCTTTGAACTGTTTATCTGTGTTTGTAGTTCTATATCATCTGGGCTATTTATTACAGAGGATACTGTATTGTAGGTCACGAAAACATCGTTTAAGATTCCCCTCCTAGGTCTCCCTGAGCCTATGGTATCCCTAGCGTTTAGGGTGTATAGGTCTGCTTTGTCTACATTTCCAAAGTCTAACTCATTAAATTTCTGAAACATGTCTCTAATTAGGGCCTGGTATAGCAGCTCTGTTTCCTTTGGACACCATGCAGGTAGGTGTACCTCGGTCAGGTTTGATATTACTGAAGCTACTGCATAATGTACCCCCGGTATAACACCTTTTCGGTTGGTACCAATACTAATCCGTTCCCAGGTCCCTTGGTGGTGGGAGGACACCTTTCTATTACTGTGTGTATTGGCGGGGTTGTGGGCAGGGGTTTCTTAATGTGTGCTCTTAGTTCGGTGGTGTTAATTGGGAGTGGGGAGTGTGGGACCGTGCACCGTGTAGGCTAGAATCCCACCCCATCCCTTCCCCGTCATCTTGCCATTGCCTGGCGAAGGCGATCGATATGCCTGTGGGACAAATACTCTCTGATCCCCACTTGCAAACATAAATTCCTTGTTCGGATTCCCACCATTTGTCCCAACACACTGTTACTCCTCCCCGTGTCCCCGTGATGGTGCGGTACGTAACATTACTGAGTCTTTCCCAGTCCTATTCCTGGTCCCATGTGTCCTTGCTGAGTTTCCTGAGCCACCACCATCTTTCCAGGGGAATGTTCCCTTTGCAAGTCGAACACACACGTTTTCCCTCTGTAACACTGACTTGGGCAGCGATGATCCACATCCGGGGGCATGGGAGTGAGGCCTCCCCGTAGGTAAACCCTTCCTGGCTGGAGTAGCGGGTAGAGTTAGATCCCAGACACCCCGGCCACCTTCCCTGGTGGGCGTAAACAGCGAGTTCTTCCACGTCTCGGGGGCCACCCCCGGCGGTTACGATCGGTGCTCTCCCTCCTGAACACCCGTAAATGAAGGATTCTTCCACGTCTCCTCGGTCGCTGCTGCTCATCCCTGTCAGGGCGAGCAGGAACAGGATCCTTCTCATGCTGCTCTCTCTCCTGTAGGGGCACATAAAACAGATTGTCCAGCCCTGAGAAAGTTCTCTGGCTTGACAAAGGTGACCGAGTTCCAATTTGGGCTCATAGTCTTTAAGTGACTGGCTGTCTTATTCAGTCCCTTGTGGACTGATGTCTGCTTTTAACTTCATTGGTTCTCACAGCCGTTTTACTCTTATCCTACCAGTGCTTCCTTAATAGCCATACCGGTAGATTCTTCTTACTCCCGGGTATTACCGGCCTGTGCCTCTTTCAACAGCTGCACAGGTAGATTATTTTCCTTACTCTAGTTTACTAATATATATATATACACAGATAATCTTACACTACTCTAAATTACTAAACATACTTAAATTCAATTGTACTATATATGTATATCTGCCACCCGTCTCCGGGTGGCCAGGTTAATTCCTGCCTTCTCTCTTTCTTCTTCTTCCGCCGGGTGTCCAGCGAGGTCAGTAATAGGTCAGTCTGCACCGCAGGACCCGGAGTGTCCTGACCAGAGGTGGGTTCGAGTCCCCCACTATCGGGGGAACGTCCCCTCCGGTGCTGCAGCACACCGCTCCTTTGGGGGTGGCTGCCTGGTTCCTTTCTTCCCCTGGGCATTGTTCTGCCTGGTCGAGGGCCACGGGCTGGTGACTCCCACTTGGTGGCTGGTCCACCGTTATCTCTTCTCGGGGTCCCTTGTTTCCTGAGGCTACCGGCTGGGTGTCCCTGCTCGCGGGCTGGTCTCTGACCTTAGGTGCCCTTTTGCGGTTGGTCCCTCTCCCGGGGCTGAACCATTTTAATTGGAGCGCTGGCGACCACAGTGTCTTTGGCCGTGGTGTGCGGGGAGTCCTTCTTAGGGCTCCGGCTGCTGGAGGTGCGTCTGAGTCCCAAATGATTGGGGGGGACAGCCCCTCCAGTGACACAGTCCACCGCCCCTCTGGGTACAGTCTGTGGGTCTGCCACGTCCCCTGTGGGATTTCCACAGTCGGGGGCTGTTGGCTGGGGGTCCCTGTCTTTAGTGCGGTTTACAGTGTTTGACTGTCCCTTACGTTTAGCTGCTGCCCCTGGGTTGAAAAGTTTGCACTGATTTATGTGGAACCACTTTGTTCGGCGGGGCAGTTTTATGCATAGACCATGGGGCTTGCCTTGTCGACAATGTGGTACAGTCCCATGTACAGTGCCTCAAAGACCCCTACTCTAGTGTAGTTCCTCACTATAACCTGGTCCTCTATCTCCCACTCGTGGTGTTTGCAGTCGGTTGCTCCGATGCTGTGTTCCCATGTTGTTAGCAGCCTGCCAGTGAATCTGTTTAAGGTGTTCAAACAGATTCCTGACAAAGCTGTCCCGGCTCGCTTCCCTCAGCTGACCTTCCGTGAGTCCCGGGGCTAACACATGGGTGGGGGGTCGCATGGCTCTGCTGGTCATGAGCTCGTACGGGGAGTACCCCGTGTTCTTTGACTGGCTGGCCCGGATCCCCATGAGGACCAGAGGTAGGCCCTCTACCCACCTTTTGGGTGAGTCCCCTGTCTCTTTACGCAGCCTTTCTTTGATGGTGCGGTTTAAACGCTCCACAGGCCCGGATGTCTGCGGGTTGTGGGCGACATGCCATTTCCCTTTGATGCCGAGTACCTTAAGGGTCTCCTGCATCACCTGCCCGGTGAAGTGACTCCCTTGGTTGGACTCCACGTATTGTGGTAGTCCCTATCGAGAGCCTAGCTGTTCCCAGGGCAGTGGCTGTTCGGCATGGGAAAGCTTCCACCCATTTGATGAATACATCAGCAATACTAGGCAGTACCTGTAACCTCCCTGGGCAGTGGGTAGGGGCCCGATGTAATCGATTTGGATCGACTGCCAGGGTCCCTCTACCCTCCTGATATGTCCCATAGACACCTTCCTTTTCTGGGGGTCGGGATTGTTGGCAGCACACACCAGACAGCTAGTGCAGAACTCGCGGACATCTTCCCTGAGTCCTGGCCACCACCCTGCCTGTTCCACTCGTTGCCACGTGGTCTCAGGTCCGGGGTGTCCTGCTCCTGGACCCTCGTGGGCCAGCTGGAGGAATTCTCTCTGGTGTTGTTGCGGTACTACCCATTGCTCCCCCCTGAACAGCATGCATTCTTTAATGGTAATTGCTGCGGTGCCGTACGGGCCGTCTACCCTTTCCCCTTTAACTAGCGTGTTCAGGACAGTTTTTAGGATGGGGTCTTGGGTCTGAACCGTTTTTAGGGCCAGAGGCAAAGCTATCCCTGCCTTCCCTGCCGTCCCTTTCCTGCCCCTGACTGCTGCGATGGGTCCTGGGCTGTACGGATCCCAGAGCTTGCCCGTGCGGGCCCCTTGCTTGGCTAACATGTCAGCCTACTGATTTCCCTCGCTATGGGGTTCTGTGGTGGAATGTGCCTTCACCTTATGTATGTAGATATTCCCTTCCTCCCCTACGGCTTTCATGATCTTTTCCAGTCGGGGCTTAATTGTCAGGGGTCTCCCATCTGCGGATATGTATCCGTGGTGAGACCAGATAGCCAGGTACTCGGTACACGAATTGCATGTGAACATACTGTCCGAGCAAATTGTGTATGGGGTAGGGAATTCTTCGGGGTGTGTGACTACGTACACCACCACAGACAGTTCAGCGTGTTGGGTGCTCATAGTACTGGAGAGTTTAATCGCCAGGGCAATGCCTGCCTCGGGGTCATAAACTCCGCAACCTGTGAGTCGTTCACCCACAGATACCGTGCTTGAACCGTCCACATAGATCTCTCGGCCTGCGGGGTGTAACCCAGCCCTAAAGCTTATGTCAATTTCCCATATCCCTTCTACAGAACACCGGTGGGCTGTCCCTGGATAAATCATGTTGGCTGCGAGTCTTGGCTCGCAGAGACCCTTTATCCTTAGGTCCATTTGAGAGAGGAGCAGGGTCCAGCGAGCAATGCGGGCACTGCTCACTGTCCCGTCCTTGATTCTCCCGTCCAGGAGCATTTGGGTGGGAGTATGGTGGGTAAGGAGTGTGATAGGGGACCTCCCTGTGAAGATCAGTGATCTTTTCACAGCCCAGTGAGTGGCTAGGAGGTGCCGCTTACAGTTGGAGTATCCCTTCTCCATGTCCGTGAGTATCCTGGAGGAGTAGACCACTGGTCTCAGCCGGCCGTGCCGCTCTTGGAGCAGTACTGCACTCAGGCTGTCCCCACTGGCTGCTACCTCCAGGAAAAACTCTTTACCCCCATCTATGGCCCCTAGAGCTGGCTCGGTGTGCAGGTCTTTCCTGAGTTGGATAAATGCTGCCTCGCAACCTTTGTCCCATTCCCACTCCACTCCCTTGTGTAGGAGTCGGAGCAGAGGGGCTGCGGTGGCTGCATAATCCTCAATGAAATCTCTTCAGTACCCGGTTACCCGGTTAGAAAAGATCTTACACCTGTCACTGGAGGCGGGTAACTTCTGCATTGCTTCCCTTCTAGCTTTGTCTATGGCTCTCTCCCCAGCGCGCACAGCCAGTCCCAGGAATTTCACTTCCTTCAGGCCGATCTGTGCCTTCTTGGGGTTTACTTTAAATCCTTCTTCTTTCAGCAGCTCCAGCAGCTCAGCCAGCAGTGGGCCATGTTCCTCCCCCTGATCGGTGAACAGGAGCAGGTCATCCACATACTGCACCAACTGCTGGGGTCTGCTAAAGCCCTTTAAACAGTTGGCCATACACTGGTGGAAAACACTGGGGCTGTTGTGGAAGCCCTGAGAGAGACAGTTACAAGTGTATTGCTGCCCTTAAAGGTAAAAGCAAACTTGTTCTGATCTTCACTTCTTAAAGGTATGGACCAGAACCCGTTGGAAATATCCAGCACCGTGAAGGTGGTCGCAGAGGCTGGGATACTTCCAGTGAGGTCAGCGACAGCAGCAACAGTGGGTACACAGGCGGGGATGTTACGGTCGAGTACTCGATAGTCCACCGTGGCTCTCCAGGAGTTGTCCGGTTTATTAACCGGCCACAATGGAGAGTTCACATGGGTCGCTATTGGTCTCAGTACCCCCTGTTTAACCAGAGAACCCAAGGCTGTTTCCATGTCTGCCTCCGCCTCCCTGGGGAAGTTGTATTTCTGTGGTCGGGTCATGGGGTCCCCATCTATGCTAACCTCGACCCCGTTTATTCTCCCACAGTCGTGTTTGTGAGTGGCAAAAGCTGCAAGGTTTTTCCTCACATACTCTTGATATTCGACAGGGGTGTTACTGACCAGTGATTCAAGGTCGTAACCCTCCTTTGGTTTCAATGTGCACACCGTCCCTTTTCCCTGTTTTCCCGGGATAACCATTACTTCACAAGCAGAGCGAGCAGTGCAAACAATCAAGCAGAGCTTGAAGAGGGTAACTGAAGGCTCACTGCAGACTCGCCTATCCCGAGTCCTGCTTAGTTACCGCACGAGACCCCACTCGCTCACTGGGGTTCCCCCCGCTGAACTGCTCATGAAAAGGGCACTTCAGAGAAGGCTCTCGTTAGTCCACCCTGAACTACACAAACAGGTAGAGAGCAGGGGGCTTCAACAGAATACATATCATGATCGCGCAAATGTGTCACGCAAAATCGAGATTAATGATCCTGTATTTGTGTTGAACTATGGACAAGGTCCCAAGTGGCTTCCCAGCACTGTCGTGGCCAAAGCGGGGAGTCGGATGTTTCTGGTCAAACTTTCAAATGGACTCACCTGCAGGAAACACTTGGACCAAACCAAACTCAGATTTACTGACTATCCAGAACAACCCACAATTGACTCTACCTTTTTCAACCCTCCAACAGACACACAAGTGGCAACTGACCCAGCGGTTGACCATGAAGCAGAACCCATTACCCGCAGCAGCCCAGCAGGACTCACCATGCCCAGCAGCCCAGCAAGGCCAGCTGCGCAGTAGCCCAGCGAGGGCCCAACAAACGACTCACCAAAACCAGCATTTGCACCGAGACGATCAACCAGGTAAAGGAAGGCCCCAGATCGACTCACATTGTAAATAGTTACACTATTGACTTTGCGGGGGAGGCGAGTGTTGTTATATATGTTAACCTGTAAATACCATGTTTAACCACCAGTGAGCGCATCCCCTGGAGTCCCAAGGTATTGTGTTCCTAACACACATGAGACTGCACACAGGGAGGTTAAAGTAACAGTGACCTCAGTCTTTAATGAGACACTCCAGAGTGAGGGACAGGCCTTAGGGGCCGGCTTATATACAGTGCTCACAAGGGATGCTGGGATACCTTGGGACTTCAGGGGATGCGCTCCCTGGTGGCAGAACATGGGAGTGCATGCTTTACAGATACATAACATCACTTCCCCCCCCCCCCCCCAAAGTCAAAGTGAAAACTATTTACAAGGTGAGGCGGTCGGGAGCCTTTCTTTCCCTGGTGGACCGCCTCGGTACAAATGTCTGTTCTGGTGTGTTGGCTGTGCCCGTGCTGGACTGGCGTGTTGTTGGCCCTGCAGGGCTGCTGGGTGAGCCTGGCCTTGCTGGGCTGTTGGGCGTGATGGGTTCGATTTCCTGGTCCGGCGTGGTGTCGTTGATCCTTTGGGTGTGTGTTGTGGGCTCAAAAAAGGTGGTGTCTGCTGTGGGTTGTTCAGGGCAGTCTGTGAACCGCAGCCTCGTTTGGTCCAGGTACTTTCTGCAAATTTGTCCATTATCTAGTTTGACTACAAACACCCTACTCCCTTCTTTAACTATCACCGTGCCCGCGATCCACTTGGGACCATGTTCATAGTTTAGCACATACACATGGTCATTCAGATCAATTTCCCGTGACACAGTGGCGTGACCATTGTTTACATTTTGTTGCTGCCGCCTGCTCTCTACCTGATCATGCAGGTTGGGGTGAACCAGCGAGAGTCTGGTTTTAAGTGCCCTTTTCATGAGTAGCTCAGCCGGGAGCACCCCTGTGAGCGAGTGGGGTCTCGTGCGGTAGCTGAGCAGGTTTGGAATGAGCGTTCTGTGACTCCTTTAAGGCTCTGATTGATTGTTTGTACTGCCCGCTCTGCCTGCCCAGTGGAGGCTGGTTTAAACGGGGCCAAGGTGACATGTTTGATCCCAATGCGGGTCATGAATTCTTTAAATTCGGCACTGGTGAAACATGGCCCGTTGTCGGCAGTCGGGAGCAGCGTCGAGGAGGTGCGTGGAGAGGCCTATAAAAGGCACAGCAGGGAGTCCGGGGCCAGCGTCGGCGGCAGTCGGGAGCAGCGTCGAGGAGGTGCGTGGAGAGGCCTATAAAAGGCGGGACTTGTGCAGCTACAGGGAGAAGGCAAAAAAGAAGTAGAAAGAAATCAAAAGGTGACGTCACAGCCAAGAGGGTAAGTGATTGGCTGGTGATTGGTGAGTAGTTTTTCTTTTTTCTCTTCTATATCAGTGAGTAACTTTTAACATTGTTGTTGCCAATTTAAGTGTATCTAAGGGTTAAGTCATGGCAGGAGAGCTCGGTCGGGTGTTATGCTCCTCCTGTACCATGTGGGAACTCAGGGACGACACCAGTGTCCCTGACGACTATATCTGCAGGAAGTGTATCCACCTCAAGCTCCTGACGGTCCGCGTTACGGAGTTGGAGCTGAGGGTGGATTCACTCTGGAGCAACCACGATGCTGAGAATGACGTGAGTATCACGTGTAGCGAGTTGGTCTTAGCGCAGGGAAAGGGTCCACAGCCAGATAGGGAATGGAAGACCAGCAGGAAGAGCAGTGCAAGGAAGGTAGTGCAGGAGTCCCATGTGGTCATCCCCCTGCAAAACAGATACACTGCTTTGGGTACTGTTGAGGGGGATGACTCATCAGGGGAGGGCAGCAGCAGCCAAGTTCATGGCACCGTGGCTGGCTCTGTTGCACAGGAGGGCAGGAAAAAGAGTGGGAGAGCAATAGTGATTGGGGATTCAATGGTGAGGGGAATAGATAGGCGTTTCTGCGGCCGCAACCGAGACTCCAGGATGGTATGTTGCCTCCCTGGTGCAAGGGTCAAGGATGTCTCGGAGCGGGTGCAGGACATTCTAAAAAGGGAGGGAGAACAGCCAGTTGTTGTGGTGCACATTGGTACCAACGATATAGGTAAAAAAAGGGATGAGGTCCTACGAAACGAATTTAAGGAGCTAGGAGCTAAATTAAAAAGTAGGACCTCAAAAGTAGTAATCTCGGGATTGCTACCAGTGCCACGTGATAGTCAGAGTAGGAATCGCAGGATAGCGCAGATGAATACGTGGCTTGAGCAATGGTGCAGCAGGGAGGGATTCAAATTCCTGGGGCATTGGAACCGGTTCTGGGGGAGGTGGGACCAGTACAAACCGAACGGTCTGCACCTGGGCAGGACCGGAACCAATGTCCTAGGGGGAGTGTTTGCTAGTGCTGTTGGGGAGGATTTAAACTAATATGGCAGGGGGATGGGAACCAATGCAGGGAGACAGAGGGAAACAAAAAGGAGGCAAAAGCAAAAGACAGAAAGGAGATGAGGAAAAGTGGAGGGTAGAGAAACCCAAGGCAAAGAACAAAAAGGGCCACTGTACAGCAAAATTCTAAAAGGACAAAGGGTGTTAAAAAAACAAGCCTGAAGGCTTTGTGTCTTAATGCAAGGAGTATCCGCAATAAGGTGGATGAATTAACTGTGCAAATAGATGTTAACAAATATGATGTGATTGGGATTACGGAGACGTGACTCCAGGATGATCAGGGCTGGGAACTCAACATCCAGGGGTATTCAACATTCAGGAAAGATAGAATAAAAGGAAAAGGAGGTGGGGTAGCATTTCTGGTTAAGGAGCAAATTAAGGCAATAGTTCGGAAGGACATTAGCTTGGATGATGTGGAAACTATATGGGTAGAGCTGCAGAATACCAAAGGGCAAAAAACGTTAGTGGGAGTTGTGTACAGACGTCCAAACAGTAGTAATGATGTTGGGGAGGGCATCAAACATGAAATTAGGGGTGCGTGCAATAAAGGTGCAGCAGTTATAATGGGTGACTTTAATATGCACATAGATTGGGTTAACCAAACTGGAAGCAATACGGTGGAGGAGGATTTCCTGGAGTGCATAAGGGATGGTTTTTTAGACCAATATGTCGAGGAACCAACTAGGGGGGAGGCCATCTTAGACTGGGTGTTGTGTAATGAGAGAGGATTAATTAGCAATCTCGTTGTGCGAGGCCCCTTGGGGAAGAGTGACCATAATATGGTGGAATTCTGCATTAGGATGGAGAATGAAACAGTTAATTCAGAGACCATGGTCCAGAACTTAAAGAAGGGTAACTTTGAAGTTATGAAGCGTGAATTGGCTAGGATAGATTGGCGAATGATACTGAACGGGTTGACTGTGGATGGGCAATGGCAGACATTTAGAGACCGCATGGATGAACTACAACAATTGTACATTCCTGTCTGGCGTAAAAATAAAAAAGGGAAGGTGGCTCAACCGTGGCTATCAAGGGAAATCAGGGATAGCATTAAAGCCAAGGAAGTGGCTTACAAATTGGCCAGAAATAGCAGCGAACCCGGGGACTGGGAGAAATTTAGAACTCAGCAGAGGAGGACAAAGGGTTTGATTAGGGCAGGGAAAATGGAGTACGAGAAGAAGCTTGCAGGGAACATTAAGACGGATTGCAAAAGTTTCTAGAGATATGTAAAGAGAAAAAGGTTAGTAAAGACAAACGTAGGTCCCCTGCAGTCAGAATCAGGGGAAGTCATAACGGGGAACAAAGAAATGGCGGACCAATTGAACAAGTACTTTGGTTCGGTATTCACTGAGGAGGACACAAACAACCTTCCGGATATAAAAGGGGTCGGAGGGTCTAGTAAGGAGGAGGAACTGAGGGAAATCCTTATTAGTTGGGAAATTGTGTTGGGGAAATTGATGGGATTGAAGGCCGATAAATCCCCAGGGCCTGATGGACTGCATCCCAGAGTACTTAAGGAGGTGGCCTTGGAAATAGTGGATGCATTGACAGTCATTTTCCAACATTCCATTGACTCTGGATCAGTTCCTATCGAGTGGAGGGTAGCCAATGTAACCCCACTTTTTAAAAAAGGAGGGAGAGAGAAAACAGGGAATTATAGACCGGTCAGCCTGACATCGGTAGTGGGTAAAATGATGGAATCAATTATTAAGGATGTCATAGCAGTGCATTTGGAAAGAGGTAATATGATAGGTCCAAGTCAGCATGGATTTGTGAAAGGAAATCATGCTTGACAAATCTTCTGGAATTTTTTGAGGATGTTTCCAGTAGAGTGAACAAGGGAGAACCAGTTGATGTGATATATTTGGACTTTCAGAAGGCTTTCGACAAGGTCCCACACAAGAGATTAATGTGCAAAGTTAAAGCACATGGGATTGGGGGTAGTGTGCTGACATGGATTGAGAACTGGTTGTCAGACAGGAAGCAAAGAGTAGGAGTAAATGGGGACTTTTCAGAATGGCAGGCAGTGACTAGTGGGGTACCGCAAGGTTCTGTGCTGGGGCCCCAGCTGTTTACACTGTACATTAATGATTTAGACGAGGGGATTAAATGTAGTATCTACAAATTTGCAGATGACACTAAGTTGGGTGGCAGTGTGAGCTGCGAGGAGGATGCTATGAGGCTGCAGAGCGACTTGGATAGGTTAGGTGAGTGGGCAAATGCATGGCAGATGAAGTATAATGTGGATAAATGTGAGGTTATCCACTTTGGCGGTAAAAACAGAGAGACAGACTATTATCTGAATGGTGACAGATTAGGAAAAGGGGAGGTGCAAAGAGACCTGGGTGTCATGGTACATCAGTCATTGAAGGTTGGCATGCAGGTACAGCAGGCGGTTAAGAAAGCAAATGGCATGTTGGCCTTCATAGCGAGGGGATTTGAGTACAGGGGCAGGGAGGTGTTGCTACAATTGTACAGGGCCTTGGTGAGGCCACACCTGGAGTATTGTGTACAGTTTTGGTCTCCTAACTGGAGGAAGGATATTCTTGCTATTGAGGGAGTGCAGCGAAGGTTCACCAGACTGATTCCCGGGATGGCGGGACTGACCTATCAAGAAAGACTGGATCAACTGGGCTTGTATTCACTGGAGTTCAGAAGAATGAGAGGGGACCTCATAGAAACGTTTAAAATTCTGACGGGTTTAGACAGGTTAGATGCAGGAAGAATGTTCCCAATGTTGGGGAAGTCCAGAACCAGGGGACACAGTCTAAGGATAAGGGGGAAGCCATTTAGGACCGAGATGAGGAGGAATTTCTTCACCCAGAGAGTGGTGAACCTGTGGAATTCTCTACCACAGAAAGTTGTTGAGGCCAATTCACTAAATATATTCAAAAAGGAGTTAGATGAAGTCCTTACTACTCGGGGAATCAAGGGGTATGGTGAGAAAGCAGGAAGGGGGTACTGAAGTTGCATGTTCAGCCATGAACTCATTGAATGGTGGTGCAGGCTAGAAGGGCCGAATGGCCTACTCCTGCACCTATTTTCTATGTTTCTATGTTTCTATGTCACTGACCAGTATGTCAGGCAGGCCGTGGGTGGCAAACATGGCCCTCAGGCTTTCAATGGTGGCGGTGCTTCCCGACATTACTTCACATTCAATCCATTTTGAAAAAGCATCCACCACCACCAGGAACATAGGAAATGGGCCCGCATAGTCGACATGGATCCTCGACCATGGTCTGGAGGGCCAGGACCACAAACTTAGTGGTGCCTTTCTGGGCGCGTTGTTCAACTGAGCACACACGCTGCATTGCCATACACAGGACTCTAAGTCAGAGTCGATACTGGGCCACCACACGTGGGATCTGGCTATCGCTTTCATCATTACTATACCCGGGTGTGTGCTGTGGAGATCCGAGATGAACGTCTCCCTGCCCTTTTTAGGTAGCACTACGCGGTTACCCACAACAGGCAGTCTGCCGGAATGGACAGCTCATCCTTTCGCCGCTGGAACGGCTTGATTGGCTCTTGCATTTCAACGGGGATGCTGGCCCAGCTCCCATGCAGTACACAGTTTTTTTTACTAGGGACAGCAGAGGATCTTGGCTGGTCCAAGTCCTAATCTGGCGGGCCGTGACAGGTGATTTATCATTTTCAAACGCTTCCATGACCATCAACAAGTTTGCAGGTTGCGCCATTTCCTTCCCCGTGGTGGGCAATGGTAGCCGACTGAGAGCATCCGCACAGTTCTCGGCACCTGGCCTGTGACGGATGGTATAGTTATACGCTGATAGCGCGAGTGCCCACCTTTGTATGCGGGCTGAGGCATTAGTATTTATTCCCTTGTTTTCAGCGAACAGGGATATGAGGGGCTTGTGATCGGTTTCCAGCTCAAATATGAGGCCAAACAGGTACTGATGCATTTTCTTTACCCTGAACACACACGCTAATGCCTCTTTCTCAATCATGCTGTCGGCCCTCTCGGCCTTAGACAAGCTCCTGGAGGCACAGGCCACAGGTTGTAACTTCCCCGCAACGTTAGCTTGTTGTAATACACACCCGACTCCGTACGACGACGCATCACATGCTAGGACAAGTCTTTTACACGGGTTATACAATACAAGCAGCTTGTTGGAGCATAAAATGTTTCTGGCTTTCTCAAAAGCAATTACTTGGTTTTTTCCCCATACCCAGTTCTCACTTTTATGCAATAACACATGTAGGGGCCCTAAGAGGGTGCTTAACCCCGGTCGGAAGTTACCAAAATAGTTGAGGAGTCCCAGGAACGACCGCAGCTCCGTGACGTTCTGTGGTCTGGGCGCGTTCCTGATAGCCTCTGGCTTGGTGTCTGTGCCATCCGCCGCGATCTTTCTCCCCCAAAACTCCACTTCTGTTGCCATGAAGACCTCTTCAGCCGCAGCCCTATGCAATCCAGTCGCTGGAGGTCCTCCTCCAGGTTTTGTAGGTGCTCGGCGGTGTCCCGACCCGTGACCAATATGTCGTCCTGAAAAACCACCATGTGTGGTACCGACTTGAGTCAGCTCTCCATGTTTCTCTGGAAGATCACTGCAGCTGACCGAATTCCAAACAGGCATCTGTTGTAGATGAACAGTCCCTTGTGCGTGTTGATGCAGGTGAGGCCCTTCGAAGACTCCTCCAGCTCTTGTGTCATGTAGGCCGAAGTCAGGTCGAGCTTGGTGAATGTCTTGCCTCCTGCCAGCGTCGCAAATAGGTCGTCTGCCTTAGATAGAGGGTATTGGTCCTGTAGCGAGAAACGATTAATAGTTACTTTATAATCGACGCAAATCCTGACCGTGCCATCACTTTTGAGTACTGGAACAATCAGGCTGGCCCACTCGCTGAATTCCACTGGGGAGATGATGCCCTCGTGCTGCAGCCTGTCCAGCTCGATTTCCACTCTCTCCCTCATCATGTGAGATACCGCTCGCGCCTTGTGGTGAATGGGTCGTGCCTCTGGGACCAAGTGGATCCGCACCTTCGCCCCGGAAAAGTTTCCAATGCCAGGCTCAAAAAAGAAGGAAATTTGTTAAGAACCTGGGTACATGAGGCCTCATCGACATGTGATAGCGCTCGGATTTCATCCCAGTTCCAGCGGATTTTGCCCAGCCAGCTCCTTCCAAGCAGTGTGGGGCCATCGCCCGGGACAATCCAGAGTGGCAGTTCATGCACTGTGTCCTCGTAGGTGACCTTGACCATGGCACTGCCCAGGACAGTGATAAGCTCTTTGGTGTACGTTCTCAGTTTCGTGTGGATGGGGCTCAAGGCTGGTCTGAATGTCTTGTTGCACCACAGTCTCTCAAACATCTTTTTACTCATGATGGATTGGCTAGTGCCAGTGTCCCGTTCCATGGCTACGGGTAAGCCATTCAATTTTACATTTAGCATTATAGGTGGGCGTTTCACTGAAAATGTGTGCACCCCTTGTACTTCAGCATCTGCCTCTTCTCTCTGAGGCTTGAAATTACTTTGATCCACCATGGACCGATCTTCCTCTGCCACGTGGTGGTTAGCAGGTTTTGCAGAGCTTGCAGCTCGCCTGCAAGTTAGTTGGAGGTGCCCCATTGTTCCACAGCTCTTGCAAACATACCCATTGAAGTGGCATGAATAGGCTGAATGGAAGCCTCCACAATGCCAACAAGGTGTGAATTGCCTTGCATTCATCCTTTGTTGCGAACTCAGAGTCATCTGTGTCACCTGAGGCCTGCTGGCAGTTGCAGACTTGTGGTTTCTGCCCTGTACATTGCTGCTCGCAAACACAGTTCCAGTTCATTTATGAACAGTGCTAGCTCTTGTGTGCTGAGAGATCTGTTTGGTGTTATCACTGGTGGACATAAACGCCTATGCTATCGCAATGGCCTTACTGAGTGTTGGTGTCTCTACAGTCAAAGGTTTTCGTAGGATGGTCGCGTGGCCAATGCCCAGTACAAAAAAGTCTCTGAGCATTTGCTCCAGGTAGCCATCAAACTCACATTGTCCTGCAAGTCGCCTTAGCTCGGCGATGTAGCTCACCATTTCCTGACCTTCAGATCGCTGGCACGTGTAGAACCGATACCTTGCCATCAGCACGCTCTCCCTCGGGTTAAGATGCTCCCGAACCAATGTACACAGCTCCTGATATGACTTATCTGTGGGTTTCACCGGAGCCAGAAGATTCTTCATGAGGCTGTAGGTCGGTGCCCCGCAGACTGTGAGGAGGACCGCTCTCCTTTTTGCAGCGCTTCCTTCTCCATCCAGCTCGTTGGCTACAAAGTACTGGTCTAACCGTTCGACATAGGCTTCCCAGTCCTCCCCCTCCGAGAACTTCTCCAGGATACCCACAGTTTGCTGCATCTTTGCATTGGATTCGTATTCTCGTCGCCAGTTATTGTGTTCCTAACACAGATTTGACTGTACACAGGGAGGTTAAAGTAACAGTGACCTCAATCTTTATTAAGACACTCCAGAGTTAGGAACAGGCCTTCAGAGCCAGCTTATATACAGTGCTTCCAAGGGATGCTGGGATCCCTTGGGACTTCAGGGGATGCGCTCCCTGGTGGCGGAACATGGGAGTGTTTACAGATACACAACACAAGGGATCCCACAATCCCTTGGGAGCACCTGTATATAAGGAGACCTCACAGGCTGGAGAGGCACTCTGAGATCTGTAATAAAGGAATACGGTCACACCTTACTTTGAGCTCACAGTATCTAGTCTGACTCTTTATTCAACTCATAACAGTTCCCCATTCAACTTTATGGCTGAGCTTCAATCTGAAGTTGGATTAACTCCAATCCTTCATTTCTTGTATATTTATTTTATTGCAGCAGTCTTGAAACTACTTCAATAAAGAATTGATTAAAAGGATTCCTTTAAGTACAGGGGGTGCCTGTATGGTGTGCTAAAATCAAGTGATTTGAAATATAATATAGCATTTAACATCATGCTGGCACTGCAGTAATACCTATTCTGTTGTTCATTAGCATCAAGCATGTGCAATTCACCGTTGGATAAGTTGAACGAATGATTTAAAGCTCATGGTTTGAGTGATTACACTCATTCATTTCCTTACACAAATCGATTTCCTTTGCCCTCGATGTGCATGATATTTCTTCAGCAGTACCTCCCAAACCCGCGACCTCTACCGCCTAGAAGGACAAGGGCAGCAGGTGCATTGGAACACCACCACCTCCACGTTCCCCTCCCAGTCACACACCATCCTGACTTGGAAATATATCGGCCGTTCCTTCATCGTCGCTGGGTCACAATCCTGGAACTCCCTCCCTAACAGCACTGTGGGAGCACCTTCACCACACGGACTGCAGCGGTTCAAGAAGGCGGCTCACCACCACCTTCTCAAGGGGCAATTAGGGATGGGCAATAAATGCCGGCCTTGCCAGCGACACCCACATCCCGTGAATGAATTAAAAAGAAATGTGTGAAGGGCGAGCACTGCAAAGGTGCGAATTCCACCACTACACCAGCTGGAACCGAGCTTTACACCTTCTCCCGACAATACTAAACAGAACTCACTGAAGTGGCATTGCAGCTTTTTGTCACCGATGCAGTTCAAACATGCTTGTACAATGGTTATGTCACAGGGGTTGTGAGTTCAAATGTCACCATGGCAAGCTGTGAAACTGAGTTTTGCTTTGGAACAGAGGAGGCCGAGGGGAAATTTAACTGAGGTGCATAAAATTACGAGGTGCCTAAATTGGGGTGGAGATAAGGAGGGCGTATTTTCCTTAGCAGAGGGGTCAATAACCAGGGGCATAGATTTAAAGTAATTGGTAGGAGGTTTAGAGGGGAGTTGAGGAGAACTTTTCTCACCCAGAGGGTGGTGGGGGTCTGGAACTCACGGCCTGAAAGGGTGGTAGAGGCAGAAACCCTCACCACATTTAAAAAGTGCTTGGATGTGCACTTGAAGTGCTGTAACCTGCAGGACTACGGACCGAGAGCTGGAAAGTGGGATTAGGCTGGGTAGCACTTTGTCGGCCGGCGTGGACACGATGGGCCGAATGGCCTCCTTCCGTGCTGTAAATTTCTGTGATTTCCTACAGCACCATGTTGGGACAGAGATGCTTTCACTCACCTCCTCCACCGACAACAAAAAACAGAAACAACGTCGGCCTGACCGATGGGAGGTGCAGAACCAGAAAGGGGATTTTATTTATGGCAAATTGAGAACATTGTGTCTGGAGCTGCCTGAAAGATGCCCACAATCGAGCGGGGAAAGGGGAAGAACAGATTATCTGCAGCACACGACTTAGAGAGAACCATTTTTTTTTTTTAGCACTATGGGAGTCCTTTTTAGCAGCGTGGGAACTTTGATCTCCGCTCTTCCTGTAAATACACACTCGATGAGCATTCTGCCGGGTTCGCATTCACAGAGTGCAATATCTCCTTCCACGGTCGCCAATTCTCACTTTTCTTTTTCCAGGAAACTAGAAACTGACACTGCAGGATGTTTGCCCGGGGAGCGGTTAGGATGATGCACTCGGGCCATTTTAACTCCACCCACTGACCCGCCTAGTGAAAGTGTCCCCTGTGTTGGCAGTGCGATGCTGAACATAACCATAGAACATAAGTATTAGAAACAGGAGTAGGACATCTAGCCCCTCGAGCCTGCTCCGCCATTCAATAAGATCATGGCTGATCTGGCCGTGGACTCAGCTCCACTTACCCGCCCGCTCCCCGTAACCCTTAATTCCCTTATTGGTTAAAAATCTATCTATCTGTGACTTGAATACATTCAATGAGCTAGCCTCAACTGCTTTCCTGGGCAGAGAATTCCACAGATTCACAACCCTCTGGGAGAAGAAATTCCTTCTCAACTCAGTTTTAAATTGGCTCCCCCGTATTTTGAGGCTGTGCCCCCTAGTTCTAGTCTCCCCGACCAGTGGAAACAACCTCTCTGCCTCTATCTTGTCTATCCCTTTCATTATTTTAAATGTTTCTATAAGATCACCCCTCATCCTTCTGAACTCCAACGAGTAAAGACCCAGTCTACTCAATCTATCATCATAAGGTAACCCCCTCATCTCCGGAATCAGCCTAGTGAATCGTCTCTGTATCCCCTCCAAAGCTAGTATATTCTTCCTTAAGTAAGGTGACCAAAACTGCACGCAGTACTCCAGGTGCGGCCTTACCAATACCCTATACAGTTGCAGCAGGACCTCCCTGCTTTTGTACTCCATCCCTCTCGCAATGAAGGCCAACATTCCATTCGCCTTCCTGATTACCTGCTGCACCTGCAAACTAACTTTTTGGGATTCATGCACAAGGACCCCCAGGTCCCTCTGCATCTCAGCATGTTGTAATTTCTCCCCATTCAAATAATATTCCCTTTTACTGTTTTTTTTCCCCAAGGTGGATGACCTCACACTTTCCGACATTGTATTCCATCTGCCAAGCCTTAGCCCATTCGCTTAACCTATCTAAATCTCTTTGCAGCCTCTCTGTGTCCTCTACACAACCCGCTTTCCCACTAATCTTTGTGCCATCTGCAAATTTTGTTACACTACACTCTGTCCCCTCTTCCAGGTCATCTATGTATATTGTAAACAGTTGTGGTCCCAGCACTGATCCCTGTGGCACACCACTAACCACCGATTTCCAACCCGAAAAGGACCCATTTATCCCGACACTCTGCTTTCTGTTAGCCAGCCAATTCTCTATCCATGCTAATACATTTCCTCTGACTTCGCGTACCTCTATCTTCTGCAGTAACCTTTTGTGTGGCACCTTATCGAATGCCTTTTGGAAATCTAAATACACCACATCCATGCTGGGGCGTTGAGAGACTGCAGCTTGGCATGGTACGCTAGGTGTGTGATTGCAATCCCCCTGTGCAGAGTAATGGCTCACGCCAGTGCTGTGGGGAGGTGCCTCATCACATACTTTCCTACACGGGAGAGGGGGGAATATAACTGTGTCGCTCCAGGCATCAGATGCTGATGAATTTGTAGCCTGTCACGTGGCAGCATTAGCAATGGCCCAGAATGTTTGATATGCACTGGCGGCCAGAATGCTGCACAGTGCAGATGGCCAAGAGCAATCTCCGAGCTTCCCCCAAGGTCACATTTGTTAAGGGCTATGCCCAGCGGGAAAGAAAGAAAGACTTGCATTTATGTAGCACCTTTCACGGTCTCAGGATGTCTCAAACTGCTTTACAGCCAATGAAGTACTTTTTTTTGAAGTGTACCTAAGAATTAGGAGCAGGAGTCAGCCATACGGCCCCTCGAGCCTGCTCCGTCATTCAATAAGATCATGGCACTGGGAGTGTCAGCCTAGATTTTTGTGCTCAAGTTCCTGGAGTGGGGGTTGAACCCACGACCTTCTGACTCAGAGGCGAGGCTGTTGCCCACTGAGCCATAGCTGACACATAGATAGAAATAAAT
Source organism: Pristiophorus japonicus (assembly GCF_044704955.1). Taxonomy (NCBI): domain Eukaryota; kingdom Metazoa; phylum Chordata; class Chondrichthyes; family Pristiophoridae; genus Pristiophorus; species Pristiophorus japonicus. Next base: position 2,978,108 of record NC_091990.1, on the reverse strand, counting down.
AGAGATGAGGACATTTTATATCTGCAACTAAAGCATGGCGTTCCAATACCAACAGTAATTTATTCACTTTGGGAGCTAATTTTTCTGCGATTTAACCTGAGAATAGAACACTTTCCTAGTAAAGGCACCCAGTATCATCAAATATTTCTGAGTCAGGGGGACAAGGACAAGATGTAGAGGTACGTTCCCTCCACTCAGTCATGTGTTATGGGGAGCGGGCAGGAAAGTGGAGTTGAGTCCATGACCAGACCAGCCATGATCTTATTGAATGGCGGAGCAGGCTCGAGGGGCCGAATGGCCAACTCCTGCTCCTATTTCTTATGTTCTTATGCTCACTCTACCCCAAAACTTGCCCCGGAAGAGCATCGCTAACTGCACCAGTGTGAGTTTTCCAACTTCCCACATGAAAGGTTTAGAGGGGATTTGAAGAGAACTTTTTTCACCCAGAGGGTGGTGGGGGTCTGGAACTCACGGCCTGAAAGGGTGGTAGAGGCAGAAACCCTCACCACATTTAAAAAGTACTTGAATGTGCACTTGAAGTGCCGTAACCTACAGGGCTACGGACCGAGAGCTGGAAAGTGGGATTAGGCTGGATAGCTCTTGGTCGGCCGATGAGGACACGATGGGCTGAAATAGCCTCCTTCCGTGTTGTACACTTCAATAATTCTATTAACCATCTTTCTGGCCACCATTTTAACAAGAAACAGTGGTCTACAACTGCTGGAAGATTGTGGAATAAACAGGTGCATTTTTTAATTGGTGCTTTTCATTCCAGTTCGACCGAATGGTCCTCACACGAGGTTTGTGTTCTAACACCAAAGTCAGAGGTCACGAAACAATAATATTTAAACTAAAGGCAAAAGCAGCTGAGGTTGAACCAGGCAGTGCAGGAAGAGCACGGCTTATTCTCAGCTCATGGAATTTCACACACTGCAGCGAGACTCTGAGTTTTCAGAGGCCAGGAATCTATTGCCAACGGCATTGTGAAAACGCTCACTGATGCCAGCCAGGAGTCTGTTACTTTAACCGTTTCCAGACATGCCTCTCTTCCCAAGGAATGCAGTTGTCCACATTGGTGGTTTTGTTAGCTCCCAATCATGGAGGGCAGGCCAGTTCTCCCTCGACTACAGCTTCAATACTCCACACGCTTCCTGGTCAGGGTAGCTCTACCAATATCTTAACAAACAATGCATTAAGAATGTTTCCAGGGCACGCAAATTCTAATGCTGGAATGAGTGCTGCAATCACCTTCTTAGTCGTCTTTTTTAAGGTTCACATTTACTGTACCACTTGTAACAACATGTACAAACAAACACAAACCAGAACAAATACAGTCGGAAGGAAGTTATCCAACTGTCGTGGGCCATCAGAACATGCTGCTGTCTCGTGCGGTGGACACTGATTCGCCAAATTCCTTCAAGCAAGAGCTGGACCAGTTTTTGGCTGGGGTGGACATCAGTCCTTACAGAAGGTCCGTACTGCAGGGAATTCAGGGCCAGGATAATCTCCTGGATTACTTTCGATCACCAAGATGTCTCGGACAGGACTGTCCTAGATTTATTTCACAAATTGGCCTGGGTCTATTCGTGCCAGCCGGGGCTCAGTGGGCAGCACCCTCGCCTCTGAGTCAGAAGGTTGTGGGTTCAAGTCCCACTCCAGGGACTTGAGCACAAAAATCTAGGCTGACACTCCCAGTGCAGTGCTGACGGAGTGCTGCACTGTCGGAGGGGCCGTCTTTCAGATGAGACGTTAAAACGACGCCCCATATGCTCTCTCAGGTGGACGTAAAAGATTCCATGGCACTATTTCGAAGAAGAGCAGGGGAGTTATCCCTTGTGTCATGGCCAATATTTATCCCTCCATCAACATCACTGAAAAGATTATATGGTCACTGTCATGTATCTCACATTACTGTATATAACTGTATCTTACCATGCTATACATGACTGTAACTGGATATGACCTGTAACAATAAGCATACCTTACCACCAGGGGTGCACTTGCAGGAGACACTCCATACCTGTCCCACTGAGGTATATAAAGGGGGGTCTCAGGCAAGTGCAGCACTGGAGAGCTGGAATTAAAGGTGCAGGTCCTGAGTGACCCTGACTTCAGCATGTGTCTCGTGTAAGTCAGTACATTAGAGTCAGGACTTTACAGTGGCGACGAGTTACGAGATCACAGAATCCACAGAATGGCTACCAACAGCTCAAATGAGAAATACAATGCTGGAGACAATTGGGAGGACTTTATAGAAAGGCTCCAGCCAAAGCTTTGTGACCAAAGACTGGCTGGGCGACGATAAGGCAGACAAGAGAAGAGCCCATCTCTTGACCAGCTGTGGCTCGAAAATATACGCCTTAATGAAAGACCTGCTGGCACCCGAGAAACCAGCAAGCAAGTCGTTTGAGGGGTTGAGCACACTGGTGAGAGGCCAGCGAGCAGCCTACACATGGCCAGACACAGGTTCTACAACTACAGACGCTGTGTGGTCAAAGCATACCCGACTTCGTGGCGGAACTTCGGAGGCTGGCTAGTTCATGTGAGTTCCCCGATGAACTAAGGAGAGAAGTACTGAGAGACTTTTTTATTGAAGGAATAGGCCACGCAGGCATATTCCGAAAGCTTATAGAGACTAAGAACTTGACCTTAGAGGCAGCAGCACTGGTCGCACAGACGTTCTTGACAGGCGAAGAAGAAACGAGGCTGATCTATACTTCGGGTACCACAAACAACAAGGCATCGGAACAAGGGGTTCACATTGTGAAACTAACCGCTATCCCCACACACAGACAAAGGCAGGAGAGCAGGCCATCAACAGCAGACAATGGCGCCAGAAACCATCAAAATCAAGGGCCACATGAACAGCCGATCACACCTCATCAACCCACAATGCGAGCAATCAACAACAGATTGAGAGAAGCTCAAGGGAGATCAGCCAGACGCAGCTCATCCTTCGGAAACCATGGAAACGGTCTGTGTTGGAGATGTGGGGGAAGGCACTCAACCAGGGTGTGTTGATTTCAACATGCCGTTTGCAGAAACTGCAACTACACAGGGCATCTGGCCCGCATGTGCAGAAAAACAGCAGCTCGGCTGGTATATGAATCGGAAGGGTCAGAAAGCGGACCAGAAGACGTTTGGAACAGTGCACGGGACGCCGAGGTACAGCGGATTAACACGATCAATGTCCACTGTTCTTACACCAAGACGCCTCCACTTATGATGAGGGTTCTACTCAACGGGATACCCGTCAACATGGAACTGGACACGGGGGCCAGTCAATCCCTCATGAGCGTTCAACAATTTGAACAGCTGTGGCCGCACAAAAGCAACAGACCAAAACTCACAAGGATCGGCACCAAACTAAGGACCTATACTAAAGCAATTGTCCCAGTCCTTGGCAGCGCCATGCTCTCAGTCACACACAAAGGGATGGTGCACCCACTTTCCCTGTGGATTGTCCCCGGGGATCTTCCAGCCCTGTTGGGGAGAAGCTGGCTGGCAGAACTTAATTGGAAATGGGATGATGTTCACGACATGTCGTCAGAGGAACGGACCTCCTGCTCAACAGTTCTAAGCCGTTTTGAACATCTCTTTCAGCCAGGTGTGGGCACCTTCAAAGAGGCTAAAGTTAGAATCTACATCACACAGAATGCCAGACCGATCCATCACAAGGCTAGAGCTGTGCCTTATGTGATGAGGGAAAAGATTGATAATGAACTGGACCGGCTTCTGCGGGAAGGCATTATCTCACCCGTGGAATTCAGCGACTGGCCAAGTCCCATCGTATCCGTCATGAAGCCTGATGGATCCGTGCGAATCTGTGGGGATTACAAGTCTACCATAAACAGAGTCTCCCTACAGGACCAATACCCGCTGCCCAGAGCAGAGGACCTATTTGCCACATTGGCTGGAGGAAAACTTTTCTCGAAACTTGACCTCACATCTGCGTATATGACGCAAGAACTGACCGAAGAGTCTAAGCTACTCACCACCATCAACACACATCGAGGCCTCTTTGTGTACAATCGATGCCCATTCGGCATCAGGTCGGCAGCTGCTATATTCCAGTGCAACATGGAGAGTCTGCTCAAGTCCATCCCGGGGACGGTTGTGTTTCAAGATGACATACTCATCACGGGCACCGAACTCTCATCTCCGCAATCTTGAGGAAGTACTAAGTTGATTGGATCGGGTAGGCCTAAGAGTTAAGAAATGTAAGTGTCTGTTTCTCGTGCCCGAGGTTGAATTTTTGGGCAGAAGGATTGCCGCTGATGGAATCCGCCCAACAGAGTCCAAAACCGAAGCGATTCGCCTGGCACCCAGGCCCCCAGAATGTCTCGGAACTGCGCGCCTTCCTCGGGCTACTCAATTACTTTGGGAACTTTATGCAGAACTTGAGCACGCTGCTGGAGCCTCTCCACGTGCTACTCAGAAAGGGGTGCGATTGGTTTTGGGGGGACGCCCAAGAACGTGCCTTCAATAAGGCATGCAACCTTCTATGTTCCAAGAGTATTTTAGCCTTTTTTGACCCAGGTAAAAAGTTAGTCCTTACGTGTGATGCGTCAGCGTACGGGGTCGGGTACGTTTTACAGCACGTCAATGATGTGGGTAAATTGCAGCCCGTTGCTTATGCCTCCAGGTCACTTTCGCGTGCGGAGCGCAGGTACGGTATGGTTGAGAAGGAGGCGCTCGCGTGCGTGTACGGTGTCAAAAAGATGCACTAATACCTTTTCGGGGCCAAGTTTGCGTTAGAAACCGACCACAAACCCCTCACGTCCCTGCTATCCGAGTGCAAGGCAATCAACGGCAACTCCTCAGCGCGCATTCAGCGGTGGGCACTCATGCTGGCGGCTTACGACTACACGATAAGGCACAGACCAGGCACAGACAACTGTGCCGACGCGCTTAGCAGCCTACCCCTGGCGACCACAGAAGGGTCCAACGAACAGGACTGTGAGATGGTCATGGCAATCAATGCCTTTGAGTCCACAGGTTCACCCATGACGGTTCGCCAAATCAGAGCCTGGACGACCAGCGACCCCACGTTATCTCTAGTTAAAAGATGCGATTTAACCGGTGACTGGGCAGAGGTTCGCGATGCCTGCCCCGAGGAGATCAAACCCTTCCATAGGCGCATGCCTGAACTCTCACTACAGGCAGACTGCCTGATGTGGGGCAGCCGAGTAGTTATGCCCTTGCGAGGCAGAGATGTGTTTGTCCGGGAGCTCCACCGCGAGCACCCGGGGATCGTCCTTATGAAGGCCATAGCCAGATCTCATGTCTGGTGGCCTGGCGTTGACGCGGACTTGGAGCTCTGCGTCCGTCGGTGCACCATTTGTGCCCAGCTCAGTAATGCCCCTGAGGGAGGCCCCCCTAAGCCCCTGGCCCTGGCCCACCAAACCGTGGTCGCGGGTGCATGTAGACTATGCCGGCCCATTCATGGTCAAAATATTCCTCGTAGTCGTTGATGCATTTTCAAAATGGATCGCGTGCGCCATTTTAAACTCGAGCACCACCTCCATCACTGTGGAGAGCCTTAGAACCATGTTTGCAACACACGGTATTCCTGACATATTGGTCAGTGATAATGGTCCATGCTTCACCAGCGCAGAATTTCACGATTTTTTAGTTGACCATGGTATAAATCACGTTAAGATGGCACCGTTCAAGCCGGCCTCCAATGGCCAGGCGGAGCGAGCAGTGCAGATCATTAAACAAGGCATGCTCAGAATTCAAAGTCCCACGCTGCAGAGCCGCCTGTCGCGACTGCTGCTGGCATACAGATCTCATCCGCATTCATTGACTGGGGTTCCCCCCGCGCAACTATTGATGAAACGGACCTTAAAGACTGGACTCTCGTTAATCCTCCCAGACATGCATGAAATTGTTGAGGCAAAGCGCCGGAAGCTAACTGAGTACCATGACCGAAATTCGAGGGGGAGGTGGAATGAGATAGGGGACAAAGTGTTTGTGCTAAACTATGGCAGGGGTCCCAAATGGCTTGCAGGGACAGTAACAGGCAAGGAAGGAAACAGGCTACTGGTTGTACAAATGGACAATGGCCAAACCTGCCGGAGGCATGTAGACCAAGTAAAAAGTAGATTCACCAACAACACTGCAGAACCAGAGACAGATTACAATGTGGAACTCACACCACACCTGATGGACAGACAGAGGGAACAACCTGAGGAAAGGGCAATCCCAACAGACAACCCAGGCGAGATACCAGCAATCACACCGAACAACACAGACAGCCCAGGCGAGATACCAGCAATCACACCGAACGACACAGACAGCCCAGGCGAGATACCAGCAATCACACCGAACGACACAGACAGCCCAGGCGAGATACCAGCAATCACACCAAATGACACAGACAGCCCAGGCGTGATACCAGCAATCACACCGAACGAAAAACAGGCACCAAGGCAAACAACTGAACCACAACTAAGACGCTCCACGCGAGAGCGCAGACCACCTGAGAGACTGAATTTATAAAGGTAATAAGACCTTGGGGGAGGGTGATGTCATGTATCTCACATTACCGTATATAACTGTATCTTATCATGCTATACATGACTGTAACTGGATATGACCTGTAACAATAAGCATACCTTACCACCAGGGGTGCACTTGCAGGAGACACTGCATACCTGTCCCACTGAGCTATATAAAGGGAGGTCTCAGGCAAGTGCAGCACTGGAGAGCTGGAATTAAAGGTGCAGGTCCTGAGTGACCTTGACTTCAGCATGTGTCTCGTGTAAGTCAGTACATTAGAGTCAGGACTTTACAGTCATTATCTCATTGCTGTTTGTGGGAGCTTGCTTTGCGCAAATTGGCTGCCGCGTTTCACACATTACAACAGTGACTTATGTTCTTATGTTCTTATGACTACACTTCAAAAGTACTTCCTTCCATCGTTTCCTCGTAAAGACTATAGTCTTGATTTTAACCGAATTGGGCAGGCAGGAAACTGCCATGACTCAGTCTGCATGAGGCCCGGGCGGTTTTAATCACGGGCCTCACACTCCCTGTGGAGTGTCCGACTGCCGCCTAAATCCAGCGGGAATCATTACGTGGTGGGAGCGGGATATTGGGAAGCAGGAGGTTGTTGCGGAGAAACCCCAGGGAATGGTCCCCGGCACTTCGGTAAACCGGCGCAGCGCGGGGGCGGGGGGGATCGCGATCAGGGGAGGGGGAGGGGAGTCCGAGATAGGGAAGGTCCACGGTTTCCGTGTGGAGTCCAGAGGGACATTCCTACTCCACCCGACTCACAGACACCATGAATAAATCAAAATTAAATACCTTCCTGGGCTTCTCCATGATCCACTCCGGTTTGCCGGCAGGTTTCACTGGCGGGTTGAGCACTGAGGACAACTTGCACAAACTAGGGTTGTATTCCCTGGAATTTAGACGGTTAAGGAACTGCTTTGATCGAAGTTTTCAAAATATTATAGGTAGAGAGAACTATTTACGCTGGTTGGGGATTCTGGGACTGGGGCCAAAAATTAGAGCCAGGCTTTTCAGGAGTGAAATGAGCAAACACTTTTACACACAAAGGATGGTAGAAGTTTGGAACTCTCGTCTGCAAATGGCAATTGATGCTAGATCAATTGTTAATTTTAAAGTTAGAGTTTTGGTAACCAAAGGTAGGGACAAAGGCGGGTACATGGAGTAAGGTCACAGATCAGCCACGATCTAATTGAATGGCGGAACAGGCTCGAGGGGCTGAATGGCCTCCTCCTGTTCCTATGTTCGGGAGTCAAATTCACATCAGGTCCTAATTGACTCATTGGGCCCTGACTTTTACGGAATAACGAGGCCCGCACCTGCCTGAGATGGCGCCTTTCCCGGTTAAAATAGCAGCGGATGGGAGCGTGGTGACTGTGATTTTAACATCAGCCCAGCCCATTCCCGCCAGGTGGACCGGGTTAAAATCAGGCCTACATGTTCCAGGTCCAGGCTGAATGACAGACTACAGATACAGGTTTCAAGTCACCATTGTGCCGGCTGAGAATTAAATTAGTTCCCTCTGAAGAATGACATCAACATTCAGCTCTGACAGGAATATAAGAATTAGGAGCAGGAGTCGGCCATTTGGCCCCTCGAGTCTGCTCCGCCATTTAATAAGATTATGACTGATCATTGACCTCAACTCCACTTTCCTGCACTATCCCCATATCCCTTGATTCCCTTAATATCCAAAAATCTATCGATCTCAGCCTTGAATATACTCAGTGACTGAGCCTCCACAGCCCTCTGGGGCAGAGAATTCCAAAGATTCACCACCCTCTGAGTGAAGAAATTCCTCCTCATCTCAGTCCTAAATGACCGGCCCCTTATCCTGAGACTGTGACCCCTGGTTCTAGACTCCCCAGCCCGGGGGGGAACAACCTCTCAGCATCTACCCTGTCAATCCCCCTCAGAATCTTGTATGCTTCAATGAGATCACCTCTCATTCTTCTAAACTCCAGAGAGTATGGGCCCATTCTACACAATCTCTCATCATAAGACAGCCCTCTCATCCCAGGGATCAGTCTGGTGAACCTCCGTTGTACCACCTCTAAGGCAAGTATATCCTTCCTTAGATACGGAGACCAAAACTGTCATGTATTTAACTATCATTGTAACCCATGTATAAGCTGACCTAAGTTGTACACCTTGAGAACATTGACCACAAGGGGGCGAACTTGTGGGAGACACTCCTAACCTGGACTTTCCGGTATAAAAGGGGAAGCTCCGCCCACCTTCATCACTCGAGGTCTTCGTAATAAAGGTAACTGGTCACAGAGTGATCTTCTCTCAAGTATGGGCCTCGTGTGCATTTATACTGTATAGTAAGGACATATTATTGGCGACGAGAAACTGGGATTTAAACCATGCGAGCATGGCCACTAGCAGCACAGTCGAGAGGTACTGTGTTGGTGATGATTGGGATGATTTTATTGAGAGACGACAGCAAAGTTTTGTCACTAAGGAATGGTTGGGACAGGATTCGGCCGACAAACGCAGGGCTCATCTCCTGACGGTTTGTGGATCCAGGACGTACTCCCTGATGAAGGACCTTCTAGCGCCAGAGAAGCCGGCGGACAAGACGTTCGAAGAGCTCAGTAAGTTGATCGGGGAACACCTTAAACCGGCGAGCAGCATGCACATGGCGAGACACCGGTTTTACACGCACTGGCGGCGAGAAGGGCAAAGCGTTCCTGACTTCGTGGCAGATCTCCGGCGACTGGCGAGCCTATGTAAGTTCCCAGATACATGCAGAGCGGAGATGCTGCGAGACTTTTTTACTGAGGGCATTGGGCATGCTGGGGTTTTCAGGAAACTGATTGAGACCAAAGACTTGACCTTGGAAGCGGCGGCTCTGATAGCCCAGACATTTATCTCAGGGAAGGAAGAGACCAGAATGATGTTTGACAAAAATCTTGGCTCAAATGCGGCAAACGGCCAGGGTGTCAACATTGTTAACGCGGCACACAGTTCTCTAGGCAGACAAGTGCAATCGGACATGCCCCAGCATGTAGTCAAACCCAAAGGGGGAATTCAACAGAGACAATGGCTAGCTGAACGGCGATTCATGCCATCGCAATGGACAATGCGGCCAATAATGGGGCCATCAACACCTGTTAATGGTGCGCTTAAGGACAGCTACAGAGACAGTCAGAGACGATCGACTGGTAATGGACCTTTTGTTTCCAACAATGGGGCCTCCAGCTCATGCTGGAGGTGTGGAGGCAAACACCCAGCCAGAGTTTGCAGATATCAGCAATATACCTGCAGAAACTGCAACGTCAGCGGTCACTTGGCATGTATGTGCAGGAAGCCTGCAGTCAGGTTGTTGTACGAGGAGGACGGGCCTGATGTAAGCCCTACGAGGCCAAATGAATACTGGGGGAAATCGCTAGAAGCTGAAGTTCAGCGAGTTCATGTGGAGCACATACACAGTTCATATACCAGGACACCACCGATAATGATGAAAGTGCTCCTCAATGGCATCCCAGTATTAATGGAGCTAGACATGGGGGCCAGCCAGTCCCTGATGAGTATCAAGCAGTTCGAAAGATTGTGGGTGTCCAAGGCCAGGAGGCCAAAAATATTGCCGATTGACGCACAACTACGGACATATACAAAGGAGATCATTCCGGTGCTAGGCAGCGCCACGGTAGTCGTGACCCACAAGGATTCGGAGAACAGGTTGCCACTCTGGATTGTCCCGGGCCGGTCCCGCAATACTGGGGAGGAGTTGGCTTGCTGTCATGAACTGGAAATGGGGCGATGTCAATGCAATTTCTTCTGTGGAGCGAGTATCATGCTCACAGGTCCTGGACAAATTTGACTCATTATTTCAACCCGGCATCAGCACTTTCATGGGGACCAAGGTAGTGATTCACATAAACCTGGACGCCAGACCAGTACACCACAAGGCCAGAGCGGTGCCGTACGTGATGCGGGAAAAGATAGAATACGAATTGGACCACCTGCTGAGGGAAGGCATCATCTCGCCAGTCGAATTCAGTGACTGGGCGAGCCCGATTGTGCCGGTGCTCAAGGCGGATGGGTCGGTCAGGATATGTGGCGATTACAAGGCCACCATCAATCGGGTATCACTCCAAGACCAGTACCCGCTACCGAGAGCAGAGGACCTCTTTGCGACGCTATCCGGTGGCAAACTTTTTTCAAAATTGGACCTGACCTCAGCTTACATGACCCAGGAGCTGGCGAGTGAGTCGAAGAAGCTGACCACCATCACGACACACAAGGGGTTGTTTGAGTACAACAGATGTCCGTTCGGGATTCGCTCGGCCGGCGCGATCTTTCAGCGAAATATGGAAAGCCTCCTCAAGTCGATTCCAAGGACGATGGTTTTTCAAGACGACATCCTCATCACGGGTTGCGATACTGAAGAACACCTCCACAACCTGGAGGAGGTGCTACGCAGACTGGACCGGGTAGGGCTGTGACTGAAAAAGGCGAAGTGTGTCTTCCTAGCTCCAGAGGTAGAATTCCTGGGGATGAGCAGCAAATGGGATCAGACCCACTGCGTCCAAAACGGAAGCGATCCAGAGAGCACCCAGACCCCGTAACACGACGGAGCTGCGTTCGTTCCTGGGGCTCCTGAACTATTTTGGTAACTTCTTCCCAAATTGAGCACGCTGCTCGAGCCGCTACACGTGCTCCTACACAAAGGTCGCGAATGGGTATGGGGGGACAGCCAGGAAAGGGCTTTTGATAGAGCACGCAATTTGTTATGCTCCAACAAACTGTTAACGTTATATAACCCGTGTAAGAAACTTTTTCTAACGTGCGATGCGTCATCCTATGGGGTCATGTGTTGTAGCATGTGAATGCCAATGGGCAGTTACAGCCGGTAGCTTATGCCTCCAGAAGTCTGTCCCAGACAGAAAGGGACCAAAGGATGGTAGAAAAGGAAGCGCTAGCCAGTGTATATGCAGTAAAAAAAATGCACCAGTACCTGTTTGGCAGGAAATTTGAGCTGGAGACAGATCACAAACCCCTAACGTCCCTTTTGGCCGACAACAAGGCCATAAATGCGAATGCATCGGCCCGCGTACAGAGGTGGGCACTTACGTTAGCCGCATATGACTACACAATTCGGCACAGACCGGGCACTGAAAACTGCGCCGATGCACTCAGCAGGCTCCCACTAGCCACCACTGAGGGGCAACTGAGCCTGATGCTGAGATGGTCATGGCTGTTGAAGCTTTCGAAAGCGAAGGTTCACCTGTGACAGCCCATCAGATTAAAGTCTGGACAAATAAAGACCTGCTACTGTCTTTAGTTAAGAAATGCATCCTGAATGGGGACTGGGCAGCCACGTTCGGGGCATGCCCTAAGGAATTTAAACCGTTTCATAGGCACAAGGATGAACTCTTGATTCAGGCCGATTGCCTACTGTGGGGAAACCGAATAGTCATGCCCCAGAGGGGCAGAGAGGTGTTTATCAGGAAACTTCAATATCTTATTGGGATCACAGGTTGAGTCTCTCTGGTGGTTTACGCTCCCTTGTAGAGCGCCTGAGTTGGGGCTCCGGTTGTTGGGCGCTGGCCTGAGTGTCTGCTGTTTGCGGTGCCTCAGGCCTGTCCGGACTGCCCACAGTGACTGGGCTCTCCTCCCTTTGGTTCCGGTGTTCGGTCACCTGTGGTGGAGTAAACTCTACGTCGTGTTCTTCCTCTGCTTCTTCTATGGGGTTGCTGAACCTCCTTTTAGTTTGATCCACGTGTTTGCGGCAGATTTGTCCATTGGTAAGTTTAACTACCAAAACCCTATTCCCCTCTTTGGCAATCACAGTGCCTGCAAGGCATTTGAGGCCTGCAGCGTAATTAAGGACAAAAACAGGGTCATTGACATCAATACATCGCGCCCTCGCATTCCTGTCATGGTAGTCACATTGTGACTGACGCCTGCTCTCAACAATTTCTTTCATGGTGGGGTGTATAAGGGATAACCTGGTTTTGAGCGTTCTTTTCATTAGCAGCTCTGCGGGTGGAACCCCTGTGAGTGAGTGTGGTCGGGATCTATAGGCCAACAGGAGGCGTGATAAGCGGCTTTGAAGGGAACCCCCTTGGATTCTGAGCATCCCCTGTTTGATGATCTGCACTGCTCTTTCTGCCTGGCCGTTTGAGGCCGGCTTGAACGGTGCCGGTCTGATATGGTTGATACCATTGCCTGCCATGAAGTCCTGGAATTCAATGCTTGTGAAGCACGGGCCATTGTCGCTGACCATGACATCCGGTAGACCATGGGCGGCGAACATTGCCCGTAGACTTTCTACCGTGGCAGAGGATGTGCTTGAATTTAAAATGGCACAAAAACTGTGCACAGTACTCCAGGTGTGGTCTCACCAAGGCCCTGTACAATTGTAGCAAAACTTCCTGTTGTGTCAGCTGTGGCTCAGTGGGTAGCACTTTCACCCTCTCGCCTCTGATTCAAGAGGGTTGATGGGTTCAAATCCCACTCCAGGGACTAGAGCACTATCTAGACTGATGTTCCCAGTGCAGTGCTGAGGGAGTGCAGCACTGTCGGAGGTGCTGTCTTTCAGATGAAATGTTAAACCGAGGCCCCATCTGCTCTCTCAGGTGGCCGTAAAAGATCCCATGGTGCTATTTCAAAGAGCAGGGGAGTTATCCCTGGTGTCCTGGCCAATATTTATCCTCAAATCAACATCACAAAAACAGATGGTCTGGTCATTGCTGTGTGTGGGAGCTTGCTGTGCACAAATTGGCTGCTGCGTTTCCCACATTACAACAGTGACTACACTCCAAAAGTACTGCATTGGCTGTGAAGCGCTTTGAGACATCCGGTGGTCGTGAAAGGTGCTATATAAATGCAAGGCTTTCTTTCCTTACTCTTATACTCCAACCCCCTTGCAATAAAGGCCAACATGCCATTTTGCTTGCTGGACCTGCATGCTCGCTTTCTGTGTTTCTTGCACAAGGGACACCCAAATCCCTCTCAACACCAACATTTAAACATTTCTCACATTTAAAACAGATTGTTTCTCTCTCGCTATTCTCTGTCAGTGATATCAACACTTGAGAAAACAAGGAACGACTGCCTGTTCACATCGCACTCGAGAATTATTGCAGTTTCAAGTGCGATCTTCAAGCAGTAATATATTGTCATTAGAGGACTGAGATGACTCAGCACGCACAGGGACCTAATTACCCTTTAGCTCTCAGTATTACAACACATTTTTGATTACTTCTTCGAACCCACGAGTGTAATATTTCATCACTGTATGTGCATTGCTCAAATGCTTTGCTGTTCCACACTCACCACCAACCTCTATAGCCGCAACATTTCATATCTGATATTTCAATCCAGAAACGGCCGCAGCCAGGAATTTTGAAGCAAAGTTCATGTCAGGAATGTGCTCTATCTTCGTCTTTATCCAAGGAATCTACAGATTGATTGTATTATCCCCTGCCAGGACAGTTGATTCTTCCCGAATAGCCTCCGCGGTTGACCAAACATTCTCCACTTCCAAGCCAAACCAAGGCTCAGATTTAAAGTGCCCTCAGGAATATCATCTCAAAATGATGGTGCTCGAAACAACTGGCCCAATGCCCCTCGTCTTAGTTGCAGGTGTACAAATAAGCGCAGGACCAAGCATATCGGCCAACCATCCCACTTGACTGCAAGCATTTTCCTTCGTGTCAGCCGTGGCTCAGTGGGCAGCACTCTCGCCTCTGCGTCAGAAGGTTGTGGGTTCAAGCCCCACTCCAGGGACTTGAACACAAAAATCCAGGCTGACACTCCCAGTGCAGTGCTGAGGGAGTGCCGCACTGTCAGAGGGGCCGTCGTTCAGATGAGACGTTAAACCGAGGCCCCGTCTGCTCTCTCAGGTGGTCGTAAAAGATCCCACGACCACTATTTCGAAGAAGAGCAGGGGAGTTATCCCCAGTGTCCTGGCCAATATTTATCCCTCAATCAACGTCATTAAAATCATATCATCTGGTCATTATCACATTGCTGTGTGTGGGAGCTTGCTGTGCGCAAATTGGCTGCCGCGTTTCACACATTACAACAGTGACTACACTCCAAAAGTACTTCATTGGCTGTAAAGCGCTTTGAGACGTTTAGTGGTCATGAAAGGCGCTATATAAATGCAAGTCTTTCTTTCTTTCTGTGGAATATTTGCGATGCAACCCATGTACATGGTCACAATCATCGTTAGTAAAGCTGAATCTATACAGCAGTCACCAGGAACTGAGACCAGTACAATCCGAGCCTCCTGGAGGTCTCTCGCCCCGAGGTTTTAGTGCACTTGGTCAAAGCTGGATGGGCCTGGGGCAGACTGATCCAAGCGGGCCGATAGCTATGTTTGTTCATGTTCATTACATTACGTGTATGATTCCAATTCTGAGTATGTAAACATAGGCCAGTATATTCAACAATGTATAGTCTGTATCAAGTAGTATACAGGTAGAGCATCTGAAATTCGGAATTCCAAAAACCGGAATGATCCAAAGACCAGACACCGTGCAGATCACACGGGATCGATATCCGGGAATCTGTTCCGAAATCCGGACATTTTTTTTCCAAAAAGTGATATAAACGACATAAAATGGAAGTACCTGTAGTAACATTTCAGAGATGGATATTTGGCATTCTGATCGGTATTCTGTAAATAATTCCCGTTCCCCCACGCACAGACACACACACACCATCAGCCCCACCTTGCTGTTCCTCCAGGAGGTGTCTCCAAGAATGAATTTGAGTGTTCTCCCGTCGGTTGGATTTTTGCATCGATTTCCGATGCGATAACTGCAACATGAATAAACCAACATTATTTGCCCGTGCTCTGTGTTTCCCCACTGGGGTCTTACTGCGGGGGATGGGGGCATGGTTACTGATTCTCATTCCGTCCCTGCTATAATGTAAAGAGAAGGGGGGGGCCCACTTGAGCCCTAAGCATGGGGCAGCACTTGCGGACAAACTGTTTTGAGGGGTTGCTGAATGAGGCGGTCAGCGGTGAAGGGGTGATAACAAGGCTGATCTTTTCAGGGGGTGGGTGGGAGGGGAGGAAGTTATTCCATCATGCCATTCTCGAAAGCTCCCTTCGCAGACTATGTGTCTGATCTGGTGCCAGCCCTGGCTACAATCCTGCCAGATCACACCGGGTGCCTGTCCGTCAATACAGAGCAACAGTAATCCAAAACAAGGTTAAGCATAATAAAACACATTTCTTTTTTGACTCACCCTCAGCCGCTGTCCCGGTCTCTGAAATCCGTAAAAAACCCGAACGTCGGCCCAGGGGTTTCTGGATTCCGCACGTTGTATTTCTGTTCCGGAATCCGGATAGTCCTGATATCCAGAATGGCCTCGGTCCCAAGGTTTATGGATTTCGGAGGTTTTACCTGAATACTCTGGTTCTGGTAACAGTGTAATACTAGATTCCTGTAGATAAATACAAATAGTAAAGATCTTGTGACTGAAGTTCTGGGTCCCGGTAAGACCCATTACTGCCCGTTTACAGCGGCCATGCGGTGGAATTCTGTGGCCGCCGTTTTGTGGTCAACTGTCCGCCCTGACCCAAATTCAGCTCGGGGATTTTTCGGTCTGGTCTCGATTCCGCCCAATGCCGATGATCGCCGCAAGCGTGTCATCAGAACGTGCACTGCCGCTCTCCCTCACCTGAAAAATACACCGACAGAAATTCGCCTCTCAAAATCATTGCCCCCGACAGCTCTCTCTGTCGACGCACCTTCTCCGGACTGTGTGCGGCCCAAGGGGAGGGCCCACTGCCGTGGCCGCCATGTCTTTATTTTTGCCGGATGACTTCCCGATCGACCGGCCAAGACAGTGCCCCCGGGTTCAGCTGGGCCGCCAACGGGCAGCCTGGCACCCCCCCCCCCCTGTGTGCCAGGCCGCTGGCCCAGCCAAAGCCCTCCCTGGTGGCCCAGTGACCCAAGATTTAAAATGACGCATTCTCTCCCGTTTAACGGAGGGGAGCAAAGGCTGTGATGTCACCACCGCTGAGTGACAGTGGCAGAGTCCCGGTCCCTTGGCCTGCCTTCCTGGCAATCTCCCACCCCCACTCTGACCCACTTCCAGTCAGACTTTGAAAAGATTTCAAAGTCCTGAAAATCGATCAGAAAGCCGCCTCATGGATCCCAGCGGTAAAACCAGGTAAAAAGTCACAGGTGTGCCAGCAGTCAGGTGTTCCTGAACTTCGGTCCCTTGTCTCTGCAAAAATAGGTATGTGCCGTTAGGCCCATAAACAATATTTCCCTCGTTGTTTTTTTCTCTTATTGTCTATTCTATTCAGCCTATTTGGGAGGCCTTATATTTTGTTGCCTACATTTATTTGGTGGCCCTGTGGCTGCAACCCATTGCCCCATGGATAATCTACCCCCGCAATTAGTGGTTCTCAGAATTATCCGACACTCTTGCCTTGATGCACACCCAAAAACACAAATATGTCAGCATACCTGCGGTCTAAGCTGATTAGATAGAGGCATAGACAACATGGATTGAGGAAAGGTCCCTTGCCCCACCAAGCTTGTTCTGCCTACAGATCAGGTGCGATTTGCTCCATTATAAACTTTACCCAACCCATGTAATCTCCCAAGGAATGGTGCTGCAAAGTCTCGCTCAGCCCCAGAAGCAAATTCCAACAAAAAACACAATAGCAGAAAGCCAGCCGCAAGTGTTGGTGAAAGGTGTTAGCTCACTCTGCCCTGTATGGGATCAAATAAGAAGCAACACTCTTTTGGCTCTGCCACCTTTATGTAAGTCAGTTGCAAAAAGCAACAGACTGCTTTACTTATCTTTTGCATCAGAGTCAGTGGGTCTGCACACCAACCAGACTGGAACAACTGCATTTTATACTGGGTCACACATGTATCAAAAAGGCTTAAAGCGATAATTAGTCAAATTGCTGAGTGGCGCCAATGCAGAAATTGCAAAACAGGAAATATTTCAGGGATAGAGCTGCCAGTAGATTGCTATTATTGTCGGTTTGAGATTGCCAGTCATAGTGTGAAGACATCAGGGAGTGAATCTTACGATATGGTGCAAGACCACAATGGTGTAGCATGAGAAAACTCCCACAGCGACAAAGCAAAACCTTCTGGGATGGCGAGAGGTGAAGTTTCTAAATGTCTGCTTCCAAAAATCGACGAAATGCTGAAAGTCGATAACTGGTTATTGCAGTTTTCAAGTTTCTGCAGAGAAACAGTTCTCCGGTCCCACAGCCAATCAGGTGGTTAGTGTGATATATTCTTACGGCATCACTAAAGCACACACACACACACATGATGGTTCTGTAGGAACTTATCAGGTGACCTCGTCACATGATGCTTTTATTATATACATCAGCAGTTGCATTACCACAGCAGTCCACTAGGGGAGCAGTAGTCCACTAGGTGGCGCTATATCACGGTTAATCCTGTACAGGGGGAGGGATTTACTGGGCCACTGACCGTGACTCTCCCGCTGGATGTCATCCCAAAATTCAGAGCCGGATCTCTGGTCTACACGTGCCGGGACTGTCCGGAGTGGGGTTTGAACTTTGCACCTTCTGACTCAGAAGTGGGAATGCTGTTACTGTGTCAGCCGTGGCTCAGTGGGCAGCACCCTGGCTTCTAGGGTCAGAAGGTTGTGGGTTTAAGTCCCACTCCAAAGACTCGAGCATGACACTCCAGTGCAGTACTGAGGGAGTGCTACACTGTCAGAGGTGCTGCCTTTTGGATGAGAAGTTAAACCGAGGCCCTGTCTACTCTATAAGGTGGATGTAAAAGATCCCATGGCACTATTTTGAAGAGTGGGAGAGTTATTCCCGGTGACCTGGGGCCAATATTTATCCCTCAATCAACATCACTTAAACAGATTATCTGGTCATTATCACATTGCTGTTTGTGGGAGCTTGCTGTGTGCAAATTGGCTGCCGCATTTTCTATATTACAACAGGGACTACACTTCAAAAAGTATTTCATTGGCTGCAAAGTGCTTTGGGACGTCTGATGGTTGTGAAAGGTGCTATATAAATGCAAATCTTTATTTTTTAAGCCAAACTCGCATTTAGATTTAAGTTTAAAATTATACTCTGAAAAGGTAATTTTCTTCAAGTAGAACAGAATGAATGATTTTGATGCAAGTACCGGTGGTGACCTTTAGCCTTGTGTAAGTTGTGTAGTGGTTGGTGTTAAAATACCTTCTCAATAGAATGAAGGATCAATGTGTTTAGGGTATTCGGAATTAAGACCATGTCTTGTTCCAAAACGGTAAGGGAGTGTCACACAGACTCAGCATCAGGACGTGTTCTTCAAAATCACATCTCTGGCCAATCAGCTTGGGCTACTTTAGGCCACTAACTAACTCCATGTATAAAAAGAAAGACTTGCATTTCTATAGCGCCTTTCTCGACCATCGGACATCCCAAAGCGCTTTACAGCCAATTAAGTACTTTTATTTTTGAAGTGTAGTGACTGTCGGGGGCACCCCCTGGCGATGGTTCCACTCCCATGGGTCAACTTCCCTCGCGGGGCGGAGAAGGGTTGGCACGTGCGTGGAGAGCTGGGTGGGGCAGAAACACGGGACGTGGCAGAAACAACTCACCGTCCCATAACGGGCCTGAAGGAAGGGAGCAATTTTGGCCCCAAACTGCTTTTAGTGATGTTGATTGAGAGATAAATATCGGCCAGGAAGAACTCCCCCTGCTCCTCTTTGAAATAGTGCAATGGGATCTTTTATGTCTACCTGAGAGAGCAGATGGGACCTCGGTTTAACGTCTCATCTGAAAGACGGCACCTCCGACAGTGGAGCACTCCCTCAGCACTGCACTGGAACATAGAGATACTGTATGTCAATCACCATGGATATCTCCCTATTCAGAGACATTAACGATGTTTCTGATGCCGTTGAACTTGATAGGCAGTGAAAACAAGAATAACAGCAGACTGAATATGTACAGCTAAAGACTCACAGCATCCATTTGCTGATGATACAAAGATGGGAGGAAAAGCAATGTGCGAGGAGGACACAAAAAATCTGCAAAAGGACATAGACAGGCTAAGTGACTGGGCAAAAATTTGGCAGATGGAGTATAATGTTGGAAAGTGTGAGGTCATGCACTTTGGCAGAAAAAAATCAAAAAGCAAGTTATTATTTAAATGGAGAAAGATTGCAAAGTGCTGCAGTACAGCGTGACCTGGGGGTACTTGTGCATGAAACACAAAAGGATTGTATACAGGTACAGCAAGTGATCAGGAAGGCCAATGGTATCTTGGCCTTTATTGCAAAGGGGATGGAGTATAAAAGCAGGGAAGTCTTGCTACAGTTATACAGGGTATTGGTGAGGCCACACCTGGAATACTGCGTACAGTTTTGGTTTCCATATTTACGAAAGGATATACTTGCTTTGGAGGCAATTCAGAGAAGGTTCACTGGTTGATTCCGGAGATGAGGGGGTTGACTTATGAGGAAAGGTTGAGGAGGCTGGGCCTCTACTCATTGGAATTCAGAAGAATGAGAGGTGATCTTATCAAAAAGTATAAGATTATGAGGGGGCTTGACAAGATGGATGCAGAGAGGATATTTCCACTAATAGGGGAGACTAGAACTAGGGGGCATGATCTTAGAATAAGGGGCTGCCCATTTGAAACTGAGATGAGGAGAAATTTCTTCTCTCAGAGGTTTGTAAATCTGTGGAATTCGCTGCCTTAGAGAGCTGTGGAAGCTGGGACATTGAATAAATTTAAGGCAGAGATAGACAGTTTCTTAACAGACAAGGGGATAAGGGATTATGGGGAGCGGGCTGGGAAGTGGACCTGAGTCCATGATTGGATCGGCCATGATCGTATTAAATGGCGGAGCAGGCTCGAGGGGCCGTATGGCCTACTCCTGTTCCTATTTCTTATGTTCTTATTAACAGGGCTCACAATGTAATCAAATGTCAGCAACTTTTAAGAAGAATTTTAGATATATCACCAATATAAATGTTATGAATATTTGCAAACTTTCTACTTGACAGTATTAGTTAACAGACAGGGAACAACTGCTTCAAAACTTTATTAATCAGTTTAGAATAAGTAAAGGTTCCAACACTAAATTAGTTGCATCTGGATACTCTTTTGAGCACAGATTTCAAAAACAGTTCTTTGAAATCCATCTGGGAGGAAAACTTTACCAACAACCTTGTTGAAGACATCTGGCAATACATATGTGTCTCTAGTCCATAAAACTTCTATCTGCAATAGATTAAAGTACATTCAGCTGAAATTGGTTCATTGTTCTCATTATACGCCAATCATTCTGCAGATGACTTCGGCTCAATACTTCCCTTCAATTGCTGGAATATACAAGACGTGATTTGGGCTGTGTGACACTCTATGGCCATTTTGGAACAAGACATGGTCTTAAATCCGAAAACACATTGATCCTTCATTCTATTGTGAAGGTATTTTAACACCAACCAACCACTACACAACTTACACAAGGCTAAAGGCCACCACCGGCACTTGCATCAAAATCATTCATTCTGTTCTACTTGAAGAAAATTACCTTTTCAGAGTATAATTCTAAACTTAAATCTAAATGCGAGTTTGGCTTAAAAAAGAAAGATTTGCATTTCAATAGCGCCTTTCATGACCACCGGTTGTCCCAAAGCACTTTAAAGCCAATGACACACTTTTTGGAGTGTAGTCACTGTTGTAATGTGGGAAATGCGGCAGCCAATTTGCGCACAGCAAGCTCCCACACACAGCAATGTGATAATGACCAGATAACCTGTTTTAGTGATGTTGATTGAGGGATAAATATTGGCCAGGACACCGGGGATAATTCCCCCGCTCTTCAAAATAGAGCCATGGGATCTTTTACATCCACCTTATAGAGTAGACGGGGCTTCAGTTTAGCATCACATGCAAAAGGCAGGACCTCTGACAGTGTAGCACTCCCTCAGTACTGCACTGGAGTGTCAGCCTAGATTTTCGTGCTCGAGTCTTTGGAGTGGGACTTAAACCCACAACCTTCTGACCCTAGAAGCCAGGGTGCTGCCCACTGAGCCACGGCTGACACAGTAACAGCATTCCCACTTCTGAGTCAGAAGGTGCAAAGTTCAAACCCCACTCCGGACAGTCCCGACAAGTGTAGACCAGAGATCCGGCTCTGAATTTTGGGATGACATCCAGCGGGAGAGTCACGGTCAGTGGCCCAGTAAATCCCTCCCCCCGTACAGGATTAACTGTGATATAGCGCCACCTAGTGGACTACTGCTCCTCCTAGTGGACTGCTGTGGTAATGCAACTGCTGACGTAAATAATAAAAGCATCATGTGACAAGGTCACCTGACAAGTTCCTGCAGAACCTTGTGTGTGTGTGTGTGTGTGTGTGTGTGTGTGCTTTAATGATGCTGTAAAAATATATCACACTAACCATCCTATTGGCTGGTACAAAGATGGTTAATGGGATACATTGGTTCACCATGTATAACTTGCCATTTCACTGGGTGCGTGATTATTACCTTACAAGAATGCAATTGCCAGCTGACCTCAGGCACGGCTCAGCAATCAGTGTCAGCATCATTCTGCTGGAGGGATTACAGCCTTCAGACGCGCGATCATTTGTGACCATCGAGAGAAAGCCTGTGTGTGGATATCCTGCTCCAACTGTACAGGGTATTGGTGAGGCCACACCTGGAGTACTGCGTCCAGTTTTGGTCTCCGTATTTAAGGAAGGATATACTTGCATTGGAGGTTGTTCAGAGAAGGTTCACTAGGTTGATTCCGGAGATGAGGGGGTTGACTTATGAGGAAAGGTTGAGTAGGTTGGGCCTCTACTCATTGGAATTCAGAAGAATGAGAGGTGATCTTATCAAAACATATAAGGTAATGAGGGGGCTCGACAAGGTGGGTGCAGAGAGAATGTTTCCACTGATGGGGGAGACTAGAACTAGAGGGCATGATCTTAGAATAAGGGGCCGCCCATTTAAAACTGAGATGAGGAGGAATTTCTTCTCTCAAAGGATTGTAAATCTGTGGAATTCGCTGCCTCAGAGAGCTGTGGAAGTTGGGACATTGAATAAATTTAAGACAGAAATAGACAGTTTCTTAAATGATAAGGGGATAAGGGATTAATGGGGAGTGGGCGGGAAAGTGGAGCTGAGTCGATGATTAGATCAGCCATGATCTTATTGAATGACGGAGCAGGCTCGAGGGGCTGTATGGCCGACTCCTGCTCCTGTTTCTTATGTATCTGCTTGCCATGTTTGAGAGTCTCTGAACTATGTTACTAGAACTTCTGATCGTCCAGTAAGGGGGATATAAATGCTCCTCATAGGGCCATACCCCACTTATCGATGCCAGAGGTAAGAGCTAGCGGAAATTAGGCTTGCGGGCCCCCAGGTGTATGCCGAGGCTGTGGTGCAATATAGCCAGGAACAAACTGTGCCGCCTATCCACAGCGACTACACGGAGGCTTCCCACTGCACGCTCAGGTAGGACCACTCTACCTGTCAATATATTGGCTTGCAGGGTATCTGGAGCCACCTGGGAAGATCCTTCACCCCCCACAACCCCCCTGCCCCCCCAGGTTCCATTAGTGACGCAGGCTGTGTAGCATCAGCTGTGGCTCAGTGGGCAGCACCCTCGCCTCTGGGTCAGAAGGTTGTGGGTTCAAGTCCCACTCCAGGGGCTTGAGCACAAAAATCTAGGCTGACACTCCCAGTGCAGTGCTGAGGGAGTGCCGCACTGTCGGAGGTGCCGTCTTTTGGATGAGACGTTAAACCGAGGCCCCGTCTGCTCTCTCAGGTGGATGTAAAAGATCCCATGGCACTATTTTGAAGAAGAGCAGGGGAGTTCTCCCCGGTGTCCTGGGGCCAATATTTATCCCTCAATCAACATCACTAAAACAGATTATCTGGTCATTATCACATTGCTGTTTGTGGGAGCTTGCTGTGCACAAATTGGCTGCTGCGTTTCCCACATTACAACAGTGACTACACTCCGAATCGTACTTCATTGGCTGTAAAACGCTTTGGGACATCCGGTGGTCGTGAAAGACGCTATATAAATGCAAGTCTTTCATCTTTTAAGCAGCTTCTGGTTCCCTGTTCCATCTATCATTGCATAAATCCTGCAATGCCACCCAAAGTAAAAACTGAAGGAAGATCAGTGTGAAACTGAACTGGCCAAAGTTAAATAAAGAAAAAAAGAAAGATAGGGAAAGGAAAAAAGGAAGACTTGCAGTTATATAGAGCCGATGGCCCCACCGATAGTGCGGCGCTCCCTTAGTACTGCCCCTCCGACAGTGCAGTACTGCCCCTCCGACAGTGCGGCACTCCCTCAGTACTGCCCCTCCGACAGTGCGGCACTCCCTCAGTACTGCCCCTCCGACAGTTCAGCGCTCCCTCAGGACTGCCCTTCCGACAGTTCAACGCTCCCTCAATACTGCCCCTTCGACAGTGCGGCGCTCCCTTAGTACTGCCCCTTCAACAGTGTGGGGCTCCCTCAGTACTGCCCCTCCGACAGTGCGGCGCTCCCTCAGTACTGCCCCTCCGACAGTGCGGCGCTCCCTTAGTACTGCCCCTTCGACAGTGCGGGGCTCCCTCAGTACTGCCCCTCCGACAGTGCGGCGCTCCCTCAGTACTGCCCCTCCGACAGTGCGGCGCTCCCTTAGTACTGCCCCTTCGACAGTGCGGCGCTCTCTCAGTACTGCCCCTCCGACAGTGCGGCGCTCCCTCAGTACTGCCCCTTCGACAGTGTGGCACTCCCTCAGTACTGCCTGTCCGACAGTGCGGCGCTCCCTCAGTACTGCCCCTCCGACAGTGCGGTGCTCCCTCAGTACTGCCCCTCCGACAGTGTGGGGCTCCCTCAGTACTGCCCCTCCGACAGTGTGGGGCTCCCTCAGCACTGCCCCTCTGACAGTGTGGGGCTCCCTCAGCACTGCCCCTCTGATAGTGTGGGGCTCCCTCAGCACTGCCCCTCCGACAGTGCAGCACTCCCTCAGTACTGCCCCTCTGACAGTGTGGGGCTCCCTCAGTACTGCCCCTCCGACAGTGCGGCACTCCCTCAGTACCGCCCCTCTGACAGTGTGGGGCTCCCTCAGCACTGCCCCTCCGACAGTGCGGCGCTCCCTCAGTACTGCCCCTCTGACAGTGTGGGGCTCCCTCAGCACTGCCCCTCCGACAGTGCGGCGCTCCCTCAGCACTGCCCCTCTGACAGTGCGGCACTCCCTGACACTGCACTAGGAGTGTCAGCCTGGATTTTTGTGCCCACAAGCTTCTGACTCAGAGGCAAAGTGCTCCCCACTGAGCCACAGCTGACACAAATAGAAGCAAATACTCCTGCATGAATCACACTCCCAATACCAGTGCTATAAGAGAGAAAGGCACTCAATTTATCTCACTGCCCTACATACTCCTTGGTCTGAAAGCATTTTCAATACAAGAAGTGAAATTAAGCTTCTACTGATTAGTCATTTTTGTTAATTGCGATAGCTGAGGAAAGATGGAGAAAAGCCGGAAGTGCTGAGACCTCACACCAGCCCTGGGTTTTGAAAGCCTGATGGCCAGAAGTTGAATATCTGACTGAGGGATGTCAGGAGTTCCAGAACTGTGAGGTTGTGAGACCGAGTTGGTTGGAGCTGCTCTGTGTACCGAGACAGCACATCGGAGCAACGGGGAGCTGCATTTCCAATATTTGTTCAATTTCCAAATCAGAATCATCGAACAGTACAGCACAGGAGGAGGCCATTCGGCCCATCGAGTCCGCACCCGCTCTGTCGAAGAGCAAACCAGTCAGTCCCCCTCCCCCGCTCTTTCCCCATATCCTGCAATTCTTACTCTAAAAATATTTATCCAATCCCTTTTTGAAGACTACTATTGAATCTGTATCCACCTCCCTATCAGGCAGTGCATTCCAATCCTAACCACTCATTGCGTAAAAAGGTTTTCCCTCTGTCTCTTTGGCCAATCACCTTTAATCTGTGTCCTCTGGTTATCGACCCTTCCGCCATTGGGAACTGTTTCTCTTTATTTAAACCCCTTCATGATTTTGAACACCTCTATCAAATCTCCTGTGATGGACTGAGACACTTTCTGACATCTCGGAGATACCGCATTGTGTCTTACCATTTCCCGCCACTGAGTGGCGGTCTTTTGGATTCGGGACAGAGTGAAGAAGCTAGCCAGCATGGCAGTCATCCATATTGCTGTTAAATCTTTAACTTATTGTTAGTTAGGAGTTAGACGTCTGTTAATGTGACCCCTCCAGAACCACAGTCAAGTAATCTTTCTTCAGCCATGAACTCATTGAACAGCGGTGCAGGCTAGAGGGGCCGAATGGCCTACTCCTGCACCTATTTTCTATGTTTCTATGTTTCTATGTTTCTTTATTGCTGTTATATCCAATTGTTCAGCCATTATTGTAGTGTTCCCGACGGATGAAATCTAGTGATGTTCTATGTTTTGTACAGTACAGTTCATCGCTCACAGACTAAAGGATTTGGATTCTGAAGCCGTGATCTCTGGCCATATTTCTTGGTGTTGCGGTGATGCGAGCTGGCGAAATTAGAGTTATCGTTTGCCGCAAGCTACATTCTTACAGCAGCCAGTACAATCTTCTCTTAGCCTTTCTCTGTTCCAAGGAAAACAAGCCCAACTTCTGCCGTCTATCCACGTAACTGTAATCACTCATCCCTGGGGCCATTCTTGGAAATCTTTTCTGTACCCGCTCCAAAGCCTTCACGTCCTTCCTGAAGAACATGGAGTTCTGTCAACGTTCTTCCCTGCTGGTTTTTTGGTTACTTCTCGACTTGGACTCCACAAACCTGGCGTTGTGCTGAATGTGAATAGACCCACACAAAGTGACTTTGGAAACACACTCTGAATAGATTCCAATTTGCCCATCTAAGCCCGGAACTGTGTGAGAATTCAGGCCCCCGCTTTCAATTATGTGCCAGTTTAAACTTTCCGGTGGTGCTCTGGTCAATGTTTCCAATTTGGCACCTTCCACAGTGACAGCTAAAGCAAGTATGACCATCACCTGCTATGACTGGTGATGGTCATATTCCATGCAATCACATTCGAATCCTCTGCCCACAGCACACACATGCACAGACTCTGGCTCGAGGGTTATACTGTCAAATGACACAAGACATGCCATCAATGGTGGGTTTTATTCTCTTTAGTCATATGATTATAAATTAAAAGCTAGTTATATGGGTCTAAAAATCTCAAGAATTTTACTTTCAAAAGAATCTCCAGCCCAAATCAGAGCATAGGCACCGAATAAAAAGGTTATGTGTGTTTAACAACAACAACAATTTATATAGCACCTTTAACGTAGTAAAACATCCCAAGGTGCTTCACAGCAGTGTTATAAGACAAAACAGATAAATTTGACCCCGAGCCACATAGGAAGAAATTAGACAGATGACCAAAAGCTCGGTCAAAGAGGTAGGTTTTAAGGAGCGTCTTAAAGAAGGAGAAAGGTAGAGAGGTGGAGAGGTTTAGGGAGGGAGTTCCAGAGCTTGGGGCCCAGGCAGCTGAAGGCTCGGCCACCGATGGTTGACCAATATGTAATTGGAGAACATTTCTGCTCATCCAGTATTGGAAGTCGGACAAACAGTCTAACACAGTCCAAGACAAAACTCTTTCTCCGGGGGTAAAAGAAAGACTTGCATTTATATAGCGCCTTTCACGAACACCAGATGTCCAAAAGCATTTTACAGCCAATGAAGTACTTTTCGAAGTGTAGTCACTGTTGTAATGTGGGAAATGCAGCAGCCAATTTGCGCACAGCAAGCTCCCACAAACAGCAATGTGATACTGACCAGATAATCTGTTTTAGTGATGTTGATTGAGGGATAAATATTGGCCCCAGGACACCGGGGATAACTCCCCTGCTCTTCACAATATTGTCATAGAATCTTTTTACGTCCACTTGAGAGCAGCCGGGAACTCAATTTAACATAAGATGATAAGAATTAGGAGCAGGAGTTGGCCATTCGGCCCCTCGAGCCTGCTCCGCTATTCAATAATATCATGGCTGATCATCGATCTCAACTCCACTTTCCCGCCCGATCCCCATATCCCTTGACTCCAAAAATCTATTAATCTCAGTCTTGAATATACTCAATGACTCAGCATCCACAGATCTTTGGGGTAGAGAATTCCAAAGCTTCACAAACCTCTGAGTGAAGAAATTCCTCCTCATCTCAGTCCTAAATAAGAACATAAGAATATAAGAACATAAGAATTAGGAACAGGAGTAGGCCATCTAGCCCCTCGAGCCTGCTCCGCCATTCAACAAGATCATAGCTGATCTGGCCGTGGACTCAGCTCCACTTACCCGCCCACTCCCCGTAACCCTTAATTCCCTTATTGGTTAAAAATCTATCTGTGACTTGAATATATTCAATGAGATAGCCTCAACTGCTTCCTTGGGCAGAGAATTCCACAGATTCACAACCCTCTGGGAGAAGAAATTCCTTCTCAACTCAGTTTTAAATTGGCTCCCCCGTATTTTGAGGCTGTGCCCCCTAGTTCTAGTCTCCCCGACCAGTGGAAACAACCTCTCTGCCTCTATCTTGTCTATCCCTTTCATTATTTTAAATGTTTCGAAAAGATCACCCCTCATCCTTCTGAACTCCAACGAGTAAAGACCCAGTCTACTCAATCTATCATCATAAGGTAACCCCCTCATCTCCGGAATCAGCCTAGTGAATCGTCTCTGTACCCCCTCCAAAGCTAGAAGATCCTTCCTTAAAAAAGGTGACCAAAACTGCACGCAGTACTCCAGGTGCGGCCTCACCAATACCCTGTACAGTTGCAGCAGGACCTCCCTGCTTTTGTACTCCATCCCTCTCGCAATGAAGGCCAACATTCCATTCGCCTTCCTGATTACCTGCTGCACCTGCAAACTAACTTTTTGGGATTCATGCACAAGGACCCCCAGGTCCCTCTGCACCGCAGCATGTTGTAATTTCTTCCCATTCAAATAATATTCCCTGTTACTGTTTTTTTTCCCAAGGTGGATGACCTCACATTTTCCGACATTGTATTCCACCTGCCAAACCTTAGCCCATTCGCTTAACCAATTAAATTTCTTTGCAGCCTCTCTGTGTCGTCTACACAACCCGCTTTCCCACTAATCTTTGTGTCATCTGCAAATTTTATTACACTACACTCTGTCCCCTCTTCCAGGTCATCTATGTATATTATAAACAGTTGTGGTCCCAGCACCGATCCCTGTGGCACACCACTAACCACCGATTTCCAACCCGAAAAGGACCCATTTATCCCGACTCTCTGCTTTCTGTTAGCTAGCCAATTCTCTATCCATGCTAATACATTTCCTCTGACTCCACGTACCTTTATCTTCTGCAGTAACCTTTTGTGTGGCACCTTATCGAATGCCTTTTGAAAATCTAAATACACCACATCCATCGGTACACCTCTATCCACCATGCTCGTTATATCCTCAAAGAATTCCAGTAAATTAGTTAAACATGATTTCCCCTTCATGAATCCATGCTGTGTCTGCTTGATTGCACTATTCCTATCTAGATGTCCCGCTATTTCTTCCTTAATGATAGTTTCAAGCATTTTCCCCACTACAGATGTTAAACTATAGTTACCTGCCTTTTGTCTGCCCCCTTTTTTAAACAGAGGCGTTACATTAGCTGCTTTCCAATCCGCTGGTACCTCCCCAGAGTCCAGAGAATTTTGGTAGATTATAACAAATGCATCTGCTATAACTTCTGCCATCTCTTTTAATACCCTGGGATGCATTTCATCAGGACCAGGGGACTTGTCTACCTTGAGTCCCATTAGCCTGTCCAGCACTACCCCGCCCAGTGATAGTGATTGTCTCAAGGTCCTCCCTTCCCACATTCCTGTGACCAGCAATTTTTGGCATGGTTTTTGTGTCTTCCACTGTGAAGACCGAAGCAAAATAATTGTTTAAGGTCTCAGCCATTTCCACATTTCCCATTATTAAATCCCCCTTCTCATCTTCTAAGGGACCAACATTTACTTTAGTCACTCTTTTCCTTTTTATATATCGGTAAAATCTTTTACTATCCATTTTTATGTTTTGCGCAAGTTTACTTTCGTAATCTATCTTTCCTTTCTTTATTGCTTTCTTCGTCATTCTTTGCTGTCGTTTAAAATCCCGTATGCATTCTATGAATTCCTCCTCCAGGCTACCCCGTGCGATTTGATTTGACCAATCGATATGTAGGTTAAAATCCCCTATGATTACTGCCATTCCTTTTTCACATGCCTCCATTATTCCCTTGATTATTGCCCACCCCACCATGAAGTTATTATTTGGGGGCCTATAAACTACGCCCACCAGTGACTTTTTCCCCTTACTATCTCTAATCTCCACCCACAATGATTCAACATTTTGTTCATTGGAGCTAATATCATCTCTCACAACTGCCCTGCTATCATCCTTTATTAACAGAGCTACCCCACTTCCTTTCCCTTCCTGCCTATCTTTCCGAATCGTCAGATACCCCTGTATGTTTAATTCCCAATCTTGGCCACCCTGCAACCACGTTTCTGTAATGGCCACCAAATCATACCCATTTGTAATGATTTGTGCCGTCAACTCATTTACTTTATTTCGAATGCTGCGTGTGTTTAGGTAGAGTGTTTTAATACTAGTTTTTAAACCATGATTTTTAGTTTTGATCCCTCCTGCAGCCTCTTTATATTCAGTGGCCCTTTTTGTTTTTTGCCTTGGGTTTCTCTGCCCTCCACTTTTACTCATTTCCTTTCTGTCTTTTGCTTTTGTCTTCTTTTTGTTTCCCTCTGTCTCCCTGCATTGGTTCCCATCCCCCTGCCATATTAGTTTAACTGCTCCCCAACAGCACTAGCAAACACTCCCCCTAGGACATTGGTTCCGGTCCTGCCTAGGTGCAGACCGTCCGGTTTGTACTGGTCCCACCTCCCCTGACCCCTTATCCTCAGACTGTGACCCCTAGTTCTAGACTCTCAGCAGCTACCCTGTCAAACCCCCTCAGAATCTTCATCCAAAGGACAGCACCTCTGACAGTGCAGCACTCCCTCAGCACTGCACTGGGAGCGTCAGCCTAGATTTTTGTGCTTAAGTCCCTGGCGTGGGACTTGAACCCAGAACCTTCTGACTCAGAGGCGAGGGTGCTGCCCACTGAGCCCCGGCTGATACAATGGTCATCAAGGCCTCCTACCACGCTGTCACATGAACAGTGTGTGCGCATTAGGTCCGTGCAGCAGAGCAGGTCTCCAGTCGTCTTGAGTAATCCTTGTCATCGACCTGGCTCTGTCAAGCCCGTGTGGTGGCTGGTGTGCAACGGCCACCCCACGTTAAAACAATCCACGCACAGGCATCTTCCACCCTTCAGGATGTAGTTCGGGATCCGGAATATTAGGTCCCTCATTGAAACACCTGTGAACTCATCCCTTTTTGGCGCGGAAGCAAATCATCCTCGCTTCGAGGGACTGCCTATGATGATGAAACTAAGACAAGCATTTCTGTAAGAAATGAAATTAAAGGTAATGCAGTATGGCATTTGTTGTTTTTTTGTCAGCAGATAAGGGGGGTATAAATTTCCCTCTGCTGTAAATGGGGCGCTCCGACCCTTTTTGAAGGATGCAGAGGCCTATCCGGCGAAATTCAGCTCCTCATGGGGCGCGGAGTGGCTGTCACTAACAGGGTGGAGCTGTCCCGGACATTACTCCGCTCCATTCCGCTCCGTTCCGCTCCTGAGGAGAGGCAATTTCTGAAATGACGGCCCCTCCGTGGAGAGTCCGCCCTGTGCCCCCTGCTTTCCAACATCTTAAACTCTCGGCAATAAAATTCCTGATATAAAGCGGCTGCTTGCAGATCAGCAATGTCAGGACTGGAATAGTAATTTACTGGGCACATCTCCATTTCAACACTTGGGAACCAGTACTGAGCCGAGAAAAATAAAACACAACTTGTTGATTAACTCCGCACCTGCAAAAACTTCACAAACTCATTCTGTCGGAAACTTGATGCAAAGCACGACCTAACCAATCTACAAAAAGCGCAGTAATCCAATCAAACGTGGCATCGGGAAACCAAACACTGAAAGGTGAAGCACTTTTCAGAAACAAATCCCCCCAGCTCGCAAGGTAAACACGATGAGGAAAGCCGCTCAGCCAGAAATAGCCGCTCGCCACATCACAGCATCCAATTCTTCAATGGGTTCAAGGCAGTCAACTCCACCACAATACTGCAAGGCAAATCCACAAACAGTATCAGTTTAACAGTGTTCACAGCCACATGCTCTGCGTGTGTGTGTGTGTGAGGGGTGTTTGTGGGGTGTGTGTGTGTGTGTGTGTGTGTGTGTGGGGTGTGTATGGGTTTTGTGTGTGGGGTATGTGTGTGGTGTGTGTCTGTTGTGTGTGTGAGGTGTATGTGTGGGTTGTGTGTGAGTGTGTGTGACTGTGTGTGTGGGTTGTGTGTGTGTGTGTGTGTGGGGTACGTGTGTGGGGTATGTGTGTGGGTTGTGTGTGTGGGTTGTGTGTGTGGGGCGTGTGAGAGTGTGAGTGTGAGTGTGTGGGGGGGGAGTGTATGTGTGGGGTTTCATCGTCATCATCATAGGCAGTCCCTCGGAATCGAGGAAGACTTGCTTCCACTCTAAAAGTGAGTTCTCAGGTGACTGAACAGTCCAATACAGGAATTACAGTCTCTGTCACAGGTGGGACAGACAGTGGTTGGAGGAAAGGGTGGGTGGGACTGGTTTGCAGCACGCTCCTTCCGCTGCCTGCGCTTGGTTTCTGCATGCTCTCAGGCGACGAGACTCAAAGTGCTCAGTGCCCTCCCGGATGCACTTCCTCCACTTAGGGCATTCTTTGGTCAGGGACTCCCAGGTGTCGGTGGGGATGTTCCACTTTATCAGGGAGGCTTTGAGGGTGTCCTTGAAACGTTTCCCCTGCCCACCTGGGGCTCATTTGCTGTGAAGGAGTTCTGAGTAGAGCGCTTGCTTTGGGAGTCTTGTGTCTGGCATGCGGACAATGTGGCCCTGCCATCATGTCTGCAATTACCATCGAATAACTCCACGGGGCCTTGTACTGTGAGTAAGAGCTGTTTGACTTCAGTCCATTTAATACGACTGTATAGTGAGGGGCAGCATGGCTGGCTGCCTTTTATATCCCCTGCACACCTGGTCAGGAAACCCCTGGGGCCTCCAACAGCAGCGCCCTCAGGTGGTACATCGTACATAGTTACATCGTGAATACAAAGAGTTTGCATACATGACATCATTCCCCCCCAAAGTCTGTGATGCGAGTTAATTACAGGTTAAGGCGACCCAGAGCCCTGCTCTCCCTGGTTGACCGTCTGAGTGTCACTTCAGGCCTGGGTGAGTTGGTTGGGCCACTGCTGTCTTGCAGCACGACTGATTGGGCTGGACTGGATGGTGGGATCGTCCTCGTGGTTGGCAGTGAGGTCTGTTACCGATTGGGCGTGTGTGGGTGGGTCACTGAAGGTGAGGTCCTCTTCCGGAGGTTCCTGGTTATCTGTGAATCGTAATTTGGATTGGTCCAAATGTTTTCTGCACATTTGACCGTGAAGCAGTTTGACAACAGACTCTCCATTCCCCTCCTTGGTTAATACAGTGCCGGCGGCCCATTTGGGGCCCTGACCGTAATTCAGCACAAACACCGGGTCATTTACAGTGATGTCGCGTGATGCAGCCGCGCGATCATATATGTGTTTCGCCTGGTTGCCACCTGATCACTGAGGTCAGGGTGTACTAAGGAGAGCCTGGTTTTGAGTTCTCGTTTCATTAGTAATTCTGCAGGGGGATCCCCGGTAAGTGAGTGGGGTCGTGTCCTGTAGCTGAGCAGTACTCGGGACAGGCGGGTTTGTAAGGAGCCTTCTGTGACACGTTTCAAGCTCTGCTTTACGGTTTGGACTGCCCGCTCCGCTTGGCCGTTGGATGCGGGCTTGAACGGGGCAGATCTGACATGCTTGATGCCATTACGGGTCAAGAATTCATTGAATTCCGTGCTGGTGAAGCACGGACCATTTTCGCTGACAAGAATGTCGGGTAAGCCATGGGTGGCAAACATGACCCTGAGGCTTTCAATGCTGGCTGCGGACGTGCTGGATGCCATTATTACACATTCAATCTATTTGGAGTAGGCGTCCACAACAACCAGGAACATCTTTCCCAGAAAGGGGCCCGCATAATCCACATGGATTTTGGTTTTGAGGGCCAGGACCAGAGACTAAGTGAAGCCTCCCTGGGAGCATTGCTCAGTTGTGAGCATGTGTTACACTGGTGCACGCACGACTCCAGGTCCGAGTCAATGCCGGGCCACCAGACGTGGGACCTGGCGATAGCCTTCATCATGACTATGCCTGGGTGGGTGCTGTGTAGGTCACGTATGAAGGTTTCCCTGCCTTTCTTTGGCAAGATAACGCGGTTGCCCCATAAGAGGCAATCTGAATGGATTGACATTTCGACGGTGAAACGGCTTGATCTCGCCTTGCATGTCTCTCGGGACCACTGACCAGCTCCCATTGAGGACGCAACTTTTTACAAGGGATACCTGGCTGGTCCAGGTCTTAATTTGGCGGGCCGTTACAGGTGACCCTTTGCTATCAAAGGTATCCATGGCCAGTAGCAGGTCTGCGGGCTGCGCCGTTTCCACCCCGGTGATATGTAACGGCAATCGGCTGAGAACATCGGCACAGTTTTCAGTGCCTGGCCTGTGGCGGATCACATAGTCGTAGGCCGACAGTGTTAGTGCCCATCTTTTGATTCGAGACGAAGTATTGGTGTTTATGCCTTTGCTTTCCGAAAACAGTGAGATTAGGGGCTTGTGGTCCGTCTCTAACTCGAACCTGAGTCCCAACAAATATTGGTGCATTGCTTTTACACTGTAAACACAGGCCAAAGCCTCCTTTTCGATCATGCTGTAGTCTCTTTCGGCCTTTGATTGGCTTCTGGGCGCATAAGCAACCAGTTGGAGCTTGCCCACTGCATGGGCTTGCTGCAAAACAACCCGACACCGTACGACGCATCACCTGCTAAAACTGGACATTTACATGGGTCATATAATACCAGCAACTTATTCAAACACAGCAGGTTTCTGGCCTTCTCAAAGGCGGCCTCTTGATTTTTGCCCCAAGCCCAGTCATCTCCCTTGTGTAACAGCTTGTGCAACGGTTCCAGCAAGGTGCTCAACGCTGGAAGAAAGTTAGCGAAATAGTTGAGGAGTCCCAGGAACGAGCGCAGCTCCATTACATTTTGTGGTGCGGGTGCATTCTTGATGGCCTCTGTCATCATGTCCATGGGTCTGGTGCCGTGTGTCACAATCTTCCTCCCCAGGAATTCTACCTCTGGCACCAGGAAGACACATTTGGATCATTTCAACCAAAGTCCAACTCTGTTTCGTCGACTTAAAACTTCTTCCAGGTTGTGCAGGTGTTCGGAGGTGTCACGGCCAGTAATGAGGATGTCGTTCTGAAATACGACGGCGTGTGGAACTGATTTCAACAGGCTCTCCATGTTTCTTTGGAATATGGCTGCAGCCGAGTGAATCCCGAACGGGCACCTGTGGTACACGAACAGTCCTTCGTGTGTGTTAATGCAAGTTAATTTGTTCGATGACTCAACCAGCTCCTGCGTCATGTAAGTGGAGGTTAGATCCAGCTTGAACTCCTCTCCCCTGCTAATGGCGCGAAAAGGTCATCGGCTTTGGGTACTGGTCCTGTAACGAGACTCGGTGGATCGTTACTTTGTAGTTGCCGCAGATTCTGACTGTGCCATCGCTCTTTAGTACCGGAACAATCGGGCTGGCCCACTCATTGAACTCGACTGGCGATATGATTCCCTCACGTTGAAGTCTGTTCAATTCTATCTCCACTTTCTCCTTCATCATGTAAGGGGCCGCTCGAGCCTTGTGATGAATGGGCCGTGCCTCGGGGACCAAGTGGATCTGTACCTTGGTGCCTGTGAAGTTGCTGATGCCTGGTTCAAATAAAGATGGAACTTGCTCAGCACTTGAGCACAGGAAGCATTGTCCACTGAAGATAATACTTCGCCTTCCCAGTTCCACCGAATCTTCCCCATCCAGCTTCTGCCAAGCAGCGTTGGCCCATTGCCTGGTACAATCCACAGTGGCAGCTCGCGTGCCTCTCCATCACAGGATACTTTTACGTTTACACTGTCAATAACTGGTATCAGTTCCTTGGTATAAGTGTGCAGCTTTATCTGAATCAGGCTCAGCTTGGGTCTTTGTGCTTTGTTATTGCCCCACAGCTTTTCAAATGCCTTCTGGCTCATAATTGACTGACTCGCCCCTGTGTCCAGTTCCATGGATACAGGAACTGTTGTGTATGTATAATGTATGTACTGTAACATTAGATCACTGAATGTATCTTCACACTGTATACACTATACCTGTACCACCAGAGGGTGCTACTGGTGGAGACCTAGGGGTCACCTGTACACTACAGGTAACCAGGTACAAAAGGGAGCTCACCATACTGTACCCTCACTCAGGAGCTACAATAAATGGACTAAGGTCACCACAGTTCAAGTACAATACCTTGCTTCATAAAGTCAGTACTAGAGTACTTACATACATAACAACTGGCGACGAGATTACAAATTTCCACGCGCAGAATGGCTAACCTTAGCAACTTTCAACAATTTGCTGATGGGGAAGATTGGCCTTTGTGGAAAGGCTCGAACACTTTTTCATTGCAAATGACCTGGCGAGAGACGACCCGATCTCGCTGACTGATAAGCACAGAGCCATCCTGCTCAGCAGTTGTGGGCCCACTGTCCATGGCCTCGTCAGGGACCTGCTAGCCCCAGCGAAGATGACAACCAAAATGTACGCGGAGCTTGTTACAATAATACAGGAACAGCTCAAACCTAAAGAGAGCATCTTCACAGCCAGACACCCACTGGCGGCCCGAAGAACAAGAAATCGCAAAATATGCTGCAGACCTGAGACGAATGGCTGCACCGTGTGATTTTGGCATCCTCCTCACCGAAGCACTAAGGGACATCTTTGTTATTGGAATCGGCCATGAGGGCCTCCTCCACGGGCTGCACTCTGCGGACACCACGGTCACCCTGCTGAAGGCAATTAACGTGAGCCAGGTGTTCATGATCTCGGCCTGCGACTCCAAGCGGATGATGACTCACCCCCAGGACTCTAACCTGACGAGCACCGTGAACCGACTGGCGTCTTTCAGAGGCAAGGCTGCTGCCCCGAGTCCCGCAACCCTGAGTCCGCCACATGGGGCCAACCGGCCAGCCCCGTGCTGGCGCTGTGGAGCCCACCAGTGCCGATACAAAGACTATACTTGCAAAGGCTGTAACACTATATGTCACCTCCAGCGAATGTGTAGCAGAAATTTTCCTCACCGAGTCGCTGAAGAGTTGGCCGATCACCCGGGCTCCAGCGCTGATGAAGACGAAGAGAGAGTCCATGAAGCAGCTCATCCCCAGGAAGAGGTGGACGGAGTGTTTACCTGCTCCACCGAGAGTTCCCCGCTGAAAATGGAAGTCGGAATCAACAGTGTTCCAGTCTCGGTGGAGGTCGACACAGGGGCGAGCCAATCGCTGATGAATCAGGCGGCCTTCGAGAAACTCTGGGACAATCCCGCCGAACGACCCAAAATGCTCCCGATCCAGGCGAAGCTGCTCACCTACACAAACGACACCATCCCAGGCGTTGGCAGCGTGGATGTCCAGGTGTCCCATGGCGGCGCGATGCACAAGCTACCTCTGTGGATCGTTGCTGGGGATGGTCCAACGCTGCTGGGAAGAGGATGGATGAAACAAATCCAAATCTGTTGGAGCTGGGAAAGCCTCCAGGCCCCGGCGATCGACGTCCTATGCGGCCCCAAATTTGGATCCATCACAGCGCCTGAAGATCCCACCGTCCGACCCGACTGCGCGGCGACGACACAGACCGCACTACCCAACGGCGAGATGATCCAACCCAAACGACCCGACCTCACCTTCCGGGCTTCCCTGGCAGAACCTGGGGAGAAAAGAATCACCGCAGCCTACCTCGTGGAGAGAAAGAAGATGACGCCCGCACCATGAGGTGAAGCGCCTGAAATCAAGGTGACCGCGAGCAGACCGCGAGGGGCAGCGTTGAGGGAGCAACACGTGATGCCGAGCAGCGAACCGGATTGGGGTAAAGATTGCAAGGCCCTCTTAAAGGAGACCGGCAACCCATCACAATTAAAGGAACAGTTCCACTCTTTGTACAGCGATGCCGGTGATACCAATGAAAAAGATGTAATTGACAAATGCAGGTATCTAAATGTAACCTTATACAGCGATGCCGATCGTACACAGGGAAGTGATGTAATTGACAAATGCGAATTTGTAAAGCCAACTAACAATATCGAGTCGGGCGATTGCGGTCAGAGCCAATGTATTATGAATGCAAATGAAGAAATGATGTGCGATGTCGGGTTCTACATGTACACCGACAAAACCAAGGGCAACCTCCCGTGGGAAGCACCCAGGTCCAGCGGGCTACCCGATCATGTAGCCTGCGCCTCGGGTACCAATGTGATGCCCCAGGGAGCGTGGCCACACACTGAGGGAGCACACCCACTGCAGGGCCAGCAATCAATGGACGACACAGGCACCACTACTGGTACCCTGCCCCAGATCGGCCCTACCCCACTGGACACCAGGCCCAGCACTGGGAGCAAGAGGCCAGCACCCTCCAGCCCTCCCAACGGGACTTGGGATGACCAGACTCCCACCACCGCTGAAGGGCAGCAGGGAGACTCTGCGGCCCTCAAAGGAGGACAGGGAGACTACACATTCCTGGGGCTCTGCCCACCACTAGGCAGCAGCAAAGGCCCTGAGACAGAGCCAGGTGAGCGATCCGAGCCCACCCAGCTGGCAGGGGCACAGACCGGTTGCTCCGGAACAAGCGTCCTCACCCACCTGCACCCACACCCCAGGGGAAAGACTAATACCATGTATGTACCTTACCTGTAAAATGTACTTGTTCCACTACTGCTGAACCCAAAAACAGTGATTATAACTAGTCCTATTCTTTGTTCTCTGTACGTGTACGCCAATGCAGATGTTGAGCCACACACATGGTCTATGTATGGGGGGAGGGGGGGAGGGGGATGTATGTAGCCATGGACACACATGGATCACACCCAGAATCCACACAACCCTCACCGCAACTTCCAACCGTCCACAGCTGACCATTTCCCAATGTCGCGGCAATAAGGACTGAGGGGTCCACAGGGAGAGAGCTAAACTAAAGCAAGGTGCAAGGGCTTTGGGCACTCAAGTTGAGGGCCAGAGCACACAATGCAAAGGCCAATGGCACAAGATTTAGGGGAGAGTGATGTTATGTATGTTAATGTATGTACTGTAACATTAGACCACTGAATGTATCGTCACACTGAATACACTATACCTGTACCACCAGAGGGTGCTACTGGTGGAGACCTAAGGGTCTCCTGCACACTGCAGGTAACCAGGTATAAAAGGGCCCACCTTACTGTACCCTCACTCAGGAGCTGCAATACATGGACTAAGGTTCAAGTACAATACCTTACCTCATGGAGTCATTACTAGAGTGCTCACAGACATAACAGGAACGCCATTTAATTTGACTTTTTTCATCATGGGAGGACTGTTTGTGGAGAGGGTGTGCATCCCACACACTGCTCCCTCGGGCTGAGTTGCCTCTCTAGCTTGTCCTTTGTGATCCGCGCTGGATCGGGACTCTTCTGCCGACTCCACTGCCACGCGGTGAGTCGCAGTACGTTTGTACATTCGCTGGAGGTGGCCCCTTGCTCTGCAGCTTTTGCAGGCATCGTCTTTAAATCGACATTGATGGGCCCCACGATTACCCTCGCAACACCAGCATTGTGTTAATGATTTCGCATTTACATCCCTTGGCGGCCTAGCTGCAGCAGGCATGTAGGCTCTGCTCCGTACAGGTCTTATTAGTTCAACAGTTCTGCCTGCAATCGGTGTTATTTTATGTACAGTACTTGCCAGTGAGCTCCGATTCTCGTAGGAAGTCATCTGTATGGTATCGCGAATTAGTTCTGTCAGCTCATCGTATGTCTTATCCTTGGTCTTCGTGGGTGCCAGCAAGTCCCTGATGAGACGGTAGACCTCGGGCTCACAACTGGTCAGCAGTATAGCCCTGCGCTTCTCCGCCAATGTGTCCGTCTCCCCTGCCAGGTCGTTTGCCACGAAATATAGCTCGAGCCTTTTTGTGTGGCATCCCAATCATCACCCTCTGCGTTTAGTGTGCCAAAGGTAGCCATAATCACGTGAAAGCCCGTATTCTCGTCGCCAATTACCATCGAATAACTCCACGGGGCCTTGTACTGTGAGTAAGAGCTGTGTGACTTCGGTCCATTCAATACGACTGTAAAGTGAGGGGCAGCATGGCTGGCTGCCTTTTATATGCCCCTGCACACCAGGGCAGGAAACCCCTGGGGCCTCCAACAGCAGCGCCCTCAGGTGGTACATCGTACATAGTTACAGAGTGAATACAAAGAGTTTGCATACATGACACTGATCATGTGTGGTCAGTGCTTCGATGCTGGGGATGTTGGCCTGGTTGAGGAGGCTAATGTTGGTGCGTCTGTCCTTCCAGGGGATTTGCAGGATCTTGCGGAGACATCGTTGGTGGTATTTCTCCAGTGACTTGAGGTGTCTACTGCACATGGTCCATGTCTCTGAGCCATACAGGAGGGCGGGTATTACTACAGCCCTGCAGACCATGAGCTTGGTGGTAGATTTGAGGGCCTGGTCTTCAAACACTCTTTTCCTCAGGCGGCTGAAGGCTGCACTGGCGCACTGGAGGCGGGGTTGGATCTCATCATCAATACCTGCTCTTGTTGATAAGAGGCTCCCGAGATAGGGGAAGTGGTCCACGTTGTCCAGGGCTGCGCCGTGGAGCTTGATGACTGGGGGGCAGTGCTGTGCAGCAAGGACAGGCTGGTGGAGGGCCTTTGTCTTACGGATGTTTAGTGTAAGGCCTATGCTTTCGTATGCCTCGGTGAAAACGTCAACTATATCCTGGAGTTCAGCCTCAGAATGTGCGCAGACACAGGCATTGTCCGCATACTGCAGCTCGACAACAGAGGTTGGGGTGATCTTGGACCTGGCCTAGAGACGGCAAACGTTGAACAGGTTCCCACTGGTTCCGTAGTTTAGTTCCACTCCAGCAGGGAGCTTGTTGACTGTGAGGTGGAGCATGGCAAATGAGGAAGATTGAGAAGAGGGTTGGGGCAATGACAGAGCCCTGTTTGACCCCGGTCTGGACATGGATTGGGTCTGTAATGGATCCGTTGGTAAGGATCACGGCCTGCATGTCATCGTGGAGCAGGCGAAGGATGTTGACAAACTTTTGGGGACATCTGAAACGGAGGAGGATGCTCCATAGACCCTCATGGTTGACAGTGTCAAAGGCCTTTGTTAGGACGAAGAAGGCCATTATAAGGGCTAGTGTTGTGCCCTGTGTGTGGTGTGTGTGTGTGTGTGTGTGTGTGTGTGTGTGGTATGTGAGAGTGTGTGTGGTGTGTAAGTGTGTGTGTGGTGTGTGCAAGTGAGAGTGCGAGCGAGTGTACGAGCATGCGAACGTGCGTGTGTGGTGTGTGTGAGTGAGTGTGTGCACGGTGTGTGAGTGAGTGAGTGAGTGTGTGTGTGTGTATGTGTGTGTTTGTGGGTGTGTGTGTGTGTGTGGTGTGTGTGTGTGTGTGTGTGTGTGTGTGAGAGAGAGTGTGTGTGTGAGAGTGTGTATGGTGTGTGAGAGTGCGTGTGGTGTGTGAGAGTGAGTGTGTGTGTGTGCGGTATGTGTGTGTGTACATGGTGTGTGCAGTGTACGAGTGAGTGTGCGAGCGTGCGAGTGAGCGAGCGTGCTTGTGTTGTGTGTGTGAGGTGAGTGTGTGCGCAGTGTGTGAGTGAGTGAGTGAGTGTGTGTGTTTGTTGGGGGTGTGTATGTGTGCGTGTTGTCTGTGTGTGGGGGTGTGTGTGTTGGTGAGTGTGTGTGTGTTGGGGGTGTGTGCTGGGGGTGTGTGTTGGGGGTGTGTGTGTTAGGGATGTGTGTGTTGGGGGTGTGTGTGTTGGGGATGTGTGTGTTGGGTGTGTGTGTGTGTGTGTGTGTGTGTTGGGGATGTGTGTGTTGGGGGTGTGTGTGTTGGGGATGTGTGTGTTGGGTGTGTGTGTGTGTGTGTGTTGGGGGTGTGTGTGTTAGGGATGTGTGTGTTGGGGGTGTGTGTGTGTGTTGGGTGTGTGTGTGTGTGTGTGTGTTGGGGATGTGTGTGTTGGGGGTGTGTGTGTTGGGGGTGTGTGTGATGGGGGTGTGTGTGTTGGGGATGTGTGTGTTGGGTGTGTGTGTGTGTGTGTTGGGGGGGTGTGTGTTGGGGATGTGTGTGTTGGGGGTGTGTGTGTTGGGGGTGTGTGTGTGTGTGTTGGGGGTGTGTGTGTTGGAGGGGTGTGTGTTGGGGGGGTGTGTGTTGGGGGGGTGTGTGTGTGTTGGGGGTGTGTATGTGTGTATGTTGGGGATGTGTGTGTTGGGGGGTGTGTGTTGGGGGTGTGTGTGTGTTGGGGGTGTGTGTGTGTTGGGTGTGTGTGTTGGGTGTGTGTGCGTGTTGCGGGTGTGTGCGTGTGTTGGGTGTGTGTGTTGGGGGTGTGTGTGTGTGCGGTGTGTGTGAGTCTGTGAGTGTGTGTAAATGCTTCTCTTTCATGCACTACATTGATGGAAGGCCAGCACTGTCGGCAACATGCGCTCTGTAACTATATTGCAAATCTCTACACAGCCATTGTGAAACTTTCCCACAGAAAATAATTTATGTCCA
Organism: Pristiophorus japonicus; assembly: GCF_044704955.1. NCBI lineage: Eukaryota > Metazoa > Chordata > Chondrichthyes > Pristiophoridae > Pristiophorus > Pristiophorus japonicus. Next base: position 2,935,779 of record NC_091990.1, on the reverse strand, counting down.
AGAACTTTATAACTCATCTGTAGAATGAAATGGCTACCATTGATACCAGAATGCATTGGGTGAGGGAAAAGCAATAATAAACTTCCCGGTGGAAGAATTTCAATTTACGTAGCGCCTTATCAGATCCTTAGAAAGTTCTAAAGGGTTTCACAGGAGGTTAAACAGTGTGGAAGCACAGACACTGTTGTAATGTAGGCAAAAGACGTAATGTCACAGACAGGACTTTGGCACAACACCACATGGTGCTCAGATACTGGGAGAAGATTGTAACTCGGAGCGGGTTTGTGGCTGAATGCTGCTCAGAGGAGTTAATTTCCACCCCGCCATCATTAGCAGGGAGCCTTTGACCATTTTAACTGTTGTGTGTCATTTAAATGCTACCTGTCCATTTCCCGACCAAAACAAGACAGAGAGAGGCCTGGGCGCTAGCCAGCAGGGGCAGATTGGGCGGCTCTTGGCAATCTGTCTGCTTGCAAGGGAGAAAGTTTCAGGAGAACGTAAGAATGAGGAGCAAGAGTTGGCCATTCGGCCCCTCGAGCCTGCTCCGCCATTCAATAAGATCATGACTGATCATCGACCTCAACTCCACTTTCCCTTGATTCCCTTAATATCCAAAAATCTATCGATCTCAGCCTTGAATATACTCAACGACTGAGCCTCCACAGCTCTCTGGGATAGAGAATTCCAAAGATTCACCACCCTCTGAGTGAAGAAGTTTCTCCTCATCTCAGTCCTAAATGGCCGACCCCTTATCCTGAGACTGTGACCCCTGGTTTATCTCCCCAGCCCGGGGGAAACATGCTCCCTGCATCTACCCTGTCAATCCCTGTAAAAAAAATGTATGTTTCAATGTTTCAATGAGATCACCTCTCATTCTTAATTCTAGAGAATATCTTCCAAGTCTACTCAATCTCTCCTCATAGGACAATCCCCCCATCCCAGGAATCAGTCTGGTGAACCTTCGCTGCACTCCCTCTGTCATATATTCAACCAGCAATGTAACCCATGTATAATCTGACCTAAGTTGTACACTGTGAGAACAATGACCACTAGGTGGTGAACTTGTGGGAGACACTCCTAACCTGGACCTTCAGGTATAAAAGGGGAAGCTCCACCCACTTCCTGCACTTGAGTGCTAAGGAATAAAGGACAGGTCACAGACTGACCTTCTCTCAAGCATGGGCCTCGTGTGCATTTATACTGCATAGTAAGGACGTATCAATGGCGACGAGAAACTGGGATTTAAACCATGCGAGCATGGCCACTAGCAGAACAGACAAGAGGTACTGTGTTAAGGAATGGTTGGGTCAGAGATTCAACATTATTAAAGCAGCACACAGTTCTCCAGGCAGACAAGGGCAGTCGGGCATGCCCCAACATGTAGTCGAACCCAGAGGGGGAGTTCGACAGAGACAATGGTAAGCTTAACAGCGATTCACGCCATTGCAAGGGACAATGCGGCCAGTAATGGGGCCATCAACACCTGTTAATGGCGCAATCAAGGACAATAACAGGGGCAGTCAGGGACGATCGACTGGCAAGGGACCTTTTGTTTCCAACAGCAGCTCATGTTGGAGGTGTGGAGGCATACATTCAGCCGGAGTTTGCAGAGATGAGCAAAATACCTGCAGAAATTGCCGAAATGAACGCTGGGGGAAATCGCTGGAAGCTGAAGTTCAGCGAGTTCATGTGGAGCACGTATACAGTTCATACACCAGGACGCCACCGATAATGATGAAAGTGCTCCTCAATGGCATCCCAGTATCAATGGAGTTAGACACGGGGGCCAGCCAGTCCCTGATGGGTATCAAACAGTTCAAAAGGTTGTGGGCATCCAAGGCCAGGAAGCCAAAATTATCGCCGATTGACGCACAGCTACGGACTTACACAAAGCAGATCATTCCGGTGCTAGGCAGCGCCACGGTAGTCGTGACCCACAAAGATTCGGAGAACAGCTTGCCACTCTGAATTGTCCCAGGGGACGGTCCCGCACTACTGGGGAGGAGTTGGCTTGCTGTCATGAACTGGAAATGGGGCGATGTCAATGCAATTTCCTCTGTGGAGCGAGTATCATGCTCACAGATCCTGGACAAATTTGACTCATTATTTCAACCCGGCATTGGCACTTTCATGGGGGCCAAGGTAGTGATTCACATAAACCCGGACGCCAGACCAGTACACCACAAGGCCAGAGCGGTGCCGTACGTGATGCGGGAAAAGATAGAAGGCGAATTGGACCGCCTGCTGAGGGAAGGCATCATCTCGCCAGTCGAATTCAGTAACTGGGCGAGCCCGATCGTGCCGGTGCTCAAGGCGGATGGGTCGGTCAGGATATGTGGTGATTACAAGGCCACCATCAATCAGGTGTCACTCCAAGACCAGTACCCGCTACCGAGAGCGGAGGACCTCTTTGTGACGCTATCCGGTGGCAAACTTTTTTCAAAATTGGACCTGACCTCAGCTTACATGACCCAGGAGCTGGCGAGTGAGTCGAAGAAGCTGACCACCATTACCACACACAACGGGTTGTTTGAGTACAACAGATGTCCGTTCGGGATTCGCTCGGCCGCCGCGATCTTCCAACGAAATATGGAAAGTCTCCTCAAGTCGATTCCAGGGACGGTGGTTTTTCAGGACAACATCCTCATTACAGGTTACGATACTGAAGAACACCTCCACAACCTGGAGGAGGTGCTACGCAGACTGGACCGGGTAGGGCTGTGACTGAAAAAGGCGAAGTGCGTCTTCCTAGCTCCAGAGGTAGAATTCCTGGGGATGAGGGTAGCAGCAGACGGGATCAGCCCTATTGCGTCCAAGACGGAAGCGATCCAGAGAGCACCCAGACCCCGTAATACGACGGAGCTGCGTTCGTTCCTGAGGCTCCTGAACTATTTTGGGAACTTTCTTCCCAAATTGAGCACGCTGCTAGAGCCGCTACACGTGCTCCTACGCAAAGGTCGTGATTGGGTCTGGGGGGACAGCCAGGAAAGGGCTTTTAATAGAGCACGCAATTTGTTATGTTCCAACAATCTGTTAACACTATATGACCCGTGCAAGAAACTTGTGTTAACGTGCGATGCGTCGTCCTATGGGGTCGGGTGTGTGTTGCAGCATGTCAATGCCAAGGGTCAGTTACAGACGGTAGCTTATGCCTCCAGAAGTCTGTCCCAGGCAGAAAGGGGCTACGGGATGGTAGAAAAGGAGGCGCTCGCATGTGTATATGTGGTAAAGAAAATGCACCAGTACCTGTTTGGCAGGAATTTTGAGCTGGAGACAGATCACAAACGTCCAACGTACCTTTTGGCCGACAACAAGGCCATAAATGCAAACGCATCGGCCCGCATACAGAGGTGAGCACTCACATTAGCTGCCTATGACTACACAATTCGGCACAGACCGGGCACCGAAAACTGCGCCGATGCACTCAGCAGGCTCCCACTAGCCACCACTGAGGGGGCTACCGAGCATGCTGCTGAGATGGTCATGGCTGTTGAAGCTTTCGGAAGCGAAGGCTCACCCGTGACAGCCCGTCAGATTAAAGTCTGGACAAATAGAGACCCGCTATTGTCTCTAGTCAAGAAATGTGTCCTGAATGGGGACTGGGCAGCCACGTACAGGGCATGCCCTGAGGAATTTAAACCATTTCACAGGCGCAGGGATGAACTCTCGATTCAGGCTGATTGCCTACTGTGGGGAAACTGCGTAGTCATGCCCCAGATGGGCAGAGAGATGTTCATCAGAGAACTCCACAATGAGCACCCGGGCATTGTCATAATGAAGGCAATTGCCAGGTCACACGTTTGGTAGCCAGGGATAGACGCAGATCTGGAACTTTGTGTTCGCAAGTGCAACACGTGTGCCCAGCTGGGCAATGCGCCCAGGGAAGCCCCCCTGAGCCCCTGGCCATGGCCCGCCAAGCCTTGGTCATGTATCCATGTGGACTACACAGGTCCTTTCATGGGGAAATATGTTTTTGGTTGTAGTAGACGCCTACTCCAAATGGATCGAGTGTAACATTTTAAATTCAAGCACATCCTCTGCCACGGTAGAAAGTCTACGGGCAATGTTCGCCGCCCACGGTCTACCGGACATCTTGGTCAGTGACAATGGCCCGTGCTTCACAAGCACTGAATTCCAGGACTTCATGGCAGGCAATGGAATTAACCATGTTAGAACGGCACCGTTCAAGCCGGCCTCAAACGGCCAGGCAGAACGAGCAGTGCAGATAATCAAACAGGGGATGCTCAGAATCCAAGGGGGTTCCCTACAAACCCGCTTATCACGCCTCCTGTTGGCCTATAGATCCCGACCACACTCGCTCACAGGGGTTCCACCCGCAGAGCTGCTAATGAAAAGGATGCTCAAAACCCGGTTATCCCTTATACACCCCACCATGAAAGAAATTGTCGAGAGCAGGCCCCAGTCACAATATGACTACCAAGACAGGAATGCGAGGGCGCGATGTATTGATGTAAATGACCCTGTTTTTGTCCTCAACTACACTGCAGGGCCCAAATGGCTCGCAGGCACTGTGATTGCCAAAGAGGGAAATAGGATTCTGGTAGTTAAACTTACCAATGGACAAATCTGCCGCAAACATGTGAATCCAACAAAAATTTGAGGTTCAGCAACCCCATAGAAGAAGCAGAGGAAGAACACGATATAGAGTTCACTCCTCCACAGGTGACCAAACACAGGGACCAAAGGGAGGGGAGTCCAGTCACTGTGGGCAGTCCGGACAGGCCTGAGGCACCGCAAACAGCAGACACTCAGGTCAGCGCCCAACAACCGGAGCCCCAACTCAGGCGCTCTACAAGAGAATGTAAACCACCAGATAGACTCAACCTGTGATACCAATAAGACTTTGGGGGGGGAGGTGATGTCATGTATTCAACCAGCATTGTAACCCATGTATAATCTGACCTAAGTTGTACACTGTGAGAACAATGACCACTAGGTGGCGAACTTGTGGGAGACACTCCTAACCTGGACCTTCAGATATAAAAGGGGAAGCTCCACCCACCTTCATCACTTGAGTGCTAAGGAATAAAGGACAGGTCACAGACTGACCTTCTCTCAAGCATGGGCCTCGTGTGCATTTATACTGTGTAGTAAGGACGGATCACCCTCTATGACCAAAACTGTACGTAATACTCCAGGTGCGGTCTCACCAGGGCCCTATATAATTGCAGTAATACATTACTCTTATATTCCAATCGTTTTGTAATAAAGGATAAAAAAAGATTGTCTTTCCTAATTGCTTGCTGTACCTGCATGTTAACTTTGTGATTGGTGTACACGGACACTCAGGTCCCTCTGAACACCAACATTTCCCAATCTCTCACCATTTAAAAAATATTCTGCTTTTCCTATAAAAATGGATAACTTCAAATGTCCCCACATTTTGTTCATCTGCCATGTTATTGCCCACTCACTTAACCTGTCTCTGACCCTTCGCAGTCTCTTTGCATCCTCCCCGCAACTTACATTCACACCGAACTTGGATATATTACACTCGGCCCCTTCATCTAAGTCATTATTTTAGATTGTAAATAGCTGAGGCCCCAGCACTGATCCCTGTGGCACTCCATTAGTTACAGCCTGCCAACCCGAAAATGACCCGTTTATCCTGACTCTCTGTTTTCTGTCATTAACCAATCCTCAAACCATGCTAGTATATTACCCCCAAATTTGTGTGGCATTTTATCGAATACTTCCTGAAAATTCAATTACACCACATCCACTGATTTCCTCCTTATCTACCCTGCTACTTACAACCTCAAAAAACTCTATAACAAATTTGTCAAACATGATTTCCCTTTCATAAATCCATGTTGACTCTGCCCAAACATTAAGATTTTCGAAGTGCCCTGTTACCACATCCCTTATAATAGATTCCAGCATTTTCTCTACTGCCGGTGTCCGGCTATTTGTCCTATATTTCCTGTTGTCTTGCTTCCTCCTTTCTTCAATAGCGAGGTTATATTCAAATCCGCTGGGACCTTTCCAGAATCTAGGGAATTCTGGAAGTTCAAACCAATGCATCCACTATCTCTAAAGCCAGCTTTTGTAAAAACCCTTGGATATAGGCCATGAGGTCCAAGGGGTGAGTTGGATAGAGAACTGGTTGGCAGACAGGAAGCAGAGAGTCGGGATCAACAGGACCTTTTCAGAATGGCAGGCAGTGACTAGTGGGGTGCCGCAGGGTTCAGTGCTGGGACCCCAGCTATTTACAATATACATTAATGATTTAGATGAAGGAATTGAGTGTAATATCTCCAATTTTGCAGATGACACTAAACTGGGTGGTGGTGTGAGCTGTGAGGAAGATGCTACGAGGCTGCAGGGTGACTTGGACAGGTTAGGTGAGTGGGCAAATGCATGGCAGATGCAGTATAATGTGGATAAATGTGAGGAAGGCAGAATATTATCTGAATGGTGACACATTAGTAAAAGGGGAGGTGCAATGAGACCAGGGTGTCATGGTACATCAGTCATTGAAAGTTGGCATGCAGGTACAGCAGGCAGTGAAGAAGGCAAATGGCATGTTGACCTTCATAGCTAGGGGATTTGAGTATAGGAGCAGGGAGGTCTTACTGCAGTTGTACAGGGCCTTGGTGAGGCCTCACCTGGAATATTGTGTTCAGTTTTGGTCTCCTAATCTGAGGAGGGACGTTCTTGCTATTGAGGGAGTGCAGCGAAGGTTCACCAGACTGATTCCCGGGATGGTGCGACTGACATATGAAGAAAGACTGGATCGACTAGGCTTATACTCACTGGAGTTTAGAAGAATGAGAGGGGATCTCATAGAAACATATAAAATTCTGACGAGATTGGACAGGTTAGATGCAGGAAGAATGTTCCCGATGTTGGGGAAGTCCAGAACCAGGGGTCACAGTCTAAGGATAAGAGGTAAGCCATTTAGGACCGAGATGAGGAGAAACTTCTTCACTCAGAGAGTTGTTAACCTGTGGAATTCTCTGCCGCAGAGAGTTGTTGATGCCAGTTCATTGGATATATTAAAGAGGGAGTTAGATATGGCCCTTACGGCTAAAGGGATCAAGGGGTATGGAGAGAAAGCAGGAAAAGGGTACTGAGGGAATGATCAGCCATGATCTTATTGAATGGTGGTGCAGGCTCGAAGGGCCGAATGGCCTACTCCTGCACCTATTTATATGTTTCTATGTTTCACCATTCATTTCACCAGTTCTATTTCTTTATTAACACTAATTTCCTACAGTTCCTCTTCTCAATGGACCCTTGATTCTCCACTATTTCTGGAATGTTTTTTGTGTCTTCTTCTGTGAAGACAGGTACAAAGGGGCTGAGATTCACCTCCGCAGGAAACGGGGCGCACCTGCTGGTTTTGATGTGTTTTGACCCATCCCGCGAAAATCAGCACTTGGTAATTTTTTTCGAGTGGGGCGGAAGTCGGTCTCAATGGGGGACCGCCGATGTCAGTCATTAACGTCGGGCTGGTGACATCATCGCGCTGGCGCGTCACCAGCCTCTCCCCATCACTTAAAGGGGAGGGCCGCTGCGTTTATTTTAGTTCAGTCCACTGGGCCACCAGGGAGGGTTTTGGCTGGGCTAGTGGCCTGGCAACCAAGACAGAAAAAGCTGTCGGGGGCAACGAGCGACAGCCGGAAAACGTTCTCCGCTGAATTTCGCTTCCGGGGCGGGACATCGGCAGTGCATGCTCTGATGACGCACTTAGGAGACTTTAGCAGCAGCGGCAGGGGATATGGTCACAGCTGGCAAAACGCATGAGAGCAACTGCGCGAATGGCAGCCATTGCACAAAAGATCGGCGGCCATTTCACAACGAGCCCTGGCCACCAAGTCTTAGCGGATTGGAAAATTTCGCCCCCAAAGTATTTGTTTAATTTTTCTGCCATTTCCTTATTCCCCATTATAATTTCTCCTGTCTCAGCCTGTAAGGGACCTGTTAAATATGTAAACTTGTATTTACTCTGTACAGCCACCAGAGGGCTCATCCCCTGGAGTCCCAAGGGATCACACATTCCTTGGGAGCACAGGTATTTAAGGAGGTCTCACAGGTTGGAGAGGGACTCCGGAGACCTGCAATAAAAGACTAAGGTCACACTTTACTTTGAGCTCACAGTGTTCAGTCTGACTCTTTCTCCATACACTACAACTGACGACAAGATACAGATAGCGAACCCAAAGATGCAGAGAACAGTGAGCATCCTGGAGAAATTCTCGAAGGGAGATGATTGGGAAACTTTTGTGGAGCGACTCGACCAATACTTCGTGGATAACGAGCTGGATGGGGAAGAGAGTGCTGCCAAACGAAGGGCGATCCTCCTCACCGTCTGTGGGGCACCAACGTACGGCCTCATGAAGAATCTGCTCACTCCAGCAAAACCCACGGAGAAATCGTACGATGATTTGTACACACTGGTCCGAGAGCATTTGAACCCAAAGGAAACGTTCTGATGGCGAGGTACCGGTTCTACACCTACAAAAGGTCTGAAGGCCAGTAAGTGACGAAGTATGACGATGAGCTAAGACGCCTTGCAGGACATTGCGAATTTGAAGGACATAGAAACATAGAAACATAGAAAATAGGTGCAGGAGTAGGCCATTCGGCCCTTCGAGCCTGCACCGCCATTCAATAAGATCATGACTAATCATTCACCTCAGTACCCCTTTCCTGCTTTCTCTCCATACCCCTTGATCCCTTTAGCTGTAAGGGCCATATCTAACTCCCTCTTGAATATAACCAATGAATTGGCATTAACAACTCTTTGCGATAGGGAATTCCACAGATTAACAACTCTCTGAGTGAAGAAGTTTCTCCTCATCTCAGTCATAAATGGCTTACCCCTTATCCTCAGACTGTGTCCCCTGGTTCTGGACTTTCCCAACATCGGGAACATTCTTCCTGCATCTAACCTGTCCAGTCATGTTAGAATTGTATATGTTTCTATGAGATCCCCTCTCATTCTTCTAAACTCCAGTGAATACAGGCCCAGTCGATCCAGTCTCTCTTCATATGTCAGTCCCGCCATCCCAGGAATCAGTCTGGTGAACCTTCGCTGCACTCCCTCAATAGCAAGAACGTCCTTCCTCAGATTAGGAGATCAAAACTGAACACATTATTCCAGGTGAGGCCTCACCAAGGCCCTGTACAACTGCAGTAAGACCTCCCTGCTCCTATACTAAAACCCCCCAGCTATGAAGACCATCATATCATTTGCCTTCTTCACCGCCTGCTGTACCTGCATGCCAACTTTCAATGAGTGATGTACCATGACACCCAGGTCTCGTTGCACCTCCCCTTTTCCTAATCTGCCGCCATTCAGATAATATTCTGCCTTCATGTTTTTGCCCCCAAAGTGGATAACCTCACATTTATCCACATTATACTGCATCTGTCATGCATTTGCCCACTCACCTAACCTGTCCAAGTCACCCTGCGTCCTCCTCACAGCTCACACAACCATCCAGTTTAGTGTCATCTGCAAACTTGGAGATATTACACTCAATTCCTTCATCTAAATCATTAATGTATATTGTAAAGAGCTGGGGTCCCAGCACTGAGCCCTGCGGCACTCCACTAGTCACTGCCTGCCATTCTGAAAAGGACATTTCGAGCACATGCTCAGAGACTTTTTTGTACTTGGCATTGGCCACGAAACCATACTTCGCAAACTTTTGACTGTAGAGACCCCAACCCTGAGTAAGGCCATTGCGATAGCCCAGGCGTTCATTGCCACCAGTGACAATACGAAGCAAATCTCTCAGCACACAAGTACTGCTACAAGTACTGTGAATAAAGTGATGTTGTTTTTGAATCGCAACATACAGGGCAGGTCACACATACCTGCAGCTACACGTTCGCAGATGTCTCAGAGCCCACCATCCAGGGTGATGAATGCAAGACCATTAACACCTTGTTGGCTCTGCGGGGGTGATCATCGTTTCCATTCATGCCGATTCAAAGGGTATGTTTGCAAGGCCTGTGGAACAATGGGACACCACCAGCATATGTGCAGGTGAGCTGCTAATCCTGTTAAACCTGCAAACCACCATGTTGCAGAGGAGGACAGATCCATGGAGGATCACGACAAACCAGAGCCTCAGACCAAGGAGGCAGAGGTACATGGGGTGCACACATTCACCACGAATTGTCCCCCAATAATGCTGAATGTTGAACTAAATGGACTCCCGGTGTCAATGGAGCCAGTCCATCATGGACAAAAAGACTTTCGAAAGGTTGTGGTGCAACAAGACCTCAAGGCCAGTCTTAACTCCAATTCATACGAAACTAAGAACTTACACGAAAGAACTGATTCCCGTAATCGGCAGTGCTACTGTAAACGTCTCCTACGATGGAGCGGTGCACAAGCTACCACTCTGGGTGGTACCGGGCGATGGTCCCACGCTGCTCGGCAGGAGCTGGCTGGGAAAGATACGCTGGAACTGGGACGACATCCGAGCGCTATCGCCTGCTGACGACACTTCGTGTGCCCAGGTCTTAAACAAATTTCCTTCGCTATTCAAACCAGGCATCAGGAAATTCCAAGGAGCAAAAGTGCAGATCCACCTAATTCCGGGGGCGCGACTCATCCATCACAAGGCGAGAGCTGTACCGTACAAAATGAGAGAAAGGGTAGAGATCGAGCTAGAACGGCTGCAAAGAGAGGGCATCATTTCACCGATCGAGTTCAACGAGTGGGCCAGTTCGATCGTTCCTGCCCTCAAGGGAGACGGCACCGTCAGAATCTGTGGCGACTACAAAGTAACTATCAATCGTTTCTCCCTGCAGGACCAATACCCATTACCAAAGGCCGATGACCCCTTTGCAACACTGGCGGGAGGAAAGACGTTCACGAAGCTGGATTTGACTTCAGCCTACATGACGCAGGAACTGGAGGAATCATCGAAGGGCCTCACCTGCATCAACGCACACAAAGGTCTTTTGTCAGTGCTGATTTCAAAGAATTCATGACCCGTAATGGGATCAAACATGTCACATCTGCCCCGTTTAAACCAGCGTCCAATGGTCAGACAGAGAGAGCAGTGCAAACCATCAAGCAAGGCTTGAAGAGGGTAACTGAAGGCTCACTGCAGACTCACCTATCCCGAGTCCTGCTTAGCTACCGCACGAGACCACACTCACTCACTGGGATCCCACCTGCTGAGCTGCTCATGAAAAGAGCACTTAAGACAAGGCTCTCGTTAGTTCACCCTGATCTCTATGAACAGGTAGAGAGCAGGCGGCTTCAACAAAGTACATACCATGATAGCGCAAATGTGTCACGTGAGATTGAAATCAATGATCCTGTATTTGTATTAAATTATGAACAAGGTCCTAAGTGGCTTCCCAGCACTGTCGTGGCTAAAGAGGGGAGCAGGGTGTTTCAGGTCAAACTTTCAAATGGACTCATTCACCGGAAACACTTGGACCAAATCAAACTCAGATTCACGGACTACCCTGAGCAACCCACCTTGGACCCTACCTTTTTTGATCCCCCAACATACACACCAGTGGCAACTGACACCACGGTTGCCCACAAAGCAGAACCCATCATCCACAGCAGCCCAGCAGGGCCCAACACACCAGGCAGCCCAGCAAGGCCAGCTGCACAGCAGCCCAGCGAGGGCCCAACAAATGATTCAACAACACCAGCTTTCACACCGAGACGATCAACCAGGGCAAGAAGGGCCCCAGATCAACTCACATTGTAAATAGTTACACTATTGACTTTGGGGGGGGGGAGGGACGGGTGGGGGAGAGTGCTGTTATATATGTAAACTTGTATTTACTCTATACAGCCACCAGAGGGCTCAACCCCTGGAGTCCCAAGGGATCCCACAATCCCTTGGGAGCACAGGTATTTAAGGAGGCCTCACAGGTTGGAGAGGCACTCCGGAGACCTGCAATAAAAGACTAAGGTCACACTTTACTTTGAGCTCACAGTGTTTAGTCTGACTCTTTCTCCATATTTAACAGGACTCACATTTACCTTCACTAATCTTTTACTTTTTACATACCTATAGAAGCTTTTAAATCTATTTTTGTGTCTCTTGCTAGTTTACTCTCATATTCTCTTTTCTCTATCAATTTCTTTGCTGAATTCTAAAATCCTCCCAATCTTCAGGTTTACTATTCCTTTCGGCAACATTATAAACCTCTTCCTTTAATCTAATACTGTCTTCAGCTTCTCTTGTTAGTCACGGTTGGATCTTTTTTCCCATGGGCTTTTTATTCCTTAAGGGAATGTATATTCATGGTGAATTATGATTTATTTCTTTAAATGGTTGCCATTGCTTATCTACCGTCATATATTTTATTCTTGTCTCCCAACCTACCTCATCATACTCCTGCTCCGAAGTTATACCTTCTTCGAAACTCCAGCTCATTATTATTCTTATTGGTCTGAGTGACTCCTTGACAATGACGAAAGGTTTAGATCGAGTGGATACAGAGAGAATGTTTCCACTTGTGGGGAAGAGCATAACTAGAGGCCATCAATATAAGATAGTCACCCAGAAATCCAATAGGGAATTCAGGAGAAACTTCTTTACCCAGAGAGCGGTGAGAATGTGGAACTCGCTGCCACAGGGAGGGGTTGAGGTGAATAGTATCGATGCATTTAAGGGGAGGCTGGACAAGCCAATGGGGGAGAAGGGAATAGAGGGTTATGCTGATAGATTTAGATGAGGAAAGACGGGAGGAGGCTGGAGTGGAGCATAAACGCCGGCATGGACTGGTTGGGCCGAATGGCCTGTGTCTGTGCCGTATTTCCCGTGTAATTTCAAGTTGTGTTCATTTTCTGGCTTAGCCTTTTTTTAATATAACTCACTGGGGTCTGTTTTATAATGTTTTTAAGTACATACATTGCCTGCTTCGAATTTAGTTTCCATTGGCAACCTTGTAAATGACTCCAACATGACAGGAGGGCCCCAGGCTGCACCAAATAAAAGTTTGAGGTTATTTGAGTTAGTTTGGCAGCTTTCCCGATCAAAGTTGAATTACAGTCTCCTCCATTTATGTCTGCGAAGCCCTCACGGCACAGAAATAACAGTTCCTGACCACCCATATTCTCCTTCAGAGTTTTGGTTTTTGGTGGGCTTACACTGTGCAATGACTTATTTTCATATTTATTTTACATAGCCTTAAGCGTTTGAAAATGTGAGTTGTTCCTGAACAATTTTTTCCCTCTCTGGCCTGATCATTACACTAGGAGCAGTCACCTACAATGGACGTAGTGGGTCTCAAGTGTCTCCACTCTCTTCGGACCAAGAGTGATGCCTCTGGTTTGTATCCACTGGAGTAGGTATTTCTTTAACCTGTCGTTTTCTAAAGCTCTCTTGTAGTTCAGTTGATAAAGGCAGGTGCAGAATCCAGGTTTGATTCATAAGAACATAAGAATTAGGAGCAGGAGTCAGCCATTCAGCCCCTCGAGCCTGCTCCGTCATTCAATAAGTTCATGGCCGACCTTAGACCTCAACTCCACTTTCCCGCCCAATCTCCATTTCCCTTGATTCCTCTAAAGATATTATTCCTGGTACGTACCAAAGGTGGCAGATCTCACTCATGTTAGCAGTGGGTCATGGTGCCAAAATTGAGAAGAGGAAAATCAGCCAGATCACTGATCATCTGGCAACTCTAAACAGTGTTATGATTGAAATCAAGGACCCAGAAATTGGGGTCGGAGGCTTCCTGCGTACAAACGCCTCCGACCCGAAAAAAAATCTACGAATGTACCTGGTGGTCCCAGAGGAACCTGCGATCGCGGTCGGAGGCCGAGATTCGATGCGCAGTGTACGGGGAGATGATTTCCCTGTACGTACAGAAATGCTGGAGTCACATCGGCCTGGACCACCAATCACTATCGAATATTGTCATTGATAATAATGGGAACTCCGTTTGTACGAGCTCCCATTACTATCAATGAGAAAACCTCCTAAAACACAGCACAATAAATTTAAAAAACACCTCACATATTTAAAATTAATTGAAATTAAATGTAATTAAATGTTTTAGAAAAAATATATATTTTGGGGGATATTTTTAATGAGTTTTAATAGGGTTAAAAATAAACTTACTTTAATGGACAGGGTTTTGAATATAAAAATTAATGATTAAATTTAATTTTTATATGTTTTAAACGTGTTACGATGGTAAAAGTAAGCTACATGCCTGCTTTTACCAGACGTAAAAGTTTGAAGGACATTCGCTGGGCGTGAGTTGGGCAAATAGCCCGATCTCTCCCGCTCAGATGTCCTTCTCCCGGGGATATGTAGATTTGGTCAGAAGAAATCTTGACAGATCAGAAAAGTCGGTTCTCGGTGCATGGGCACTCCATACGGACCCGGCGAGGCCGGAATTTTCGGCACAGCAACTCGCCAAGGCTTCTTCGGCAGCACCTCCCAAACCCGCGACCTCTACCACCTAGAAGGACAAGGGCAGCAGGCGCATGGGAACACCACCACCTCCACGTTCCCCTCCCAGTCACACACCATCCCGACTGGGAAATATATCGGCCGTTCCTCCATCGTCGCTGGGTCACAATCCTGGAACTCCCTCCCTAACAGCACTGTGGGAGCACCTTCACCACACGGACTGCAGCGGTTCAAGAAGGCGGCTCACCACCACCTTCTCAAGGGGCAATTTTACGAGTGATAATTTTTCAACATTCCTGTTAGAACATGTTTTTATATATATATATATATATATATATATACACTATCATCTGCAATTTATTAACACAAAATGGTCGAGTGTTTCAGGAGTATGCAGAGTTATATGGCGACTCTCCAAAACACAAACCAGCATCAGTGAAACATTCCCACCCCGGGAACCAGTGAAACATTCCCACCCCGGGAACCAGTGAAACATTCCCACCCCGGGAACCAGTGGAACATTCCCACCCCGGGAACCAGTGGAACATTCCCACCCCGGGAACCAGTGGAACATTCCCACCCCGGGAACCAGTGGAACATTCCCACCTTGGGGACCAGTGAAACATTCCCACCCTGGGGACCAGTGGAACATTCCCACTCCGGGGACCAGTGGAACATTCCCACCCCGGGGACCAGTGAAACATTCCCACCCCGGGGACCAGTGAAACATTCCCACCCCGGGGACCAGTGGAACATTCCCACCCTGGGGACCAGTGGAACATTCCCACCCCAGGGACCAGTGGAACATTCCCACCCCGGGGACCAGTGGAACATTCCCACCCCGGGGACCAGTGGAACATTCCCACCCCGGGGACCAGTGGAACATTCCCACCCCGGGGACCAGTGGAACATTCCCACCCCGGGGACCAGTGGAACATTCCCACCCCGGGGACCAGTGGAACATTCCCACCCCGGGGACCAGTGGAACATTCCCACCCCGGGGACCAGTGGAACATTCCCACCCCGGGGACCAGTGGAACATTCCCACCCCGGGGAGGAGTGAGGAGCAGCGACAGACGGCAGGTGGTGAAGAACTGCAATACTAGCAACAGGATTTCATCATGGGAAATCGGAGCAGGAGTCGGCCATTCGGCCCCTCGAGCCTGCTCCGCCATTCAATAAGATCACGGCTGATCATCGACCTCAACTCCACTTTCCCGCCCGATCCCCATATCCCTCAATTCCCGTAGACTCCAAAAATCTATCGATCTCGGCCTTGAATATACTCAACAACTGAGCCTCCCCAGCCCTCTGGGGCAGAGAATTCCAAAGATTCACCACCCTCTGAGTGAAGACATTCCTCCTCATCTCAGTCCTAAATGGCCGACCCTTTATCCTGAGACTGTAACCCCTGGTTCTAGACTCCCCAGCCCGGGGGAAACATCCTCCCTGCATCTACCCTGTCAATCCCCCTCAGAATCTTGTATGTTTCAATGAGATCACCTCTCATTCTTCTAAACTCCAGAGAGAATAGGCCCATTCTACACAATCTCTCCTCATAAGACAGCCCTCTCACCCCAGGACTCAATCTGCTGAACCTCCAGTGCACTGCCTCCAAGGCAAGTATATCCTTCCTTAGATAAAGAGACCAAAACTGTGCAATCATGGTGGAGTCTAGCAAGGGAGTGCAAGAGACAAGCCTCAAGTGTTTGCAAGTGACCTATTCTTGCCCTTTCAAGAGAATCACAAAATATATAAACCAGGCCGAGCTCTCCCAGCCCAGTTAGTTGTATCTCTCGGCCATCCCTAATCATGCTTTCCAGTGCTTCAAAACTGCAACTGATCAGGAACTCGGGAACAGCCATTTCTCACATAACTTGCCCCTATTTGTGAGGTCACTGGACCATAATTCAATGGGGCACTGCACAAAATGTCTGCTCCCATTCAATCTCTAACGACAGCTTTAATCCATAGTAAGGGACAGCTGAGACCCAGGGAGATCGAGGCACTGATAAAAGCGCGCGGGGAGTCGGAGGAGCAACACACGCCGCGGGATCGAGGCCGAAGGTAAGACAAAGAAGTAAAAAGAAATCGAAGCGTGACATCACAGCCAAGAGGGTAAGTGATTGGCTGGTTGATTGGTGAGTAGTTTTTCTTTTTTCTTGATTTTTTTTTATCAGTAAGAAACCATTGGTATTGTTGCCAAATTAAGTTAATTTAAGGGTTAAGTCATGGCAGGAGAGCCCAGACCCATGTCATGCTCCTCCTGTGCTATGTGGGAAGTCAGGGCCACTGGACTATGTCTGCACCAAGTGCATCCAGCTGCAGCTCCTGACAGACCACATTGCGGCACTGGAGCTGTGGGTGGATTCACTCTGGATCATCCGCGATGCTGAGGATGTCGTGAATGGCACGTTTAGTGAGTTGGTCACACTGCAGGTAAAGGTTACAAAAGTAGATAGGGAATGGGTGACCATCAGACATAGCAGGAGTAGGAAGGTAGTGCAAGGGTCCCCTGCGGTCATCTCCCTCCAAAACAGATTACACTGTTTTGGATACTGTTGGGGGAGATGGTCCATCAGGGAAGGCAGCAGCAGCCAAGTTCATGGCACCATGGGTGGCTCTGCTGCACAGGAGGGCAGGAAAAAGAGTGGGAGAGCGATAGTGGTAGGTGTTATGTATGAATAAAGAGTCTGACTGGATACTGTGAGCTCAAAGTAAAATGTGACCGTAGTCTTTTATTGCAGGTCTCCAGAGTGCCTCTCCAACCTATGAGGCCTCCTTAAATACCTGTGCTCCCAAGAGATTGTGCGGTCCCTTGGGACTCCAGGGGATGAGCCCTCTGGTGGCTATACAAGGCATGTGCAGGTTTACATATATAACAGTAGGGGATTCTATTATAAGGGGAACAGATAGGCGTTTCTGCAGCTGCAATTGAGACTCCAGGATGGTATGTTGCCTCCCTGTTGCAAGGGTCAAGGATGTCTCGGAGCGGCTGCAGGGCATTCTGGAGGGGGAGGGTGAACAGCCAGCTGTCGTGGTGCATATAGGTACCAACGATATAGGTAAAAAATGGGATGAGGTCCTACAAGTTGAATTTAGGGAGCTAGGAGATAATTAAAAAGTAGAACCTCAAAGGTAGTAATCTCAGGAGTGATACCAGTGCCACGTGCTAGCCAGAGTAGAAATAGCAGGATAGTTAAGATGAATACGTGGCTTGAGGAATGGTGCAAGAGGGAGGGATTTAAATTCCTGGGACATTGGAACCGGTTCTGGGGGAGGTGGGACCAGGACAAACAGGACGGTCTACACTTGGGCAGGACTGGAACCGATGTCCAAGGGGAAGTGTTTGCTAGTGCTGTTAGGGAGGGTTTAAACTAATATGGCAGGGGGATGGGAATCTACGCAGGGAGACAGAGGGAAGTAAAATGGGGGCAGAAGCAAAAGATAGAAAGGAGATAAGGAAAAGTGGAGGGCAGAGAAATCAAAGGCAAAAATCTAAAAGGGCCACATTACAACATAATTCTAAAAGGACAAAGAGTGTCAAAAAAACAAGCCTGAAGACTCTGTATCTCAATGCGAGGAATATTCGTAATAAGGTGGATGAATTGACTGTGCAGATAGCTGTTAACGGATATGAAGTAATTGGAATTACGGAGACATGGCTCCAGTGTGACCAAGGCTGGGAACTCAACATTCCAGGGGTATTCAATATTCAGGAAGGATAGACAGAAGGGAAAAGGAGATGGAGTAGCGTTGCTGGTTAAAGAGGAAATTAATGCAAGAGTAAGGAGGGACATTAGCTTGGATGATGTGGAATCGGTATGGGTGGAGCTGCGGAATACCAAAGGGCAGAAAATGCTAGTGGGAGTTGTGTACAGACCACCAAACAGTAGTAGTGAGGTTGGGGACAACATCAAACAGGAAATTAGGGATGTGTGCAATAAAGGTACAGCAGTTATCATGGGTGACTTTAATCTACATATTGATTGGGCTAACCAAACTGGTAGCAATACGGTGGAGGAGGATTTCCTGGAGTGTATAAGGGATGGTTTTCTAGACCAATATGTCGAGGAACCAATTAGAGAGCTAGCCATCCTAGACTGGGTATTGTGAAATGAGAGAGGATTACTTAGCAATCTTGTGCGAGGCCCTTTGGAGAAGAGTGACCATAATATGGTAGAATTCTTCATTAAGATGGAGAGTAAGACATTTAATTCAGAGACTGAGGTCCTGAGCTTAAAGAAAGGTAACTTCGATGGTATGAGTCATGAATTGGCTAGAATAGACTGGAGAATGATACTTAAAGGGTTGACGGTGGATAGGCAATGGCAAACATTTAAAGATCACATGGATGAACTTCAACAATTGTACATCCCTGTCTGGAGTAAAAATAAAACGGGGAAGGTGGGCTCAACCATGGCAAACAAGGGAAATTAGGGAAAGTGTTAAATCCAAGGAAGAGGCATATAAATTGGCCAGAAAAAGCAGCAAACCTGAGGACTGGGAGAAATTTAGAATTCAGCTGAGGAGGACAAAGGGTTCAATTAAGAGGGGGAAAATAGAGTATGAGAGTAAGCTTGCAGGGAACATAAAAACTGACCGCAAAAGCATCTATAGATATGTGAAGAGAAAAACATTAGAGAAGACAAATGTAAACCCACTTTTTATAAAAGGAGGGAAGAGACAAAGCAGGGAATTATAGACTGGTTAGCCTGACATCAGTAGTGGGGAAAATGTTGGAATCGATCATTAAGGATGTAATAGCAGCGCATTTGGAGAGCAGTGACAGGATCGGTCCAAGTCAGCATGGATTTATGAAAGGGAAATCATGTTTGACAAATCTTCTAGAATTTTTGGAGGATGTAACTAGTAGAGTGGACAAGGGAGAACCAGTGGATGTGGTTTATTTGGACTTTCAAAAGGCTTTTCACAAGATCCCACACAAGAGATTAGTGTGCAAAATTAAAGCAGATGGTATTGGGGGTAATGTATTGATGTGGATAGAGAATTGGTTGGCAGACAGGAAGCAAAGAGTAGGAATAAACGGGTCCTTTTTAGAATGGCAGGCAGTGACTAGTGGGGTATTGCAAGGTTCAGTGTTGGGACCCCAGCTATTTACAATATACATCAATGATTTAGATGAAGGAATTGAGTGTACTATCTCCAAGTTTGCAGATGACACTAAGCTGGGTGGTGGTGTGAGCTGTGAGGAGGATGCTAAGAGGCTGCAGGGTGACTTGGACAGGTTAGGTGAGTGGGCAAATGCATGGCAGATGTAGTATAATATGGATAAATGTGAGGTTATCCACTTTGGTGGCAAAAACAGGAAGGCAGAATATTATCTGAATGGTGACAGATTAGGAAAAGGTGAGGCCAATTCACTAAATATATTCAAAAGGGAGTTAGATGAAGTCCTTACTACTAGGGGGATCAAGGGGTATGGCGAGAAATCAGGAAGGGGGTACTGAAGTTGCATGTTCAGCCATGAACTCATTGAATGGCGGTGCAGGCTAGAAGGGCTGAATGGCCTACTCCTGCACCTATTTTCTATGTTTCTATGAGGCCTGGGTGTCATGGTACATCAGTCATTGAAGGTTGGCATGCAGGTACAGCAGGCGGTGAAGAAGGCAAATGGTATGTTGGCCTTCATAGCAAGAGGATTTGAGTATTGGAGCAGGGAGGTCTTACTGCAGTTGTACAGGGCCTTGGTGAGGCCACATCTTGAATATTGTGTTCAGTTTTGGTCTCCTAATCTGAGGAAGGACGTTCTTGCTATTGTGGGAGTGCAGCAAAGGTTCACCAGACTGATTCCCGGGATGGCAGGACTGACATATGAGGAAAGACTGGATCGACTAAGCTTATATTCACTGGAATTTAGAAGAATGAGAGGGGATCTCATAGAATCATATAAAATTCTGACGAGACTAGACAGGTTAGATGCAGGAAGAATGTTCCCGAGGTTGGGGAAGTCCAGAACCAGGGGTCACAGTCTGAGGATAAGGGGTAAGCCATTTAGGACCGAGATGAGGAAAAACTTCTTCACTCAGAGAGTGGTGAACCTGTGGAATTCTCTACCACAGAAAGTTGTTGAGGCCAGTTCATTAGATATATTCAAAAGGGGGTTAGATGTGGCCCTTACGGCTAAAGGGATGAAGGGTTATGGAGAGAAAACAGGAATGGGGTACTGAAGGTGCATGATCAGCCATGATCATATTGAATTGTGGTGCAGGCTCGAAGGGCTGAATGGCCTACTCCTGCATCTATGTTTCTATGTTTCTATGTAAGTGTGCTGAACACTCGCTTTAAGACAACTTAGTAAAATGGATTTCTCTTTCAGTGCAGCATCTCTTCATGTCTGTAATGCACTTATGAATGATTCCCGAAGCAATGTTTTGTACTCAATCTGTAGTGAACTTGGTCCTTTATTTGTAACTCCAGAGTGAGGCATAAGCATGGTGGGCAGCCTTTTATACTGGGCCCTGCACACCTATGCAGGTGACCCTCAGGTCTCCCACCGCAGTGCCCTCTGGTGGACAGCCTCTGCCACAGGGGCAGGAAACCCCGGTCTCCACCAGCTGCGCCATTTCGTGGTGCCAACATGGTGTATACACAGTGTAAACCTTGATAGTACATCAGGTAACAAGTCTCCATCTTATGCAACTATACAGTGACTACACAGAGAGTATATTTATAGTCTGCATATATAACAGCGTTGGCTGGAAGCAGAGCATACAATTAGCTGTGAAGCATGAGACACGTTGTTCTGCGTTATTTTCTCTTCTTCTGAGGCAGTTCCCCAGTGTTGAGGATGACTTGCTCCCACACTAACACCAGTTCTCAGGTGACTGATGAGTCCAATGTGGGACCTACAGTCTCTGTCACAGGTGGGGCAGACGGTGGTTGGAGGGACGGGTGGGTGGGGGGCTTGGGTTGCCGTGCGCTCCTTCCACTGTTTGTACTTGACTTCCGCGTGCTCCCGGCGAAGGGACTCAAGGTGTTCGGGGACTTCCCGGATGCTTCCCTTCCACTTTGAGCAGGCTTGGGCCAGGGATTCCCAGGAGTCGGTGGGGATGCTCCACCTCACAGTTAACAAGCTCCCCGCTGGAGTGGAACAAAACTACAGAACCAGTGGGAACCTGTTCAACCTTCGCTGTCTTCAGGCCAGGTCCAAGACCACCTCTGTCGTCGAGCTACAGTACGCGGACAATATCTGCGTCTATACACACTCAGAGGCTGAACTCCAGGACATAGTCGACGTATTTACCAAGGCGTATGAAAGCATGGGCCTTACACTAAACATCAGTTAGACAAAGGTCCTTCACCAGCCTGTCCTCGCTGCACAGCACTGCCCCCCAGACATCAAGATCCACGGCGCGGCCCTGGACAACGTGGATCACTTCCCTTATGTCGGGTGCCTCCTATCAACAAGTGCAGGCATTGACGACGAGATCCAACACCGCCTCCACTGCGCCAGTGCAGCCTTCGGCCGCCTGAGGAAAAGAGTGTTTGAAGACCGGGCCCTCAAAACTGTCACCAAGCTCATGGTCTACAGGACTGTAGTAATACCCGCCCTCCTGTATGGATCAGAGACATGGACCATGGTACAGTAGATACCTCAAGTCGCTGGAGAAATGCCACCAACGATGTCTCCGCAAAATCCTACAAATCCCCTGAGGGGACAGACGCACCAACATTAGCGTCCTCGTCCAGGCCAACCTCCCCAGCATTGAAGCACTGACCACACTTGATCAGCTCCGCTGGGCAGGCCACATAGTTCGCATGCCAGACACGAGACTCCCAAACCAAGCACTCTACTCAGACCTCGTCCATGGCAAACAAGCCAAAGGTGGGCAGAGGAAACTTTACAAGGACACCCTCAAAGCCTCCCTGATAAAGTGCGACATCCCCACTGACACCTGGGAGTCCATGGCCAAAGACCGCCCTAAGTGGAGGAAGTGCATCCGGGAGGGTGCTGAGTTTTTCGAGTCTCGTCGCCGAGAGCATGCAGAAACCAAGCGCAGGCAGCGCAAGGAGCGTGCAGCAAACCAGACTCCCCACCCACCCTTTCCTTCAACCACTGTCTGTCCCACCTGTGACAGAGACTGTGGGTCTCGTATTAGACTGTTCAGTCACCTGAGAACTCACTTTTAAAGTGGAAGCAAGTCTTCCTCGATTCCGAGGGACTGCCTATGATGATGATGACCGCAAGGTTCAGTGCTGGGACCCCAGCTATTTACACTATATATTAATGATTTAGACGAAGGAATTGAATGTAATATCTCTAAGTTTTCAGATGACACTAAGCTGGGTGGCAGTGCGAGCTGCGAGGAGGATGCTATGAGGCTGCAGAGCGACTTGGATAGGTTAGGTGAGTGGGCAAATGCATGGCAAATGAAGTATAATGTGGATAAATGTGAGGTTATCCACTTTGGTGGCAAAAACAGGAAGGCAGGTTATTATTTGAATAGTGACAAATTAGTAAAAGGGGAGGTGCAACAAGACCTGGGTGTCATGGTACATCAGTCATTGAAGGTAGGCATGCAGGTACAGCAGGCAGTTAAGAAAACAAATGGCATGTTGGCCTTCATAGCGAGGGGATTTGAGTACAGGAGCAGGGAGGTCTTACTGCAGTTTCAGGGCCTCACCTGGAATATTGTGTTCAGTTTTGGTCTCCTAATCTAAGGAAGGACATTCTTGCTATTGAGGGAGTGCAGCAAAGATTCACCAGACTAATTCCCGGGATGGCAGGACTGACATATGAAGAAAGACTGGATCGATTGGGCTTATATTCACTGGAATTTAAAAGAATGAGAGGGGATCTCATAAAAGCATATAAAATTCAGACAGGACTGGACAGGTTAGATGCAGGAAGAATGTTCCTGATGTTGGGGAAGTCCAGAACCAGGGGACACAGTCTAAGGATAAGGGGTAAGCCATATAGGACCGAGATAAGGAGAAACTTCTTCACTCAGAGAGTGGTGAATCTGTGGAATTCTCTACCACAGAACGTTGTTGAGTCCAATTCATTGGATATATTCTAAAGGGAGTTATATGTGGCCCTTACGGCTAAAGGGATCGTGGGTATGGAGAGAAGGCAGGAATGGGGTACTGAGAGAATGATCAGCCATGATCATATTGAATGGTGGTCCAGGCTCGAAGGGCCGAATGGCCTGCTCCTGCACCTATTTTCGATGTTTCTATGTTTCTATGATGCTTCAAGTGTAGAGGCTCAAAGCAGCTCTGTACATGGAAATACAAAGCTCCAAACTGCCGAAATCAGTCAGCCACTGACACTTTGCTGAAACACATGTTCAGAAAGGTTGAATTCTACTTACTCTGCAGTCAGTCTTGCCAGTGTAAATGCATCTATAAATCCTGTTTGCAATTTCATTCAGTTCAAAGCCTCAGTTACTGACTCCAGGACTTAATCTCGCACTCTATAAATCAATAGCCCAGGGAGTTGGATTGAATCCTAAATCATGTTATTTTACTAAGTTCTCTTGCACCCAGGGACTGCGACATTACAACATTGCATCGTTCTTGCAAAGTGACACAAAATAAATAAGTTGAATGCATCAGCAAAATAAATTGAAAGTGCTGTGACGTGTTTGAAGTTCTAACTCAGTCACCTGATACTCGGACTCAAGCTGAGTAATCTGCTGCCAATGTTTCCAGTCTTTTTAACACAAAACGTAGAAAGGGGAAGAGTCAATTTTCAGAGCTAGTCACTCAAAGAAAACTCAAAGATACGAAGATCCAAGAGCTTTTGTGGTAGATGTGACTCACCAGTCAACAGGCCTGAATTTCACCTCAGCGATATTCCCAACTGGTCCCTGTTTAAAATTATTTATTGATTCCCAAGATGTGGGCAGGTTTGTAGAGCTGTTGAGTTGGGAGTGGCTTAGTCAGTCACGTGATGTTCATCATACTCAATAAAACCCCGGCCAGTTGGGTTCGGGGGATCCACGATGGGGCAGGTGGTTGTGAGCCTGGTGGATGAACTGATAATGTGTCATGTGATTGTTAACCTTTTGCTCGCAATGTGTTGCTATGAATTCTTCAGCAAAGGACCCATGAAGCAAATATATTACAGCTGACATCGCTGGAATTTATTGCCCATCCCTAATTGGCCCTTGAGAAGGTGGTGGTGAGCCGCCTTCTTGAACCGCTGCAGTCCGTGTGGTGAAGGTGCTCCCACAGTGCTGTTAGGGAGGGAGTTCCAGGATTGTGACCCAGCGACGATGAAGGAACGGCCGATATATTTCCCAGTCAGGGTGGTGTGTGACTGGGAGGGGAACGTGGAGGTGGTGGTGTTCCCATGCGCCTGCTGCCCTTGTCCTTCGAGGTGGTAGAGGTCGCGGGTTTGGGAGGTGCTGCCGAAGAAGCCTTGGCGAGTTGCTGCAGTGCATCTTGTAGATGGTGCACACTGCAGCCACGGTGCGCCGGTGGTGGAGGGAGTGAATGTTGAAGGTGAACTCGTACTGCTGCGTGAGTCTTGCCAGATCTCAGCTGACCTGCTAAATGCAGCGCCTCAGAAGGTGGAAAGGCAGATTGACATGGAGAGGTTTCATCCAGAAGTTGCACTTCCTTTTGGCCAACCAGAAAGTCCAAGGATAGCAACTGCAATGTATTTGCTTCTTGGCTTCTTGCTTCAGAATTCATAGCAACACATTGCTATTAAGAACTAGTTGGTTTATTAACAAAGGTTTAACAATCACACTACACATTACCAGTTCATCCACCAGGCTCACAACTGCATACCTCATTGTGGATGAGTGAGACCCAAATGGCTGGGGTTTTATTGAGTCTTGTGAACATCACGTTATTGACTAAGCCACTCACAATGGAATGTTGGCCTTTATTGCAAGGGGGATGGAGTATAAAAGCAGGGAAGTCCTGCTACAACTGTACAGGGTATTGGTGAGGCCACACCTCGAGTACTGTGTACAGTTTTGACCTCTGTATTTAACGAAGGATATACCTGCATTGGAGGCTGTTCAGAGAAGGTTCACTAGGTTCAGTCCAGAGATGAGGGAGTTGATTTATGAAGATAGGTTGAGTAGGTTGGGCCTATACACATTGGAATTCAGAAGAATGAGAGGTGATCTTATCGAAACATATAAGATAATGAGGGGGCTCAACAAGGTGGGTGCAGAGAGAATGTTTCCACTCATAGGGGAAACTAAAACTAGGTGACCATGGGCTAGAACCTTCACTTTTTTTGCCTGATTAACGCCTACTTAACGCCAATTTTACCGCTGAAATGACGTATAACCCCCAGATATCGCCCATTTTGACACAAAATGGAAACTGGCAGGCATTTTTCAGAAACTTATCGCCGAGCGTTACTTTCCTCATGGGCTTCACTGAGAAAAGATATTACTGCCCGCCTACTTTTTTGGGGCGGAATTAGCAGAATGGGCGAATTAAACGCCCATAATATCGGCCAGCGTTAATTTCCGCACGGCTTTAACGCCGCGATTCAATGTTAACACCCGCCCACTGTTTTTTGTTGTAAAGAGCATATTTACCCAAACTAGTGGCCATGGAGATCGCCCATCGTTAATGTCACCACTTCGCACACATAGCACCCACAATATCGTTCGCCCAAAAAACCGCCCACAAAAAGTGGAACTAACCGGAACGAATCACAGCGTTATGGACGCCATATTGTAGATCACATGTTGTAGATCACATGTTGTAGATCACATGTCGCGGCCTTTAAAAGGCCGCTGTGCTTCACCCTCGGGGGAGTTCGGATATACTCTGCAGGTCGTTGGAGTTGATGTGAACATCTGTAAAAACATCTTGACCACACTGTGACCGATTGTAATTGAAGAGGTGTGTTCATCGGGACATTCCTTGTTTGTGAGCAATCTGTGGTAAACAGAGAGCTACTGCAATGGGGCCTGTCCTTTCTCATCCTCTCTTGGTGACCAAATACATGTAGCAGACTCGACATCGCCGAAGGAACGCTCCACTGCATTATGTGCCCAGTGTACGAAGTGACAGACAGATGAGGAGGACCAGACGTTACACCCCCCGCAGGTACAAGGAGAAGCATTCTTACCTCGACTTGCCCGACACCACCTGCCTTCGGAGACTGCGCTTCCACAAAGAGGTTATCACTGAGGTATGCCAGCTGATAAGGACAGACCTGCAGCCTGCCAGCACCATCAGCACTGCACTGTCCGTCCAGGTCAAAGTCACCACAGCACTGTCGTTTTACTATTGTTCAACACCTCGGGTTCTTTTCAGGCCACAGCTGCCGACATTTGCGGACTGTCTCAGCATGTCATACATCGCTGCATTATACAGGTCACTGAAGCCCTGTACCCACGCAGGAGGGACTTGATCAGCTTCCCTATGATCAGGGAGGCACAGAGTGAGAGGGCTCTAGGATTTTCCAGAATTGCAAACTTCCCCAAGGTGCAGGGAGCAATAGACTGTACGCACATCGTGATGCGGGCACCTTTTCAGGATGCAGAGGTTTTCAGGAACCACGAGGGATTCCACTCCCTGAATGTCCAGCTGGTTGTCGACCACCAGCAAATTATACTGGCAGTGAATGCTCAATTTCTGGGCAGCATCCATGATGCTCACATCCTGCGTGAGAGCACTGTATCAGACTTGTTTAACAATCAGCCACAAGGTCAATGCTGGATGCTTGGTGACAAGGGATATGGCCTCGCCACCTGGCTGATGACCCCCCTGCGTGACACCCATACAGGGGCCGAGAGGCGATACAACGAGAGCCACAGAGCAACTCGCAATATCGTGGAGAAAACCATTGGAGTGCTGAAGCAGTGCTTCAGATGCCTGGACCACTCAGGAGACGAGTTTCAATACCGCCCTGAGCAAGTAGCTCAATTCGTGGTGGTGTGCTCCATGCTGCACAACTTGGCTATCAGGAGGGGACAAGAATTGTCTGGTGAGTCTGACAGTCCACCTCACCAGAGAGAGGATGAGGAGGCGGACGCTGACATCGGCCCAATCAGGCCGACGCTGAAGCCATGCCCCCGCCCCCCTGTAGACCACATGAAAGGGCCCATGGTGGCATGATCGCTGCAAGAGCCTTATGTCAGGAGCTCATCGATGATCGCTTTGCCTGAAAGAATGTTGATGTTATTTACAAGGCTGACACACTGCTGGGTGTGCAGGTCATACATCAATGGTGGGCATCATCTTGGTGACAGTTAAAGTTTACATTGATTAAAGTGAAGTGTGATTATACCCTTTGATATTAAGGAATCACCAGCGTGTAATGGTGCAGCTATCTGAGCCAACAAGGTTTTTATTTAACAAGGTTTTTGTTACGTTCAGAATAAATCTACAAGGCTGCATGCCCCTGGGTACACAGGTGACCCTTAAGCCTCCCACAGGTGTGCCCCCTAGTGGCAAGTCTTACATATTGGTGAGGTTTACATACATACATAACATCATTCCCTCCCCCCGCTAAAATCTTATGTACAAGTTATTTGCAAGTCGAGGCAATCTGGTGCCCTGCGTCCCCGGGTCGATCGCCTGAGTTGAAGTCCTGGCATGGTGGGTTCATCCTCGTAGTGGACAGTGAGGTCGAGTGTGTTAGTGGGTCGCTGGGTCCTTTCACAGTGGTTCCTGGTTATCTGTAGTTCACAGTTTGGTCTGGTCCAAATGCTTTCTGCAGTTGCACATTACATGGTTTCACAACAAACGGTCCATTTTCATCACAAACACTCCATTCCCCTCTTTGGCTAATACAGTGCTAGCAGCCCTGGGGCCCTGAACATGGTCTACATAATTTATTCTGATGTTGTGTGGAGGAGCCGTACGATCATGGTTCATTCTCTGCGGATAGCATACGGAAGGCTCGGTTCTGAGTCATTCTGTCTGGTGACTGCGTAACACCCGGGATAGCCGGGTCTGTAGGGAGTCTACTGTGACACGTGTGGTGCTTGGCTTTATGATTTGGGCTATCTGCTCTGGACTATTGTCACTGGCCCTAAGGTCTGGCAAGCCAAGGATGGCCGATATGGCCTTGAGACTTTCAGTGGTGGCGGGAGACCACATGGTCCCCGTGGATCCTGGGCCATGGTATGGAGGCCCCGGACCACCGACTGTGTGTAGCCACCCTGCCTTTCTTTGCAACGTTGCAGGGTTGCCCTGGGATGGGCCTTTCGTCTTTGCGACGGATAAGCTGCAACATCCCGTCTAGCGGTTCGCCATTAGCAGGCGGTAACGTGGGATCCTGGCTGGTCCAGGTCCTAAACTGGGGAGCCGTTACAGTTGACCCCTCGCTTTCTAGCACTTCCACGTCAATGAGTGGGTCTGCAGGCTGTGCTGTTCCCACCCCAGTGGTGGGCAATGGTAGCCAACTGAGGGCATTAGTGTTGTTCTCAGTGCCTGGCCCGTGGCGGATCATGTTACAGTGCACAGACTGTGTTAGACATATTCAAAACAACACATCGATTATGGAGCCTCTGCTCTCCCAAACCTGTGGGATGGGCAGCTTGTCTGACTCGAGCAAATGTTGAGACACTCTTTGGTGCCGTGAACCCAAGCTAATGCTTGGTTAACTTATTGGATACATGTACAACGGTTGGGCTCGCCCGTTACTTTGGCTTGCTGCACAACACTCCCGACCCCGTGTGGTAACACATCACTTGCTACGAATACTTTGTCAGATACATATACGACCGGTTGGGGCTCGCCCGCTACTTTGGCTTGTTGTAAGGTCCCCCCTGACCCCATATGGTAATACATCATTGGCCTTGAAAGAACGCTCACATGGGTTACATAGTGCAAACAACTTATTGCAACGTAGTGGGTTCCTGGCCTTCACAGCGGCCGCCCCTTTACCTTTGCACCAAATCCAGTCATCTTCCATGCTGGGCAACACATGCCTCTGTTTCGTTGTGGTGACATCCGGTGGTTCCGTGGTCTGGACGTACTTTTGTCCCGTGGTCTGGATGCACTCTCGTCCGTGTCCGTGATGCCAACTGCCACGATCTTCCTCCCCAGGGATTTTGCCTCTGGCATCGGGAAGACGCATTCGGATCGTTTCAGCCGGAGTCCCACTCTGCTTGGTCGACCTGGAGCCTCTTCCATTGTCGCGAAGAGGTCGTCGGCTTTGGGTGAAACAATTCACAGTGGTAAATCATGCACCACTCCCTCATGGGATACTCTTATGTCCTCACTACCAATAACTGGTATCAGTTCCTTGGTGTAGGTGTGCAGCTTTACCTGAATCGGGATCAGCTCGGGTCGCTTGGCTTCATCGCCCCACAGCCTCTCGAATGCCTTCTGGCTCATAACTGATAGACACGAGGGCAAATCAAATTCCATGGAGATTGGAGTGCCGTTGAGATCAACTTTTAACATTATCAGAGGCTTTTGGTGGTGAAGGTGTGTATCTAAGGATAAGGGGGAAGCCATTTAGGACCGAGATGAGGAGGAATTTCTTCACCCAGAGTGTGGTGAACCTGTGGAATTCTCTACCACAGAAAGTTGTTGAGGCCAATTCACTAAATATATTCAAAAAGGAGTTAGATGAAGTCCTTACTACTAGGGGAATCAAGGGGTATGGTGAGAAAGCAGGAATGGGGTACTGAAGTTGCATGTTCAGCCATGAACTCATTGAATGGCGGTGCAGGCTAGAAGGGCCGAATGGCCTACTCCTGCACCTATTTTCTATGTTTCCATGTTTCTATCCTCAGCTTGAGTTGCCTCTCCTGCTCGTTCATCGTGATCCTCGCTGGATCGGTCGTCCTCTCCTGACTCTGCCACGTGGTGAGTCACAGGTTGTTTGCACTTTCGCTGGAGGTGCCCCATTGTTCCACAGCCCTTGCTCACATAGGGCTTGAATCGACATTGATGAGTTCTATGGCTGCCCCCGCAGCACCAACATGGCGTTAATGAATACGCATTCACGCCCCACGGCGGACTCTGAGTCACTCTGGGCCTAGGTCTGGCCTCTGCAGTCGTGTGGGCCCTGCCCTGTGCCGTTCTGCATGCTGCAAACATTATTTTATGCACAGTACTTGCCGGTGAGCTTCGATTCTGTGAAGATATCTGTTTCGTGTTATCACTCGTGGATATGAAGGCTTGAGCTATCGTGAGGGCCTTGCCCAGATCTAGGGATTCGGCAGACAGCAGTTTGCAAAGAATGACCTCATGGCCGATTCCAAGCAAGAAAAAGTCCCGCATCATTTCCCCCAAAGATCCTGCAAAGTCGCACTGTCCCGCAAGGCGTCTTAGGTCAGCGAGATAGCTCGCCACGTTCTGGCGCTCGGAGCGATGGTGCGTGTAAAAGCGATACCTGGCTATTAAGATGCTCTCCTTCCGCTTGAAGTGTTCCCACACCAGCGTACACAGCTCTGTGTAAGTCTTGTCCATTGGTTTGTCCGGTGCCAGCAGATTTTTGAGGAGGCCATAAATTGAAGACCCACATACGGTGAGGAGAATCGCCCTGCGCTCGATCGCCGTCTCAGCCTTGTCCAGTTCGTTGGCCACAAAGTACTGGTCAAGGCGCTCAATGAAGGCTTCCCAATCATCACCCTCAACAAATCTCTCAAGAATACCAACGGCAGCCATTACCGCGTGAAAGTTCGTGATCCGTTACTCGTCGCCAATTTGTTATGTTCAGAATAAATCCTCAAGACTGTATTGTAAGCTCAAACTGTTGTGACCTTGGTCTCTTTATTCAGACTCCAGAGTGAGGAAGCAGCATGGTGAATCACCTTTTATACCTGCTTGCCCCAGGGTACACAGGTGACCCTTAGGTCTCCCACAGGTGTGCCCCCTAGTGGCAAGTCTTACATATTGGTGAGGTTTACATACATATATAACAGTTTTTAATATGTCTGTAATGTACTTATGAATGACTCCACGAGGCAATGTGTTGTACTCAAACTGTAGTGACCTTGGGCCTTTATTCCAAACTCCAGAGTGAGGCACAAGCATGGTGGCTGTCCTTTTATACTGGGCACGGCCACCAGGGCAGGAAACCGCGGTCTCCACCAGTTGCACCCTCTAGTGGTGCCAGCATGTATATACACAGTGTAAACCTTATTGATAGTACATCAGGTAAACAAGTCTCCACACAGTGACTCCACAGAGAGTATATCTATGGTCTGCATATACACCATCACTCTCCCCCAAGTCCTTTGTGCCACTGACCTTTGCACTATGTGCTCTGGCTTAGCTCTCCCCAGACTTAAGTGCCAATAGCCCTTGCACCTTGGCTGTGCTTTGGTTTGGCTCTCTCCCTGTTAACCTCCAAGTCCTTTTGCCACAACGTTGGGTAGTGGTTACCAGATTGGATGGTTTGATGATGCAGTGGAGGTTCCAATGGGTTCTGGGTGTTGAGTTCATGTGTGTGTCCATGGTTACATACATTTATTTCTCCCCCCCCACCACCCACAGCGAGATCGTGCAGCTGGCCCGTTACATTAACATACAGGATCGGACACAGTGCAAGTACAAGGAAAGGAAGAAAAACATTTTTTTTTAACAGTTTGTAGCGTGACACCTTGGTTCAGTGACTTACATTCGTTACGTTTTACGGTCGTGCGCCAGGATTGGGTAGATTCCATTCATGGTTCAATCATGGTCAGTACTGAGGTAGCTCCAGAGCAACTGGACGGAATCCTAGTCGTCTGATGACGGCGCTGCACCCTCTGCTAGCGGGGTGGACTTGGTTCGCTCACCTTGCCGGGACTCAGGGCCTTTGCCGTTGCCTAGTGGTGGACAGAGCCACAGATGTGTGTGGCCTCCCTGTCCTCCTTTGAGAGCTGCAGAGTCTTCTGCCTGCTCTCTAACGGTGTTGGGAACCTGGCTGTTCCAGGTCCCGTTTGGGGAACTCGTTGGTTCTGACCTTTTGCTCCCGGACATGGCCGAGGTAGCGACCGGGTCTGGGGGCTGCACCGTCTCCACCCGGGTGGTGGGCAACGGTGGCCGACTGCGAGTATTGGCGCCGTTTTCGTTTCTGGGTCCATGGCGAATAGTGCCATCGGATGCCTGCAGCGTGGGATAGACCTGGGGCAGGGTATCAGGATCAGTGCCTTTACTCTCCCGAAACTACTCGTTTGCTACTTTTGGGGACATTCTATTCCCGACATCTCGCAACCAACATTTTGTTCTTTACATTAGGAATAGTACCGAGAATTTGTAACAACATTTTGTTCACAATCTTAATTGGTTCGTTACATTGATTGCCACGCATACAATGTCCCTTTAAGTTCAGTTGGTTGCAGGTCTCCTTTAAGAGAACCCTGCTGGCTTTACCCCAATCAAATCCTTTGTTAGACACCACGTGTTGGTCCCTCAGCGTTGTACCTCGTGGTATTGCCGCGGCCATCTTTTTTTTCAGCCACGCTTGCCTCTGTCCTCGAGGTCGACTGCCTTGATCCTTCTCTCCCGCGATTCTGCCACAAAAGCTGGAAGAGTGCCTGTGAGTTTGATCTTTCTCCCCAGGAGTCCTGCTACTGGAGCCGGGAAGGTACTTTTAGGTCGTCCCAATCGGATCATTGCCACGCAGTCGTGATGGACAGTCTGTGCCTCAGGTGCTGCGCTGGTCTGTTCTCTGGTGCCTGGTCCAAGTGAAGGTGAGGTTTTGCTCTGCCTCTGAACATGGGGGACATCGATTGCTGGAGTGAAGAGGTCTTCCCATTTCCACTGGATCTTCCCCATCCACCTTCGTCTGAGTAGCGTTGGACCATCACCTGCAACAATCCACAGAGGTAACTTGTGCACCACGCCATTATGGATTACACTTACATCCGCACTACCAAGGACTGGGATCAGCAGTGTAGGTGTGCAACGTTTCCTGCACTGGAACCAGCTCGGGTCGTTTTTCGTTCCATTGCCTCTCAAAGGCATCCTGGCTCATCACTGACTGGCTCGCTCCCAGAAAGATTGGAACACCATTTATCTCGACTTCCATCTTCACTGGAGGACAATCGGTGGTGCAGGTATACACTCCATACACTTCTTCTTGGGGCTTGAGCTGCCTCTCTGGCCAAATCATCATACTCCCCGCTGGATTCAAAGTCACCTACCAACTCCTCTGCTAGAAGGTGAGTCGTAGTTTTTTTACACATGCACTGGAGGTGGCCCTTCGTGTTACAGGCTTTGCATACGTACTCAGCAAACCGACACTGGTGAGCCCGATGGTTTCCTTCACAACGCCAGCATGGTGCTACTTGATTAGCACCCCTCGGCGGCCTCTGAGTTCTGGAACCCTGAGGTCTGTGCTCTCTGCCCTGGGCAGAGCCACGTTCTACAGTCTTACCTGTGAAAGGCACCATTCTGTGTACAGTACTTGCCGGGTTTGAGTCCACAGGATGAATAATTTGTTTGGTGCTACAGGTCGAGGTCATGAACACCTGACTGATGCTGATGGCCTTCTGCAGGTTGACTGTGGTGTTGGCAGATAATAGCTTGTGAAGGAGGCCCTCGTGGCCAATTCCTATAACGAAGATGTCTCACAATGCTTCGTTGAGATGTGTGCCAATATCACATGGTTCCGCAAGTCTCCTGAGGTCGGCAGCATATTTTACAATCTCCTGGCCCTCAGGTCTGCGGTGAGTGTAGAATCTGTGCCTGGCCGTGAGGTTGCTCTCTTTTGGTTTTAGTTGGTCGCGAATTAGTTCAGTCAGCTCATCGTATATCTTATCCTTGGCCTCCGTGGGTGCCAGCAAGTCGCTGACGAGGCGGTAGACCTCGGGCCCACAACTGGTCAGCAGTATAGCCTTACGCTTCTCCGCCAATGTGTCCATCTCCCCTGCCAGGTCGTTTGCCATGAAATATTGCTCGAGCCTTTCCGTGAAGGCATTCCAATCATCACCCTCTGCGAAGTCTTTTCGTGTGCCAAAATTGGCCATAATCACGTAAAAGTCCTTATTCTCATCGCCAGTTATTACGTCTGAATGACTCCACGAGTCAACGTGTTGTACTCAAACTGTAGTGACCTTGGTCCTTTATCCGTAACTCCAGAGTGAGGCACAAGCATGGTGGGCAGCCTTTTATACTGGGCCCTGCCACCAGGGCAGGAAACCCCCGGTCTCCACCAGTTGCACCCTCTAGTGGTGCCAGCATGTATATGCACAGTGTAAACCTTATTGAACATAAGAACATAAGAACATAAGAATTCGGAACAGGAGTAGGCCATCTAGCCCCTTGAGCCTGCTCCGCTATTCAACAAGATCATGGCTGATCTGGCCGTGGACTCAGCTCCACTTACCCGCCCGCTCCCCGTAACCCTTAATTCCCTAATTGAATAAAAATCTATCAACCTGTGATTTGAATACATTTAATGAGCTAGCCTCAACTGCTTCCTTGGGCAGAGAATTCCACAGATTCACAACCCTCTTGGAGAAGAAATTCCTTCTCAACTCGGTTTTAAATTGGCTTCCCCGTATTTTGAGGCTGTGCCCCCTAGTTCTAGTCTCCCCGACCAGTGAAAACAACCTCTCTGCCTCTATCTTGTCTATCCCTTTCATTATTTTTAATGTTTCTATAAGATCACCTCTCATCCTTCTGAACTCCAACGAGTAAAGAACCAGTCTACTCAATCTATCATCATAAGGTAACACCCTCATCTCCGGAATCAGCCGAGTGAAGCGACTCTGTACCCCCTCCAAAGCCAGTGTATCCTTCCTTAAGAAAGGTGACCAAAACTGCACGCAGTACTCCAGGTGCGGCCTCACCAATACCCTGTACAGTTGCAGCAGGACCTCCCTGCTTTTGTACTCCATCCCTCTCGCAATGAAGGCCAACATTCCATTCGCCTTCCTGATTACCTGCTGCACCTGCAAACTAACTTTTTGGGATTCATGCACAAGGACCCCCAGGTCCCTCTGCACCGCAGCATGTTGTAATTTCTCCCCATTCAAATAATATTCCCTTTTACTGTTTTTTTTTCCAAGGTGGATGACCTCACATTTTCCAACATTGTATTCCATCTGCCAAACCTTAGCCCATTCGTTTAACCTATCCAAATCTCTTTGCAGCCTCTCTGTGTCCTCTACACAACCCGCTTTCCCACTAATCTTTGTGTCATCTGCAAATGTTGTTACACTACACTCTGTCCCCTCTTCCAGGTCATCCATGTATATTGTAAACAGTTGTGGTCCCAGCACCGATCCCTGTGGCACACCATTAACCACTGATTTCCAACCCGAAAAGGACCCATTTATCCCGATTCTCTGCTTTCTGTTAGCCAGCCAATTCTCTAGCCATGCTAATACATTTCCTCTGACTCCGCGTACCTTTATCTTCTGCAGTAACCTTTTGTGTAGCACCTTATCGAATGCCTTTTGGAAATCTAAATACACCACATCCATCGTTACACCTCTATCCACCATGCTCATTATATCCTCAAAGAATTCCAGTAAATTAGTTAAACATGATTTCCCCTTCATGAATCCATGTTGTGTCTGCTTGATTGCACTATTCCTATCTAGATGTCCCGCTATTTCTTCCTTAATGATAGCTTCAAGCATTTTCCCCACTACAGATGTTAAACTAACCGGTCTATAGTTAATTGCCTTTTGTCTGCCCCCTTTTTTAAACAGAGGCATGACATTAGCTGCTTTCCAATCTGCTGGTACCTCCCCAGAGTCCAGAGAATTTTGGTAGATTATAACGAATGCATCTGCTATAACTTCTGCCATCTCTTTTAATACCCTAGGATGCAGTTCATCAGAACCAGGGGACTTGTCTACCTGGAGTCTCATTAGCCTGTCCAGCACTACCCCTCTAGTGATAGTGATTATCTCAAGGTCCTTCCTTCCCACATGCCCGTGACCAGCAATTTTTGGCATGATTTTTGTGTCTTCCACTGTGAAGACCGAAGCAAAATAATTGTTTAAGGTCTCGGCCATTTCCAGATTTCCCATTATTAAATCCCCCTTCTCATCTTCTAAGGGACCAACATTTACTTTAGTCACTCTTTTCTGTTTTATATATCTGTAAAAGCTTTTACTATCTGTTTTTATGTTTTGCGCAAGTTTACT
The DNA here is from genome assembly GCF_044704955.1 of Pristiophorus japonicus. NCBI lineage: Eukaryota > Metazoa > Chordata > Chondrichthyes > Pristiophoridae > Pristiophorus > Pristiophorus japonicus. The sequence goes on along the minus strand of NC_091990.1, from coordinate 2,899,403 downwards.
TTCGTAATCTATCTTTCCTTTCTTTATTGCTTTCTTAGTCATTCTTTGCTGTCGTTTAAAATTTTCCCAATCTTCTAGTTTCCCACTAACCTTGGCCACCTTATACGCATTGGTTTTTAATGTGATACTCTCCTTTATTTCCTTGGTTATCCACAGCTGGTTATCCCTTCTCTTACCACCCTTCTTTTTCACTGGAATATATTTTTGTTGAGCACTATGAAAGAGCTCCTTAAAAGTCATCCACTGTTCCTCAATTGTGCCACCGTTTAGTCTGTGTTTCCAGTCTACTTTAGCCAACTCTGCCCTCATCCCACTGTAGTCCCCTTTGTTTAAGCATAGTACGCTCGTTTGAAACACGACTTCCTCACCCTCAATCTGTATTACAAATTCAACCATACTGTGATCACTCATTCCGAGAGGATCTTTTACTCGGAGATCATTTATTATTCCTGTCTCATTACACAGGACCAGATCTAAGATAGCTTGCTCCCTTGTAGGTTCTGTAACATACTGTTCTAAGAAACAATCCTGTATGCATTCTATGAATTCCTCCTCAAGGCTACCCCGTGCGATTTGATTTGACCAATCGATATGTAGGTTAAAATCCCCCATGATTATTGCCGTTCCTTTTTCACATGCCTCCATTATTCCCTTGATTATTGCCTGCTCCACCATGAAGTTATTATTTGGGGGCCTATAAACTATGGCCACCAGTGACTTTTTCCCCTAACTATCTCTAATCTCTACCCACAATGATTCAACATTTTGTTCATTAGAGCCAATATCGTCTCTCACAACTGCCCTGATATCATCCTTTATTAACAGAGCTACCCCACCTCCTTTCCCTTCTTGTCTATCTTTCTGAATTGTCAGAAATCCCTGTATGTTTAATTCCCAGTCTTGGCCACCCTGCAACCACGTTTCTGTAATGGCCAACAAATCATACCCATTTGTAATGATTTGTGCCGTCAACTCATTTATTTTATTTCGAATGCTGCGTGCGTTTAGGTAGAGTGTTTTAATACTAGTTTTTAAACCATGATTTTTAGTTTTGACCCCTCCTGCAGCCCCCTTATATTCATACATATTGTCCCTTCCTATCACCTTGTGGTTTACACTTACCCCAGTGCTACTCTGCTCTTGCCTCCTGCCTTTTGCATTCTTTCTTGGGTCCTGTTCATCTGAGCTCTCACCCACTCTAACTAGCTCAGAGCCCTCTCCTGGGTTCCGAATACTCCTTGCACTGAGGCACCGAGCTTTCAGGCTTGCCTTTTTATTACACTTTGACCCTTTAGAATTTTGCTGTACAGTGGCCCTTTTTGTGTTTTGCCTTGGGTTTCTCTGCCCTCCACTTTTACTCATCTCCTTTCTGTCTTTTGCTTCTGTCTCCATTTTGTTTCCCTCTGTCTCCCTGCATTGGTTCCCATCCCCCTGCCATATTAGTTTAACTCCTCCCCAACAGCACTAGCAAACACTCCCCCTAGAACATTGGCACCGGTCCTGCCCAGGTGCAGACCGTCCGGTTTGTACTGGTCCCACCTCCCCCAGAACCGGATCCAATGCCCCAGGAATTTGAATCCCTCCCTGCTGCATCACTGTTCAAGCCACGCATTCATCTGAGCTATCCTGCAATTCCTACTCTGACTAGCACGTGGCACTGGTAGCAATCCTGAGATTACTACTTTTGAGGTCCTACATTTTAATTTAGCTCCTAGCTCCTTAAATTCATCTCGTAGGACCTCATCCCTTTTTTTACCTATATCGTTGGTACCAATGTGCACCACGTCAACTGGCTGTTCACCCTCCCTTTTTAGAATGTCCTGCACCCGCTCCGAGACATCCTTGACCCTTGCACCAGGGAGGCAACATACCATCCTGGAGTCTCGGTTGCGGCCGCAGAAACGCCTATCTATTCCCCTTACAATTGAATCCCCGATCACTATCGCTCTCCCACTCTTTTTCCTGCCCTCCTGTGCAGCAGAGCCAGCCACGGTGCCATGAACTTGGCTGCTGCTGCTCTCCCCTGATGAGTCATCCCCCTCAACAGTACTCAAAGCGGTGTAACTGTTTTGCAGGGGGATAACCGCAGGGGACCCCTGCACTACCTTCCTTGCACTGCTCTTCCTGCTGGTCTTCCATTCTCTATCTGGCTGTGGACCCTTTACCTGCGGTGTGACCAACTCGCTATACGTGCTACTCACGTTATTCTCAGCATCGTGGATGCTCCAGAGTGAATCCACCCTCAGCTCCAATTCCCCAACGTGGACCGTCAGGAGCTGGAGGCGGATACACTTCCTGCACACGTAGTCGTCAGGGACACTGGAGGCGTCCCTGATTTCCCATATAGTACAGGAGGAGCATAACACATGTCCGAGCTCGCCTGCCATGACTTAACCCTTAGATTAATTTAAATTGGCAACAACAGTGCTAAAAGTTACTCACTGATATAGAAGAGAAAAAAGAAAAACTACTTACCAATCACCAGCCAGTCACTTACCCCCTTGGCTGTGACGACACCTTTCTATTTCTTTCTTGCCTTCTCCCTGTAGCTGCACAAGGTGGGCCTTTTGTAGGCCTCTCTGACTCACGGACTCCCGACTCAGCGACGCACCTCCTGACCTCGCGGCCTTTTGTAGGCCTCTCTGACTCATGGACTCCCGACTCAGGTACATCAGGTAAACAAGTCTCTATCTTATGCAACCACACAGTGACTACACAGAGAGTACATCCATAGTCTACATATACAACAGTTTTGTTAAATAAAAAACATTGAATCCGAACATTAGTCTGAAATCATCAGTATTTACAAACCATCCCTTCCGCCCCCCCTCCCCGCTTCTCCTCCCCACCTCTGCCCCTTCCCCTCCTGACTCCAAGCCGCCTGTCCGAGGAGGTCCTCAGGCGATGCTTCATTGGTGGGGGTGGGGTGGGGGGTGATGGCCGAAACGCTGCTTGGATGGATACGGGAGAGGACAGCCCCGAAGTGGGAGCGTGCTCCGAGCCATAAGCAAGATGTTGCTGCTGGCTCTCGTGTGGTTAGCAATGGGGGTGCATCACCTTGGGGTGCAGTGCCGTGCTCCGGGACCACTGGGAGCCCTCTGCCACCAGTGTTCCTGGCTACCAGCTCCAGCTCCTCCATCCCTTCCATGTTATATCTTATTTGTTAGACAAAAACTCGGTGCCAGCTATGTTCTTGGTGCTGAGCAGGCTTTTTGCTGCTGGTGAATCTCTGTCGTTCCTCCCACAACAGCCAAGCAAGCACACACCCCAGCCACACAGGCTTTCCGTGCATCTGAGCTCCCTCTCTCTCTGTCTCCTCTTCTGCGCATGTCACGATGAACCTTGACCTCCTGAATTGCGGAAATCAAGCGTTGCCATGCCGTTGCTAAGGACGGCCACACTACGGTAGAAGGTCAGAAAAATGTAACTCTACCGTCCATTTGATATCGCTCCCGGTAACGCCCATTTTCAAAAATGTAAACTAGGTGTTTTGAGAACGGGCGAGAAGCCAGCGATCTGAAAACCCTTTTTACCGCCCACACTGGAAATAACGCCCATTTTTGGGTGATAAGCACAAAAGTGAAGGTTCTAGCCTCATCGTCTTAGAATAAGGGGCCACCCATTTAAAACTGAGATGAGGAGGAATTTCTTCTCTCAGAGGGTTGTAAATCTGTGGAATTCTCTGCCCCAGAGAGCTGTGGGGGCTGGGTCATTGAATATATTTAAGGCAGAGATAGACAGATTTTTGAGCGATAAGGGAGTAAAGGGTTATGGGGAGCGGGCGGGGAAATGGAGCTGAGTCCATGATCAGATCAGCCATGATATTAAATAGCAGAGCAGACTCCTGCTCCTATTTCTTATGTTCTTATTACAGCAACCATGGACTGTTGGATGATCCAGACTGTGTCGACCAAAAGAAAAAGGCAGCATGGCGATGCACATGTTGTACGATCCTAGTGATCGAATACCTAAATAGGGCCTGGAGCTGGGACCCACTGTCTGACCCTTTCAGGTCATTTCAGGGTCTCTTCTCTCTATAGACCATGAGGTACACAGTCGCACTGGTTGTATTCAGTTTTACATCCATTTCAGTGTTAATGCAAAAGCCAGCACACTTCAAATCACAAGATGATTTATATGTCAGAAAGCACTTTGTCACACAATTGAAATTCAGCTAATTAAATAAATCTGGAATTAAAAAGCCAGTGTCAGTAATGGTGACCAGGAAACTATCGGATTGTCGTAAAAGCCCAACTGGTTCACTAATGTCCTTCAGGGAAGGAAATCTGCCGCCCTTACCCGGTCTGGCCGATATGTAACTCCAGACCCACAGCAATGGGGTTGACTCTTCACTGCCCCCTGAAATGGCCCAGCGAGACACTCATTGAGACACTCCGTTGTACCAAACCACTGTGACAAAGTCAGCGCTGTGGGAGCACCTTCACCACACGGACTGCAGCGGCTCAAGGCAGCGGTTCACCACCACCTTCTCAAGGGGCAATTAGGGATAGGCAATAAATGCCGGCCTTGTCAGCGATGCTCACATCCCAGGAATGAATAAATAAATTAAAAAACAAAGAGTTGTGCAAATCCCTCCCTCGCCAGAAAAGCTGTTGCAGCTGGGGGTCAGTTGAACATTTCACAACTGAGATATTTGTTGGGCAAAGATATTAAGGGTTGCAGAATCAAGGCAGGTAGTTGGAGTTAAGAGACAGATCAGCCATGATTTGATTAAATGGCAGAACAGGCTCGAGGGGCTGAATGGCCTCCTCCTGTTCCTACACTGCTACATCCTGTCGGATTAGCAATTGTAGTGTCACTGCTGAAAGTCTATCAAAAATAATTTGCTGCGGATTACCGAGAAATTGTACGGTCATAATACGGTAATAATATATATTGTGTAGGGGTATAAAGCGGTAATGTGATTATACATCACTGGCGGGTGATGATGATCATACTTCAGACCCAATGCTGTCTCACTTCTTTAGTATACTCTTGCTCCTCGATCCCCACTCATCAATTCTTCCTCCAAATGCTGCCAGCAACGTTTGAAATTCAAAGAAAGCCAGCAGAAAAACATCAAAGTCATTTCAGAACAATATTTCTACAAAGTTGAACTTACAAGTGGCTGCCAAATCATCCACTGCCTCTCACTTTTCAACGGTTACAGAAAGGATAATAAACACTGGAAGCAAAGCAGCAGTTAGATCACACAGACAGACATAGCCAAGCCGTTAAGCAACATTGAGCACAGTACAGTGCTAATATTCAATTTTAAACACTGAAATTCCACAGCAATAAGCAGTAAAATACCTGGGAGGAATAGAAAGTTCCAACTCAAAAGCTCTGATCAATTTATAAAATACCCAAGGTTGCTGTTATCGTTTATGATATCTGAGCCAGTTTTATTGAGCTGCAGTATAATGCCCTCCCAGCTCTTTATTACCATATACACTTACTCAGTTGTATCGTTTTTTTGTATTCCATCCCTCTCGCAATGAAGGCCAACATTCCATTCGCCTTCCTGATTACCTGCTGCACCTGCAAACTAACTTTTTGGGATTCATGCACAAGGACCCCCAGGTCCCTCTGCACCGCAGCATGTTGTAATTTCTCCCCATTCAAATAATATTCCTTTTTACTGTTTTTCTTTCCAAGGTGGATGACCTCACATTTTCCACCATTGTATTCCATCTGCCAAACCTTAGCCCATTCGCTTAACCTATCTAAATCTCTTTGCAGCCTCTCTGTGTCCTCTACACAACCCGCTTTCCCACTAATCTTTGTGTCATCTGCAAATGTTGTTACACTACACTCTGTCCCCTCTTCCAGGTCATCCATGTATATTGTAAACAGTTGTGGTCCCAGCACCGATCCCTGTGGCACACCATTAACCACCGATTTCCAACCCGAAAAGGACCCATTTATCCCGACTCTCTGCTTTCTGTTAGCCAGCCAATTCTCTATCCATGCTAATACATTTCCTCTGACTCCGCGTACCTTTATCTTCTGCAGTAACCTTTTGTGTGGCACCTTATCGAATGCCTTTTGGAAATCTAAATACACCACATCCATCGGTACACCTCTATCCAACATGCTCGTTATATCCTCAAAGAATTCTAGTAAATTAGTTAAACATGATTTCCCCTTCATGAATCCATGTTGCGTCTGCTTGATTGCACTATTCCTATCTAGATGTCCCGCTATTTCTTCCTTAATGATAGCTTCAAGCATTTTCCCCACTACAGATGTTAAACTAACTGGCCTATATTTACCTGCCTTTTGTCTGCCCCCTTTTTTAAACAGAGGCGTTACATTAGCTGCTTTCCAATCCGCTGGTACCTCCCCAGAGTCCAGAGAATTTTGGTAGATTATAACGAATGCATCTGCTATAACTTCCGCCATCTCTTTTAATACCCTGGGATGCATTTCATCAGGACCAGGGGACTTGTCTACCTTGAGTCCCATTAGCCTGTCCAGCACTACCCCACTAGAGATAGTGATTGTCTCAAGGTCCTCCCTTCCCACATTCCCGTGACCAGCAATTTTTGGCATGGTTTTTGTGTCTTCCACTGTGAAGACCGAAGCAAAATAATTGTTTAAGGTCTCAGCCATTTCCACATTTCCCATTGTTAAATCCCCCTTCTCATGTTCTAAGGGACCAACATTTACTTTAGTCATTCTTTTCCGTTTTATATATCGGTAAAAGCTTTTACTATCTGAGAGAACCAGTTCAAACTGTCACAGGATGGGAGACTGGAGACCACCAGTTCCCACTGTCACAGGACAGAGAGTGGAGAGCACCAGTTCCCACTGTCACAGGACGGGAGAGTGGAGAGCACCAGTTCCTAATGTCACAGGACAGAGAGTGGAGAGCACCAGTTCCCACTGTCACAGGACAGAGAGTGGAGAGCACCAGTTCCCACTGTCACAGGACAGAGAGTGGAGAGCACCAGTTACAACTGTCACAGGACAGAGAGTGGAGAGCACCAGTTCCCACTGTCACAGGACAGAGAGTGGAGAGCAACAGTTCCCACTGTCACAGGACAGAGAGTGGAGAGCACCAGTTCCCACTGTCACAGGACAGAGAGTGGAGAGCACCAGTTCAAAATGTCACAGGACGGGAGAGTGGAGAGCACCAGTTCAAACTGTCACAGGACGGGAGAGTGGAGAGCACCAGTTCCCACTGTCACAGGATGGGAGAGTGGAGAGCACCAGTTCCCATTGTCACAGGACGGGAGAGTGGAGAGCATCAGTTCCCACTGTCACAGGAGAGAGAGTGGAGAGCACCAGTTCCCACTGTCACAGGACAGAGAGTGGAGAGCACCAGTTCAAACTGTCACAGGACAGAGAGTGGAGAGCACCAGTTCCCACTGTCACAGGACAGAGAGTGGAGAGCACCAGTTCCCACTGTCACAGGACAGAGAGTGGAGAGCACCAGTTCCCACTGTCACAGGACGGGAGAGTGAAGAGCACCAGTTCCCACTGTCACAGGACGGGAGAGTGGAGAGCACAGTTCAAACTGTCACAGGACAGAGAGTGGAGAGCACCAGTTCCCACTGTCACAGGACAGAGAGTGGAGAGCACCAGTTCCCACTGTCGCAGGACGGGAGAGTGGAGAGCACCAGTTCCCACTGTCACAGGACGGGAGAGTGGAGAGCACCAGTTCCAACTGTCACAGGACAGAGAGTGGAGAGCACCAGTTCCCACTGTCACAGGACAGAGAGTGGAGAGCACCAGTTCCCACTGTCGCAGGACGGGAGAGTGGAGAGCACCAGTTCCCACTGTCACAGGACAGAGAGTGGAGAGCACCAGTTCCCACTGTCACAGGACAGAGAGTGGAGAGCACCAGTTCAAAATGTCACAGGACGGGAGAGTGGAGAGCACCAGTTCAAACTGTCACAGGACGGGAGAGTGGAGAGCACCAGTTCCCACTGTCACAGGATGGGAGAGTGGAGAGCACCAGTTCCCATTGTCACAGGACGGGAGAGTGGAGAGCATCAGTTCCCACTGTCACAGGAGAGAGAGTGGAGAGCACCAGTTCCCACTGTCACAGGACAGAGAGTGGAGAGCACCAGTTCCAACTGTCACAGGACAGAGAGTGGAGAGCACCAGTTCCCACTGTCACAGGACAGAGAGTGGAGAGCACCAGTTCCCACTGTCACAGGACAGAGAGTGGAGAGCACCAGTTCCCACTGTCACAGGACGGGAGAGTGAAGAGCACCAGTTCCCACTGTCACAGGACGGGAGAGTGGAGAGCACAGTTCAAACTGTCACAGGACAGAGAGTGGAGAGCACCAGTTCCCACTGTCACAGGACAGAGAGTGGAGAGCACCAGTTCCCACTGTCGCAGGACGGGAGAGTGGAGAGCACCAGTTCCCACTGTCACAGGACAGAGAGTGGAGAGCACCAGTTCCCACTGTCACAGGACAGAGAGTGGAGAGCACCAGTTCCCACTGTCACAGGACAGAGAGTGGAGAGCACCAGTTCCCACTGTCGCAGGACGGGAGAGTGGAGAGCACCAGTTCCCACTGTCACAGGACAGAGAGTGGAGAGCACCAGTTCCCACTGTCACAGGACAGAGAGTGGAGAGCACCAGTTCCCACTGTCATAGGACAGAGAGTGGAGAGCACCAGTTCCCACTGTCACAGGACGGGAGAGTGGAGAGCACCAGTTCCCACTGTCACAGGACAGAGAGTGGAGAGCACCAGTTCCTACTGTCACAGGACAGAGAGTGGAGAGCACCAGTTCCCACTGTCACAGGACAGAGAGTGGAGAGCACCAGTTCCAACTGTCACAGGACAGAGAGTGGAGAGCACCAGTTCCCACTGTCACAGGACAGAGAGTGGAGAGCACCAGTTCCCACTGTCACAGGACAGAGAGTGGAGAGCACCAGTTCCCACTGTCACAGGACGGGAGAGTGGAGAGCACCAGTTCCAACTGTCACAGGACAGAGAGTGGAGAGCACCAGTTCCCACTGTCACAGGACAGAGAGTGGAGAGCACCAGTTCCCACTGTCACAGGACGGGAGAGTGGAGAGCACCAGTTCCCACTGTCACAGGACAGAGAGTGGAGAGCACCAGTTCCCACTGTCACAGGACAGAGAGTGGAGAGCACCAGTTCAAACTGTCACAGGACGGGAGAGTGGAGAGCACCAGTTCCCACTGTCACAGGACAGAGAGTGGAGAGCACCAGTTCCCACTGTCACAGGACAGAGAGTGGAGAGCACCAGTTCCCACTGTCACAGCAGAGAGAGTGGAGAGCACCAGTTCCAACTGTCGCAGGATGGGAGAGTGGAGAGCACCATTTCCCACTGTCACAGGACAGAGAGTGGAGAGCACCAGTTCCCACTGTCACAGGACGGGAGAGTGGAGAGCACCAGTTCCCACTGTCACAGGACAGAGAGTGGGGAGCACCAGTTCCTACTGTCACAGGACAGAGAGTGGAGAGCAGCAGTTCCCACTGACACAGGACAGAGAGTGGAGAGCACCAGTTCCCACTGTCACAGGACGGGAGAGTGGAGAGCACCAGTTCCAACTGTCGCAGGATGGGAGAGTGGAGAGCACCAGTTCCCACTGTCACAGGAGAGAGTGGAGAGCACCAGTTCCCACTGTCACAGGAGCATCCAGTCGTGCCCCGGTAACTGCCCCCAAAGGAAGTGGATTGTGGGAAATTGCACTCTGCTTCCATTGAGGGGGGGTAAGGCACATTCTGCGGCGGGAGCAGGACTTCTACACTGGGGGCTAAAATTCCCTGCCCCAGAAGGTTACCGCCTCCAAGATGGGAGCCTGTGCGGGGAGGCAGAGGGAAGATGAGGGGAGACGGGGGCAGGGGATGGAGGGGAGAGTGGTGGAGGTGGGGGGCGCAGAAACCCAGGGCGGGGGACAGGAGGGGCCACCTTGCAGTGGAGGTCTGGGTGGGGGGGGGGCACGGTCTTGGGATGGGGGGGTGGGCTGTTTGGGGTTGGGATGGGGATAGACTTCTTCACTCGGGGCGTTGTTGGCCTGTGGGGTTCCCTGCCGCGGAGAGTTGTTGATGCCAGTTCATTGGATGTGTTCGGGAGGGAGTTGGATGTGGTCCTTGTGGCTGGGGGGGGTCGGGAGGTGTGGAGGGGGCGTGGGGGGGAGGTGCTGGGGTGGGTGATCAGCCATGTTCTTGTTGAATGGCGGTGCAGGCTCGAAGGGCCGAATGGCCTACTCCTGCACCTATTTTCTATGTTTCTATGTTTCCATTGTACCTCGCGTATAAAGGGTCGGGATGTGTTGGAACAACAACAGCGTGTGGACAACGCACGCCATCATCGATACACAAATCGCCCAGCCGAGTTCAGGGGATTGAGAGAGGTGCCGTGAGTTGCGAATCGCCAGAACTTGCTGGTCGGTTTACGTCGCTCCGCCTGTTGCTTTGCACAACCAGCACCTCGCCCTCAGCCTCCTTGTCATTTTGAAGAACTCTCAGAGTTTGTAAATCTGTGGAATTCGCTGCCCCAGAGAGCTGTGGAAGCTGGGACATTGAATATATTTAAGACAGAGATAGACAGTTTCTTAACCGATAAGGGAATAAGGGGTTATGGAGAGCGGCGGGGAAGTGGAACTGAGTCTATGATCGGATCAGCCATGATCGTATTAAATGGTGGAGCAGGCTCGAGGGGCCATATGACCTACTCCTGCTCCTATTTCTTATGTTCTTATAACTTGCTGGGATTTGCACATTAATCGCCCATTAAACTCGCCACAAAATGTTAATGTTATCTCTGGTAATTGAAAGCGCAGGTACATTTTTAATGCTTTGATAATTGTTGATGCAAACAACCTCTCTGGCCCTGAATGGGAATAATTAGAAGTGTTCAAGCTCATTCCTGCATGTACTCAATCATTGTTAGAGAGTTTAAAAATGAAAATTTTTTTAATATCGAACTTTTCCATCTTGTCTCTTTTTTTTCTCTCTCCCTTAATCCAATCTTTCTTTCCCTCTCTTTATTTCTCTTTCCGTACCTGATTTGACTCTAATTCACCCTCCTTCTCCCCCATTCCTCTGTTTCTTTCTCAATGATTGAATCTCGTAGGTTAAGGAGATATCCCGCTGGTCCCACCGTTAACTAAAGTCCCAGACGCCCCATTGCCCTCGCTCCCCGTTATCAGCTCACACCCCCACCGAGTTCCGCGCATAACTATCTCGAGCTGGACACCGCAGAATAAAGTCTAACTAACGGCCATGAGGTGCCTCGCTCCAGCATGATCCAGGCCAATGCTTGAATGACCCCAGTAATACGGCCCCATTGTGAACCAGTAATCGGCTAAAGTCTTCATTATTCTTTCTCATTTTCTTCCCTCCTGCCCTGAAGGTGATGATTTATACTACGGTGCAATTCCACAGGTCTGACTACCCTCATCGAAGCAGCCATCATCATGTATGAGCCTAAGCTGAGGGCGCTGTGTCTATTTCATCACGGTGATGCAGAGCTCATCAGACCGAGTATAATCCTATCCCCAAGCAATATCTTTATTGCAGGAGTCACTGATTAACCACGGGGAACTCTGGCTGACATTTTCCTTCCTAATCCAGGGCTAATGATAGCAGCACTACACCCATTGCAGGCCGAGGTCAACTAATTCAACACAGACCAGCGATCTGTTCTGGTACCTTCCTAGACTGTACAGTCCACTTCCATATTAAGCAGTGGATCTACCCACTGGTTGGATTTCTGGCTCCTCTCTGTGTTTCGCCCCGGAGCGGGGGCAATGGCGGGGGTGAGGTGTTCTGGGCGGGTGGCCAGCCTCCAGCGCCCCGCGGTGATCCTCGGTCGGGTTTAGCGGTGACAATGGCGGGGGTGAGGGGTTCTGGGCGGGTGGCCAGCCTCCAGCGCCCCACGGTGATCCTCGGGTCGGGTTTAGCGGTGACAATGGTGGGGGTGAGGGGTTCTGGGCGGGTGGCCAGCCTCCAGCGCCCCGCGGTGATCCCCGGGTCGGGTTTAGCGGTGGCGTGGAGCAGCACCGCCCGGAAGAGCTGCGCCCGGTGTGTAACGCCCCCTGGGTCGCGACACCGGCGCGAGTTTGAGCTCCTGCCCGACCCGTCCGCCCCGCAGCGCGCCCCGCAGTGACCGCCCGGGAAATCAGGGCGGGCCCACCATCCCGACAGCGGGGAGGTGAGTAATGGGCTCCTGATGGAAGGGGGAGTGTTTTAGCTTTTAATTTGTTTTGGCGATTTGTGTGTTGTGGGGGCGTGGGCAATGTTTTGTGAATGTTTGTGGGGTTCTCCCACCCCCACCCCAGGCGTCTCTGGGAGCGCTCCCGGCCCGGCTCTTTAGCTCGGGAGTTTCCCATCCTAGCGCCCCGAGAGAGGGGTACAACGCCTCCCTTAGCGCTGCCCCCCCTGACTCAGGGCCCAGCTGCCCAAACTTACCCACTGAGGCGCAAACTGTTCCCAGGCGCTAACTTTACCGTCCCACCGCCATTACCGCCCCAAAATCATCAACACCCAAAATCCAGTCCTAGATTTTTAAATCCTGTTACACTAGTGGGGAGCAAGAGTTTTATTGCAATGCCATATAACCAACATATTGTCATAGTGCAGTGATGTAGGGGAGGACGAAAACCCCTCATTTTACCCAGAAGGAAAAGGGCTGTTGGATCGGTCTGTGCTGTGAATTGAAACCGAGACGGTTTGACATTGGCACAGCAGTGATTGGACGGGGGAGGACTCCGGAGGGCCAATGGTGGGACAGAGTCAGCCTGAAGCATGGGGCTCTCAAGCCAATGGGAGAGCACTTGCTCGAAAACTGTGGGACTGACCCATAGCCATTATCGGGCTATTGTCTTCCCCATTTTACACTATGGAAGGAAATTATGCAGACCTTCAGAAAACTAGGGAACCCAAAACAAACCAAGGACCTACACAATGGCTACAGGAGGCCATCGCAATCAACACCCACTCAAACCTTGAGTAGGTTAACATCAGTGGGAAAAAAACCCGCAATAATCTAAAACTGCTGCATTTTTCAAAAATCACGAAGCCCACCAATGGGAAGGATCGATTTCCGGAGGAGAGGCGGACTGGATAATCTGGCTATAAAAAGGGGTTTCTGACGTAGTGTGTGTGGTTCCCTGCTCTCGTGATCCAACAACCACAAGCCTCTCGACACTGAAGGAAAACCAGTGTCCGAAGACACCAAAGATAGAAGAAACAAACCACCAGACTGCAGAAGGCACAGTAGTGAGTATAACCTCTGGTCCCCGGAACTCCCAACTCAGTTAGGCCAGGAAATGTGGGAGGTTGGGCATTGTACTGCTAAACTTGTGTAAAGATTTTCGTTGTGTCCGTTTAGTGGGATTTAGGGGGATTGTTTTGTTAGTGTATTGCTGTTTGTTGAGATACACCTTGTCAAATAAATTGGAAGCTTAAGTTCCTCTTGGAATCATTTTGTCTCAGTTCTATTGTATTACATCTCCTGATCGTGAGTCTTATGTCAGAACCGTGTAAGGGAAGCTAGGAGCGTCTCGAAAACGCTCAACTGTGTGTCACAGGCTCGGGAAGAAGGGGTTAGGAGTGTTTGACACTCACAGGTGCCTCACAGGCTAGGCATAAGCTGTGGGGACGCATGAGTCTCAAAACCTCCTTCATAAGCTGTGGTTAGTCTCTCCAGGGGTGCTCTTGCAGCACTCAGGGTACCTCACAGGCCAGGCATAAGCTGTGAGGGCAGAAGCCCAAAGAGAGACACCCAAGGCACAACAACACTCCCCAGAACCCCTTACAGTGAAGAGTGACAAACAACGTTCCCTGTGAATTGTCTTTTGACTGTGCGGCCCTTCAAGGGGCATGCCCAGTTGTTCCATTGAGAAACCAGCAAGCGGCCTGCATGGGAGCTTCAGACGGCTGTGCAGCCCCGCAGCTAAACAGGATCATTGGTGACAAAGAGAGACATTTGTTGCTAACAGTGACTTTTATGTGAAATGTACCAATTTTGATAGGTTTCTTGTTGCTCCTCATTTATGGCACAGCCCATCCTCCTCTACTTCAGATCTCAACCTCACCATCATTCCCCTACAGCCCTTCTCCAGTTTCTCGATCTCACCATCCTTCTGTCACAGCCTTGTCTCCTTCTCTCTTAATATTGTTGCCATCTGCATGTTTGAGCAATATAAGTCCAGAATGAGGAGGCACAGTCTCAGGATAAGGGGTCAGCCATTTAGGACTGAGATGAGGAGTAATTTCTTCACTCAGAGTGTCATGTATGTAGACCATGTATACTAACTGTTTAGCACATAAAGTGTGCCACCAGAGGGCACTGCAATGGGAGACCTGAGGGTCACCTGCCCAGGTGTGCAGGGCCCAGTATAAAAGGCTGCCCACCATGCTTGTGCCTCACTCTGAAGTTACAATAAATGGGACTAAGGTCACAACAGCTCAAGTACAATACTAGACCTCGTGGAGTCATTCATAGAGTATTAAAGACATAACACGGAGGGTGGTGAATCTGTGAAATTCTCTGCCCCAGAGGGCTGTGGATGCTGAGTCGTTGAGTATATTCAAGGCTGAAAGCGATAGGTTTTTGGAGTCTAGGGAATCGAGGGATATGGGGATCGGGCGGGAAAGTGGAGTTGAGGTCGATGATCAGTCATGATCTTATTGAATGGCGGAGCAGGCTCGAGGGGCCGAATGGCTGACTCCTGCTCCCAATCCTTACGTTCTTATACACTCGATAAAAAAACAAAATGAGGAAAAAAAGATTTGCAACTATAAGAAAGCAAAACAAGAAAGGGAAAAGTGAGAGACAGAGCACAATAAAAATGATGCAGCCCACGGGAGCAAGACACCCACGATTGAATCCCAGCTTTGGATGGTATTTGCATTTAAATTTCCTGCAGCAAGTGAGCCGTTGATCTTACTGGGTCATCAGGCGTAGTATTGAGTGGAGACAAGCAGTCTGACCACCAGATGGGTGGACAAAATATATTATTACAACTCACCAGAGGCTTGACTTCACTGGCGACAGATTAGCTCTGGCAGAAGTCTGAGAGATACCCAAAGCTGTCTGCCCGGCCCCTTGGCCACAGTCCAGGACATGTGGCTCGAGAGGCTACGAAGGAGTGAGCACACATGAAACGTCGCAGTGGGTTTTCTTTGATCTAAATGATTTGAGGAATTTAGTTCGATTAAGTGATTAAAAATCTGATCAATCCAACACAAAGCTCCCTCCCTTTCCTCAGCAAAGAACAGTCAGGTTTCCTGTAATGTCCTGCACTTTTCAACTTCTCCATAGCATTTCAAAACATTTAAAAGTCACTCACTGCCTGGTTGTAAAAGTGACTGGTGGATCTGTACTCTATCTCTCTCTGTACTCTATCTATCTCTCTCTGTTCTGCTCTCCTCCCCTTGTTAACAGTCGCCTCAGCCCAACACTCTGCAATTTCCTCCCTCGGGCACTCCTCTCCTTTGAGACGCTCTATTAAGCCCACCTCTTTTAACCCTACTAATAATTCCTTCTTTGGCTCAGCGTCCATTGGTTGAGTACACATCTACACAACTATGGGATGTATGGAAGGCTGAGGGGTGACCTAATAGGTCATTAAAATTACGAAAGGTTTGGATAGAACGGATACAGAGAGAATGTTTCCACTTGTGGGGAAGAGCATAACTAGAGGCCATCAATATAAGATAGTCACCCAGAAATCCAATAGGGAATTCAGAAGAAACTTCTTTACCTAGAGAGTGGTGAGAATGTGGAACTCGCTGCCACAGGGAGGGGTTGAAGCGAATAGTATCTATTGTACTCATAATAAATGGTCAGACTGAGTACTGAGTGTAATGAGCAAGTG
The DNA here is from genome assembly GCF_044704955.1 of Pristiophorus japonicus. Taxonomy (NCBI): domain Eukaryota; kingdom Metazoa; phylum Chordata; class Chondrichthyes; family Pristiophoridae; genus Pristiophorus; species Pristiophorus japonicus. Next base: position 2,883,588 of record NC_091990.1, on the reverse strand, counting down.
TGACCTTTCTTTGTAGATCCAGAGTGCAGGTACCTCGTGGGTGGCCTGCTTATATACTGCATTCTCAAGGGATGCTAGGATCCCTTGGGACTCCAACAGGTAGGCCCTCTGATGGACAGATGTCATGCAGGTTACAAGGGATTAAATACATAACATCACTCCCCCCGTGAAGTCAGCAATACACTTATTTACAAGGAGACACGATCTGGGGCTTTGCGCTCCCTTGTCGATCGTCTCGATACAAATGTGGGTATGGGTGGGTTGGTCAGTTCTTCACTGGGCTGTTGGGCAGCCAGCCTTGCCGGACTGCTAGGGTGATGAGTTCTGTTTCGTGGTCAACTGTGATGTCAGTGTGTGTTGGAAGGTCAAAGTTGGTGGTGTCCTCTTCGGGTTGTACGTAGCTGTTGGTGAACCACAGTTTAATTTGGCCCAAGTGTTTTCTGTACATTTGTCCATTGGTCAGTTTGACCTGAAACACCCTACTCCCCTCTTTGGCTGTGACCGAGCCAGCGAGCCATTTGGAACTATGTCCATAATTGAGCACAAACACAGGATCATTGATTTCAATATCGCGTGACAAGTTTGCGAGGTCATGGTACACACTCTGTTTATGCCGCTTGTCCTCCACGTGATCATGTAGATCAGGGTGGACCAGAGAAAGCCTTGTTTTAAGCGCTCTTTTCATGAGCACGTCGGCTGGGGGAATCCCTGTGAGTGAGTGGTCTCTGGTGGGGTAGCTGAGCAGTACTCGGGACAACCAGGTCTGTAGAGAGCCTTCCGACACATGTTTCAAGCTTTGCTTGATGGTCTGGACTGCCCGTTCTGCCTGGCTGTTGGATGTGACATGTTTGATCCCGTTGCGGGTCATGAACTCTTTGAATTCAGGACTTGTGAAGCACGGCCCATTATCGCTGACTAGGACATCGGGCAGACCGTGCGTGGCAAACATAGCTCTTAGACTTTCGATGGTGGCCGTGGATGTGCTTCCAGACATTATTGCACACTCAATTCACTTTGAGTAAGCATCCACGACAAACCAAAAACATTTTGCCTTGGAATGGGCCTGCATAGTCTACATGGATCCTCGACCACGGTTTGGATGGCTGGGACCATAAACTTAGCGGTGCCTCTCTGGGTGCATTGCTAAATAGAGAGTAAGTGTTGCACTGGCACACACATGACTCTAAATCTGAGTCGATGTCTGACCACCACACGTGGGATCTGGCTCTGGCTTTCATCATCATGATGCCTGGGTGGTTGTAGTTCCCCAATAAATGTGTCTCTGCCTTTCTTGGGCAAGACCACACGATTGCCCCACAAAAGACAGTCCGCCTGCAGGGACAGCTCATCTTTGCATCTGTGGAACGGCTTAATTGCTTCCTGCATCTCCACTGGGACGCTGGACCAGCTCCCATGGAGGACACAATTTTTACCAGGGCCAGTAAAGGATCATGGCTGGTCTAGGTCCTGATCTGGCGGGCCGTAATGGGGGATTTCTCGTTCTCAAATGCCTCCGTGACCATAAGCAAGTTCGCTGGCTGTGCCATTTCCACCCCTGTGGTGGGCAATGGTAGCCGACTGAGAGCATCAGCACAGTTCTCTGTGCCCAGTCTGTGGTGGATTACATAGTTGTATGCCGACAGCGTGAACGCCCATCTTTGGATGCGGGCAGAGGCATTGATATTAATCCCTTTGCTCTCCGAGAATAGCGATATGAGCCATATGTGATCTGTTTCAAGCTCGAACTTGAGGCCAAACAAGTACTGGTGCCATTTTTTTTTACCCCGTAAACGCACGCCAGAGCCTCTTTTTCAACCATGCTGTAGGCCCTTTCAGCCTTGGACAAACTCCTGGATGCATACGCAACTGGTTGCAAAATCCCCGATTCATTAGCCTGTTGTAACACACACCCGACCCCGTATGATGACGCATCGCAAGCTAACACTAATCGTTTACATGGGTTATACAGGACAAGCAGTTTGTTAGAACACAGTAAATTTCTGGCTTTCTTACAGTCAGCCTCTTGTGAATTCCCCCATACCCAGTCGTCTCCCTTGCGCAGTAGCGCATGTAGGGGTTCTAGCAGGGTGCTCAACCCAGGTAGGAAATTACCCAAGTAATTAAAGAGTCCCAGAAACGATCGCAGCTCCATCACATTCTGTGGTTGCGGTGTGTTCTTGATGGCTTCCGTCTTGGCGTCGGTGGGTCTGATGCCGTCCGCTGCAATCCTCCTTGCTAAGAATTCAACGTCCTGTGCCAGGAAAACACACTTCGAGCGTTTCAACCTGAGCCCCACGCGATCCAACCGACTAAGAACTTCCTCCAGGTTCTTCAAGTGCTCCATGGTGTCCCGACCTGTAACCAATATGTCGTCCTGGAAGACCACTGTACAAGTCACCAACTTTAGCAGGCTTTCTATGTTTCGCTGAAAGATCGTGCGGCCGACCGAATCCCGAACGGGCACCGGATGTAGATAAACAGACCTTTGTGCGTGTTGATACAGGTGAGGCCTTTCGAAGACTCCTCCAGCTCCTGCATCATGTCGGCCAAGGTCAGGTCCAGCTTGGTGAACGTCTTCCCTCCAGCCAGGGTCACAAATAGGTCGTCTGCCTTGGGTAGCGGGAACTGGTCCTGCAGCGAAAAACGGTTAATCGTTACTTTATAGTCACCGCAAATTCTAACCGTACCGTCCTCCTTGAGTACTGGAACAATCGGACTGGCGCAGTCGTTGAACTCCACCGGCACGATGATGCCTTCGCGTTGCAGCCTGTCCAGCTCAATTTCCACTTTTTCATGCATCATGTACGGTACCGCCCGAGCCTTGTGGTGGATGGGTCACGTACCGGGAACCAAATGGATCTGCACTTTCGCCCCCGAGAAACTTCCAATACCTGACTCAAATACCGATGAGAACTTGCTTAGAACCTGGGTACATGCGGTGTCGTCGACGGACGAATGCACTCGGGTGTCATCCCAGTTCCAGCGGATTTTCCACAGCCAGCTTCTGTCAAATAACCTGGGGCCGTCCCCTAGCACAATCCACAGCGGGAGTTCGTGTACTGCTCCATCATAGGAGACTTTGATTTCAGCACTGCCAATTACAGGGATTAGTTCCTTTGTATAATTCCTTAGCTTCATGTGTATGGGGCTGAGCTTGGGCCTGTGTGCCTTCTTTCCCCACAGCCTGTCGAAGGCCTTTTTACTCATTATGGACTGACTTGCCCCCGTGTCCAGCTTCATAGATACTGGAATGCCGTTCAGTTCAACTTTCAAGATTATTGGTGGGCATTTCGTCGTGAACGTGTGTGCCCCGTACACCTCTGCCTCCTCCGTACGAGCTTCCAATTCCGTCTGATTCACTGTGGATCGATCTTCCTCTGCAACGTGGTGGTTTGCAGGGTTTGCAGCTCGTCTGCACATTCATTGGAGATGTCCCATTGTTCTGCAGCCATTGCACGCATAGTGCTTAAAGCAGCATTGTTAGGGCCGATGATCACCCCTGAAGCGTCAACAGGGTGTTAACTGCCTCGCATTAATAGATGATGGCGGACTCTGGGTCAATTGAGGTCAGGCCACAGCAGCCGGCGTGTACGTTCTGCCCTGTACATTTCTGCTCAAAATCGCCGTTACTTTATGCACAGTACTGGATGAAACTTCTTTGTTCTGCGAAATCTGTTTGGTGTTGTCGCTGGTGGTCATAAATGCCTGGGCTATCGAAATGGCTTTACTCAGATTCGGAGTTTCTACAGTCAACAGTTTGTGAAGGATTGTCTCATGTCCGATGCTCAGTACAAAAAAGTCTCTGAGCATTTGTTCTAGGAATCCATCAAACTCACAATGTCCTGTGAGGCGCTTTAATTCGGCGACATAGCTCGCCATTTCCTGGCCCTCCGATCGTTGACACGTGTAGAACCGATATCTCGGCATTAAAACACTTTCCTTAGGATTTAGGTGCTCCCGGACCATCGTATACAGTTCTCCGTAGGATTTCTCTGTTGGTTTAGCCGGGGCCAGGAGATTCTTCATGAGGCCAAAGGTATTGGCCCTCAGACAGTTAGGAGGATTGCCCTTCATTTGGTCGCATTCTCGTCCCCTTCCAGCTCGTTGGCTACGAAGTATTGGTCGAGTCTCTCCACGAAGGCCTCCCAATCATCCCCCTCCAAGAACTTCTCCACGATTCCAACTGTTCTTGCATTTTTGCGCGGTCCATTACCTTGTCGCCAATTGTTATACTCATAATAAATGGTCAGACCGAGTACTGTGTGTAATGAGCAAGTGTGACCTTAGCTCCTTTCTTTGTAGTTCCAGAGTGCAGGTACCTCGTGGGTGGCCTGCTTATATACTGTACTCCCAAGGGATGCTGGGATCCCTTGGGACACCAACAGGTAGGCCCTCTGGTGGACAGGTGTGATGCAGGTTACAAGGTTACAAGGGGTTAAATACATAACAGTATCGATGCATTTAAGGGGAGGCGGGACACACAAGGGGATAAGAGGGTTATGCTGATAGATTTAGATGAGAAAGACAGGAGGAGGCTCAAGTGGAGCATAAATGCCGGCATGGACTGGCCCGTTACTCTGCCATATATTGCTTATCTAAGGAAGAATGTACTTGCCATAGAGAGAATGCAACGAAGGTTCACCAGACTGGTTCCTGGGATGGGGGAATTGTCCTATGAGGAGAGATTGAGCAAACTCGGCCTATATTCTCTAGAGTTTAGAAGAATGAGAGGTGATCTTATTGAAACATACAAAATGATTACAAGGATTGACAGGGTAGATGCAGGGAGGATGTTTTCCCGGGGCTGGGGAGTCGAGAACCAGGGGTCACAGTCTCAGGATAAGGGGTCGGCCATTTAGGACTGAGATGAGGAGAAACTTCTTTACTCGGAGGGTGGTGAATCTTTGGAATTCTCTGCCCCAGAGGGCTGTGGAGGCTCAGTCGTTGAGTATATTCAAGGCTGAGATCGATAGATTTTTAAATATTAAGCGGATCAAGGGATATGGGGACAGTGCAGGAAAGTGGAGTTACATAAGAACATAAGAACATAAGAATTAGGAACAGGAGTAGGCCATCTAGCCCCTCGAGCCTGCTCCGCCATTCAACAAGATCATGGCTGATCTGGCCGTGGACTCAGCTCCACTTACCCGCCCGCTCCCCGTAACCCTTAATTCCCTTATTGGTTAAAAATCTATCTATCTGTGATTTGAATACATTCAATGAGCTAGCCTCAACTGCTTCCTTGGGCAGAGAATTCCACAGATTCACAACCCTCTGGGAGAAGAAATTCCTTCTCAACTCGGTTTTTAATTGGCTCCCCCATATTTTGAGGCTGTGCCCCCTAGTTCTAGTCTCCCCGACCAGTGGAAACAACCTCTCTGCCTCTATCTTGTCTATCCCTTTCATTATTTTAAATGTTTCTATAAGATCACCCCTCATCCTTCTGAACTCCAACGAGTAAAGACCCAGTCTACTCAATCTATCATCATAAGGTAACCCCCTCATCTCCAGAATCAGCCTAGTGAATCGTCTCTGTACCCCTCCAAGGCTAGTATATCCTTCCTTAAGTAAGGTGACCAAAACTGCATGCAGTACTCCAGGTGCGGCCTCACCAATACCCTGTACAGTTGCAGCAGGACCTCCCTGCTTTTGTACTCCATCCCTCTCGCAATGAAGGCCAACATTCCATTCGCTTTCCTGATTACCTGCTGCACCTGCAAACTAACTTTTTGGGATTCATGCACAAGGACCCCCAGGTCCCTCTGCACCGCAGCATGTTGTAATTTCTCCCCATTCAAATAATATTCCCTTTTACTGTTTTTTTTTCCAGTTGGATGACCTCACACTTTCCGACATTGTATTCCATCTGCCAAACCTTAGCCCATTCACTTAACCTATCCAAATCTCTTTGCAGCCTCTCTATGTCCTCTACACAACCTGCTTTCCCACTAATCTTTGTGTCATCTGCAAATTTTGTTACACTACACTCTGTCCCCTCATCCAGGTCATCTATGTATATTGTAAACAGTTGTGGTCCCAGCACCGATCCCTGTGGCACACCACTAACCACCAATTACCAACCCGAATAGGACCCATTTATCCTGACTCTCTGCTTTCTGTTAGCCAGCCAATTCTCTATCCATGCTAATACATTTCCTCTGACTCCGCGTACCTTTATCTTGAGGTCGAAGATCAGCCGTGATCTCATTGAATGGCGGAGCAGGCTCGAGGGGCCGAATGGCCGAGTCCTGCTCCTAATTCTTATGTTCACCACATGCTACCAACCAAGTGACTGCTCTTTTCCCAATGGTGTGTTTACTTTATTGTAATATATTGGGTTTGATGAACACCTGCAAGCAATTATGCCCTCTATTTTCCTTACAACAAAATAAATTCTCTCCATACATCTGCTCGTGACCTTAGCGAAGTGTATTTTCTCCTCTGCTGCCGCCGACCTACTCAATGTCCACAGAACTTTCTAGTCAGTCACACGCCATCGTATGTCATCATCATAGGCAGTCCCTTGGAATCGAGGAAGACTTGCTTCCACTCTTAAAATGAGTCCTTAGGTGGCTGGACACTCCAATACAAGAACCACAGTCTCTGTCACAGGTAGGACAGATAGTCGTTGAGGGAAAGGGTGAGTGGGACTGGTTTGCCACACGCTCTTTCTGCTACCTGCGCTTGATTTCTGCTGCCTGCGCTTGATTTCTGCATGCTCTCGGCGATGAGACTCAAGGTTCTCAGCGCCCTCCTGGATGCGCTTCCTCCACTTAGGGCGGTCTTTGGCCAGGGTCTCCCAGGTGTCAGTGGTGATGTTGCACTTTATCAGGGAGGCTTTGAGGGTATCCTTGTAATGTTTCCTCTGCCCACCAGGGGCTCGCTTGCTGTGTAGGAGTTCCGAGTAGAGCGCTTGCGTTGGGAGTCTGGTGTCAGGCATGCGGACAATGTGGCCTGCCCAGCGGAGCTGATCAAGTATGGTCAGTGCTTCAATGTTGGGGATGTTGGCCTGGTCGAGGACACTGATGCTGGTGCGTCTGTCCTCCCAGGGGATTTACAGGATCTTGCGGAGACATCGTTGGTGATATTTCTCCAGCGACTTGAAGTGTCTCCTGTACATGGTCCACGTCTCTGAGCCATACAGGAGGGTGGGTATTACTACGGCCCTGTAGACCATGAGCTTGGTGGCAGTTTTGAGGGCCTGGTCTTCAAACACTCTTTTCCTCAGGCGGCTGAAGGCTGCAGTAGCGCACTGGAGGCGGTGTTGGATCTCGCATAAAGCAATCTTAGCATAATCTATAGCATAAAGCATGGGCCTTACGCTAAAGATCCGTAAGACAAAGGTCCTCCACCAGTCAGTCTTCACCGACAGCACTGCCCCCCAGTCATCCAGATCCACGGCGCGGCCCTGGACAACGTGGACCACTTCCCATACCTCGGGAGCCTCTTATCAACAATAGCAGGCATCGACCACACTGTATGTAGATCCTCAGGAAACTTCCAAATGTTTACGTGGTATCGAATTCCACTCTACCATGGCTCTTCCACCTGGCACTATTCCGAAGAAGAGCAGGGGAGTTATCCCCGGTGTCCTGGGGCCAATATTTATCCCTCAATCAACATCACTAAAACAGATTATCTGGTCATTATCACATTGCTGTTTGTGGGAGCTTGCTGTGCGCAAATTGGCTGCTGCGTTTACCACATTACAACAGTGACTTCACTCCAAAAAGTACTTCATTGGCTGTAAAATGCTTTGAGATTTCTGGTGGTCGTGAAAGGCGCTATATAAATTCAAGTCTTTCTTTCATTCTTTCTTTCACTCAAATAACAGTTTTTTCCCCTTCCGAGAGAAGATTTCTGTGTGTGTTGATAGAATCAGCAGTTACATACCCAGGAGGGCCGTACTGAACTGGTTCTTTATCTTTCTGCAATGTTTCTCTGCTTAAGTACTTTCTACAATAACAATGTAACAAATTGTGAAGTAAAAATTTCGAAGTCTTTTCTATAAAAACGACCCAGGCGATTTTAATGCTTCTGCAATGAAAAGGAGTACAAAACGCAATTTCAGAAATGGATTTCAAACATTTTCTTTAAGCTTAGTGCGTGCGGAGGGGCAAGGCAGTGCTCTGTGACAAGAGAGAAACGTGGCTGAATTCTGGTGTGGAGAAAGCTTCCTGCAGAGGGTATAATGATGGGTAAAAGAGAGGCAAATGCAAGAGAAACAATGCAACCCTGAACACTGATTAACTACCTGCTGTGAGAGATTTAAGGTTCAGAACAAGACTGAAATTAGCTTTTCAGACTTACAGCTATTTTCTCCACAGGTACATTAATCGTCGTGGTCAATTTGTTATATTACCTGCTACCCAAAAGGTCACAATACTGTGCTACAAAGGCATTTACATATGCCGTTTCCTTTTTATTTTACATGCTAACAAAATTAAATCCAATGTATGTGACAGATAATACACTTAAGGTTATAAGTGGCTGTTATGAACCAACATACCTGTGTGGTAATAGCGTGCTATAAGGGTCTAGGAGCTTTGATAATTCAGCATAATGTCACATATTATTAAAATCATTAACTCAGCCTTTGTTTGAATACTTGATCACTGACCATCAATAAGATAACGGCCAAGGTTAGAAGTGTTCATACACAATTTATAGTGTCAGCCGTGCCTCCGGGGGCAGCACCCTCGCCTGTGAGTCAGAAGTCGAACTTGAGCACATAAATCCAGGCTGACACTCCCAGTGCAGTACTGAGGGAGTGCTGCACTGTTGGAGGTGCCGTCTTTCGGATGAACCTGGGGACTGGGAGAAATTTAGAACTCAGCAGAGGAGGACAAAGGGTTTGATTAGGGCAGGGAAAATGGAGTACGAGAAGAAGCTTGCAGGGAACATTAAGGCGGATTGCAAAAGTTTCTATAGGTATGTAAAGAGAAAAAGGTTAGTAAAGACAAACGTAGGTCCCCTGCAGTCAGAATCAGGGGAAGTCATAACGGGGAACAAAGAAATGGCAGACCAATTGAACAAGTACTTTGGTTCAGTATTCACTAAGGAGGACACAAACAACCTTCCGGATATAAAAGTGGTCAGAGGGTCTATTAAGGAGGAGGAACTGAGGGAAATCTTTATTAGTCGGGAAATTGTGTTGGGGAAATTGATGGGATTGAAGGCCGATAAATCCCCAGGGCCTGATGGACTGCATCCCAGAGTACTTAAGGAGGTGGCCTTGGAAATAGCGGATGCATTGACAGTCATTTTCCAACATTCCATTGACTGGATCAGTTCCTATGGAGTGGAGGGTAGCCAATGTAACCCCACTTTTTAAAAAAGGAGGGAGAGAGAAAGCAGGGAATTATAGACCGGTCAGCCTGACCTCAGTAGTGGGTAAAATGATGGAATCAATTATTAAGGATGTCATAGCAGCGCATTTGGAAAATGGTGACATGATAGGTCCAAGTCAGCATGGATTTATGAAAGGGAGATCATGCTTGACAAATCTTCTGGAATTTTTTGAGGATGTTTCCAATAAAGTGGACAAAGGAGTACCAGTTGATGTGGTATATTTGGACTTTCAGAAGGCTTTCGACAAGGTCCCACACAGGAGATTAATGTGCAAAGTTAAAGCACATGGGATTGGGGGTAGTGTGCTGACGTGGATTGAGAACTGGTTGTCAGACAGGAAGCAAAGAGTAGGAGTAAATGGGTACTTTTCGGAATGGCAGGCAGTGACTAGTGGGGTACCGCAGGGTTCTGTGCTGGGGCCCCAGCTGTTTACATTGTACATTAATGATTTAGACGAGGGGATTAAATGTAGTATCTCCAAATTTGCGGATGACACTAAGTTGGGTGGCAGTGTGAGCTGCGAAGAGGATGCTATGAGGCTACAGAGTGACTTGGATAGGTTAGGTGAGTGGGCAAATGCGTGGCAGATGAAGTATAATGTGGATAAATGTGAGGTTATCCACTTTGGTGGTAAAAACAGAGAGACAGATTAGGAAAAGGGAAGGTGCAACGAGACCTGGGTGTCATGATACATCAGTCATTGAAGGTTGGCATGCAGGTACAGCAGGCGGTTAAGAAAGCAAATGGCATGTTGGCCTTCATAGCGAGGGGATTTGAGTACAGGGGCAGGGAGGTGTTGCTACAGTTGTACAGGGCCTTGGTGAGGCCACACCTGGAGTATTGTGTACAGTTTTGGTCTCCTAACTTGAGGAAGGACATTCTTGCTATTGAGGGAGTGCAGCGAAGATTCACCAGACTGATTCCCGGGATGGTGGGACTGACCTATCAAGAAAGACTGGATCAACTGGGCTTGTATTCACTGGAGTTCAGAAGAGTGAGAGGGGACCTCATAGAAACGTTTAAAATTTTGACGGGTTTGGACAGGTTGGATGCAGGAAGAATGTTCCCAATGTTGGGGAAGTCCAGAACCAGGGGTCACAGTCTAAGGATAAGGGGTAAGCCATTTAGGACCGAGATAAGGAGAAACTTCTTCACCCAGAGAGTGGTGAACCTGTGGAATTCTCTACCACAGGAAGTAGTTGAGGCCAATTCACTAAATATATTCAAAAGGGAGTTAGATGAAGTCCTTATTACTCGGGGGATCAAGGGGTATGGCGTGAAAGCAGGAAGTGGGTACTGAAGTTTCATGTTCAGCCATGAACTCATTGAATGGCGGTGCAGGCTAGAAGGGCTGAATGGCCTGCTCCTGCACCTATTTTCTATGTTTCTATGTTTCTATGTAAACCGAGGCCCCGTCTGCTCTCTCAGGTGGATGTAAAAGATCCCATGGCATTATTTTGGCTATTATTATTTTATTATTATTTATTTTACTATTATCAAGTCAGAAATCATAGATTTTTGGATATTAAGAGAATCGAGGGATATGGGGACGGTGCAGGAAAGTGGAGTTGAGGTAGAAGATCAGCCATGATCTTACTGAATGGCAGAGCAGGCTCGAGAGGCCGAATGGTCGACTCCTGCTCCTAATTCTTATCTTATAATATTATGAGGGGTGTAGATAGAGTGGATAGGAAGGACCTATTTCCAGTAGCAGAGATGTCAATAACCAGGGGGCATAGATTTAAAGTAATTGGTAGAAGGTTTAGAGGGGAGTTGAGGAGAACCTTTTTCACCCAGAGGGTGGTGGGGGTCTGGAACTCACTGCCTGAAAGGGTGGTAGAGGCAGAAACCCTCACCACATTTAAAAACTACCTGGATGTGCACTTGAAATGCCGTAACCTACAGGGCTACGGACCGAGAGCTGGAAAGTGGGATTAGGCTGGGTAGCTCTCGGTCGGCCGGCACGGACACGATGGCCCGAATGGCCTCCTTCCGTGCCTTACATTTCTACGATTCAATGGTTTCATAGCATGATCCTTATTCACTATTTTAGAATTCAGACACAGAAATCACACAGAAGCCCGTTTCTTAAAACCTGCAATGAAACAAGTTCCTCATCCCAAATTCGGTGCACAATCACTGAATGAATATGCTTGTTATTTGTGAAGGTGAAATTGTTGCAGCATTATGTTCCACTCCACACTGTAACAGAAGAATCAAAACCCTGCCTGGTACACAGAGACGTGCAAATAAAGTTAGATCCACATGCATACAGAAGGCAAAATAATCGTCAGGGTCACAATATTTACAATGGCATTTCTCTCATTTAATTACAAGTGACAGCGTGATGTAACCCTGGCTAACCTGAACTTATTTCAGTAATTAAGGATGGGTGCAGTCTTGCTGAAAAGATGCACGGTTGTATTCATTTTATTTTTAATTTTTCCACAGTACTATTGGCATTTTTAGAACTAAATATCTGAACATTTATGTAATTTTTGCCACCTGTGGTTGAATTGACAACACATAGAATAAGTAAATGGCTGGCAACACATCACTAAATCGCAGTGTCCTTTCCGAGAAGCACTCTGCAATGCAGCATTGGCCTCACACGGTATAGAAACATAGAAACATAGAAACATAGAAAATAGGTGCAGGAGTAGGCCATTCGGCCCTTCTAGCCTGCACCGCCATTCAATGAGTTCATGGCTGAACATTCAACTTCAGTACCCCATTCCTGCTTTCTCGCCAATAGATGTAATAGATGTAATTAAATGTAATGTAAGCACTATGCCACACCACAGAGGGCGCTGTGGTGGAAACCCTGGTAATACCTGCAACAGGCACTATATAAGGCTGACCACCACACCCGAGAGGCACTCTGGAGCTGAACAATAAAGGACGAAGGTCACAGCAGTTAGATTTACACCAGACCGTGTGGAGTCAGTGATTTGTGTGCTACATATACCACATTGGCGACGAGGAAGCGGATGAACTCCACGCAACCATGGCTACTCTGGGCTCGCTAAAGGATTTTACCATGGGCAATGATTGGGAGGCCTTTACGGAAAGGCTCGAGTACTACTTCACAGCAAACGACCTGACGGAGAACACATACGCAATGAGAGAGAAGCGTTAGGCGATATTGCTCTCCAATTGTGGAGATGAGGTGTTTGGACTGCACACGTGTACCGACGATTCGCCCCAGTGATAAGGGAAGTAAAAATCAACGGAGTCCCAGTGAGTATGGAAGTGGACACGGGCTTGGGTCCGTCATTGATGAGTCGGAGAACTTTTGATAAACTGGATTAACCCAGCTGCACGACCCAAGCTGGTCCCGGTCACGGCGAAGCTGCGTACCTACACCAGGGAACTGATACCTGTTCTCGGCAGAGCGATGGTGCAGGTAATCCCACGGGGACGAGACGCACGCTTTACCTTTGTGGGTCGTTGCAGGCGATGGGCCGACACTCCTCGGCCGGAGGTGGATGGGGACGGTCCGTGGGAGCTGGGAAGACTTCATCACCCCACAGACTGCTGCTCCCCGGGGTGCTGCCGTGCCCCGGGTCCCCAGAGAGCAGCGCCGACCGAGCTGGAGCTGCAGCCTCGGTCCCCACACAGGCAAGCCCCAGGCCTGGACCTCACAGAAATCCTGCAGCCCCAGCCCCCACAGGCAAGTCCCAGGCCCGGGCCTCACACAGAGACCCTGCAGCCCCAGCCCCCACAGGCAAGTCCCAGGCCCGGATCTCACAGAAATCCTGCAGCCCCAGCCCCCACAGGCGAGCAGCCCTGCAGAGAGGGGCCTAGTCAGCGGGGGAGTGGGTGAGCTGGTGGGGTGCGAGGGATCCAGAATGGCCGGCGGATCGGAGCAGCCCACGCAGAGGGAGAGTCGGGCGGCGGCAGCAGCTGGAGGTCGGTGGCCACGACGGCCGCAGGGGAGATGGCAAGTCAGGTGGCAGCGGAGGGGAGCGGAGGCTGCGGCGGCGGAGAAGAAGATGGCGGCGGCCTTGGTCCAGAGCATCAAAGGTGGCGGCGCCCAAGGAGAAGCCTCGTGGAATCCTCCTGCATCAAAGATGGCGCCTTAAAAAGGAAATGCACCCAGGAGTCTTAAAAGGGCCTTACCAAGAGGTGGTCCCCACAAAGGACTTCTGTAAGGCAGTGCGAGTCTAAAATGAGCTATGTTAATGTGAGATGGCGAATTTATAATAAGAATTACTTTTTTAATGCTGAATGGCCACTGTATTTGTGTAAAATAATGGAGGAAGTACAATTAATGATAACGGCTAACAAGGAAATCAAGGATCCGTTACCAGTCAATAACTAGTTAATGTACCAGATAATATGTACCACACTAACGCACTGTCTATGCCCACCTGCCTTCCGTTGGACAAGTGTGATGTTATGTAATGATGTGTGTATCGTTCTGGTACCTTAAATGTAATGTAAGCACTATGCCACACCACAGAGGGCGCTGTAGTGGAAAACCCTGGTAGTACCTGCAACAGGTGCTATATAAGGCTGACCACCACACCTGAGAGGCACTCTGGAGCTGAACAATAAAGGACGAAGGTCACAGCAGTTAGATTTACACCAGACCGTGTGGAGTCAGTGATTTGTGTGCTACATACACCACAGCAGGTGCAGCATGAAGGCGAATGGAATGTTGGCCTTCATTGCGAGAGGGACGGAGTACAAAAGCAGGGAGGTCCTTCTGCAACTGTACAGGGTATTGGTGAGGCCGCACCTGGAGTACTGCGTGCAGTTTTGGTCACCTTACTTAAGGAAGGATATACTAGCTTTGGAGGGGGTACAGAGACGATTCACTAGGCTGATTACGGAGATGAGGGGCTTACCTTATGATGATAAATTGAGTAGACTGGGTCTTTACTCGTTGGAGTTCAGAAGGATGAGGGGTGATCTTATAGAAACATTTAAAATAATGAAAGGGATAGACAAGATAGAGGCAGAGAGGTTGTTTCCACTGGTCGGGGAGACTAGAACTAGGGGGCACAGCCTCAAAATACGGGGGAGCCAATTTAAAACCAAGGTGAGAAGGAATTTCTTCTCCCAGAGGGTTGTGAATCTGTGGAATTCTCTGCCCAAGGAAGCAGCTGAGGCTAGCTCATTGGATGTATTCAAGTCACAGATAGATAGATTTTTAACCAATAAGGGAATTAAGGGTTACGGGGAGCGGGCGGGTAAGTGGAGCTGAGTCCACGGCCAGATCAGCCATGATCTTGTTGAATGGCGGAGCAGGCTCGAGGGGCTAGATGGCCTACTCCTGTTCCTAATTCTTATGTTCTTATGTATACTCAAATCCCCCTAGCTATGAAGGCCAACATACCATTTGCCTTCTTCACCGCCTGCTGTATCTGCATGCCAACTTTCAATGACTGATGAACCATGACACCCAGATCTCATTGCACCTCCCCTTTTCCTAATCTGCCGTCATTCAGATAATATTCTCCCTTTGTGTTTTTGCCCCCAAATGGATAACCTCACATTTATCCACATTATACTGCATCTGCCATGCATTTGCCCACTCACTTAACCTGTCCAAGTCACCCTGCAGCCTCTTAGCATCCTCCTCACAGCTCACACCGCCACCCAGTTTAGTGTCATCTGCAAACTTGGAGATATTACACTCAATTCCTTCATCCAAATCATTAATGTATATTGTAAAGAACTGGGGTCCCAGCACTGAGCCCTGCGGCACTCCACTAGTCACTCCCTGCCATTCTGAAAAGGACCTGTTTATCCTGACTCTCTGCTTCCTGTCTCCCAACCAGTTCTCTATCCACGTCAGTACATTACCCCCAATACCATGTGCTTTGATTTTGCACACCAATCTCTTGTGTGGGACCTTGTCAAAAGCCTTTTGAAAGTCCAAATACACCACATCCACTGGTTCTCCCTTGTCCACTCTGCTAGTTACATCCTCAAAAAATTCCAGAAGATTCATCAAGCATGATTTCCCTTTCAGAAATCCATGCTGACTTGGACCGATCCTGTCACTGCTTTCCAAATGCCCACATCCCAAAAACCAATACAAAAAAATTCAATTGAAAATAAAAAAGCAATTGAAATATAATTGATCCACCAGCAAATCTGTTGGAGAAAGCTTTGTCTAAAATTGCTGTTGGAGAAGAATAATTGATCGACACATCAGACAAAAATAGTATAATATAGCATAGAAAATAGTAAAAACTAAAATGGGCTTGTGTATCAGACAAAAAGAAAAATTCTTGTTGCATCCTACTTGTTATATTTAAAATGCAATACATTTTTTAGTGTTTTAATTATTTATATTTTACTTGTGAATTATTCTAATTAGTTTTCCCAAACTTTATTTCAATAAGAATAATAAATGTCTTCTTAATTTATGAACCCAAATGCAAAATCTAATTATACAACACAGTTCTAATTATAAAATGCAGAGCGGGTAATAAAACTTGCTGTGAACAGCAACAGGAAACAGTGGAGTGATCCTTGTGCTAAATGAAATGCAATGTGTTTTTGAGAAATCAAGACAGTCACGTCGTGGCACAAACAGAACATGCCGAGAACAGAGCAACAGGCCAGTCAGCGTCTGTGGAACGATCAGGTGAGATTAATGCTTTGGGTATATACCCTTCATGAGATCATTGACACCTGGTTCACACGACCCAGAAATAATCTGTGTTGGCAAACTCGTGCAGAGCCAGGCTGGTGCACTGTGGCAGTAGGTCATAAGATCATAAGAAATAGGAGCAGGAGTCGGCCCTATGGCCCCTCGAGCCTGCTCCACCATTCAATACGATCATGGCTGATCATCTCCACTTTCCTGCCTGCTCCCCATAACCCTTGACTCCGCTGTAGTTCAAGAATCTGCCTATCTCAGCCTTAAATATATTCAATGACCAGCCTCCACAGCTCTCTGAGGTAGAGAATTCCAAAGACTCACGACCTTCTCAGAGAAGAAATTCCTCCTCATTTCCATCTTAAAATGGGCAACCCCTTATTCTGAAACTATGCCCCCTAGTTTGAGATTCCCCCACGAGGGGAAACATCCTTTCCGCATCGACCCTGTCGAGCCCCCTCAGATATGTTTCAATAAGATCACCTCTCATTTTTCTAAACAATGAGTAGAGGCCCAGCCTGTTCAACGTTTCCTCATAAGTGTGATATATTCACAGAGCACAGCACACACAGCTTCTAACATGGCAGGCAGCTCTCTTGGAAGCCTCCGGAAATCTGCCTGGTTCTGTTTATTATTAACTATGCACTTGCAATACACAATACGTCCACATCCACAGTGTGGAGCTACAAACATTACAAGCTTACAGACATTACACTTCTCCCTCCTTAATGAAGAAGCCCTCAAAACAAACATCATACATAACTTTCATGTTATACATAACACAGGATATAAACTTTTTTTTTCCTATTTACAAACTTAACCTTACCACTTGTTTTCTGTTTCAAAGAGGATACCTTCGCTCTCGAACAGAACCTTCCAAACATGGTGTCAATTTCACACTCATTCGAGGTTCATCCTGAGGAACGTTTTCCTCCACGGAATTTCCTTGATTTTCATTTGAACTCACTCGAACCTCAGGCTCTTTGTTTTCCTGACTCAGACTCAGACTTTCATTCTGATTCTCTCCTGGATTTGTTTCCAGTACATTGGATTTAGGATTTGCTACTGGTATATCAAAACTATCTGATGTCAGAAATAATTGAATCATTCCCACCTTCAACTCCTTCCATGTCTGTAGGTAAAATATGATCAATATGAACAAACCTAACCTGTCCATTATCAAACATCTTTACCAAATATGTGCGAGGACCACATATCTTCACCACTCTTCCTGGTAACCACTTCAACCATTTATGGTGATGATTCTTCACTCTCACTTTCTGGTTTAATTTCACACTTCTCTCTTTTACTCTACCTCTATCATGATTCTCTTTCTGTCTTAATTGTGTCTCTCCTACGGACTGTGCCAAATTTGGCTTTAACAACGAGAATCTGGTTCGTGGCTGTCATTTGAGAAACAACTCTGCTGGCATCATGGTACATCAGTCATTGAAGGTTGGCATGCAGGTACAGCAGGCGGTTAAGAAAGCAAATGGCATGTTGGTCTTCATAGCGAGGGGATTTGAGTACAGGGGCAGGGAGGTGTTGCTACAGTTGTACAGGGCCTTGGTGAGGCCACACCTGGAGTATTGTGTACAGTTCTGGTCTCCTAACCTGAAGAAGGACATTCTTGCTATTGAGGGAGTGCAGCGAAGGTTCACCAGACTGATTCCCGGGATGGCGGGACTGACCTATCAAGAAAGACTGGATCAACTGGGCTTGTATTCACTGGAGTTCAGAAGAATGAGAGGGGACCTCATAGAAACGTTTAAAATTCTGACGGGACTGGACAGGTTAGATGCAGGAAGAATGTTCCCAATATTGGGGAAGTCCAGAACCAGGGGTCACAGTCTAAGGGTAAGGGGTAAGCCATTTAGGATCGAGATGAGGAGAAACTTCTTCACCCAGAGAGTGGTGAACCTGTGGAATTCTCTACCACAGAAAGTTGTTGAGACCAATTCACTAAATATATTCAAAAAAGAGTTAGATGTAGTCCTTACTACTAAGGGGATCAAGGGGTATGGTGAGAAAACAGGAATGGGGTACTGAAGTTGCATGTTCAGCCATGAACTCATTGAATGGCCGTGCAGGCTAGACGAGCCGAATGGCCTACTCCTGCACCTATTTTCTATGTTTCTATCAGTAGTTGTATGAGGAGTATTCCGATATGTAATCAAAAAATTAGCCAATTTGTGATCCAATGACAACTGTCATTTCCTTGGATTAGGATCTAACATTTGTTTTATGAGAGCACGTTTTACAATTTGTACAGTGCGCTCTGCTGCACCATTCGAAGCAGGATGGTATGGTGGAACCTTGGTATGTTTCACATCATTTTTGCTCGTGAATTGTGCAAATTCTTCTGAGCGAAATTGTGGTCCATTATCCGAAACAATCTCTTCAGGGAGGCCAAATGAAGAAAATAATTTTTGTAAAATGTCCTATGTTTTACTTGTTGTTATTTTCCACATTGGAAACACCTCAACCCACTTTGAATGGCTATCAATCACAATGAACAATTGTTGTTCTTCTAACTCAGCAAAATCAATATGTAGCCTTTGCCACAACCTGGGAGGCCATTTCCATGGCTGTAATGGTACTGGTGATGGTTGCTTGCTTACCGATTGACATGTCGTACACTGACTCACGATGTACTCTATATCTTTATTCAAGACCTGGCCACTATAAATAACTGCTGGTCATGGAGGTCTCCTAATAGTTTGGCCCTGAATTTATTTGGTATAACCACTCTTGCACCCAACATGATACAATCTTTATCGACTGATAATTCATTCTTACGAATGAAGAATGGATGTGTATCTTTGTCTGTTACCTGGTTTGGCCATCCATTTGCAATGTACTCATACACCTTTGACATCACTGGGTCACGTTTGGTTGCTCTACCAATCTCTTCAGCTGTGACTGGCAGTTCATCAATGTATGAAAAATAAAACACTTCTTCCCTATCGGGTGTAACTTGTGATGGGGAAGGCAATCTAGACATTGCATCAGCATTATTGTGATCAGCTGATCGTCTGTATTCAATATCATATGTATATGCTGACAAAATCAAAGCCCATCTCTGCATTCGGGCTGCAGCTAATGTTGGAACTGGGGACTTTGGATGGAGGATTGCTGTTAGGGACTTATGGTCCGTAACGATGGTAAACTTATGACCATACAAGTATTTGTGAAACTTCTTGACCCCAAAAATTAATGTCAAAGCTTCCCTTTCAATTTGTGCATAATTACTCTCACTGGCACTGAGAGTGCGTGAAGCAAAAGCAATTGGTCTCTCCTCCCCACTACTTAATACATGAGAGATTACTGCCCCAACTCCCTACGGAGAGGCATCACATGCTAGCTTAATCTCCTTAGATATGTCATAGTGAACTAACAAACTAACATGGTGCTCTCTACCAATTGGCTTTTACACTCCTTGAATGCTGTATCGCCTTCTTTTGACCACTTCAAATGGACCTGTTTTTTCAAAAGTTCATTCAGTGGATGTAATACTGTAGCCAAATTTGGTAGGAACTTCCCATAATAGTTCAAAAGACCCAAGAATGAACGAAGTTCAGTGACATTCCTGGGAGTGGGTGCATTTCTAATTGCATCCAATTTTTCCATGGTTGGATGTAAACCATCTTTGTCTACTCTGTACCCTAAGTACTCCACTGAGTTTTTAAATAACTCACACTTGCGAGCAGACACTCGTACTCTGTGCTTCTCTAGCCGTTTGAGGACTTCATTCAATATGTTATTATGAATTTGCCTATTTGATGCTGAAATTAGTATGTCATCCAAATAATATACTAACCCTTCAATACCTTGCATAATCTGGTTCATCACCCCTTGGAATATGGCAGGGGCGGAAGACACTCCAAACGGTAGCCTATTAAATTGGTACAGGCCTAGATGAGTATTTATAGTCAAACATGACTTGGATTCCTCATCCAGTTCAAGTTGTAAGTAGGCATTCGTAAGATCCAGTTCTGAGAAGATCTGACCACCTGTCAGTGTTCTGAACAAATCTTCTATATTCGGCAATGTATTGGGGACATTACCCTCTAGAACCTGGTTTACGGTTACTTTATAATCACCACACAATCTTACCTTACCATCGGACTTAGGTACAACAACAATGGGTGTAGCCCAATTACATCGATCTATCTTACAAATAATGTTCCGAGTCTCTAGATTTTTGAGTTCTTGCTCAACTTTCTCCTTGAGTGCATATGGTATGGAACGTGGCTTGTAATAAATCGATCTAGCGTCCTTCTGTACCCTGACACTCGCCTTGAAGCCTTGTATCGGACTGCCCATTTCACAGAACACCTTCAGATACTGTTTGATAACCTCATCCGGTGATGAAAATCTCGCTTCCACACAGAAAATCTTACTCCAATCCAGCTTCAGTGAGCTCAACCAATTTCTTCCTAGAAAGGCAGGCTTGTCTCCTTTCACTACTATTAGAGACAAGTTCTGAAATTGATCTTTATATTTCACCGGTACGGTGATACGACCTACCACAGAAATTTTCTCTCCCGAGTAGCCTTGCAGCTCTTTCTTGGATTTCTCCAGTTGAAAATCACGCAATTTGTCGAGATACAGCGACTCCGGTACTACACTCACGGATGCACCCGTGTCAATTTCCATTGGTATCCTGAATCCCGCATTATCCATGTGGATTTCGATGCTTTCCGAATCGTTGTCCGTTAACTTCATGCTCCTGATGACGTGTAACTCTAACATCTCCTCATCCTGTTGTTGTTCTTCCATGCTATGTAATCTCTTTGGATTTCTACTCATAGCTTTGAACGCTGGACTCATAGCTTTTAAAACTGGTTTACCCTTCAGTCGGCATGCCTTCGCAAGATGCCCAGTCTTTCTGCAGAAGAATCACTCTGCCTTCACGTATGGACAACTTTGAGCAATGTGTTGTCCCAGGCACCTATAGCACGACTTCGATGCTCTGTTAGAATTTCCAGTTCCTGAGACTTTGGGCCCCCGTCTTTTACCTTGAACCTGCAGGTGATTTACCTCGGTTGACTGATGACCGTAATTATTATTTAATTCTCGGGAATATTGTTTGGCCATGCCCATTGACCTCGCTGTCTGACAAACAATCTCAAAAGTCAAGTCATCCGTCGTCAACAACTTCCTTCTGATCGCATCATTTTTCACCCCACAAACAAAACGCTCCCGTAATGCTCGGTTTTGAAAGTTTCCAAAATTACAGTGCATCGATAGCTTTTTTAATGCTACAATGTAATCACTGATAATTTCAACAGTCTTTTGATTCCGAATCCAGAAACGATAGCTTTCAGCAATTTCTAACGGTTTGGGGTTATAGTGCTGCTCCAGCTTCGTTAAAATCTCTTTAAGCATTGTGTCCTTTGGCTCGTCAGGCACAAGCAGATTTACAAGGGTTTTGTATAATGCCGAACCCGCCTCCGATAAGAAGATCGCTTTCTTACATTCCAACACAGCCCGGTTCTGGACTGCATTGTCTGGAACTTCAATTATGTTATTTGCAGTGAAATACATTTCTAGCCAATCCACATACACTTTAAAACGTTCCCAGTCATGTCTATATTCCCCCAAATGTCCGATTACACCTGCCATTTTAATCTCTAGCTGTTCACACCATGTGCTGTATTTTACCTCGGATTTTTGTAGCTTTTTTCCAAAGACAGAAACTTCCAAAGTCTCTCTGTCGGCTGGCTGAATCCTTCACCAACAAAATTTAAGCTTTAAATCATCCGAAAAATCCCATCTCAATCGCCAAATGTGATATATTCACAGAGCACAGCACACACAGCTTCCTACATGGCAGGCAGCTCTCTCGGAAGCCTCCGGGAATCTGCCTGGTTCTGTTTATTATTAACTCTGCAATTGCAGTACACAATACATCCACATCCACAGTGTGGAGCTACAAACATTACAAGCTTACAGACATTACAATAAGTCAACCCCTTCATCCCAGGAATCAACCTGGTGAACCTTCTCGGAAGTGCAATGCAAGTATATCCTTCCCTAAATACGGAGACCAAAACTGTACGCAGTACTCCAGATGTGGTCTCACCAATACCCTGTGCAGTTGGAGCAGGACGTCCCTATGGGAAGGCACCAGGCAGGCCCTCGCTTGTGATTTCCTTTGTGTTGACTCTCAATCTCAGCTAGGTCTTCTCGTTGAGATGCTGATCAATTGCGTAACACCAAAGAGATGGAGAAAATGCAAGAGACAAGATAAACCAACTCACCCACCCGTTTACACTCCCCGACAGCTATTGGTCGCCACCCAGCAAGAATAAAATATTTTTCCTTTTCCCACAGAGTGCGTCAGATCGGGAGCAGCACGAGTTAAATGCAGGCAGCAGCACTCCCTGGACAAATACAGTGATGGATGCAGAAACCCTCAACACATTTAAAAGGTGCTTGGATGGGCACTTGGAAGTGTCGTAACCTGCAGGGTTACGGACCTAGAGCTGGTAATTGAGATTAGACTGGATAACCTCTTGTTGGCTGCCACAGATACGATGGTAAGTACTGCAGGGAATCGAATACGGCCAGGGTGATCTCCTGGACTAGTGTCGATCGCCTGGATGGGTCGGAGAGGAATTTTCCCAGATTTTTCCCCCTAAATTGGCCTGGGTTTTTATCTCGTTTTTGCCTCTCCCAGGAGATCACATGGCTCCGGTTGGGGTGGAGTGTAGAATGTTTCAGTATAAGGGGTGTCGCAGTTGTGTGAGGCGGACTGGTTGGGCTGGGTGCTCTTTACCTTTCCGCCATTGTTCGTGGTTTATATGTAACCTTCAGGGCTGCTGACCGAGGGCCGTGCGGCTCTTTGTCGGCCGGCACGGATACGATGGGCCCGAATGGCCTCCTTCTTCGCTGTAAATTTCTATGTTTCTATGTTAACTTCACATTCATGGTAAGTTCAGTCTCCATGCCAACCATCTTTATGACATTTGAGTGAGATTGCCAATTAGTGCTAAATTATGGACACTCCTGTGCTGTGGACTTGCGCCCACTTGGGACCAGATTGCATAACCGCACAAACCAATTTCACTTAGGAGCCTTACATCTATCACAAGAGGCTATCACGCCATCAGTCAGGCCTGGATTCTAACTCAAATTCAGGAGACCAAAATGCAACCCCACCGTGCCAGTCAGGAGTCCATTTAAAACATGGTATACAGCGAGGAAAAGCATGCAATGTGACTGAACCATTTTATTGTTCCACTGAAGGGAAAGCTATTTTAAACATCCATGGCAAAAAGAACTTTAATACAAAAGAGAACGTTTAACGATGGCTCTACCACTTTCAGAACAAAGAATATGGAGAAACTGTATGACCTCTATATCTAAGGAAGGATATACTTGCCTTGGAGGCGGTGTAACAAAGGTTCACTCGATTGATTCCTGGGATGAGAGGGCTGTCCTATGAAAGAAAAAAGACTTGCATTTATATAGCGCCTTCCATGACCACCGGACATCTCAAAGCGCTTTACAGCCAATGAAATACTTTTGGAGTGTGGTCACTGTTGTAATGTGGGAAATGCAGCAGTCAATTTGCGCACAGCAAGCTCCCACAAACAGCAATGTGATAATGACCAGATAATCTGCTTTTGTTATATTGATGGAGGGATAAATATTGGCCAAAACTCTGGAGATAACTTCCCTGCTCTTCTTCGAAATAATAACAAACATAAGAACATAAGAAATAGGGGCAGGAGTAGGCCATCCGGCCCCTCGACCCTGCTCCGCCATTTAATACCATCATGGCTGATCCGATCATGGACTCAGGTCCACTTCCCCGCCCGCTCCCCATAACCCCTTATCCCCTTATCGTTTAAGAAACTGTCTATTTCTGTCTTAAATTTATTCAATGTCCCAGCTTCCACAGCTCTCTGTGGCAGCGAATTCCACAGATTTAAAACCCTCATAGAAGAAATTTCTCCTCATCTCAGTTTTAAATGGGCGGTCCCTTATTCTAAGATCATGCCCTCTAGTTTTAGTCTTCCCCCATCAGTGGAAACCACCTCTCTGCATCCACCTTGTTGAGCCCCCTCATAATCTTATAAGTTTCAATAAGATCACCTCTCATTCTTCTGAATTCCAACGAGCAGAGGCCCAACCTACTCAACCTTTCCTCATAAGTCAACCCCCTCATCCCCAGAATCAACCGAGTGAACCTTCTGGAGCAGTGTCGGAGCGGCCTATAAAAGGCCCAGCGGGAGATCGAGAGTCAGCGGCAGTTGGCGAGAGGTGGGAGCAGCGTCGGAGCGGCCTATAAAGGCCCGGCGGGAGCTCGAGAGCCAGCGTCGGAGCGGCCTATAAAGGCGGGACTTGTGCAGCTACAGCGGGAGAGAAAGCAAAATAGAAATAGAAAGGAATCAAAAGATGACGCCACAGCCAATGGGGTAAGTGATTGGTGAGTAGCTTTTCTTTTTATTTTTTATATCAGTAAGTGAACTGTAACATTGTTATTACCAATTTAAGGGTATCTAAGGGTTAAGGCATGGCAGGAGAGCTCGGTCACGTGATATGCTCCTCCCGTACCATGTGGGAACTCAGGGACACTTCCGGTGTCCCTGACGACTACGTGTGTGAGAAGTGTATCCGCCTCGAGCTCCTGACGGTCCGCGTTACGGAATTGGAGCTGAGGGTGGATTCACTCTGGAGCATCCACGATGCTGAGAATGACATGAGTAGCATGTGTAGCGAGCTGGTCTTACCGCAGGAGAAGGGTCCACAGCCAGATAGGGAATGGAAGACCAGCATGAAGAGCAGTGCAAGGAAGGTAGTGCAGGGGTCCCCTGTGGTCATCCCCCTGCAAAACAGATACACCATTTTGAGTACTGTTGGGGGGGATGACTCATCAGGGGAGGGCAGCAGCAGCCAAGTTCATGGCACCGTGGCTGGCTCTGCTGCACAGGAGGGCAGGAAAAAGAGTGGGAGCACGATAGTGATAGGGGATTCAATTGTGATGGGAATAGATAGGCGTTTCTGCGGCCGCAACCGAGACTCCAGGATGGTATGTTGCCTCCCTGGTGCAAGGGTCAAGGATGTCTCGGAGCGGGTGCAGGACATTCTGAAATGGGAGGGAGAACAGCCAGTTGTCGTGGTGCACATTGGTACCAACGACATAGGTAAAAAAAAAGGATGAGGTCCTACGAAACGAATTTAAGGAGCTAGGAGCTAAATTAAAAAGTAGGACCTCAAAAGTAGTAATCTCGGGATTGCTACCAGTGCCACGTGCTAGTCAGAGTAGGAATCGCAAGATGGCACAGATGAATACCTGGCTTGAGCAGTGGTGCAGCAGGGAGGGATTCAAATTCCTGGGGCATTGGAACCAGTTCTGGGGGAGGTGGGACCAGTACAAACCGGATGGTCTGCACCTGGGCAGGACCGGAACCAATGTCCTAGGGGGAGTGTTTGCTAGTGCTGTTGGGGAGGAGTTAAACTAATATGGCAGGGGGATGGGAACCAATGCAGGGAGACAGAGGGAGACAAAAGGGAGGCAGAGACAGGAGACGGAGGGGAGATGGGGGGGGGGGGGTGGGGGGCGGAGAGGCCCAGGGCGGGGAACAGGAAGGGCCACTGTGCGGCAGAATTCTAAAAGGACAAAAAGTGTTAAAAAAACAAGCCTGAAGGCTTTGTGTCTTAATGCAAGGAGTATCCGCAATAAGGTGGATGAATTAACTGTGCAAATAGATGTTAACAAATATGATGTGATTGGGATTACGGAGACGTGGCTCCAGGATGATCAGGGCTGGGAACTCAACATCCAGGGGTATTCAACATTCAGGAAGGATAGAATAAAAGGAAAAGGAGGTGGGGTAGCATTGTTGGTTAAAGAGGAGATTAATGCAATAGTTAGGAAAGACATTAGCTTGGATGATGTGGAATCTATATGGGTAGAGCTGCAGAACACCAAAGGACAAAAAACGTTAGTGGGAGTTGTGTACAGACCTCCAAACAGTAGTAGTGATGTTGGGGAGGGCATCAAACAGGAAATTAGGGGTGCATGCAATAAAGGTGCAGCAGTTATAATGGGTGACTTTAATATGCACATAGATTGGGCTAGCCAAACTGGAAGCAATACGGTGGAGGAGGATTTCCTGGAGTGCATAAGGGATGGTTTTCTAGACCAATATGTCGAGGAACCAACTAGGGGGGGAGGCCATCTTAGACTGGGTGTTGTGTAATGAGAGAGGATTAATTAGCAATCTCATTGTGCGAGGCCCCTTGGGGAAGAGTGACCATAATATGGTGGAATTCTGCATTAGGATGGAGAATGATACAGTTAATTCAGAGACCATGGTCCAGAACTTAAAGAAGGGTAACTTTAAAGGTATGAGGCGTGAATTGGCTAGGATAGATTGGCGAATGATACTTAAGGGGTTGACTGTGGATGGGCAATGGCAGACATTTAGAGACCATATGGATGAATTACAACAATTGTACATTCCTGTCTGGCGTAAAAATAAAAAAGGGAAGGTGGCTCAACCGTGGCTATCTAGGGAAATCAGGGATAGTATTAAAGTCAAGGAAGTGGCATACAAATTGGCCAGAAATAGCAGCGAACCTGGGGACTGGGAGAAATTTAGAACTCAGCAGAGGAGGACAAAGGGTTTGATTAGGGCAGGGAAAATGGAGTACGAGAAGAAGCTTGCAGGGAACATTAAGGCGGATTGCAAAAGTTTCGATAGGTCTGTAAAGAGAAAAAGGTTAGTAAAGACAAATGTAGGTCCCCTGCAGTCAGAATCAGGGGAAGTCATAACGGGGAACAAAGAAATGGCAGACTAATTGAACAAGTACTTTGGTTCAGTATTCACTAAGGAGGACACAAACAACCTTCCAGATATAAAAGGGGTCAGAGGGTCTAGTAGGGAGGAGGAACTGAGGGAAATCTTTATTAGTCGGGAAATTGTGTTGGGGAAATTGATGGGATTGAAGGCCGATAAATCCCCAGGGCCTGATGGACTGCATCCCAGAGTACTTAAGGAGGTGGCCTTGGAAATAGTGGATGCATTGACAGTCATTTTCCAACATTCCATTGACTGGATCAGTTCCTATCGAGTGGAGGGTAGCCAATGTAACCCCAGTTTTTAAAAAAGGAGGGAAAGAGAAAACAGGGAATTATAGACCGGTCAGCCTGACCTCAGTAGTGGGTAAAATGATGGAATCAATTATTAAGGATGTCATAGCAGCGCATTTGGACAATGGTGACATGATAGGTCCAAGTCAGCATGGATTTGTGAAGGGGAAATCATGCTTGACAAATCTTCTGGAATTTTTTGAGGATGTTTCCAGTAAAGTGGACAAAGGAGAACCAGTTGATGTGGTAAATTTGGACTTTCAGAAGGCTTTCGACAAGGTCCCACACAAGAGATTAATGTGCAAAGTTAAAGCACATGGGATTGGGGGTAGTGTGCTGACGTGGATTGAGAACTGGTTGTCAGACAGGAAGCAAAGAGTAAGAGTAAATGGGTACTTTTCAGAATGGCAGGCAGTGACTAGTGGGGTACCGCAAGGTTCTGTGCTGGGGCCCCAGCTGTTTACATTGTACATTAATGATTTAGACGAGGGGATTAAATGTGTATCTCCAAATTTGCGGATGACACTAAGTTGGGTGGCAGTGTGAGCTGCGAGGAGGATGCTATGAGGCTGCAGAGTGACTTGGATAGGTTAGGTGAGTGGGCAAATGCATGGCAGATGAAGTATAATGTGGATAAATGTGAGGTTATCCACTTTGGTGGTAAAAACAGAGAGACAGACTATTATCTGAATGTTGACAGATTAGGAAAAGGGAAGGTGCAACGAGACCTGGGTGTCATGGTACATCAGTCATTTGAAGGTTGGCATGCAGGTACAGCAGGCGGTTAAGAAAGTAAATGGCATGTTGGCCTTCATAGCGAGGGGATTTGAGTACAGGGGCAGGGAGGTGTTACTACAATTGTACAGGGCCTTGGTGAGGCCACACCTGGAGTATTGTGTACAGTTTTGATCTCCTAACTTGAGGAAGGACATTCTTGCTATTGAGGGAGTGCAGCGAAGATTCACCAGACTGATTCCCGGGATGGTGGGACTGACCTATCAAGAAAGACTGGATCAACTGGGCTTGTATTCACTGGAGTTCAGAAGAATGAGAGGGGACCTCATAGAAACGTTTAAAATTCTGACGGGTTTAGACAGGTTAGATGCAGGAAGAATGTTCCCAATGTTGGGGAAGTCCAGAACCAGGGGTCACTGTCTAAGGATAAGGGGTAAGCCATTTAGGACCGAGATGAGGAGAGACTTCGTCACCCAGAGAGTGGTGAACCTGTGGAATTCTCTACCACAGAAAGTAGTTGAGGCCAATTCACTAAATATATTCAAAAGGGAGTTAGATGAAGTCCTTACTATTCGGGGGATCAAGGGGTATGGCGAGAAAACAGGAAGGGGGTACTGAAGTTTCATGTTCAGCCATGAACTCATTGAATGGCGGTGCAGGCTAGAAGGGCTGAATGGCCTGCTCCTGCACCTATTTTCTATGTTTCTATGTTTCTCTGAACTGCCTCCAAAGCAAGTATATCGTTTCGTAAATATGGAAACCAAAACTGCAAGCAGTATTCCAGGTGTGGCCTCATCAATACCTTATATAGCTGTAGCAAGACTTCCCTGCTTTTGTACTCCATCCTCATTGCAATAAAGACCAAGATACCATTGGCCTTCCTGATCACTTGCTGTACCTGCATACTATCCTTTTGTGTTTCATGCACAAGTATCCTCAGGTCCCGCTGTACTGCGGCACTTTGCAATCTTTCTCCATTTAAATAATAACTTGCTCTTTGATTTTATTTCTGCCAAAGTGCATGACCTCACATTTTCCCACATTATACTCCATCTGCCAAATTTTTGCCCACTCACTTAGCCTGTCTATGTCCTTTTGCAGATTTTGTGTGTCCTCCTCACACATTGCTTTTCCTCCCATCTTTGTATCGTCAACAAACTTGGCTACATTACACTCAGTCCCTTCTTCCAAGTCATTAATATAGATTGTAAATAGTTGGGGTCCCAGCACTGATCCCTGCGGCACCCCACTAGTTCCAGGTTGCCAACCCGAGAATGAACCATTTATCCTGACCCTCTGTTTTCTGTTAGTTAGCCAATCCTCTATTCATGCTAATATATTACCCCCAACCCCGTGAACTTTTATCTTGTGCAGTAACCTTTTATGTGGCACCTCATCAAATGCCATGCCATGGGATCTTTTACATCCACCTGAGAGAGCAGACGGGGCCTAGGTTTAATTTCTCATCTGAAAGACGGCACTTCTGACAGTGGAGCACTCCCTCGGTACTGTTCTGGAGTGTCAGCCTGGATTTTTGTGCTCAAGTCCCTGGAGGGGGACTTGAACCCACAACCTTCTGACTCAGAGGCGAGGGTGCTGCCCACTGAGCCACGGCTGAAACAAGAGATTGAGTAGACTGGGCCTATACTCTCTGGAGTTTAGAAGAATGAGAAGTGATCTCATTGAAACATGCAAGATTCTGAGGGGGATTGACAGGGTAGATGCTGAGAGGATGTTTTCCCTGGGCTGGGGAGTCTGGAACCAGGGGTCACAGTCTCAGGATAAGGGGTCGGCCATTTAGGACGGAGATGAGGAGGAATTTCTTCACTCAGAGGGTGGTGAATCTTTGGAATTCTCTGCCCCAGAGGGCTATGGATGCTGAGTCTCTGAATATATTCAAGACTGAGATAGATTTTTGGAGTCTCAGGGAATCGAGGGATATGGGGATCGGGCGGGAAAGTGAAGTTGAGGTCGATGATCAGCCGTGATCTTACTGAATGGCGGAGCAGGCTCAAGGGGCCGAATGGCCGACTCCTGCCCCTAATTCTTATGTTCTAACCTTTTTAACAGACATTACCCAGATAAAAGCAGTTGTAGCCAAGGACAACTCTGGGGTTGCTGTGGAGCCTGAGGAACCGACCAGCACTGTCTTGAGATAAGACCCTCATTAAACTGCAACAAGTGACACGTTCGATGAAGTAACCCCACTAAACTTTGAACCAATCATGAACAACAAGGGGAAAAGCTACACTTGAATGAGCCAATCATTGAGGTGTATTCATGAATGTACTAGAACACAAAACAAAATCTAAGAACCGACACAGCACCGAGTGATCTTTTACTGCAGTTGCTAAAACGTACTCTGGTCTAATAAAGAGAAGACATCTGAAGATTCAACAGAGTTCAAGTGAGTGCTGGTTTGGTCACCGGGCACTTGAAGACTCCAGGACAGGGCAAGTTGGGTTCTTATTTAATTTATGTGTTAGTGGTTCAATAAAAGATCTTTGGGAGATGGTGTATCTGTGTGGTTTTCTGTTAAAGGTGGATTGAGGTCTATGAACCCCACTCTTAATGTGGAAGGTATGAGAGTCGTAAATAATTCCTGCACCATTCTCCTATCTAGCAGCTTGAGAATATAAATGAACAAATGACATTGTTGACATGCTGCTGTCTTACCTGTTAAGTAACCTTTTTTTTTTTACACAATATTATTTTTACTCCCTGGAGGCAGGGAAGAGAAAAAATGGGGAGGGAGTTCCACACACATCCAGTAACTGGCTGGGAGCAAGTCGTCTATCTAACCTTTCGGTGAGTAGATAGTGTATGGTAAAGGGTGACAGAAGGGGGAATACCACTGTTGTAATGTGGGAAACGTGGCAGCCAATTTGCGCACAGCAAGCTCCCACACACAGCAATATGATAATGATCCAGATAATCTGTTTTTTTAGTGATGTTGATTGAGGGATAATCATCATAGGCAGTCCTTCGGAATCGAGGAAGACTTGCTTCCACTCTAAAAGTGAGTTCTCAGGTGACTGAACAGTCCAATACGGGAATTACAGTCTCTGTCACAGGTGGGACAGACAGTGGTTGAAGGAAAGGGAGGGTGGGACTGGTTTGCCGCACGCTCCTTCTGCTGCCTGCGCTTGTTTTCTGCATGCTCTCGGCGACGAGACTCGAGGTGCTCAGCGCCCTCCCGGATGCTCTTCCTCCACTTAGGGCGGTCTTGGGCCAGGGACTCCCAGATGTCGGTGGGGATGTTGCACTTTATCAGGGAGACTTTGAGGGTGTCCTTGAAATGTTTCCTCTGCCCACCTGGGGCTCGCTTGCCGTGTAGGAGTTCTGCGTAGAGCGCTTGTTTTGGGAGCCTTGTGTCGGGCATGCGAACAATGTGGAAATATTGGCCAGGACATCGGGGTTAACTCCCCTGCTCTTCTTCAAAATAGTGCCATGGGATCTTTCACGTCCACCTGAGAGAGCAGATGGGGCCTCGGTTTAATGTCTCATCCGAAAGACGGCACCTCCAACAGTGCAGCACTCCCTCAGCACTGCACTGGGAGTGTCAGCCTAGATTTATGTGCTCAAGTCCCTGGAGTGGGACTTGAACTCACAACCTTCTGACTCAGAGGCGAGTGTGCTACCAACACGGTTAAAACAGATTATCTGGCCAATATCACGTTGCTGTTTGTGGGACCTTGCTGTGCACAAATTGGCTGCCGCATCTAACATTTGTACAGTGACGACACTTCAAATGCAATTCAATGGGTATGAACCAGTTTCAGATGTCCTCTGAAAGTCTTCCTCTCTATAATTAAAATTCGTGATTTATTTTAATGGAACGTGAAAATTCATCCTGTCGCAGTATGCGGGAAATATGCCAATATGCAAAATTTAAGTTATGTACATATTTAGAACCTAAACAGTGGATAATCAGCATCTAAATTTGAAGAGTGAAGAAAATATGCACTGCCCTATTGCTGCTCTCACCATGTGACCATATTTCTCGTATGATTAAGTTCTGATGGTAAATTATTTCATTCCTACCTTTCCACTTGTAACTCAAAGCATTCGCTGCAGTGCTAATTTATTTTCTATCTCCCCGTTTCATCTTACTTTTAATGTATTACTCTACTGTGTCCTGTGTCAAACAACAACAACTTGTATTTATATAGCGCCTTTAATATAGTAAAACATCCCAAGACGCTTCACAGCAGCGTAATCAAATAAAATTTGCCACCAAGCCACATCAGGAGATCTTAGGACCAAAAGAGGTCGGTTTTAAGGAGCTTCTTAAAGGAGGAAAGAGAGATGGAGAGGTTTAGGGAGGGAGTTCCAGAGCTTGGGGCCCAGGCAGCTGAAGGAACGGCCACCAATGGTTGAGCGATTATAATCAGTGATGCTCAAGAGGGCAGAATTGGAGGGGCGCAGACATATCGGGGGATTGTGGGGCTGGAGGAGATTACAGAGATAGGGAGGGGTGAGGCCATGGAGGGATTTGAATCAAGGATGAGAATTTTAAAATTGAGGCGTTGCTTAACCGGGAGCCAATGTAGGTCAGCGAGCACAGAGGGTGATGGGTGAGCGGGACTTGGTGCGAGTTAGGACACGGAGCAGCGAGCACAGGGGTGATGGGTGAGCGGGAGACAAACACCAAAGGCTGGAATGCGTTGGTACAGAGGGATCTGGGGAGATCCTTGTACATGAAACACAAAAAGCGAGCATGCAGGTACAGCAAGTAATCAGGAAGGCAAATGGAATGTTGGCCTTTATTGCAAGGGGGATAGAGTATAAAAGCAGAGAAGTCCTGCTACAACTGTACAGGGTATTGGTGAGGTCATACTTGGAGTACTGAGTACAGTTTTGGTCTCCTTATTTAAAGAGGGATATACTTGCATTGGAGGCTGTTCAGAGAAGGTTCACTAGGTTGATTCCTGAGATGAAGGGGTTGTCTTATGAAGAAAGGTTGAGCAGGTTGGGCCTGAACTCATTGGAGTTTAGAAGAATGAGAGGTGATCTTATTGAAACGTATAAGATTCTGAGGGGGCTTGACAGAGTAGATGCTGAGAGGATGTTTCCCCTCATGCGGGAATCTAGAACTAGGGGGCATAGTTTCAGAATAAGGGATCACCCATTTAAAATAGAAATGAGGAGGAATTTCTTCTCTAAGAGAGTCGTGAATCTTTGGAATTCTCTACCGCAGAGAGCTGTGGAGGCTGAGTCATTGAATATATTTAAAGTGGAGTTAGACAGATATTTGAACAATAAAGAAGACAAGGGTTATATGGAGAGGGCAGAGAAGTGGAGTTGAGGTCAGGATCAGGTCAGCCAATGATCTTATTGAATGGCAGAGCAGGCTCGAGGAACCAGATGGTCAACTCCTGCTCCTATTTCTTATATTCTAATGTTTCCCCTCGAGTCCAAAATCTATCTAACCCAGCCTTGAATATATTCAACGGCTGAGCATCCACAGCCCTCTGGGGCAGAGAATTCCAAAGATTCACAATCTTCCGAGTGAAGAAATTCCTCTTCACCTCAGTCCTAAATGGCCGACCCCTTATCCTGAGACCCCTGGTTCTAGACTCGCCAGCCTGGGGGAAACATCCTCTCAGCTTCTACCTTGTCAATGCCCCTCAGAATCTTGTGTTTCAAATGTTTTCATGTGCAGTGGATTTTAATCATGGCGAAAAAAATATATATCCTGTCCAGTATGCAGGACAATTAATTAAACTTCCAGATGATTGTGGCTTCTGCCTTTCTGCTCCAGATGAGGTCTAGTTACAATGCAGAGCCATGTACCTTATGTGCCCTCTGCTGGCCGTGTTCATCAAAAACAACAGATATAGAGAGAGCATAAATTCCAACACCCAAGATGCACTGCATCTTTATTTGAAACATTGGTCATAATTACCGTCAAATCTTTTCAATGCAAAAAAAAAGAAAGTTTTGCATGAAGATATAATTTTCGATTGTGCACGAGTGATCAAAAATAAGTGAATAAGTAACAGAGGAGATTTCAGGAAGTGTGATCGATCAGGCAGAGGAAACACGATGGGGTAGATTTTCACCGAATACTTTAGGCGCTAGAGAGGTGGCCAAGCTGGGGTCTTAAATTAAAACACTGGTTTAGCCCACGTTTAGTGCAAGCCGCCATCTTGGTAAAGGAGTTGAAGTGCGCACTAGACACGGGTACCCGGAGGCTCGGTAAACAGCCGATTACCACTGCAGATGCCGGTTAGCTCTCAATTAAAGAAGCCACAACGCCATTTTGGTGGCTAGTGCTTCAATTAATGCCCTCTCCCAACAGCGACATGCTGTTTGGGAGCAAACAGGGCGCTGATGTCAATTTCAAGCGCCACTTAAAGGGATACACACCACTTAAAGGGATGCTCATCATTTCATGCTCATCGCTGCTGGCGCTGGGAAGAAGACCTCTGAAACACAATGGGAAACCGTCTGACTTCACTAACAGTCGGGCAACATTTGTTCTGGAAATTCTTGGAGGACTTCGCCTGAAAAGAGTAAGTGCGGTGCTGCTTCACCTTAGTCAGCAGGAGAAAGCATTTGGTCATCGGCATCTTGCTCGTGTTCCATTCTTTGTTGATTTTTCATAAACTGTTATATTAAGATGCATTAATGTCTGTCATTTTCTTGTGTGTGTTTCTATGTGTGCGTGTGTATGAGTGTGCGTGTGTATGAGTGTGTGTATCTGTGTGCGCGCGCATGTGTGTGTCTGAGCGAAAGAGTATGTGTCTGTGTGTTAGTGTGTGTGTTTCTGTGTGAGTGTGTGTCCATATGTGTGTGACCGTATGTGTGTGTTTATGTGTGTGTATGAGTGTATGTGTGTCTGTGTCTGTGTGAGTGTGAGTATGAGTGTGCGCGTAATCTTCATTTTCATGCACTTAAAATCTTTTTTTACCCATAGTTTTTGCACTGGTTAAATAGTTTATCCAGATCTGTTGTACACCCCTGTTGAAATAGGTTTGGAATGCTGGACTTCTACAGAATAATTTCTCAATTACTGCCAATGATTTTGAGCACACACAGTACGAGATTTCACTGCACAAACTCATTCCTCTTTAGCCTACTGAGCACTTAAATACATTCTTCAGAAGTCTAAATATAACAGTTTAAGGGTTAACACAATCTCTCATTTCAGCAAACACCTCTCGGTCCCCAGTGGAAGCTCCACTATAGTCAGAGGAAGTCAAACGACAGTAAGACGAGGCTGATGGGAGGACTCAAGATGCTGCTCCCTTGAGTTTCGAATGAAGAGAGTGCTACAAGTTAACGGTGCAGTTCTAAACATTTACTTAAAAAGAATGGATCCCAGTATTTCACCCAAGGAGCTGTAACCAAATTATCCTCCGTTCAGTCCGCAAGCGAGACCCTGAGCTTCCGATCGCCCATCATTTTGACTCTCCGCTCCATTCCCACTCTGCCCTCTCCATCCACGGCCTCCTACACTGTTCCAATGAAGCTCAACGCAAGCTCGAGGAACAGAACCTCATCGTTTGAAGAGGCACTTTACAGCCTCCTGGACTCAACATCAAGTTCAACAATTTCAGACCATAACCTCTGCCCATATTTTTTCAGACAGCAATTGCTGATGATGATTCCGCCATTCCCATTTACACCCTCTCTAGACTCATCTTTTGTTTCTTAACTTGTCCCATTACATCTCCTTTTGCCTCGCACCATCATCCCTTTTGTCATTTAATCTCTCCTGCCTCCCACCCTATCACAGACCTTCCCTTTTGTTCTTTCCTCCCCTCCTCCCTTTCCCTGCCTCTGCACTTGCTTAAAACCTGTTACATCTCTAACTTTTCCCAATTCTGACTATAATGCACTTATGAATGACTCCACGAGGCAATGTGTTGTACTCAAACTGTAGTGACCTTGATCCTTTATTCGTAACTCCAGAGTGAGGCACAAGCATGGTGGGCAGCCTTTTATACTGGGCCCTGCACACCTATACAGGTGACCCTCAGGTCTCCCACCGCAGTGCCCTCTGGTGGACAGCCTCTGCCACAGGAGCAGGAAACCTCGGTCTCCACCAGTTGCACCCTCTAGTGGTTCCAGCATAGTATATACACAGTGTAAACCTTATTGATAGTACATCAGATAACAAGTCTCCATCTTATGCAATTATAGTGACTACACAAAGAGTATAACTATAGTCTGCATATATAACACTAACCTGAAACGTTAAATTTGTTTCTCTCTCCACAGATGCTGCCTGATCCGCTGAGTATTTCCAGCATTTTATGTTTATATTTCAGATTTGCAACATCTGCAGTATTTTGCTTTAGTGACAGTCCATCAGTTACAGTTTAGTGATAACAGTTCCAATTTTAAATCAAAAAAGATGGGTCAAAATTTTCCACAAAGGAAGAATCACCAAAGTACCGTGGCTGCAGTGTGAACCATCTACAAGACGCACTGCAGCAACTCGCCAAGGCTTCTTCGGCAGCACCTCCCAAACCCGCGACCTCTACCACCTCGAAGGACAAGGGCAGCAGGCGCATGGGAACACCAACAACTCCACGTTCCCCTCCGAGTCACACACCATCCTGACTTGGAAATATATCGGCCGTTCCTTCATCGTCGCTGGGTCACAATCCTGGAACTCCCTCCCTAACAGCACTGTGGGAGCACCTTCACCACACGGACTGCAGCGGTTCAAGAAGGCGGCTCACCACCACCTTCTCAAGGGGCAATTAGGGTTGGGCAATAAATGCCAGCCTTGGCAGCGACGCCCACATCCCAGGAACGAATAATAAAAAATAAATGTTTGAGTACCTTTGAACACTGAACACTTTTTGTAATTTTCAAAATATGTTGACATTTTCTACGACAGCTTTAACTATCATTTCCTGTACATTCTGAACATGATTATACCAGAGAAGCGCGACTAATCACGGCATCCTTGAAATACATTTAGTTATAATTTCTCTCTGTGTTACAGGACATCAGTATGGCCCTCAGGAAGGACGATTTAAGATATCAGATTTTGCAGAGAGCAAAAATCTGACATGAAACGTTTTTTTCAGACACTTGGGGCTAGGAATCAGTATTAATATCTCCGCATGCATTTCTGCCAAGAGTTGAGAAAAATGCTTCTTTTCCCCCAGACAGAACGACTTTTGAATGTATACTCAGGATGTCATTTTTTTTTATAGAATGGAAGTTAGTCCAGAGGCCCCAGAGAATACGAGTTCAAAGCCCGCTGTGGAAGCTAGAAATTAAGTTCCGTTTTTAAAGAATCTAGTATTAAACAGCTGATATCAGTAAACGTGTCGATGAAGCTGTTGTGTCGGACAAAATA
This sequence comes from Pristiophorus japonicus, assembly GCF_044704955.1. NCBI lineage: Eukaryota > Metazoa > Chordata > Chondrichthyes > Pristiophoridae > Pristiophorus > Pristiophorus japonicus. Next base: position 2,846,448 of record NC_091990.1, on the reverse strand, counting down.
ATCGCTCCACCATCGGTGGCTGTGCCTTCTGCTGCCGAGGCCCTAAGCTCTGGTACTCCCTCCCTAAACCTCTCCGCCTCTCGACCTCTCTTGCCTCCTTCAAGATGCTCCTTAAAACCTCCCTCTTTGACCATTTTGGTCATCTGTCTAATTTCTTCCTATGTGGCTCGGTGTCAAATTTATCTGTTTTGTCTTATAACACTGCTGTGAAGTGCCTTTGGATGTTTTACTACTGTACAGGCGCTATATAAATGCAAGTTGTTGTTGTTGGGGTTCACTAACGAGCTTTGGGAAAGAAAACCTGCCCCCCTTAGCAACGTTTCCTCTCATTTCCTTTTTGGGTGCGTGGCCCCTTGAATGGGCTGCGAAGCCCATTCAGATTTTTACTGGCAAAGGGGCCTGCTCGGGCCCTCCAGATCGCTGCCCGGCCATGCAGCTTAAAGGAGACATTGGTCCTTAACCCAGTCGAGCCTGTGTATGACTCCAGTTCCATCATCATCATCGGCAGTCCCTTGGGGTGAGGATGACTTGCTTCCACACTAAAAGTGAGTACTCAGGTGACTGATGAACTAATTTTAAACGGTGGAAGATGCCTGTGCGTGGATTTTTTTAACGTGGGGTGGACATTGCACACCAGCCACCACACGGGCTTGACAGAGCTGGGTCTTGGTCCAGTGACAAGGAGGATCCAAGACGACTGGAGACTCAGCTCTACCACATGTGCCAATACACACACACACACTCAAACATACTCCTACTGTCCTCCTTCCTTCCTCCTGCCCACAGGACCTCTCTCTACGTGGAATTCATAGTCCGCAACGTGAGCCCCACCACCTCACAGCCTCGCCATTGCCCCGTGCTGCGCCTTCCCTTGGTCTTGTCCAGTTCCACACCAGTGTAGTTGACACCTACCCAGCCACTCAGTTATATCAAACCAGCCATTCAAGGCGGCAGCTCACCACCACCTTCTCAGGGCATGTAGGGATGGCAAATAAATGCCAGCCTTACTCGTCACGCCCACATCGCAACAATGAATTAAAAATATCCCACTTTTCTCCAAACAGGCAGGAAATAATTTTATTCAGTCAACAAGTCAAATATGTAGATTACAGAAGTACTCTAAAACAAAAGACTTGCATTTATATAGCACCTTTCATGACCTCAGTACATCTCAAAGCACTTTACAGCCAATGAAGCATTTTTTGGAGTATAGTCACTGTTGTAATGTGGGAAACGCAGCAGCCAATTTGCGCACAGCAAGCTCCCACAAACAGCAATGTGATAATGACCAGATAATCTGTTTTAGTGATGTTGATTGAGGGATAAATATTAGCCCCAGGACACCGGGGATAACTCCCCTGCTCTCCTTCAAAATAGTGCCGTGGGATCTTTTACATTCTGCTGCTGAGGGAGCAGATGGGGCCTCGGTTTAACATCTCATCTCAAAGACGACACCTCCGACAGTGCAGCACTCCCTCAGCACTGCACTGGGAGCATCAGCCTAGATTTTTATGCTCAAGCCCCTGGAGTGGGACTTGAACCCACAACCTTCTGACTCAGATGTGAGCGTGCTGCCCACTGAGCCACTGGCTGACGCCCTATCACAGAGCTTCCCTTTTGTTCTTTCCTCTCCCGCCCCCACCCTTTCCCAGTCTCTGTAGTTGCTTAAAACCTGTTACATCAACTTGAAACTTAAAGAAACAAAAAATGGGCCTTTGTTACCTCCAGACTTGACTATTCCAACACACTCCAGGCTGGCCTCCCACATTCTACCCTACGTAAACTAGAGGTGATCCAAAACTGGGCTGCCTGTGTCCTAACTCGCACCAAGTCCTGCTCACCCAACACCCCCTTGTGCTCGCTGACCTACACTGGCTCCCAGTTAAGCAACACCTCGGTTTCAAAGTTCAAATCCCTCCATAGCCTCGCCCCTCACTATCTCTGTAATCTTCTCCAGCCCCACAAATCTCCCTCCCCCCCAAGATATCTGCGTTCGAGCTTCCCTGATTATAATCGCTCAACCATTGGTGGCCATGTCCTCTGTTGCCTGGGTCCCAAGCTCTGGAACTCCCTCCCTAAACCTCTGTGCCTCTCTACCCCTCTTCCCTCCTTTAAGATGCTCCTTAAAACCTCTCTCTTGTCACCTGCCCTCATTTCTCCTTTTAGAATCACAGAAAAATTACGACACAGAAGGAGGCCATTCAGCCCATCGTGCCTGTCGAAAAAGAGTTATCCGGCCTAATCCCACCTTCCAGCACGAGATCCGTAACCCTGTAGGTTATGTCTCTAAGTACACACCCAAGTGCACATTGTGTGTAAAAATCTTGTCTGATAACACTCCTGTGAAACACCTTGGGATGTTTCACAGCATTAAAGGCGCTATATAAATGCAAGTTATTGTTTGTACATCACATTTACACACCCAGGTCTTCCTGGGACCTCCCAGGAACACAGAAGAATGAGGTTAAGCGTATCTACTAATGAGACATTAAACCGAGGCCCCTCTGCTCTCTCAGGTGGATGTAAAAGATCCCATGGCACTATTTCCAAAAAGAGCAGGGGAGTTATCCCCGGTGTCCTGGGGCCAATATTTATCCCTCAATCAACATAACAAAAGAACAGATTATCTGGCCATTCTCACATTGCTATTTGTGGGAGCTTGCTGTGCACAATTTGGCTGCTGCGTTTCACACATTACAACAGTGACCACACTCCAAAAAGTGCTTCATTGGCTGTTAAGCGCTTTGAGACGTCCGGTGGTCGTGAAAGAACATAAGAATTAGGAGCAGGAGTCGGCCATTCAGCCCCTCGAGCCTGCCCCGCCATTTAATAAGATCATGGCTGATCTCAAAGGTGCTATATATAAAGTATAAAAGCAGAGAAGTCCTGCTACAACTGTACAGGGTATTGGTGAGGCCACACCTGGAGTACTGGGTGCAGTTTTGGTCTCCGTATTTAAGGAAGGATCATCATCATAGGCAGTCCCTCAGAATCGAGGAAGACTTGCTTCCACTCTTAGGATGAGTTCTTAGGTGGCTGAACAGTCCAATATGAGAACCACAGTCCCTGTCACAGGTGGGACCGACAGTGGTTGAAGGAAAGGGCGGGTGGGGAGTCTGGTTTGCCGCACGCTCCACAAGACTGTATTGTAAGCTCAAACTGTTGTGACCTTGGTCTCTTTAATGTGACTCCAGAGTGAGGAAGCAGCATGGTGGATTGCCTTTTATACCTGCTTGCCCCAGGGTGTGCAGGTGACCCTTGGGTCTCCCACAGGTGTGCCCCCTGGTGGCAAGTCTTACATTTGGTGAGGTTTACATACATACAGCGCGTGATTTCTGCATGCCCTCGGGCGACGAGACGCGAGGTGCTCAGCGCCCTCTGAATGCACTTCCTTCACTTGCATTGGAGGTTGTTCTGAGAAGGTTCACGAGGTTGATTCTGGAGATGAGGGAGTTGACTTATGAGGATAGGTTGAGTAGGTTGGGCCTCTACTCATTGGAGTTCAGAAGAATGAGAGGTGATCTTATTGAAACATATAAGATAATGAGGGGGCTCAACAGGGTGAATGCAGAGAGGATATTTCCACTCATCGGGGAAACTAAAACTCAGAATAAGGTGTCACCCATTTAAAACAGAAATAAGGAGGAATTTCTTCTCAGGGGGTTGTAAATCTGTGGAATTCTCTGCCCCAGAGAGCTGTGGAGGCTGGGTCATTGAATATATTTAAGGCAGAGATAGACAGATTTTTGAGCGATAAGGAAGTAAAGGGTTATGGGGAGCGGGCAGGGAAGTGGAGCTGAGTCCATGATCAGATCAGCCATGATCATCATCACAGGCGGTCCCGCGAAGCGAGGATGAGTTTACAGGTGTTTCAATGTTCCAAACCCCGGACTAATATTCCGGATCCCGGACTACACGTCGAAGGGTGGACGATGCCCGCGTGTCGATCGTTTTAACGTGGGCTGGCCAGTGCACACCAGCCCCCCTCGGTCTTCGGTCTGACTGAACGGCGGAGCAGGCTCGAGGGGCCAAGTGGCCGACTCCTGCTCCCAATTATTATATAAATACAAGTCTTTCCGTTCTTCCTCTGAAGTGTCTTGGGACGTGAAAGGCGCTGTATAAATGCAGGTTGTTGCTGGTGCCTCACATTTACAGCTGCTGGGTGAGCCTGGGCCCTGGGGCTGGGCCTGGGGCTGGGACCTGGGGCTGGGGCTGAGACCTGGGGCTGGGGCTGGGACCTGGGGCTGGGACCTGGGGCTGGGGCTGGGACTTGGGGCCTGGGGCCTGGGGGCTGGGGCCTGGGGGCTGGGCCCTGGGACCTGGGGCTGGGGCTGGGGCCGGGGACCTGGGGCTGGGGCTGAGCCTGGGGCCTGGGGCCTGGGGGCTGGGGCCTGGGGGCTGGGCCCTGGGACCTGGGACCTGGGGCTGGGGCTGGGACCTGGGGCTGGGCCCTGGGGCTGGGGCTGGGGCCTGGGGGCTGGGCCCTGGGACCTGGGGCTGGGACCTGGGGCTGGGGCTGAGCCTGGGGGTTGGGGCTGGGCCTGGGGGTTGGGCCTGAGCCTGGGGGCTGGGCCCTGGGGGTTGGGGCCTGGGGGCTGGGCCCGGGGACTGGGGCTGAGCTTGGGACCAGGCCCCGGGGCTGGGTGAGGGGGGAAGCTCGGGGATCGCTGCACTGACCCCGCTCACCAGTCTCCACCTTTGCTGCTTCTCGCTGGCTCGATCTCCGCCCGGAACACATTGGCCGCTGCACCGCCCCGCAACTTCCGGTGTCCGGCCCACAAACATTTCCGTTCCGGCAGTGAGACGCTTCAGGTAAAGGAGCTCCTCTCCCCCCCCCCTTCCCCCCCCCCTATAGTGGGGCTGCGGTGGTTTGCCCCCAATGCTGCCGGGCCAACACTGGGCGAGTCCAAGTCCCGGGACGGGGGGGGGGGGGATTGGAAGCTGAGGATTGTGCGGCTGCGCGTCCCGCAGTCGGTGAGCTTCCCTGAGAAGAAACGAGTTGCGTTGCCATAGCGCCTGTCCCCGCCTCCCAAAGTCAGCGAGGCCGCTCCAGGAGCAGCGAGCACTGAGATACCTCACCACCAGCACCACAGGCGGTCCCTCTCTCAGTGAGCCCTCAGGTGATTGAACAGTCCAATACGGGAATTACAGTCTCTGTCACAGGTGGGACAGACAGTGGTTGAGGGAAAGGGAGGGTGGGACTGGTTTGCCGCACGCTCCTTCTGCTGCCTGCACTTGCTTTCTGCACGCTCTCGGCGACGAGACTCGAGGTGCTCAGCGCCCTCCCGGATGCTCTTCCTTCACTTAGGGCGGTCTTTGGCCAGGGACTCCCAGGTGTCGGTGGGAATGTTGCATTTTATCAGGGAGGCTTTGAGGGTGTCCTTGAAACGTTTCCTCGGCCCACCTGGGGCTCGCTTGCCGTGTAGGAGTTCCGAGTAGAGCGCTTGCTTTGGGGAGTCACATGTCTGGGGGGGGGGGACCATGCGGACAATGTGGCCCTGCCCAGCAGAGCTGGTCGAGTGTGGTCAGTGCTTCGATGCTGGGGATGTTGGTCTGGTCGAGGACGCTAACGTTGGTGCGTCTGTCCTCCCAGGGGATTGGCAGGATCTCGCGGAGACAGCGTTGGTGGTATTTCTCCAGCGATTTGAGGTGTCTGCTGTACATGGTCCGTGTCTCTGGGCCATACAGGAGGGCGGGTATCACTGCAGCCCTGTAGACCGTGAGCTTGGTGGTGGATTTGACGGCCTGGTCTTCAAACTCTCTTTTCCTCAGGCGGCCGAGTAGGGTGTACTGGCGCACTGGAGGCGGTGTTGAATCTCATCGTCAATGTCTGCTCTTGTTGATAGGAGGCTCCCGAGTTATGGGAAGTGGTCCACATTGTCCAGGGCCGCGCCGTGGATCTTGATAACTGGGGGGCAGTGCTGTGCGGCGAGGACAGACCTTTGTCTTACGGATGTTTAGCGTAAGGCCCATGCTTTCGTACGCCTGAGGCTGAGGAAATACAGGATGACACTCTCGGTGCAGGACTGAGGGAGTGCTGCACTGTCGGAGTTGCCATCTTTCGGATAAGACATTAAACTGAGGCCCCATTTGCTCTCTCAGGTGGATGTAAACGATCCCATGGCACTATTTCAAAGAAGAGCAGGGGAGTTATCCCCGATGTCCTGGGGCCAATATTTATCCCTCAATCAACATCACTAAAACAGATTATCTGGTCATTATCACATTGCTGTGTGTGGGAGCTTGCTGTGCACAAATTGGCTGCTGCGTTTCCCACATTACAACAGTGACTGCACTCAAAGTAGTTCATTGGCTGTAAAGCGCTTTGAGACGCCCGGTGGTCGTGAGAGGTGCTATATAAATGCAAGTCTTTCCTTCTTTCACTGCTGTAATGCAGCCTCAGTCTGTACAGGTTAGGGAAGGGAATCATCAGCCAGCATTCCTACTCTGGTCCCGAATCAGTAACTCCCCCTCTGTGGGGATGTGGGGTGATGTTAGGATCAAGCTCACGTGTACAGCCTGCTGACCCCGACACGCTCAGCTGGATAGACTGCCGATATTTACAGTCTGGGTCCACACATGACCACTTGGTGAGATATTTAAGGGCCGGACTGGCCCATATTCAACGTACTTTAACGCTTCGAGCAGCAGAAAGGTGGAAATTCAAAAATAATATCAAACCAGTCTGACTGAAACCAGAAGGCATGACTATAATCTTGCTAAAACATCCTGAAAAGGAAAGACTTGCATTTATATAGCGCCTTTCGCAACCACCGGACATCTCAAAGCCCTTTACACCCAATGAAGTATTTTTTGGAGTGTAGTCACTGTTGTAATTTAGGAAATGCAGCAGACAGTTTGCACACAGCAAGCTCCCATAAACCACAATGTGATAATGACCAGATAATCTGGTTTAGTGAAGTTGGTTGAGGGATAAATATTGGCCCCAGGGCAAACTCCCCTGCTCCTCTTCGAAATAGTGCCATGGGATCTTTTACATCCACCTGAGAGAGCAGACAGGGCCTCGGTTTAACATCTCATCCGAAAGATGGCACCTCCGACAGTGCGGCACTCCCTCAGCACTGCACTGGGAGTGTCAGCCTAGATTTATGTGCTCAAGTTCCTGGAGTGGGACTTGAACCCACAACCTTCTGACTCAGAGGCGAGGGTGCTGCCCACTGAGCCACAGCTGACACAGCTGGCTGAATCGTGGGGAGAGAGAAACATTTAAATGTTTTAAAAAATATAAACTCCACCTCCTCTTCCCCCCCCTCCCCCTTTCCTGTGCCACATTATCCTTCGCCCGTGGGCCATTTCACGGTGTGAGTAGAGGTGCAATGGGATCTGTGGGAGGAAAGAAATTTCCTCACATTCAAATCCCTCCATGGCCTTGCCCCTCCCTATCCCTGTAATCTCCTCCAGCCCCACAACAACAACTTTTATTTATATAGCGCCTTTAACGTGGTAAAATGTCCCAAAGCGCTTCACAGGAGCGTTATCGAGTCGCTGAAGAAGAAATTAGGGCAGGTGACCAAAAGCTTGATGAAAGAGGTTGGTTTTAAGGGGTGTCTTAAAGGAGGAAAGAGAGGTGGATGGGTTTAGGGAGGGAGTTCCAGAGCTTGGGGCCTCGGCAGCTGAAGGCACGGCCACCGATGGTGGAGCGATTCTAATCAGGGATGCTCAAGAGGGCAGAATTAGAGGAGCACAGATATCTCGGGGGGGGTTGTGGGGCTGGAGGAGATTACAGAGATAGGGAGGGGTGAGGCCATGGAAGGATTTGAAAACAAGAATGAGAATTTTGAAATCGAGGCGTTGCTTAACCGGGAGCCAATGTAGGTCAGCGAGCACAGGGGGTGATGGGTGAGCGGGACTCGGTGCAAGTCAGGACACGGGCAGCCGAGTTTTGGATCACCTCGAGTTTATGTAGGGGTAGAATGTGGGAGGCCAGCCAGGAGTGGATTGGGATAATCAAGTCTAGAGGTAACAAAGGCAAGGATGAGGGTTTCTGCAGCGGATGAGCTGAAGCAGGGGCGGAGACGGGCGATGTTACAGAGGTAGAAAATGGGGCTCTCAGTTATGCTGACGATATATGGTCAGAAGCTCATTTCAGCGTCAAATATGATCCTAACCCCCTCCCCGGAATTTCTGTGCTCCTCCAAATCTGCCCTCGAGCATCCCCGATTTTAATCGGTCCGCCATTGTTGGCCGTGCCTTCAGTTGCCTGGGCCCCAAGCTCTGGAACTCCCTGCCAAAAACTCTCCCTCTCTCTCCTCCGTTACGACGTTCCTTTAAACCTACCTCTTTGACCAAGCTTTTGCTCACTGTCCCAATATCGCCTTTGCCTCGGTGTCACACTTTGTCTGATTTACGTTTCTGTGAAGGGCCTCGGGGCGTTTTGCTATTTTAAAGGTGCTACGTAAATGCAAGTTGTTGTTGTGGTTGAAACACCAACGTTAATGATGTCCTGGTTTGCAAACATTCCCGTCTCTTGACAGCAGTTTTATCCCCCAGTCAGGTTCGCGGGAGACTGGTCGAGATGGAGGCTCCCCCTGTAACCGTGTTGCCGGTCATTGGTGGAACCATCAACATGATGGAATATATTCTGCAAGGTATGGAATGTGCTCCTGGTAATCTTACTGTTAAATGGTTTAACAAGATAAACGACTGGGCTTTGGTTTATAGCTCAATCAATTATTGAGCGATTGATGTGTAAGTCGGGAGGAATAGACTCACGCAGCCTATCCTGCTGCCCCTATGTGGGGCCGATTGAATTATCGCTTGTCTGTGTACTTGAGAACTGCAGACTGATTGGAGTGGGCTGGGATATAACATTCTTCACCCATATCTTCACCTTTCTTGGTGGAGTAACTAACAGTCGAGCTCTCCCCCCATCCCCCAAACCTCTCCCCCTCTCTTTCCTCCTTTAAGACGCTCCTTAAAACCTACCTCTTTAACCAAGCTTTTGGTCATCTGCCGTAATTTCGTCTTATGTGGCTCAGTGTCAAATTTATTTTTTTGTCTTATATCAGTACGGTGAAGCGCCTCACAATGTTTCACTACGTTTAAGGCGCTAAATAAATATACGTTGTTACAGGTGCAATCTTCTGCTTTTTCTTTGCTCCTGTTTCTCTGCCAATTTTCTTCCCTGCATTTGACCCGAAGGTATGGTTCTACGTGTGCCATCCAGTGACAGCTGAGTGTGTTCCTGTCCTCACCTGAAGGGCACTTCCGGCAGGGGTCACTGTACAGCGATCTGGAGGGGGTGGGGTATGGTACCACAGGGGTTATTTGACTGGACCAGTAATCCAGAGGCCTGGATTAATGATCTGGAGACATGACACCACGGCAGCTGGGGAATTTAAATCCAGTTAAATAAATCTGGAATAAAAAGCCAGTGCCTGTAATGGTGACCATGGAACTACCGGATTGTTGTAAAAACCCATCTGATTCACTAATGTCCTTTAGGGAAGGAAATCTGCCGCCCTTACCCGGTCTGGCCGATATGTGACTCCAGACCCACAGCAATGTGGTTGACTCTTAACTGCCCCCTGAAATGGCCCAGCGAGACACTCCGTTGTAAGAAAGCGCTACAGAAAAGTATACTCCCTCCCTAACAGCACTGTGGGAGCACCTTCACCACATGGACTGCAGCGGTTCAAGAAGGCGGCTCACCACCACCTTCTCAAGGGGCAATTAGGGATGGCCAATAAATGCCGGCCTTGCCAGCGACGCCCACATTGATCAGGATTGCGGAGGTCAATAATAGCACTAAGTACAGACCGGGGTCTTGCTGCCCAGAAGCGGTCTGGTGTGGTTCCATTGATTCAGTAATTGTGTTCCCATCTTTGTTTGTTAAAGAAAGTGATGAAACCTTATTTTTTCTAAAAACTAACCGAACTTTAGGAACAGAATTACAATATTAATGTTCTCATTGTCAAAAATGTCAGACTCTTATAAGGCTGGTGTTTATTTTTCTACAATTCTTATTTTGTTCTGTTCTGGTTGCGATTTACACAGGAAGTGTGCTGGACCAGAGTCTGGAAAGCCTTCTCCATCGACTGCGTGGCCTCTGTGACAACATGGAGCCAGAAACCTTTGTTGACCACGAGCTGGTTTTCCTGCTGAAGGCCCAGCAAGGGAGCCCCTTTATTCTGCGGGCCCGGCGTGCTGTGGACAAGCCTGGCTTGCCCTGGCACCTCCGCTACCTCGGGCAGCCCGAGATCGGGGACAAGAACCGCTCAGCGCTGGTGCGGAACTGCGTGGACATTGCCACCTCTGACAGCCTGACCGAGTTCCTGCTGGAGATGGGCTTCCGGATGGACCATGAGTTTGTGGTGAAGGGGCACATCTTCCGCAAAGGCATCATGAAGATCGTGGTGTCCAAGGTCTTTCGCATTCTGCTGCCGGGCAACATAGACAACATCGAGCCGCTGTCGTTGTCCTATCTGGTAGAACTCAATGTGGTGGCACCTCCCGGTCAGGACGCAGTGTCCGACGACATGAAGAGCTTTTCCGAGCAGCTCAAGCCTTTGGTTCATCTCGAAAAAATTGACCCTAAAAGATTACATCAGGTGTAAGGATATTCGGTGATGTTTGTGTACTCTGGCATTGAATATTGTGTACGTGTTTGCTTATACAACTACAAATGTTTTGAAATAAAAGTAGGATTTGTCTTATACACTGGTCCTATCCTCCCTCTGGTTTACCTCCTAGGTCCTGAGGTTGTGAAAGGTGCGACATAAATTCAAGTCTTTTACAAACAATGATTTGCATTTATATAGCGCCTTCACGACCACCGGACGTCCCAAAGCACTTTACAGCCAATGAAGTACTTTTGAAATGTAGCCGATGTTGTAATGTGGGAAACGCGGCAGCCAATTTGTGCACAGCAAGTTCCCACACACAGCGATGTGATAATGACCAGATAATCTGTTTTTGTGACGTTGATTGAGGGATAAATATTGGGCAATATTTATTGAGGGATAACTCCCCTGCTCTTCTTCAAAATAGTGACATGGGAACCCACAACCTTCTGACTCAAAGGCGAGAGTGCTGCCCACTGAGACACGGCTGACACCCATCACAGAGCTTCCCTTTTGTTCTTTCTTCCCCCCCCCCTCCCCCATTCCCAGCCTCTGTAGTTGCCTAAAACCTGTTACATCAACCTGCAACTTAAAGAAACAAAAGATGGGCCTTTGTTCTCTCTAGACTTGACTATTCCAACACACTCCTGGCTGGCCTCTCACGTTCTACCCAACGTAAACTAGAGGTGATCCAAAACTCGGCTGCCCGTGTCCTAACTCGCACCAAGTCCCGCTCACCCATCACCCCCTGTGCTCGCTGACCTACACTGGCTCTCGGTTGAAGCCACAACCTGCTGACTCAGAGGCGCGAGTGCTGCCCACTGAGCCACAGCAGACACTGGGGTAGACACTGGCCAAGACTGGGAATTAAACATACAGGGGTATCTGACGATTCAGAAAGATAGGCAAGAAGGGAAAGGAGGTGGGGTAGCTCTGTTAATAAAGGATGATATCAGGGCAGTTGTGAGGGATGATATTGGCTCCAATGAATAAAATGTTAAATCATTGTGGGTGGAGATTAGAGATAGTAAGGGGAAAAAGTCACTGGTCGGCGGAGTTTATAGGCCCCCAAATAATAACTTCACGGTGGGGCGGGCAATAATCAAGGGAATAATGGAGGCATGTGAAAAAGGAATGACAGTAGTCATGGGGGATTTTAACCTACATATCGACTGGTCAAATCAAATCGCACGGGGTAGCCTGGAGGAGGAATTCATAGAATGCATACGGGACTGTTTCTTAGAACAGTATGTAACAGAGCCTACAAGGGAGCAAGCCATCTTGGATCTGGTCCTGTGTAATGAGACAGGAAAAATAAACAATCTCCTCGTAAAAGATCCTCTCGGAATGAGTGATCACAATATGGTTGAATTTGTAATACAGATTGAGGATGAGGAAGTTGTATCAGAAACGAGGGTACTATGCTTAAACAAAGGGGACTACAGTGGGATGAGGGCAGAGTTGGCTAAAGTAGACTGGAAACACAGACTAAATGGTGGCACAATTGAGGAACACTGGAGGACTTTTAAGGAGCTCTTTCATAGTGCGCAAAAAAAAAATATTCCAGTGATAAAGAAGGGCGGTAAGAGAGGTGATAACCAGCCGTGGATAACCAAGGAAATAAAGGAGAGTATCAAATTAAAAACCAATGCGTATAAGGTGGCCAAGGTTAGTGGGAAACTAGAAGATTGGGAAAATTTTAAACGACAGCAAAGAATGACTAAGAAAACAATTAAAAAAAGGAAAGATAGATTACGAAAGTAAACTGGCGCAAAACATAAAAACAGATAGTAAAAGCTTTTACCGATATATAAAACGGAAGAGAGTGACTAAAGTAAATGTTGGTCCCTTAGAAGATGAGAAGGGAGATTTAATAATGGGAAATGTGGAAATGGCTGAGACCTTAAACAATTATTTTGCTTCCGTCTTCACAGTGGAAGACACAAAAACAATGCCAAAATTTGCAGGCCACAGGAATGTGGGAAGGGAGGACCTTGAGACAATCACTATCACTAGGGGAGTAGTGCTGGACAGGCTAATGGGACTGAAGGTAGACAAGTCCCCTGGTCCTGATGAAATACATCCCAGGGTATTAAAAGAGATGGCTGAAGTTATAGCAGATGCATTCGTTATAATTACCAAAATTCTCTGGACTCTGGGGAGGTACCAGCGGATTGGAGAGCAGCTAATGTAACGCCTCTGTTTAAAAAAGAGGGCAGGCAAAAGGCAGGTAACTATAGGCCGGTTAGTTTAACATCTGTAGTGGGGAAAATGCTTGAAACTATCATTAAGGAAGAAATAGCGGGACATCTAGATAGGAATAGTGCAATCAAGCAGACACAGCATGGATTCATGAAGGGGAAATCATGTTTAACTAATTTACTGGAATTCTTTGAGGATATAACGAGCATGTTGGATAAAGGTGTACCGATGGATGTGGTGTATTTAGATTTCCAAAAGGCATTCGATAAGGTGCCACACAAAAGGTTACTACAGAAGATAAAGGTACGCGGAGTCAGAGGAAATGTATTAGCATGGATAGAGAATTGGCTAGCTAACAGAAAGCAGAGAGTCGGGATAAATGGGTCCTTTTCCGGTTGGAAATCAGTGGTTAGTGGTGTGCCACAGCGATCAGTGCTGGGACCACAACTGTTTACAATATACATAGATGAACTAGAAGAGGGGACAGAGTGTAGTGTAACAAAATTTGCAGATGACACTAAGATTAGTGGGAAAGCGGGTTGTGTAGAGGACTCAGAGAGGCTGCAAGGAGATTTGGATAGGTTAAGCGAATGGGCTAAGGTTTGGCAGATGGAATACAATGTCCGAAAGTGTGAGGTCATCCACCTTGGGAAAAAAACAGTAAAAGGGAATATTATTTGAATGGGGAGAAATTACAACATGCTGCGGTGCAGAGGGACCTGGGGGTCCTTGTGCATGAATCCCAAAAGGTTAGTTTACAGGTGCAGCAGGTAATCAGGAAGGCAAATGGAATATTGGCCTTCATTGCGAGAGGGATGGAGTACAAAAGCAGGGAGGTCTTGCTGCAACTGTATCGGGTATTGGTGAGGCCGCACCTGGAGTACTGCGTGCAGTTTTGGTCACCTTACTTAAGGAAGGATATACTAGCTTTGGAAGGGGTACAGAGACGATTCACTAGGCTGATTCGAGAAATGAGGCAGTTACCTTATGATGATAGATTGAGTAGACTGGGTCTTTACTCGTTGGTGTTCAGAAGGATGAGGGGTGATCTTATAGAAACATTTAAAATCATGAAAGGGATAGACAAGATAGAGGCGGAGAGGTTGTTTCCACTGGTCGGGGAGACTAGAACTAGGGGGCACAGCCTCAAAATACGGAGGAGCCAATTTAAAACCGAGTTGAGAAAAAATTTCTTCTCCCAGAGGGTTGTGAATCTGTGGAATTCTCTGCCCAAGGAAGCAGTTGAGGCTAGCTCATTGAATGTATTCAAATCACAGATAGATAGATTTTTAACCAATAAGGGAATTAAGGGTTACGGGGAGCGGGCGGGTAAGTGGAGCTGAGTCCACGACCAGATCAGCCATGATCTTGTTGAATGGCGGAGCAGGCTCGAGGGGCTAGATGGCCTACTCCTGTTCCTAATTCTTATGTTCTTATGTTCTAGAGGGCAGGAGAGGTTCAGTGACCGCAGGGATGGTGGTGCGAGGTGCAAAGGGGTGGTCATGGGACAGGTGAAGAAACAAAAGCAAAACGCTGTGGATGCTGGGAATCTGAAATATAAAACCGATAATGCTGGAAATCCTCGGCACGTCGGGCTGCGTCTGTGGAGCGAGAAACAGGGTTAACGTTTCAGGTCAATGACTTTCCCCAGAACTGGTGGTAACCCTGTTTCTCTTGCTCTCTACAGGTGCACCCCAACCCGCTGAGGATTTCCAGCATTTTCTGTTTCTGATGGAAAGAACGAAAGATTGGTGGAGAGGAACTGGGAAACGACAAAAGCAGACTCATCAGCGGCAGTTGTTGAACTCAAGCCGTGACTCAGTGGGCAGCACTCTCTCGCCTCGGAGTCAGAAGGTTGTGGGTTCAAGTCCCACTCCCAGTGCAGTGCTGAGGGAGTGCCGCACTGTCAGAGGTGCCATCTTTCGGATGAGACGTTAAACCGAGGCCCCGCCTGCTCTCTCGGTTTTGGGCAAGAGATACAGTGGGGGATGTGAGGAAGAACTTTGTTACGCAGCGAGTGGTAATGATCTGGAACTCGCTGCATCTGAGGGTGGTGGAAGCGGTGATTTCAAAAGGAAATTGGATAGGCACTTGAGGGAAATAAACTTACGGGGATAGAACAGGGGATGGGACTGACCGGATTGCTCTACAGAGAGCGGCATGGACTCGATGGGCCGAATAGCCTCCTTCTGTGCCGTTATGATTCTATGACTCTGACTCTCAGGTGGATGTAAAAAATCCCAGGGAACTATTTTGAAGAAGACTAGGGGAGTTATCCCCGGTGTCCTGGCCAATATTTATCCCTCAATCAACATCACAAAAACATCACATTGCTGTTTGTGGGAACTTGCTGTGCGCAAATTTGACTGCCGTATTTCCTACATTACAACAGTGACTACACTTTAAAAGTACTTCATTGGCTGTGAAGCGCTTTCAGACGTTCGGTGGTCGTGAACGGTGCTATATAAATGCAAGACTTTTATTTTTAGTATGCAGCTGAGCTCCCGTCCTGTCTGGGTCAATAATGCAAAAGTCCCATTGCTGGTTCACCCAGAAACGTTCCCCAACTGTGAGGAAGGTCCTCAGCTAGAAACACATCGCTGCCAATGTGGCTTCGGAGCGACAGTGTAGGTGCAAACCTCATGCAGCTGTTGCTACCAGTGCTCCAAACACAACCCAGGAGAAGGAGATCAACAAAATTCTTACAGGGCTTGACAGGGTAGATGCAGGGAGGATGTTTCCCCCGGGCTGGGGAGTCTAGAACCAGGGGTCACAGTCTCAGGATAAGGGGTCGGCCATTTAGGACTGAGATGAGGAGAAACTTCTTCACTCAGAGAGTTGTTAACCTGTGGAATTCCCTGCCGCAGAGAGTTGTTGAGGCCAGTTCATTGGATATATTCAAGAGGGAGTTAGATATGGCCCTTACGGCCAAAGGGATCAAGGGGTATGGAGAGAAAGCAGGAAAGGGGTACTGAGGTGAATGATCAACCATGATCTTATTGAATGGTGGTGCAGGCTCGAAGGGCCGAATGGCCTGCTCCTGCACCTATTTTCTATGATGAACTCTGGTTATGCTCTTCCCCACAAGCGTAAACATTGGGCTGGATTTTACGGACCTCGGCGGGTCGGGGGTGGGTCCCGATTATGATTCTATGACTGCCAGGGTCTCAAATCCAGCCCTTGCAGAAGCATTTCCTTCCTTTCTAGTTATGGTAGATGCTGCGCACAAACTCAGACAGCCATGTGTTGTGGCACTGCTGTGCACGCACACCTGGATCGCACTGTTTACATCCGCTAGTTCGTTTATTGTGAAATGTTTTCAAAAAGTCAAGAAGAAATCTTGCTCCTGATGCGGACTAAGATCCCGTCCCTGCCTGCGATTCCCCAGGGGTGGACCTGGACCTGATTTGATGAACAACGTGCTTCTCATTTCCCCCCCTTTCTTCACCGGTACTGTCTCTGATTCCCAACTGTGTTTCACCGCGCTCCGTGAGATAAAAACATCATGAGCAAATCATCACCTTCCTGTTCACAAAGACGCAAAATCATCATCAGAGGCAGTCCCTCGGAATCGAGGAAGACTTGCTTCCACTCTAAAAGTGAGTTCTCAGGTGACTGAACAGTCCAATACGGGAATTACAGTCTCTGTCACAGGTGGGACAGACAGTGGTTGAAGGAAAGGGTGGGTGGGGAGTCTGGTTTGCCGCATGCTCCTTCCGCTGCCTGCGCTTGCTTTCTGCACGCTCTTGGCGACGAGACTCGAGGTGCTCAGCGCCCTCCCGGATGCTCTTCCTCCACTTAGGGCGGTCTTTGGCCAGGGGCTCCCAGGTGTCGGTGGGGGTGTTGCACTTTATCAGGGAGGCTTTGAGGGTGTCCTTGTAACGTTTCCGCTGCCCACCTGGGGCTCGCTTGCCGTGTAGGAGTTCCGAGTAGAGCACTTGCTTTGGGAGTCTCGTGTCGGGCATGCGGACAATGTGGCCCGCCCAACCATGAAAGCGCATAAAATTATGCCGGGTATTGTGGGAAACAGCGGCCAATATTCACACAGCCGGTATCGACCCGCCATCCAGACGGACGGAACCGTGGGACGCCGGCAACTTAAAGACCCAACACCCCGTCACTGACCCACCAGCAGAGGTCCCCGGCCTCGCCCTCCCTAAGAGACAGCGGGCAGCGAGCGCTCGGCCCAATCCACACGGGGCACGGACACTGCGCCCATCTGCCCCACACGGGGAAGGTGAGGGACGGCCCGAAGTGCGACTGTGACCCTGAGTCCCAGACCCTGGAACACCTCACATCAACCGGCCCACTGAGATCTGTGGGTCCCAGACCCTGGAACACCTCACATCGACCGGCCCACTGAGATCTGTGGGTCCCAGACCCTGGAACACCTCACATCGACCGGCCCACTGAGATCTGTGGGTCCCAGACCCTGGAACATCTCACATCGACCGGCCCACTGAGATCTGTGGGTCTCAGACCCTGGAACACCTCACATCGACCGGCCCACTGAGATCTGTGGGTCTCAGACCCTGGAACACTTCACATCGACCGGCCCACTGAGATCTGTGGCGGGAGGCACCTCATTTCTCCACTAGGCATCTCAGGAGCCCCTCGAATGGGGAGCCAAACTACACATCTCTTAATAAGCTTTTCCCGTCACACCAACAACGACTGGTATTTCCTGAGTTACCTGTCTACGCAACGTTTGCCCAATCTCAGTGTGAAATAATGAACTAGTCTAGTTCACTTATATTACCTTTGCTCCAATTAATGGTTGTGATGTACCACTGGGCACTTGTTCCCACTTGCATGACAAGGCACTATACAAATGCAAGTTTTTTCTTTTGTATTGTGTCTGCATCACTAACATGTGCCACAGTTACATAAGTTTATAAATGTCCACAATAACTTTTATTTATATAGCGCCTTTAACGTAGTAAAACGTCCCGAGGTATTTCACAGGAGTGTTGTAAGACAAAACAAATAAATTTGACACCATAAGGAATTACAGCAGGTGACCAAAAGCTGGGTCAAAGAGGGAGCGTCTTCAAGGAGGAAAGTGAGGTAGAGAAGCGGAGAGGTTTAGGGAGGGAGTTCCAGAGCTTGGGGCCCAGGCAACAGAAGGCCTGGCCACCGATGGTGGAGCGATTATAATCAGGGATAGTCAGGAGGGCAGAATTAGATGAGTGCAGCCATCTCGAGGGGTTTGTGGGGCTGGAGGATATTACAGAGATAGGGAGGGGCGAGGGCCATGGAGGGATTTGTAAACAAGGAATGAGAATTTTGAAATCAAGGTGTTGCTTAACCGAGAGCCAATGTAGGTCAGCGAGCACAGGGGGTGATGGGTGATCAAGACTTGGTGCGAGTTAGGAGTTAGAATGTGGGAGGCCAGCCAGGAGTGCATTGGAGTAGTCAAGTCTAGAGGTAGTAAAGGCATGGATGAGGGTTTCAGCAGCGGATGAGCTGAGGCAAGGCCGGAGATGGAAGATGTTACGGAGGTGGAAATAGGCGGTCTTAGTTATGCTGCGGATATGTGGTCGGAAGCTCATTTCAGGGTCAAATATGACCCCAAGGTTGCGAACAGTCTGGTTTAGCCTCAGATAGATGCCAGGGAGAGGGATGGAGTCAGTGGCTGGGCAGTTTGTGACAGGGACCAAAGGCAATGGCAACGGTCTTCCCAATGTTTTATTGGAGAAAATTTCTGCTCATCCAGAACTGGATGTCAGACAAGCAATCTGACAATTTAGAGACCGTGGAGGGGTTGAGAGAAGTGGTGGAGAGGTAGAGCTGGGTGCCATCAGCGTACATGTGGAAACTGACGCTGTGTTTTCGGATGACAGCACCAAGGGGCAGCATCTCAGCTCTAATATTAGTGGCTCTACTTTCTGTTAACTTGCACTGCTGATTTTTGGTGAAGAAAGGCAGTGTGACTTCCTTCGTTAACAATATATTGATTGGTGGCATAGCGAAAAGTATCAGGATCTGCTGAGAAGATTATTGGATATGGTCATTACTAAATCAGCAGCTCTCTATCAGAAGTTGCTGGTGCAAAAGTAAATGCTGTCAGGATTCATTATTGTAAACTACTGGACCAGAAAGCTAATCCAAATTGATTGCACATTCTACTCTACGTAAACTCGAGGTGATTCAAAACTTAGCTGCCGTGTCCTAACTCGCACCAAGTCCCGCTCTCCTATCATCCCGTGCTCGCTGACCTACTTTGGCTTCCGGTTAAGCAACGCCTCGATTTCAAAATCCTTGTTTACAAATCCCTCCATGGCCTCGCCCCTCCCTATCTCTGTAATCTCCTCCAGCCTCACAACCCCCCCGAGATATCTATGCTCCTCTAATTCTGCCCTCTTGAGCAAACCTGATTATAATCGCTCCACCATCGGTGGCCGTGTCTTCTGTTGCCTGGGCCCCAAGCTCTGGAACTCCCTCCCTAAACCTCTCCGCCTCTCTATCTCTCTTTTCTCCTTCAAGACGCTCCTTAAAATCTATCTCTTTGACCGAGCTTGCCCTAATTTCTCCTAATGCGGCTCAGTGTCAAATTTTAATCTCATAATACTCCTGTGAAGCGCCCTGGGATGTTTCACTACGTCAAAGGCGCTATATAAATAAAAGTTGTTGTGGTCTGTGGAAATGTATTTTTTAAAGTTGCATTACACTGTTTTTTGTACCCTTTTTTCCATAAAACAAAATGGAATCCAGAACCTGCTAGAAACTTCTGCAACAGACAGTCTGTTTGTAGTTGTACAGGGCCTTGGTGAGGCCACACCTGGAATATTGTGTTCAGTTTTGGTCTCCTAATCTGAGGAAAGACGTTCTTGCTATTGAGTGAGTGCAGCGAAGGTTCACCAAACTGATTCCAGGGATGGCTGGACTGACATATGAGGAGAGATTGGATCAACTGGGCCTTTATACACTGGAGTTTAGAAGGATAAGAGGGGATCTCATAGAAACATATGACGGGACTGGACAGGCTACATGCAGGAAGAATGTTCCTGATGTTGGGGAAGTCCAGAACCAGGGGACACAGTCTTAGGATAAGGGGCAGGCTGTTTAGGACTGAGATGAGGAGAAACTTCTTCACTCAGAGAGTTGTTAACCTGTGGAATTCCCTGCCGCAGAGAGTTGTTGATGCCAGTTCATTGGATATATTCAAGAGGGAGTTAGATGGCCCTTACGGCTAAAGGGATCAAGGGGTATGGAGAGAAAGCAGGAAAGGGGTACTGAAGGAATGATCAGCCATGACCTTATTGAATGGTGGTGCAGGCTCAAAGGGCCGAATGGCCTACTCCTGCACCTATTTTCTATGTTTCTATGATTCTATGATAAACATGCTAACCCTGACTGGAACTGCTGATAGTTGATTAATAGCCACCAGATAACATTAAACTGTCTTGCTGAGATAAGTACCACCCATTGTGCTCCCCTGTATTATCAATTCACCCCCTAAGAGATACTCAAATTACCAGCCATTATCTCTTGTACAGAACTCATCCATAATATGCAAGAAGCCAAGTACCCAATCAACCACTGGGCCCAAATAACTGGCCGGGAAACTGGACAATCCTAAAACAATGAAAAGCCGGTAATAGCACATTATCACACCCGAATCGAGTCATTGCTGTCTGGCCCACCAAAATCACTTACAAAAGAGACATTTGAGAAAAATGTAAAGACAAGGATGTAGTAATCATTAACTCTTTATCTGTTTTTGCTGACTGCAAAGGCAGAACCAATACACAGGATGGAACCATAACTTGTTTTTTACTGTATAAATACTTTGTGAAACTATATCATTTTGGGAATCGTCGCTTAGCCTTTGACTGAGTGAGACTCTTACTTGCTGCAAGTAAAAATTAAAAGGACATCTACCGGAGCTGATTGTGTTGTATATTGAGAGTCGAGATTTCGACAGGTCGGAGGTCCTGGAGGAAAGGGTAAGAAGAGGTCCCATTGCACTTTTCAAAGAAGAGCAGGCAGTTCTCCCAGTGCTCCGGCCAAGGTTCCTTCCTCAACGGTAGCGTAGTGGTTATGTTACTGGACCAGTAATCCAGGGGCCTGGACTAATGAACCGGAGACACAAGTTCAAATCCTACCACGGCAGCTGGGGAATTTAAATTCAGTTAATTAAATAAATCTGGAATAAAAAGCTTGCGTCAGTAATGGTGACCCTGAAACTACTGGATTGTCGTAAAAATCCAATTGGTTCACTGATGTCCTTTAGAGGAGGAAATCTGCCGTCCTTACCCGGTCTGGCCTATATGTGACTCCAGAACCTCAATGTAGTCTTTCGGATGAGACGTTAAACCGAGGTCCCGTCTGCTCTTTCAGGTGGACATAAAAGATCCCACAGCACTATTTCAAAGAAGAGCAGGGGAATTCTCCCCGGTGTCCTGAGACCAATATTTATCCCTCAATCAGCATCACTAAAACAGATTATCTGGTCATTACCACATTGCTATTTGTGGGAGCTTGCTGTGCACAAATTGCTGTCGCATTTCCCACATTACAACAGTGACTGCACTCCAAAGGTACTTCATTGGCTGCAAAACACTTTGGGACGTCCGGTGGTTGTGAAAGGCGCTATAGAAATCCAAGTCTTTTCTCTTAAGTGAATTAACCGCCCTCTGAAATGGCCCAGCGAGCCACTCAGTTCTATTGAAGAAGGCGGCTCACCACCACCTTCTCGAGGGCAATTAGGGATTGGCAATAAATGCCGGTATTAACGGCGACGCCCACATCCTTGTGAATGACTTTTTTAAAATAGGTGATTTGGACACTTTTAATTTACTGCCTGTGGAATCTTGCTGTGCGCTAACTGGCTCTCAGGCTTGCCTACATTGACTGTTCTTCCGACATAATTACTGGGTGTGAAACATTTTGAAAAGCCCTGAGGCACTATACAAAGGTGAGTTTTTCCTCTTGTATTGTGTCTATTAATTAACCCACGCTGCAGGATAGCAGCCAATATTATCATATTAACTTCCCCGCCTGGCTATTCTCATTTGAATGACACTTGGAGTGCTGAAACCGCAAGAGACTTGTATCTTTGGGTTCCTCATTACAACGTCAGATCACCCCTGCAGCAATCAGACCCGTTCGTTTGTTATTGAACCTTGGTTGGTGACTAAATCTGTCTGGGGTTTATTTACCAGCAATTGTTGCCACATTAGGAAATTTCCAAGAACCGGATGTTCCTGGAGCAGGAAAATGCCCCTCTGAAAACTCCCCTGCATTGGCCTGCGGGGTTAGTTACAGACGTGTTATCTTCAGCGGCTGCAATTACTTGAAACGATGAAACTTAAATTAAATTGCATCATTTTGAATAATTGAAGACAGTGCTTCTGTAACCCGGCACAAGCCTGACAGACCGAGTGGCCTCCTTCTGTGCTGTAACCGTTCTATTATTCTGTGATAATCAATGTTCGCTTTAAGCTGCGCGGCCATGCAGCACCCTGGAGCTCTCGTGCAGCCTGCGCGCTGGCTTTCAAATGGGAAAAACCGCGCTCACGCGGTTATTTTGAATGGGCTGCGCATAAAGGAAACGTTGATGATAATGGCTTTTAAAATCAATTCTGGTTTCACGCACTGCAGCGTTCGCCACGATGTGGAATGTTGCTGGGAACAGCAACGGAATTGGATAAATAGCAGGGGAACGGGACTAAATGGGTAGCTCTTTCCAGGAGCTAGCAAAGGCATGATGGGCTTTGATTGTGATAAAAGGGAATTGGATAAGTACCTGAAGGAGAAACATTCTGCAGGACTATGGGGAAAGGGCGGTGTAATGTATGCACCTGCGAGCATGCTCACAGGTTTGTAGAGCTGTTGGCACGGTGTCCACCGGTACGCGAGAGGTGGGCGCCGGAGGGACTGGAGTGCATCATCACCCCCGGCAACCAAATTTTAATTTGATTTTACATGTTTTAAAGTTTAATTTGTTTTAATTGCCGGGTTTTTTTTTAGTGTCCCCCTCCCCTTTTATAGGGGGCACTTGTAAATTATGGTTTTAGAGCCCCAAAAAAAACACCAAAAAAAACTACAAAAATACAAAAAAAAAAGGGCCTTGGGAAATGTTTGGAGTGTCCCCCAGATCGGGGGGCACGATTTAATGTTTATTTGTTTACTCCAAAAGAGTTGTAGAGCTGTTGCATTGTGAGTGGCTTAGCCAGTCACGTGATGTTCACAAGACTCAATAAAACCCCAGCCAGTTGGGTTCAGGGGATCCACGATAAGGTATGCAGTTGTGAGCCTGGTGGATGAACGGGTAATGTGTAGTGTGATTGTTAAACCTTTGCTAATAAACCAACTAGTTCTTAATAACAATGTGTTGCTACGAATTCTTAAGCAAAGAACCCATGAAGCAAATACATTACAGGCGGGGGAGTGGGACTGGCTGAAGTGGCCTTGCAGAGAGCCGGTACGGGCTCGACGGGCCGAATGGCCTCCTGTGCTGTAACCGTTCTATGATTCTTTGATTCTATGAAATTCTAATACATAATGGGCTACATTCCAAGCTAAATGTCTCCAGCCTATGACGATAATCGATGACATTACCAAAGCTGTTATTAGAATTCCTTCCCCCAACATTTCAATGGGTTGATATCGTTAGGAAGACAATACCACTAAAAGATTTACAACATTTGTTAATTACTCATCTCTAATTTGTCCATTTGTGGTTTTCTTTGCATGATAACTAGTTTTTTTTTTAAAACTAGATGTTACAATTTTTTTTAAGTCCTCTTTTGTCTCACAATGGATTCAATACACTTCACTGTCCTGCACCAACAGTCCTGAACATGTACATTCAATCAACAATCTGTCTTTTTCAGAGTTAGAACATAAGAAATAGGAGCAGGAGTCGGCCACCTGACCCCTCGAGCCTGCTCCACCATTCAATAAGATCACGGCTGATATGATCATGGACTCAGCTCTACTTCCCTGCCCGCTCTCCATAACCCTTTATTTCCTTTATGTGACCCACGGTTTAACAAAGATCTTACTGTAGTAATCTAGTTATTGCGGGTTACTTGGTCTTCTGCCATGAGATCAGCCGCTTGTGAATGACAAGCTTTCAATGCAAATCAGATGTTATAGCCTAAAAAGATGAAAGGAAAGACTTGCATTTCTATAGCGCCTTTCACAACTGCCGGATGTCCCAAAGCACTTTACAGCCAATGAAGTACTTTTTGGAGTGCAGTCACTGTTGTAATGTGGGAAATGCGGCAGCCAATTTGCGCACAGCAAGCTCCCACAAACAGCAATGTGATAATGACCAGATAATCTGTTTTAGTGATGTTAAAGGATGATGTTGGATATTAAGGGAATCAAGTGATATGGGGATCAGGCGGGAAAGTGGAACTGAGGTAGAAGATCAGCCACGATCTCATTGAATGGCGGAGCAGTCTCAAGGGGCAGAATGGCCTACTCCTGCTCCTATTTCTTATGTTCTTATGTTGGTCGAGGGATAAATATTGGCCAGGACACCGGGGATAACTCCCCTGCTCAACTTCGCGATAGTGCCGTGAAATCTTTTACATCCACCTGAGAGGGCAGACGGGGCCTCGGTTTAACGTCTCATCCAAAAGACGGCACCTCCAACAGTGCAGCGCTCACTCAGTACAGCACTGGTAGTGTCAGCCTAATTTTTGCGCTCATTCAATGTCCACATTGCATGCGCTTTCCCGCACAGCTCGCTAGATACCAAATCAGGAGTGGGACCCCGCCAACGTCCCCACCCCTCCCCAGCCCAGGGAGACTGACGTTTGGCATTTCTATCACCATCCAGTTCGGATCAGTTGACCCAGCACAGCTCAGGCCCTTCCAGGTCTCTCTGGCTCATTGCTAACCCACACATACCTCTACCCACTGAGCCATTTAGTGAGAGCCTTGATTTATTTTTCTTTGGACAATCTATTTGTACTAATGTCAACTGAGGAAATTACTGAGGAAAGGCATGGGTGCCTTTATCAACTGGCAGTCATCATAACACTATGGTGCTCACAACAGCGCCTGTCAACGGAACTGTTGCATATTCATAGGAACAGGAGGAGGCCATTCAGCCTCTCGAGCCTGTTCTGCCATTCAATGAGATCACGGCTGATCTGCGTGTGATATATTGTTCCACCTACTGTGGTAATGCAGCCATTGCTGTAACGACAATAAAAGCATCATGTAACCAGGTCACCTGACAAGTCCCTGTAGAGCCATCTTGTATGTGTGTGTTTATGATGTCGGAGAGAATACATCACACTGCGACCTAACTCCATCCACCTGCCTTTGCCCCATATCCCTTAATACCCCCGATTAACAGAAATCTATCAATCTCAGACTTAAAGTTAACAATTGATCAACTGTCCTTCGTGCAAGCAAGTTCCCAACTCCTCCCACCTTTTGTGCATAGAGTTATATATTCAGCATGGGCAGAACTCACTTCAACAGTTCCAAAGTGTTGGATGAGGTCAGTAATTGAGTTTGTTTTATATGACTGTGATTTATTGCAGTTATTTTAACACTGATCAATTTTTGATATAGGGTAACAGGTGTTTAATGAATATTATTTTACAGCCCCACGTACGTGCTAAGTAGCAACCGTTGTTCTTTAAACTCTGAACTCTACTTATTCACCGCCCTCAAGAAATTAACTGAATGAGGAAGCCAACACAAGGAAAGAAAGAAAGACTTGCATTTCTATAGCGCCTTTCACGACCACCGGACGCCAATGAAGTACTTTTGGAGTGCAGTCACTGTTGTAATGTGGGAAACGCCGCAGCCAATTTGTGCACAGCAAGCTCCCACACACAGCAATGTGATAATCACCAGATAATCTATTTTTTTTGTTATATAGATTGAGGGATAAATATTGGCCAGGACACCAGGGATAACTCCCCTGCTCTTCTTCAAATAGTGCCATGGGATCTTTTACATCCACCCGAGAGAGCAGACGGGGCCTCAGTTTAACGCCTCATCTGAAAGACGGCACTTCCGACTAATATGTCCTGACTATACAGTACAAATGCACACGATGCCCATACTTGAGAGAAGGTCACTCTGTGACCAGTAACCTTTATTAGCCAGCACTCAAGTGATGAAGGTGAGTGGAGCTTCCCCTTTTATACCAGAAGGTCCAGGTTCGGAGTGTCTCCCACCTAGTGGTCAGTGTTCTCACGGTGTACAACTTAGGTCAGTTTATACATGGATTACAATGACAGTTGAATACATGACATCACCTCCCCCTCCCAAAGACTTATTGGGATCACAGGTTGAGTCTCTCTGGTGGTTTACGCTCCCTTGTAGAGCGCCTGAGTTGGGGCTCCGGTTGTTGGGCGCTGGCCTGAGTGTCTGCTGTTTGCGGTGCCTCAGGCCTGTCCAGACTGCCCACAGTGACTGGGCTCTCCTTCCTTTGGTTCTGGTGTTCGGTCACCTGTGGTGGAGTGAACTCTATATCGTGTTCTTCCTCTGCTTCTTCTATGGGGTTGCTGAACCTCCTTTTTGTTTGATCCACGTGTTTGCGGCAGATTTGTCCATTGGTAAGTTTAACTACCAGAATCCTATTTCCCTCTTTGGCAACCACAGTGCCTGCGAGCCATTTGGGCCCTGCAGTGTAGTTGTGGACAAAGACAGGGTCATTGACATCAATACATCGCGCCCTCGCATTCCCGTCATGGTAGTCACATTGTGACTGACGCCTGCTCTCGACAATTTCTTTCATAGTCGGGTGTATAAGGGATAACCTGGTTTTGAGCATCCTTTTCATTAGCAGCTCTGCGGGTGGAACCCCTGTGAGCGAGTGTGGTCGGGATCTATAGGCCAACAGGAGGTGTGATAAGCGGCTTTGTAGGGAACCCCCTTGGATTCTGAGCATCCCTTGTTTGATTATCTGCACTGCTCGTTCTGCCTGGCCGTTTGAGGCCGGCTTGAACGGTGCCGTTCTGACATGGTTGATACCATTTCCTGCCATGAAGTCCTGGAATTCAGTGCTTGTGAAACACGGGCCATTGTCGCTGACCAGGACGTCCGGTATACCGTGGGCGGCGAACATTGCCCATAGACTTTCTACCATGGCAGAGGATGTGTTTGAATTGAGAATGTCACACTCGATCCATTTGGAGTAGGTGTCTACTACAACCAAAAACATTTTCCCCATGAAAGGACCTGCGTAGTCCACATGGATGCGTGACCAAGGCTTGGCGGGCCATGGCCAGGGGCTAAGGGGGGCTTCCCTGGGTGCATTGCCCAGTTGGGCACATTTGTTGCACCTGCAAACACAAAGTTCCAGATCTGCATCTATCCCTGGCCACCAAACGTGTGACCTGGCAATTGCCTTCATCATGACAGTGCCCGGGTACTCATTGTGGAGTTCTCTGATGAACTCTCTCTGTCCATCTGGGGCATGACTACTCGGTTTCCCCATAGTAGGCAATCGGCCTGAATCGAGAGTTCATCCCTGCGCCTGTGAAATGGTTTAAATTCCTCAGGACGTGGCTGCCCAGTCCCTATTCAGGACACATTTCTTGACTAAAGACAGTAGCGGGTCTCTATTTGTCCAGACTTTGATCTGACGGGCTGTCATGGGTGAGCCTTCACTTCCGAAAGCTTCAACAGCCATGACCATCTCAGCAGCATGCTCGGTAGCCCCCTCAGTGGTGGCTAGTGGGATCCTGCTGAGTATATCGGCACAGTTTTCAGTGCCCGGTCTGTGCCAAATTGTGTAGTCATAGGCGGCTAACGTGAGTGCCCACCTCTGTGTGCGGGCCAATGCATTTGCATTTATGGCCTTGTTGTCGACCAAAAGGGACGTTAGGGGTTTGTGATCTGTCTCCAGCTCAAATTTCCTGCCAAACAGGTACTGGTGCATTTTTTTTACTGCATATACACATGCAAGCGCTTCCTTTTCTACCATCCCGTAGCCCCATTCTGCCTGGGACAGACCTCTGGAGGCATAAGCTACCGGCTGTAACTGACCATTGGCATTGACATGCTGCAACACACACCCGACCCCATGGGACAACGCATCGCACGTTAAAACAAGTTCCTTACATGGGTCATATAATGTTAACAGATTGTTGGAGCGCAACAAATGGCATGCTCTATCAAAAGTCCTTTCCTGGCTTTCCGCCCAGACCCATTCATGACCTTTGCTTAGGAGCACGTGTAGTGGCTCTAACAGCGTGCTCAATTTGGGAAGAAAGTTACCAAAATAGTTCAGGAGCCCCAGAAACGAACGCAGCTCCGTCGTGTTACGGGGTCTGGGTGCTCTCTGAATCGCTTCCGTTTTGGACGCAGCAGGTCTGATCCCGTCTGCTGCTACCCTCATCTTCAGGAATTCTACCTCTGGAGCTAGGAAGACGCACTTCGCCTTTTTCAGTCACAAACCTACCCGGTCCAGTCTGCGTAGCACCTCCTCCAGGTTGTAGAGGTGTTCTTCAGTATCGCAACCCGTGATGAGGATGTCGTCTTGAAAAACCACCGTCCTTGGAATCGACTTGAGGAGGCTTTCCATATTTCGTTGGAAGATCGCGGCAGTCGAGAAAATCCCAACGGACATCTGTTGTACTCAAACAACCCCTTGTGTATTGTGATGGTGGTCAGCTTCTTTGACTCACTCGCCAGCTCCTGGGTCATGTAAGCTGAGGTCAGGTCCAATTCTTTTTAAAGTTTGTCATCGGATAGCTCGCAAAGAGGTCCTCCGCTCTCGGTAGCGGGTACTGGTCTTGGAGTGACACCCGATTGATGGTGGCCTTGTAATCACCACATATCCTGACCGACCCATCCGCCTTGAGCACCGGCACAATCGGGCTCGCCCAGTCACTGAATTCGACTGGCGAGATGATGCCTTCCCTCAGCAGGCGGTCCAATTCGCCTTCTATCTTTTCCCGCATCACGTACGGCACCACTCTGGCCTTGTGGTGTACTGGTCTGGCGTCCGGGTTTATGTGAATCACTACATTGGTCCCCATGAGAGTGCCAATGCCAGGTTGAAATAGTGAGTCAAATTTGTCCAGGACCTGTGAGCATGATACTCGCTCCACAGAGGAATTGACATCGCCCCATTTCCAGTTCATGACAGCAAGCCAACTCCTCCCCAGCAGTGCGGGACCATCCCCCGGGACAATCCAGAGTGGCAACCTGTTCTCCGAATCTTTGTGGGTCACGACTACCATGGCGCTGCCGAGCACCGGAATGATCTCCTTTGTATATGTCCGTAGCTGTGCGTCAATCGGCAATAATTTTGGCCTCCTGGCGTTGGACGCCCACAACTTGTTGAACTGTTTGATACTCATCAGGGACTGGCTGGCCCCCGTGTCTAGCTCCATTGATACTGGGATGCCATTGAGGAGCACTTTCATTATTATCGGTGGCGTCCTGGTGTATGAACTGTATATGTGCTCCACATGAACTCGCTGAACTTCAGCTTCCAGTGATTTCCCCCAGTATCCATTTGGCCTCGTAGGGCTTACATCGGGCCCGTCCTCCTCGTACATCAACCTGACTGCAGGCTTCCTGCACATACGCACCAAGTGACCGCTGACGTTGCAGTTTTTGCAGGTATGCTCTGGATGTGTGTTTGCCTCCACACCTCCAACATGAGCCGTTGTTGGAAACAAAAGGTCCATTACCAGTCGATCGTCTCTGACTGTCTCTGTATCTGTCCTTAAGCGCACCATTGACAGGTGTTGATGGCCCCATTACTGGCCGCATTGTCCCTTTCGATGGTGTGAATCGCCGTTCAGCTAGCCATTGTTTCTGTTGAATTCCCCCTTTGGGTTCGACTGCATGCTGGGGCATGTCCGATTGCCCCTGTCTGCCTGGAGAACTGTGTGCCGCGTTAACAATGTTGACTCCCTGTCCATTTGCTGCATTTAAACCAAGATTTTTGTCAAACATCATTCTGGTCTCTTCCTCCCCTGAGATAAATGTCTGGGCCATCAAAGCCGCCGCTTCCAAGGTCAAGTCTTTGGTCTCAATCAGTTTCCTGAAAACCCCAGCATGCCCGGTGCCCTCAATAAAAAAGTCTCGCAGCATCTCCGCTCTGCATACATCTGTGAACTTACATAGGCTCGCCAGTCGCCGGAGATCTGCCACGAAGTCTGGAACGCTTTGCCCTTCTCGCTGCCAGTGTGTGTAAAACCGGTGTCTCGCCATGTGCATGCTGCTCGCCGGTTTAAGGTGTTCCCCGATCAACTTACTGAGCTCTTCGAACGTCTTGTCCGCCGGCTTCTCTGGCGCTAGAAGGTCCTTCATCAGGGAGTACGTTCTGGATCCACAAACCGTCAGGAGATGAGGCCTGCGTTTGTCGGCCGAATCCTGTCCCATCCATTCCTTAGTGACAAAACTTTGCCGTAGTCTCTCAATAAAATCATCCCAATCATCACCAACACAGTACACCTCATCTGTGCTGCTAGTGGCCATGCTCGCGTGGTTTAAATCCCAGTTTCTCGTCGCCAATAATATGTCCTTACTATACAGTATAAATGCACATGAGGCCCATAAAAAGAAAGACTTGCATTTATATAGCGCCTTTCACAACCACTGGACGTCCCAAAGCGCTTTACAGTCAATTAAGTACTTTTGGAGTGTAGTCACTGTTGTAATGTGGGAAACGCAGCAGCCAATTTGCGCACAGCAAGCTCCCACACACAGCAATGTGATAATGACCCAGATCATCTGTTTTAATTTTGTTGATTAAGGGATAAATATTGGCCAGGACACCGGGGATAACTCCCCTGCTCTTCTTCAGAATAGTCTTGGACTGTGAGACCCACACAACCTTTTCATTCAGTATCTACATTCTGATTGGGCAGCAGGTTCTATTGAAAGTAAAATCCTTGCGATTTTTAGTCTCATCTACGTAGCTTTTAATCCATATTCATGTGGCTAAAGAAACGGAAATCAGCAATCAGCTCTCTTCAGTTGTCTAGTGTAAATTGGCTGCCGTGTTTCCCACATTACAACAGTGACTACACTGCAAAAAGTACTTCATTGGCTGTAAAGCGCTTTGGGACGTCCGGTTGTTGTGAAAGGCGCTATATAAATGCAAGTCTTTTCTTTCAAATCTAGACAATTTTGAACACCTTTATCAGATCTCCTCTTGACATTTTTTATTCTAATGACAAGACTCATTCTGAAGTGTCGCTGGTCTCTCCTCATAAAAGTGAGAGCACAGTCTCCTCCCGTTGTGATCAGCAGATGGCGATATACCCAGGAAGTGCCCAGTATACTAGGAGTCTGTGTAGAAACTGCACAAGGCTTCTGATCTTTAATGAGATTAAAGCCTCACAGTGTGACTGGAGCACCAAAGCAGATCTACAAGATGCACTGCAGCAACTCGCCAAGGCTTCTTCGGCAGCACCTCCCAAACCCGCGACCTCTACCACCTCGAAGGACAAGGGCAGCAGGCGCATGGGAACACCATCACCTCCACGTTCCCCTCCCAGTCACACACACACCATCCTGACTTGGAAATATATCGGCCGTTCCTTCATCGTCGCTGGGTCACAATCCTGGAACTCCCTCCCTAACAGCACTGTGGGAGCACCTTCACCACACGGACTGCAGCGGTTCAAGAAGGCGGCTCACCACCACCTTCTCAAGGGGCAATTAGGGATGGGCAATAAATGCCGGCCTTGCCAGCGATGCCCACATCCCAGGAACGAATAATAAAAAAGACTATGCATAGTGAAGACCTGGGGGTTGAAATTCATTATCGCCCCATTGGGGACGGTAACATTTGAAAGTCGGGAATCTTCACAGCAGGCACTAATACTTCCCCGCTCTCAAAACATTGGCTTTCGCGCTCCAGGAAGGAAGAGGAACTCTAAATCAAACGCTCCACTTCCTTCCTGGAGCGCTAAATGTCGCGGGCAGGGCGGAGCCCTCAGCAACGATGCACACTGGGCCGCGCAGCGCTGCCACGTACAAAGGGCCCATCCCTCCCTTAAAGACCCAGGCCATCGCTGCAGGGTCAGCAATTTAAACATCCCCGACCCGGGCCACCCAGGGAGCGGCCAACCGACCCGATCGGCCCGACACTCGAGCAGGGTGCCGAGCTGAGCGATCGCGGGCAGGAACCCACGCAGCAAACGGCAACAACAGAGATACGTTTTGTGTACTGACCTCGGGCACCTCACCGTTAACCCTCGCCCCGGCCCCCCCAATCCACACTCGCGGCAGCGGTCGGTGTTGTCACCCGCTGATGGGGGGGTGAGGGGGGCGATTTCAGGTCCAGGGAGATGCACGTGGTGATGACATCACAATCTCAGGGCGTGTAATGCTGTAGTGCCGCCGCTAAACTCTCGCCCAATATGGCGGGAGTCGATGTCAGCGCCGTGCCCGGTCACAAAGGGACTTGCGCTAATGGGAGGCGCAAATGCACCCAATTTCTAGCCCCTTGTATTTCTAGGGCCACCCTGTATTTGCTGCTCAAATCACAATCCTATCCTCACTTTAAACCAAAACAGTTCCCACATTACAACAGTGACTACACTTGAAAAATACTGCATTGGCTGTAAAGCACTTTGAGATGTCTGGTGATCGTGAAAGGCGCTATATAAATGCAAGCCTTTCTATCCTGGACAAGGAAGACTGACAGACTACCTGACTTGGGCCTGGAGCCAATTGCAGGGCTTCTCTTAATTAATCATTCCTGCTAAATGTTGGTCTTTTACACAAATTGTCAAACTTTATTTTACCATGCAGAGGCAAAAGATCTCAGCTCCTGTTAAATGGGTCATTTAAGCAGAATCCTCAGTAATCCTTAGAATCCTCGACCCCTCCGTCCTTGCAAACTACTGCCCCATCTCCAACCTCCCTTTCCTCTCCTAAGTTCTTGAACATGTTGCCGCGTACCATCACTCCCACAACTCTGTGTTTGAATCCATCCAATCCGGTTTCCGCCCCTGTCACGTACCGAACAGCTCTCATCAAAGTCACAAATGGCATCCTCTGTGACTGTGACAAAAGCAAACTATCCCTCCTCGTCCTTCTCGACCTGTCTGCAGCCTTTGACACAGTTGACCCTCCATCCTCCTCCAACTCCTCTCCACCATCGTCCAGCTGGGTGGGACTGCACTCGCCTGGTTCCATTCTTATCCATCTCATCGTATCCCGAGAATCACCTGCAATGGCTTCTCTTCCCACCCCCGCATCGTTACCTCTGGTGTCCCCCCAGGATCTATCCCTGGCCCCCTCCTATTTCTCATGTTGCCCCTTGGTGACATCATCCGGAAACACAGCGTCAGTTTCCACATGTACGCTGAGACATCCAGCTCTATCTCTCCACCACTTCTCTCAATCCCCTCCACGCTCTCTAAATTGTTAGGTATTTGTTTTGAAATCTTTCACCTTGAATGCTTGTTTGAGAATAAACCCACACTGTGGTGAAATGCTGGTACTGAAGCTCTTTATAATCACTACTTTATATCACTAGACATTAACAGATCTGTAAATATATTGCACCATTGATTACCTGTGTATACCCATCAGTTTTTTAAAAATCACAATATACGTCCATCTTTTTTAGATATTTCATAGAATCATAGAATGCAGGAGCACCTCAGCCAGTCCCCCTCCCTGGCCCTTTCCCCGTAGCCCTGCAATATTTTTTCCTTTAGGTACTTATCCAACTCCCTTTTGAAAGCCACGATTGAGTCTGCCTCCACCACCCTCTCAGGCAGCGCATTCCAGATCCTAACCACTCGCTGCGTAAAAACGTTTTTCCTCATGTCGCCTTTGGTTCTTCTGCCAATCGCCTTAAATCTGTGCCCTCTGGTTCTCGACCCTTCCACCAATGGGAACAGTTTCTCTCGATCTACTCTGTCCAGATCCCTCATGATTTTGAACACCTCGATCAAATCTCCTCTCAACCTTCTCTGCTCCAAGGAGAACAACCCCAGCTTCTCCAGTCTATCCCCGTCACTGAAGTCCCTCATCCCTGGAACCATTCTCATAAATCTCCTCCGCACCCTCTCTAAGGCCTTCACATCCTTCCTAAAGTGCGGGGCCCAGAATTGGACACAATACTCCAGTTGGGGCCGAACCAGTGTTTTATACAGGTTCTTCACAATTTGATGCATGTGTTCACCTGAATGGTCAGCATGTGTCAGTTTTAACACCTTCCCTGTGGTCCTGTCAGAGCGAGTTGATATAGTTGGAGGAATTCAATGGTGATAACAAGAAATGCTATTGACTGTGTTGAGGAAACGTTTCAAGGACACCCTCAAAGCCTCCCTGATAAAGTGCAACATCCCCACCGACACCTGGGAGTCCCTGGCCAAAGACCGGCCTAAGTGGAGGAAGAGCATCCGGGAGGGCGCTGAGCACCTCGAGTCTCGTCGCCGAGAGCATGCAGAAACCAAGCGCAGGCAGCGGAAGGAGCGTGCGGCAAACCAGACTCCCCACCCACCCTTTCCTCCAACCACTGTCTGTCCCACCTGTGACAGAGACTGTAATTCCCGTATTGGACTGTTCAGTCACCTGAAAACTCACTTTTAGAGTGGAAGCAAGTCTTCCTCGATTCCGAGGGACGGCCTCTGACGATGATGACTGTGTGTGAAACACAAGCTTTACTGCAGGACAGCTGTTCTCCTTCCCCCCCCCCACTAAAAATCCAAAATACTGCAGAGGCTGAAAAGAAAACCCACTGAAAATGCTGGAAAGAGTCAGAGAGTCACTCAGCACCTGTAAAGGAAGGAAAATATTGGCCTGGAATTTACGGTAGTAACGACGGTGAAACGGTCAGGGTTTGATGTCATTACAAACTGTGAAACTGACAGCAAATTCTGGCGTCCGCACATAGGGACAGGAGGAGGCCATTCGGCCCCTCGAGCCTGTTACCATGGGAACAGGAGGGGGCCATTCAGCCCCTCGAGCCTGTTACCATAGGAACAGGAGGGGGCCATTCGGCCCCTCGAGCCTGTTACCATAGGAACAGGAGGGGGCCATTCAGCCCCTCGAGCCTGTTACCATAGGAACAGGAGGGGGCCATTCGGCACCTCTAGCCTGTTACCATAGGAACAGGAGGAGGCCATTCGGCCCCTCGAGCCTGTTACCATAGGAACAGGAGGGGGCCATTCGGCCCCTCGAGCCTGTTACCATAGGAACAGGAGGGGGCCATTCGGCCCCTCGAGCCTGTTCCGCCATTCAATGAGATCACGGCTGATCTGCGATCTAACTCCATATACCCATATACTCCATATACCCATATACTCCATATACCCATATACTCCATATGCCTTTGTCCCATATCCCTTAATATGTTCAGTTAACAAAAAGCTATCAATGTCAAATTACCAATTGATCTAGCATCAATTACGTTTGCGAAAGAGAGTTCCAAACCTCTACCACTCTGTGTGTGTAGAAGTGTTTCCTAATTTCACTCCTGAAATGTCTGGCTCTAATTTTTAGGCTATGCCCCTAGTCCTAGACTCCCCAACCAGAGTGAACAGTTTCTCTCTATCTAACCTAACTCTACCCCTTAATATCCTGAAAACTTCAACCTTCTAAATTCTAGATGAATACAACTCTAATTTGTGTAATCTCTCCTCATAACATTTGCAGCTGAAACCTAGAAGTTGCTGTCAGTCATTGCTTGCTCCTCCACAGGGGGCGCTGTTGAGCTCCCCACAGTCAGCAGTGAATTGAAATCACTGCACCGATGAGTACTTAAACATTTATGCTCTAATATCACTGTTAGAACATCCCAAAAAGTTAAGCCTTGTTGAATGAGGTCTAACTTGGTTTTGAACGGCATACTCAGTCATATCTGGTACTGAACAACTGTGCTGGCCCTGAAAAAATGAATTTCAGATTATTGGAATGTCACATTTTTCCATTATGATAAAAAGTCCATGGTTTATATAAATCTAAAAAAAATAATCACAGTTCATTTATGATATTTCAGCTTCTATCTTAATTCCACGAATCTTTATTTCACTCTCTGTAAAATGATTAAAAAGTGAAAGAAAATCACTGCATTTTACTTCCTGGTTTGCTCTCTATGAATATTTTTCAATGTGATTGGCTGCTTCATCTGCTCGATGACATAACTGTTGCTGGACTCTTACAGATGGCACCAGAAACAAATGAACATTGTGAGAGCTGAAATCCACGCCACAGCGATTGCTAGAGCTTTCTTCGAGGCCAGCGGTGAGCGCCATTACTGACCGCAAAATCCAGGCCTATACTGTTTCAGACACAGCCCTTTATTAGAATTCTGATTTGTCAATACTTGCCATCTTGTTTAATCCTTTGATGTTGCTGTTTCCAGGGCACTCTTTTCTTTCCCAAGGCATTGCTGGCCTTCTGTGATTAACGTCAAAACAGCTTTCATCTCAAGTCAACCGGTGGCTGAATTGTGAAATGTGGTCAAATGTCTGATGTTGCTTTGCTGAGCTTGGTCCCTGGAACACAAAAGCAAAATACTGCGGCTGCTGGAATCTGGAATAAAAACAGAAAATGCTGGAAATCTCAGCGGGTCGGGCAGCGTCTGTGGAGAGGAAGCAGAGTTAACGTTTCGGGTCAATGACTCTTCATCAGAACTGGAGCGTGTTCGGAAAGAACAGATTCCTAACCAGCACTGAAAGGGGGAGGGGAAGAAAGAACAAAAGGGAAGGTCTGTGATAGGGTGGAAGACAGGAGAGATTAGAGAGACAAAAGGGATGGTGGCCCAAATTCAAATGGTAATGCCAGGAGTTAGAAAAACATTAGTCGAGTTCGGGTGTGAACGGTGGGATAATGACCAACTACAATTAGAGACAAGGAGAAAAAGATAGAAAGAAACAGGCTATGTGGGGGGAGAAGTGGGGGAGGGGAGGGTGAGTGGGGGAGGGGAGGGTGAGTGGGGGAGGGGAGGGTGAGTGGGGGAGGGGAGCCAAGGATTGGCAGTGGTTAGGCTCTGAAATTTTTGAACTCGATGTTGATTCCTGGAATTGTGCATCAACTTTGCAATAAGGAAAAGGAAGTGTGCTTTGTAACAAATGCAGAATCATTAAGATTGGGAGTTAATCTGATGGCCGTGGCGATGATATGTAGGTAGTCTGGCTGGTGGAGTCACACTGACTTCCCTCCTTTCTCAGCAAACTGTGAGTCAGAGGTGATAAACAGAGGGCACGCATTATGTTGACTCAGGAACATTTCAGACATATTATTATCAATAAATAATGAACTAAACCAAGAACACTGCACCACTCTTGGCTTTTTAGTATTTACCCTGCTAACATTTCATCACCTCAGATTAAGTTTGGAATCAGAAGATGGGTCCCCGCTTGCCCCGCGCTGGGTTTGGAGTGCATCATTTGAATCCGATGTTTCTTTTCCGTCAGCGCGGGAAGTGACGGCCCCGGAGCGGAATTGGCCACATTGAGGGAAAGAAATGTTTCTTGCACTAACGGAGCATTCGCGCGGCGCTCGCCCTCAGCACGTCCGTCAGCGCGGCGCGGACATACCATGTCACTCTGGCGCCTCACAACATCCCCTCCCCCTTCTGTTAAAGGGGAGGGCTGCTGCAAACTCTGCAGCCTCTTTAGTGGTGCCCACTGGGCCAGTGGGGAGGGTGTTGGCCGGGCCAGAACCCAAAGCGGGGTGTTGGCCGGGCTGCCTGTTGGCGACTGAAAAGTCATCCTACAGCAAAAAAGATGGTGGCCGCCACACTAACACCTCCCCTTTAAGGGCGGCGAGGGCACCACAGTGACCACAACGTCATGCACCGA
Organism: Pristiophorus japonicus; assembly: GCF_044704955.1. Lineage (NCBI taxonomy): Eukaryota > Metazoa > Chordata > Chondrichthyes > Pristiophoridae > Pristiophorus > Pristiophorus japonicus. Next base: position 2,808,947 of record NC_091990.1, on the reverse strand, counting down.
GCATCACTGTCCGTGGCATTGCCCCTCACGTCCTACGGGGCTATTTACCCTGAGGGGCAATAAGGGGTCAGCACGCAAGGTGATGACATAAGAACATAAGAACAAAAGAAATAGGAGCAGGAGTCGGCCATTTGGCCCCTCGAGCCTGCTCCGCCATTCAATAAGATCATGGCTGATCTGATCATGGACTCAGCTCCACTTCCCCGCCCGCTCCCCATAACCCTTTACTTGCTTATCGCTTAAAAATCTGTCTATCTCCACCTTAAATATATTCAATGACCCAGCCCCCACAGCTCTCTGGGGCAGAGAATTCCACAGATTTACAGCCCTCTGAGGGAAGAAATTCCTCCTCATCTCAGTTTTAAATGGCTGGCCCCTTATTCTAAGACTATGTCCCCTAGTTTTAGTTTCCCCTATGAGTGGAAATATCCTCTCTGCATCCACCTTGTCGAGAACCCTCATTAGCTTATGTTTCAATAAGATCACCTCTCATTCTTCTGAATTCCAATGAGTATAGGCCCAACCTACTCAACCTATCCTCATAAGTCAACCCCCTCGTCTCCAGAATCAACCGAGTGAACCTTCTCTGAACAGCCTCCAATGCAAGTATATACTTTCTTAAATACGGAGACCAAAACCGTACGCCATTCAATGAGATCATGGCTGATCTGCAACCTAACTCCATATCATACAGTTACAGGCCACACATACATCCCTCCTCATAGGTATCCCTTCATGGCCTCGCCCCTCTCTATCTCTCCTCCAGCCCCACAACCCCCCGAGATATTTGCATTCCTCTAATTCTGGCCTCTTGAGCATCCCTGATTATAATCGCTCCACCATCGGTGGCCGTGCCTTCTGTTGCCTGGGCCCTAAGCTCTGGAACTCCCTCCCTAAACCTCTCCGCCTCTCTACCCCTCTTTCCTCCTTGAAGGCACTCCTTAAAACCGACCTCATCTGCCCTAATTGCTCCTTATGCGGCTCGGTGTCAAATTATGTTTGATAATCCTCCTGTGAAGCACCTTGGGACGTTTCACTACATTAAAGGTGCTATATAAATACGAGTTGTTGTTGTTTACAATGCAAGCTCGGGGACCACAAACATCTTTGGTGTATGCTTTGTTGTAAATTTTATGGGGAATGATTTTGGTTATCGATTTGTTTTGAGCTTGTTACTGTGGGGAGTATTCTTGCTTGTGTACAAGATTTTACTTCTCTCCTGCCAATCATTTGATCAGTTTTAATTACCTAAAACAACTTAGAGAAATAAAATATAGTGGAAGTGAATTTGAACATCGGGACAGAAGGAGGCCATTCAGCCCCTCGAGCCTGCTCTGCCACTCAATGAGGTCATGGCTGATGTGCGACCTAACTCCATAGAGCTGCCTTTGTCCCATATCCCTTCTTGATATCTTTGGTTAACAAAAAGCTATCAATCACAGATTTAAAATTACCAATTGATCTAGCATCAATTGTCGTTTGTGGAAGAGAGTTACAAACATCTACCACCCTTTGTGTGTAGAATTGTTTCCTAATTTCACTCCTGAAAGGCCTGGCCCTCTAATTTTTAGACTATGCCCCCTAGTGTAAGGGGTGGTCCCGGGGGTCAGATTCACCTCTGACCTTCTGAGCGGTCTGAATCGCTTCCACTCCCTGAGTTCTAGACTCTGGATTTATTTGGGGAATGTGATAAAGTGCAAGAGACAACTGGTTTGGTGCAAACGAACTTTGATTTTATTAAAGGCAAGAAAATACAATGTCGAACTTATAATTACTCTAATAAAGAACAGTACATCACACATTCAAAGGGGTTACAGTGACTAATACACCTCCCACCTCCCAATACCAAACACTGACTAGATTAGACTCCAGGGCAAACGGGGACTATGCTTACCAATCCTTTATGGTCTGTTAGCGGTAGTTCGCGATTTCGGGGTTCGCTGGACTCAGTAGGTTCTGCTTGCCATACCCCGAACGTCGGAGAAGACCTCTTATTGTGCAATCTTCAGTTGGGTGGTGTCCGCTGATGCGGTTAGGGCACGTTTTGGACTTATGGGGTAAGTACCCGTTTTCTTTCGTTAGAAATAGGTTTCAAAGTCTCTTTAGGTAATGTTTTCACCTGTTGGTGGTCAGGCCTAGGTTGTGGAGTGGAAACTTTCGATTCTTTGGTTTTTTCCCTGTGGAGTTTTGTTTCGAGGTTGGTCGATCGCGGTGGTTTTGGTGTTACCACGTCGGTTGTGGTCGGTTGCTGCCGCGATGGTGATGTTCTTCCTTCCTTTTCGATTTCAGGATGTCGCGGCTGGAGACGTTAGATACAACTGCTGCGGTGGTCTCTCTCCCTTCTTGATGCTAGGCTGCTGTGTGCACACCTTCTGCTAAGCGTCCCTGGCAGTGTCTACTGAGGCAGTGGTATGCATAAGGCATACCCTTTGTTAAAGCAGGGCCCAGTTATATGTTTTGAGCTGTTCTAATCTTCGCGCCAAATCAGCCCAGATTCTTTGTGTAATTTTGGTGGGCTTGATATCTCTTTGTCATATTTTGATGGCTCATTAAATGGTAACCTGTCTCAGGTGTGTCGATCTTCTAAATCTCTTTCTTGATGGAAATATTAGCTTGGTATTTGCAATGTCTGTCTGTGCTTGGGTTTTTTCATTTGGGCTGGATGGGCCTTTGTTGTTATATTTTTGCTGGATGATGGTTAGCTATCTCTGGGTTAATTGTTGCTATGTTAATGTCTCTTGTGGAGAAGAATTTTCGAGTCTCCATAATTCTCCAGACAATTTACTTTAGTTTCAATACCCCAGACAGCTTCAATACTCAAACTGGTTTCTTTGTAGGATAGCCATCCTTTAGTTCTCTAACACTGCTCACATAGACTAAATTTGTCTCGTAAAATCCCAAATTTGATTAAAGTTCGTAGTTTTTCCATGTGTACTTTAGGATTTCAAACTTTCTGGTAGATAGTTCCAAATTAAATTTCCTTTCCAATGAGTCCAAACACTGGGGGGTTTCCCATGAATTTTGCAACCCTACAATAGTCCTAGATTCCCCAACCAGCAGAAATAGATTCTCTCTATCGTTGGGCTCTTCTTATATTTTTGGACTCCGGGGGAATCGAGGGATATGGGGATCTGGCGGGAAAGTGGAGTTTAGGTCGAAGATCAGCCAGGATCTTACTGAATGGCAGAGCAGGCTCGAGGGGTCGTATGGCCGACTCCTGCTCCTAATTCTCATGCTATCAGTTCCCCTTATTATCTTGGAAACTTCAATCAAATCATTTGGTTCTTCTATTCTCCGTGGGTCAGATATTTTCTGCTTGTCTACCTGACTCAGACTTGTCACTTGACCTTCATGATCGCTTTAGTCAATGGGGCTGAAATTGCCCGTTTAAGCAGGGCCAGTTATCGCCACGGTCGGGCGCTAACGGAGCATTAATGAGTCAGCACGCAGACGTGGTGGCCACATTGGAATTGCCCCTGGGGCTGTGCCGCTGGAAAGTGGTTTGCGCGTGCCCTGCGATTAGCGCCCCAGCGCCCCGGCATGCCGATGACAGTACAGAGGGACCTGGGGGTCCTTGTGCATGAAACACAAAACGTTAGTATGCAGGTACAGCAAGTGATCAGGAAGGCAAATGGAATGTTGGCCTTTATTGCAAGGGGGATAGAGTATAAAAGCAGAGAAGTCCTGCTACAACTGTACAGGGTATTGGTGAGGCCACACCTGGAGTACTGCGTACAGTTTTGGTCTCTGTATTTAAGGAAGGATATACTTGCATTGGAGGCTGTTCAGAGAAGGTTCACTAGGTTGATTCCGGAGATGAGGAGGTTGACTTATGAGAAAAGGTTGAGTAGGTTGGGCCTCTACTCATTTCAAAGGTTGCTTTGCTACAGAGATTATAACGCAACAGATTTAAATGTCACAAAAGTGACTCAATGCCTTATTCTTACTTGATAAAGATGTTATAGAAAATGAACTTGGCCTGAGCTCAGCTTCCACCCCCACATTTGATCTCCTATCACCAGCACCTTCATTCACCTCGTCAATATTGTTCACCTTCACACCCTCCCTTCCTCCTTCACCAAACCCACTGCTAAGGGAAATCATCATCATCATCATAGGCTGTCCCTCGGAATCGAGGAAGACTTGCTTCCACTCTAAAAGTGAGTTCTCAGGTGACTGAACAGCCCAATACGGGAATTACAGTCTCTGTCCCAGGTGGGACAGACACTGGTTGAAGGAAAGGGTGGGTGGGGAGTCTGGTTTGCCGCACGCTCCTTCCGCTGCCTGCGCTTGGTTTCTGCATGCTCTCGGCGACGAGACTCGAGGTGCTCAGCGCCCTCCCGGATGCACTTCCTCCACTTAGGGCGATCTTTGGCCAGGGATTCTCAGGTGTCGGTGGGGATGTTGCACTTTATCAGGGAGGCTTTGAGGGTGTCTTTGAAACGTTTCCTCGGCCCACCTGGGGCTCGCTTGCCGTGTAGGAGTTCCGAGTAGAGCGCTTGCTTTGAGAGACTTATGTCAGGCATGCGGACAATGTGGCCCACCCAGCGGAGCTGGTCGAGTGTGGTCAGTGCTTCGATGCTGGGGATGTTGGCCTGATCGAGAACACTGACGTTGGTGTGTCTGTCCTCCCAGGGGATTTGCAGGATCTTGCGGAGACATCATTGGTGGTATTTCTCCAGTGATTTGAGGTGTCTGCTGTATATGGTCCATGTCTCTGAGCCATACAGGAGGGTGGGTATCACTACAGCCCTGTAGACTATAACCTATCCACACTATCGAGCCCCCTCATCAGTTTATACACCTGCTTCCCGCAAAATAGACTTGAAGATTTTTTGTTCTCATTCTTATCTTCAAATCATGACCAATCCAGTAAGATAACCACTGTGCGACCGTACCCCAGAAATTGAAGATGTTGCGATCATGGCGGCTTTCGGACAGGTAAGAGCCAGGGCAATTCTAACTGCCTGGCCGCCAGGTTTGTGCTGAGTGAGTCGGGTTAAAATCACCCCCAGTCCTAGGGACTGAAATCTGACATTAAATATTGGAGTGTGCAGTTTGAGCTGCGCTAATAGATTCGGGCACCAAGTGCCCGCAGTTTGCTTTACATAACATAACGGCTTCCCAAAATCTCCATCTGAGCTTTTGCCGCAAAGAACCCACATTTTTAAACTTAAAATCCAAATGCCCCCGAATGCACATTCCTGGCAATTACCAGTATCAGATGTATAAAAGGCTGTTAGCAAAATCAATTTGACATGCTTAGTTCAGGCATATTCTAAGAAATAATTTGAAAGAAATGCATCTTAATTCATTTGAAGGTAATCTAAAAGCAATTGCGTGGGCAAGCAGACAATTAGTAGCAATCTGAAACAATGTTTGTCTTAAGCCGGCAGAACGTTGCTCCAGACAGCCCAGGTTACTTGGTGGAAACTGGGTATACTTACAACTATTTAAATATTATCAAACCCTGATACATCAGAATCTGTGTAAAGGTCATGTAAACGTTTACAACACACAGACTTCTTAATTTACCGAGTCCTGTTGAAGTTAAGGCAGTTTGCCGAGAAAGCTTTTCAAATCAGTAGTTTCTGGGACAATTTTCAGCAGTTATGGTAATATCCAAAGTGTCGCCGGTTCAAAATAACCGAAACCTGCTTCATTGATGGTGAGGGCTTAGCGGGCGAAATGATCCTTTCTCACTTTGGGGGAGACACTGTCCTGGCCTGCACCTCCCGTTAGCGCCTGCGGGGGGCAATAACGGGACACTAAGGAGTCACCAAGCGGGCACGGTGAATTCGCCGACGCCCTCTAACCTCCCCGGCGGTTTTACGCCGGTGCTAACACTTACCGCCACACTCTCTAGCGCCCCGGAGATCGAGACGCCATCTGGCGCGCAGCGCCCCAGTACCGCCCCGGATGCAATATTCGTTCCCGCCACCCCTCCGCATTACCCAGGCTGGCCACTTGGGGAGCACTAATTAAAAGCAGTGGTGATGGGGTAGGGGAACATTTATTTATCTCCCCATTCTGGTGCCTCCTGCATGCTCTTAGATTGCTCGGGGCTGCTGCACGTAGCACAGGTCCCGTGGCCCCACAGAGAGAGCAAGAGGATTGACTCCATCCAACATGGGTCCTCCCCTTTAAGCGAGGGAAGGTGCGTCCAGAGACGGCCGCACTGCACGGAACATTATTCAGCGCTCTGCCGCTATCGCTCCTCTCACTCCCTTTAGCACTCTAAGGGAAGTGGTAGCGCTTGATTTAACACTCCACTTCCCTTTTGGAGCGCGAAACCGGAAGTTCCAGGCAGCAAAAATTATTTTTCACCCGCCGATACTTTTGCGCTCCCTGAAAAGTTATTGCCCCAAGTGGGGCGCCACGCAATTTCTAGCCCGAGTTTTCAGATAAGCTAACCCAAAACTTTAGCTATGAGGAAATATTGGATAGGCTGGGTTTGTTTTCTTTGGAATAGAAGAGGCTGAGGGGAGACCTAATTGAGGTGTATAAAATTATGAGGGGCCTGGAGAGAGTGGATAGGAGGGACCTGTTTCCCTTAGTAGAGGGGTCAACAACCAGGGGCATAGATTTAAAGTACTTGGTCGAAGGTTTAGAGGGGATTTGAGGGGAAATTTCTTCACCCAGAGGGCGGTGGGGGTCTGGAACTCACGGCCTGAAAGGGTGGTAGAGGCAGAAACCCTCACCACATTTAAAAAGTACTTGGATGTGCACTTGAAGTGCCGTAACCTACAGGGCTAAGGACCTAGAGCTGGAAAGTGGGATTAGGCTGGGTAGCTCTTGGTCGGTCGGCGCGGACATGATGGGCCGAATGGCCTCCTTCCGTGCTGTAAATTTCTATGATCTATGTTTCTATGAAAGATTAATAATCTAAGCAAAGGTGCAGACATACTAATTTGGAGCAGTTCGTCTGAAAGATTAGTGCAAAGGGTGCTGTGTCTCTTTATGCAACAACTCGCTGTTTTGAATTGTAATCTTGTTGATCATCTTCCACGTGTTTCTGAATGGTTCTAGTGCATCGCTTGCACTACAGTCAGGCGCCTGAAGCAAGCTGCGTGCATCGTACTGATCTTTCCTCATTCTCCATCACTATCTTGCCCCATTACTCTAGAGACTTGAGCACATAAATCTAGGCTGACACTCCCGATGCAATGCTGAGGGTGTGCTGCACTGTCGGAGGGGCCGTCTTTCAGATGAGACATTAAACCGAGGCCCCGTCTGCTCTCGGGTGGATGTAAAAGATCCCAAGGCACTATTTTGAAGAAGAGCAGGGGAGTTATCCCGGTGTCCTGGGGCCAATATTTACCCCACGATCAACATCACTAAAACAGATTATCTGGTCATTATCACATTGTTGTTTGTGGGAGCTTGCTGTGCGCAAATTGGCTGCTGCGTTTCCCACATTACAACAGTGACTGCACTCCAAAAGTACTTCATTGTCTGTGAAACGCTTTGGGACATCCGATGGTCATGAAAGGCGCTATATAAATGCAAGTCATTTTGGGTGAGATCACAGAAAAAAACTTTGACCCATTTGTGCACTTCCTAAAAGAAATGACGCTTATCAGGAGTAACGTTAATGAACCAGTATCGTGGCAGGATTGTACCGCTCACACAATCTTAACACCAGAAAACTATGGGCTACCATCCCCTTCAAAGGTTAATAAGACAATGGAGTGAGCAGATTCATTATGTATTGGCACCCGCTCGGATTGCTTTGTCAAATGTTCCATTACCACGGGATCAAAGGCCTTGTTTTCCACTGGTTGTATGCAGCAAATGATACTGATAAGTTTTATGATGCATTAGGTGTTTGTATAGCACTGCATTTTCACCCCTACTATTCAAAAACAACACAAGAACATAAAAATTAGGAGCAGGATTCGGCCATTCGGCCCCTCGAGCCTGCTCCACCATTCAATAAGATCAGGGCATATCATCGACCTCAACTCCACTTTCCCGTCCGATCCCCATATCCCTCGATTCCCTTAATATTTAAAAATCTATCGATCTCAGCCTTGAATATACTCAACGACTGAGTCTCCACAGCCCTCTGGGGCAGAGAATTCCAAAGCTTCACCACCCTCTGAGTGAAGAGGCCACATGATGCACCAGGTTGGCACCACCCCACACCAGCTCCATAAAACATCATTGCAATGCCCGACCCATTCCTTTCACACCCATCACCATTGCCGGGGGGTACCCTTATGTCTCACCGGTCACTACAACTCACTAGGCCACTTCCAAAGGTGCTCACAAATCTGTCCAAGAACACAAAATCCTGAAAATAAAGATTTCAATACATCAACATTGACTATACATGAACAATGACTAAATAGCCCAAGTGCCTACCCTCGTGTGTTGTTAGTTGGTATGACTGGACAAGGATGAGGGTGAGTGTGAGGGGTGGCTAGTGAGAGGGGGATGTGATAATGTAGATAGAGAGAGGGGGATGGGGGAGGTGCAAGGTAAGTGTGTGAGTAAGGATGTGCAGGAGTAGGGTAGGGAAGGCAGAGTGATGGGGATGTGATGAGAGGCACAGCAGGATGAGGTTGAGTGTGGCTTTGCAGTAACGTTCCGTGATCTGCTGAGATCATTGAAAGGTTTGTGCCACTGCAGCCAGATCCTCCTGACCACATCCCTGCTTGTGCCCTCCTGAGCAATGTGCAACCAGGCTGCCTGGTCTCCTGGGGAGGTCTCTTCCGCCCATTGAACGGGGAGAGGACCTCAATGTGTGCTGTGACTCCCTCCATAAGCATCTGGAGGGAGTGATGGGCGAGCCTGGGTGCCCCTCTGTGCCGTGCTTGTCAGTGTATGCTGCAGAACACTGACAGAAGAACTGTCAAAACCATTGTGGGCACGGTCCCTTTAAGGAAACCAGCTGATGACGGGTCATCAAATGATTTCATCAGAGCGGCTTCCTCTTCATTGGCCGAGAACCCCGTAGGGCGGGCTTAACAAGCCCAATCGTGGGAAAATTCCGGAGAGAGAGTGGCTTCGGGTCGGGAGTGGGCTTTCCACCGTCAGTAACCCCGGCCGGATCATGTGGAGAAATCGCGGCCGTGAATTCAAATGCCACCATGGCAACTGGGAAATTTAAATTCAGTGAATGAAATACATCTGGAATAAAATGCTAGCGTCAACAATGGTGACTAGGTTGATGACCAACTACCAGATTGTCATAAAAATCCATCCAGTTCACTAATGTCCTTCAGGGAAGGAAATAAAAACATAAGAACATAAGAAATAGGAGCAGGAGTCGGCCGTACGGCCCCTCGAGCCTGCTCCGCCATTTAATACGATCATGGCTGATCTGATCATGGACTCAGCTCCACTTCCCCGCCCGCTCCCCATAACCATTTATTCCCTTATAGTTTAAGAAACTTTCTATTTCTGTCTTAAATTTATTCAATGTCCCGGCTTCCACAGCTCTCTGAGGCAGCGAATTCCACAGATTTACAACCCTCAGAGAGAAGAAATTTCTCCTCATCTCAGTTTTAAATCGGCTGCCCCTTATTTTAAGATTATGCCCTCTAGTTCTAGTCTCCCCTATCAGTGGAAACATCCTCTCTGCATTCCCCTTGTCAAGCCCCCTCATAATCTTAGACGCTTGAATAAGATCACCTCTCATTCTTCTGAATTCCAATGAGTAGAGACCCAATCTACTCAACCTTTCCTCATAAGTCAATCCCCTCATCCCCGGAATCAACCTAGTGAACCTTCTCAACTGCCTCCAAAGCAGTAAATATGGAAACCAAAACTGCACGCAGTATTGCAGTACCCTAACCCTAACCCTAAATCTGCCGTCCTTACCTGGTCTGGGCCTATATGTGACTCCAGACCCACAGCAATGTGGTTGACGCTTAACTGCCCCTCTGAACCGGACCAGTGAGACTCTCCGGTGTAACCGCTGCAAAGAAGTACTGCAGTGGTTCAAGGCAGATCAGCACCATCTTCTCAAGGGTAATTAGGGATGGGCAATTAGGGATGGCCTTGCCAACGACGCCCACAGCATGAACCAATAAAAAAATAAGTAACTGAAAAGATTTACGCCTAAGAAATGCTCACTGGAACAAATACTTGGGTTGTTTGGATCTGTACCCCAGGACTTGTATTTCTATAGCATCTTTCACGACCACCGGACATCTCAAAGCGCTTTACAGCCAATGAATTACTTTTGGAGTGTAATCACTGTTGTATTGTGGGAAACGCAGCAGCCAATTTGTGCACAGCAAGCTCCCACACACAGCAATGTGAAAATGACCGGAAAATCTGTTTTAGTTATATTGATTGAGGGATAAATATTGGCCCCAGGACACCGGGGATAGCTTCCCTGCTCTTCTTCGAAATCAAGCAAATATAATCAAGAACAGGGGGAAAGTTGACAAGAAAAAGAACAAAAAAATATCTTGCCAAGTTGTTTGGAGCAGACACGTATCCTTGCATTAGAGTCACGGTAATCTTTGCCAAATTGTCTTACTCATGTTATGGAACTGCCTTTATCTCCGAGTTAACTGGAACAGTTTGCAAACCATGAGTTCGGGTCACCCCGCAGCAAGTCTAAAAACACATTGGAAAGTCAGAAAGGTAACTGTTGTGTATGGAGAAAGAGTCAGACTGAACCCTGTGAGCTTAAAGTAAAGTGTGACCGTAGTCTTTTATTGCAGGTCTCCAGAGTGCCTCTCCAACCTGTGAAGCCTCCTTAAATACCTGTGCTCCCAAGGGATTATGCGATCCCTTGGGACTCCAGGGGATGAGCCCTCTGGTGGCTGTACAGAATAAATACAAGTCCACATATATACAAGAGTAACCTTTCACCACGCTCCCACTGATATCCAAACATGGAGCAAGTATGGAAGGGAACAGTTCATTCACAAACACAACCCCCGACCATACTGTCATCACACCCCTATTATTGATAAAATTCCAAACATGTAACCGATTCCTCCGTCTGTTATTGGTGGGATGATAGAAAAAAAGCCAAACAAGAACCATTACGCAAACACATTGGGCCGAAAATTCCGGCCTCTCGGGTGTGTACCGAGTGCACAGGGACCCGCGAGGCCTCACAAAAGCCGGTTCTCGGGGCGCGATGCTCATGCGCCGAAAACCAGCTTTTCCCATCTGTCAAAATTTCTTCAGGCAGAATCTACGCATCTCCGGGAGAAGGACATCTGCGGGAGAAGGACATCTCCGGGAGAAGGACATCTGCGGGAGAAGGACATCTGCGGGAGAAGGACATCTCCGGGAGAAGGACATCTGCGGGAGAAGGACATCTGCGGGAAAGGACATCTCCGGGAGAAGGACATCTGCGGGAGGAAATTTGAGCCATTTGTCCAACTGCTGCCCAGTGAATGTCCTTCAAACTCTTACACCGGGTAAAAGCAGGCGCATAGCTTACTTTTACCAGCATAACATTTTTAAAACATAGAAAAATGTAATTTCATCATTCATTTTTATATTAAAAACCCTGTCTATTAAGGCAAGTTTATTTTTAACCCTATTAAAACATTTTTTTTGAAATTAAAAAAAAAATTTTTCTAAAACATTTAATTACATTTAATTTCAATTAATTTTAAATATATGAGGTGTTTTTTTAATTTATTGTGCTGTGTTTCGGCATTTTAGGGGGTTTTCTTATTGATAGTAATGGGAGTCCGGACAGAGTTCCCATTTTTATCAATGGGAATGCTGGATAGTGATTGGTGGACCAGGCTCACGTGACTACAGCCTGTCTGTTCACCTGTACCTGAAAGACAGATCCCCGCGCGCTGCTCAGCAATCTAGGCCTCCGACCGGAATCCTACATTTCTCTGAAATGACAAGTAGTTTCGTAGATATTTTTGGGGTCGTACGAAGGAAGCTTCCGACCGCAATGTTGGGCCCAATGACTGATGGTAACGGGCCGATAATTACCGGGATCACTGAAAGTTAACCTGCAGCGACAGCAAGCAATTAAGAAAGCAAATGGTATGTTGGCCTCTATTACAAGAAGATTTGAGTATGAGTAAAGGCGTCTTACTAGAAACATAGAAATATAGAAAATAGGTGCAGGAGTAGGCCATTCGGCCCTTCAAACCTGCACCACCATTCTATATGATCATGGCCGATCATGCAACTTCAGTACCCCATTCCTGCTTTCTCTCCATACTCCTTGATCCCATTAGCCATAAGGACCACATCTAACTCACTTTTGAATATATATAACGAACTGGCCTCAACAACTTTCTGTGGCAGAGAATTCCACAGGTTCAAAATTCTCTTAAGTTTCTCCTCATCTCGGTCCTAAATGGCTTACCCCTATCCTTAGACTGTGAGCCCTGGTTCTGGACTCCCCCAACATCGGGAACATTCTTTCTGCCTCTAACCTGTCCAGTTCCGTCAGAATTTTATATCTTTCTATGAGATCCCCTCTCATTCTTCTAAATTCCAGTGAATACAAGCCTAGCCGATTCAGTCTTTCTTCATATGTCAGTCCTGCCATCCCGGGAATCAGTCTGGTGAACCTTCGCTGCACTCCCTCAATAGCAAGAATGTCCTTCCTCAGATTAGGAGACCAAAACTGTACACAATACTCAAGGTGTGGCCTCACCAAAGCCCTGTACAACTGCAGTAAGACCTCCCTGCTCCTATTCTCAAATCCTCTCGCTATGAAGGCCAACATGCCATTTGCCTTCTTCACCGCCTGCTGTACCTGCATGGCCAACTTTCAATGACTGATGTACCATGACACTCAAGTCTCGTTGCACCTCCCCTTTTCCTAATCTGTCACCATTCAGATAATATTATGCCTTCCTGTTTTTGCCATAAAAGTGGATAACCTCACATTTATCCACATTATACTGCATCTGCCATGCATTTGCCCACTCACCTAACCTGTCCAAGTCACCCTGCAGCCTCTTAGCATCCTCCTCACAGCTCACACTGCCACCCAGCTTAGTGTCATCTACAAACTTGTAGATATTACATTCAATTCCTTCTTCTAAATCATTAATGTATATTGTAAATAGCTGGGGTCCCAGCACTGATCTGGCACATCATATGGCCTCTTCACTCAGAGGGTGGTGAATCTTTGGAATTCTCTGCCCCAGAGGGCTGTGGAGGCTCAGTCGTTGAGTATATTTAAGACAGAGATCGATAGATTTTTGGATATTAAGGGAATCAAGGGATATGAAGATAGTGCAGACAAATGGAGTTGAGGTAGAAGATCAGCCGTGATCTCATTGAATGGCGGGGCAGGCTCAAGGGGCCGAATGATCTTCTTATGATCTTATTACCCATGCTTGGTCAATGGGCTGAACCATGTACGTTATGCATCAGTGCCAGAAGATCTCCTGCTCTGCTCTAACCAGTTGGAGATCAGCAGAAGCCCCAGCGAAACGGCGTCGATGTGCTTCACGGCAAATAAAGTGGGAAACGTGCACCAATTCAGGAAACCTCCTGCTGATTACCACCTACCGCCCTCCCTCAGCTGATCAATCAGTACTCCTCCATGTTGAACACCGCTTGGAAGAAGCACTGAGAGTAGCAAGGGCACAGAATGTACTCTGGGTGGGGGACTTCAATGTCCATCACCAAGAGTGGCTCGGTAGCACCACTACTGACCGAGCTGGCCGAGTCCTGAAGGACATAGCTGCCAGACTGGGCCTGCAGCAGGTGGTGAAAGAACCAACACCAGGGAAAAACCTACTTGACCTCACCAATCTACCTGTCACAAAGGCATCTGTCCATGACAGCATTGGTAGCAGTGAACACCGCACAGTCCTTGTGGAGATAAAGTCCCGACTTCACACTGAGGACACTTCAGTTCAAGAAGGCGGCTCACCACCACCTTCTCAAGGGGCAATTAGGGATGGGCAATAAATGCCGGCCTTGCCAGCAATGCCCACATCCCAGGAACAATTTTTTTTTTAACTTTCATTGTGTTGTGTGGCACGACCACCGTGCTGAACGGGACAGAGTCAGAACACACCTAGAAGCTCAAACTGGGCACCCATGAGACACTGTGGGCCATCAGAGGCAGCAGAATTGTATTCCACCACAATCTGTAACCTCAAGGCCTGGCATATCCCTCAATCTATCACTACCATCAAGCCAGGGGACCAGCCCTGGTTCAATGAGGAGTGTAGAAGAGCATGCCAGGAGCAGCACTAGGTACAGCTAAACATGAGGTGCCAACCCGGAGAAGCTGCAACACAGGACTACATGCATGCTAAACAACGGAAGCAGCGTACATAATATATATGGTGTCATCGACGGTGCTATCAAACTGCACTTACTCACCAATAACCTGCTCACCGATGCTCAGTTTGGGTTTCGCCAGGACCACTCGGCTCCAGACCTTATTACAGCTTCGGTCCCAACATGGACAAAAGAGCTGAATTCCAGAGGTGAGGTGAGAGTGACTAACCTCGACATCAAGGCAGCATTTGTCCGAGTGAGGCATCGAGGAGCCCGAGTAAAACTGGTCAATGGGAATCAGGGGAAAACTCTCCACAGGCTGGAGTCATACCCAGCACAAAGGAAGATGGTTGTGGTGGTTGGAGGTCAATCATCCCAGCCCCAGGACATCGCTGCAGGACTTCCTCAGGTCATTGTCCGAAGCCCAACCATCTTCAGTTGCTTCATCAATGATCTTCCCTCCATCGTAAGGTCAGAAGTGGGGATGTTTGCTGATGATTGCACAGTGTTCCGTGCCATTCGCAACTCCTCAGATAATGAAGCAGTCCGTGCCCACATGCAGCAAGATCTGGACTATATTCAGGCTTGGGCTGATAAGTGGCAAGTAACATTCGCGCCACAGAGGCAGCAGAATTGTATTCCACCATAATCTGTAACCTCATGGCCTGGCATATCCCTCAATCTATCACTACCTCAAGCCAGGGGACCAGCCCTGGTTCAATGAGCCTTTTTAAAAAAGGAGGGAGAGAGAAAACAGAGAATTACAGACCGGTCAGCCTGACCTCAGTAGTGGGTAAAATGATGGAATCAATTATTAAGGATGTCATAGCAGCGCATTTGGAAAGAGGTAATATGATAGGTCCAAGTCAGCATGGATTTGTGAAAGGGAAATCATGCTTGACAAATCTTCTGGAATTTTTTGAGGATGTTTCCAGTAGAGTGGACAAGTTGATGTGGTATATTTGGACTTTCAGAAGGCTTTCGACAAGGGCCCACACAAGAGATTAATGTGCAAAGTTAAAGCACATGGGATTGGGGGTAGTGTGCTGACGTGGATTGAGAACTGGTTGTCAGACAGGAAGCAAAGAGTAGGAGTAAATGGGGACTTTTCAGAATGGCAGGCAGTGACTAGTGGGGTACCGCAAGGTTCTGGGCTGGGGCCCCAGCTGTTTACATTGTACATTAATGATTTAGACGAGGGGATTAAATGTAGTATCTCCAAATTTGCGGATGACACTAAGTTGGGTGGCAGAGTGAGCTGCGAGGAGGATGCTATGAGGCTGCAGAGTGACTTGGATAGGTTAGGTGAGTGGGCAAATGCATGGCAGATGAAGTATAATGTGGATAAATGTGAGGTTATCCACTTTGGTGGTAAAAACAGAGAGACATACTATTATCTGAATGGTGACAGATTAGGAAAAGGGGAGGTGCAACGAGACCTGGGTGTCATGGTACATCAGTCATTGAAGGTTGGCATGCAGGTACAGCAGGCGGTTAAGAAAGCATATGGCATGTTGGCCTTCATAGCGAGGGGATTTGAGTACAGGAGCAGGGAGGTGTTACTACAGTTGTACAGGGTCTTGGTGAGGCCACACCTGGAGTATTGTGTACAGTTTTGGTCTCCTAACTTGAGGAAGGGCATTCCTATTGAGGGAGTGCAGCGAAGGTTCACCAGACTGATTCCTGGGATGGCGGGGCTGACATATTAAGAAAGACTGGATCAACTGGGCTTGTATTCACTGGAGTTCAGAAGAATGAGAGGGGATTGCATAGAAACGTTTAAAATTCTGATGGGTTTAGACAGGTTAGATGCAGGAAGAATGTTCCCAATGTTGGGGAAGTCCAGAACCAGGGGTCACATTCTAAGGATAAGGGGTAAGCTATTTAGGATCGAGATGAGGAGAAACCTCTTCACCCAGAGAGTGGTGAACCTGTGGAATTCTCTACCACAGAAAGTGGTTGGGGCCAATTCACTAAATATATTCAAAAAGGAGTTAGATGTAGTCCTTACTACTAGGGGGATCAAGGGGTATGGCGAGAAAGCAGGAATGGGGTACTGAAGTTGCATGTTCAGCCATGAACTCATTGAATGGCGGTGCAGGCTCGAAGGGCCGAATGGCCTACTCCTGCACCTATTTTCTATGTTTCTATGTTTCTATGTCTATGTTTCTATTCTGCGGCGAGTGCCTCACCTCCTGACTCCCCAACGCCTTTCCACCATCTACAAGGCACAAGTCAGGAGTGTGATGGAATACTCTCCACTTGCCTGGATGAGTGCAGCTCCAACAACACTCGAGAAGCTCGACGCCATCCAGGACAAAGCAGCCGCTTGATCAGCTCCCCATCCACCACCTTCAACACTCACTCCCTCCACCACCGGCGCACCGTGGCTGCAGTGTGTACCATCTACAAGATGCACTGCAGCAACTCGCCAAGGCTTCTTCGGCAGCACCTCCCAAACCCACGACCTCTACCACCTAGAAGGACAAGGGCAGCAGGCGCATGGGAACACCACCACCTCCACGTTCCCCTCCCAGTCACACACCATCCTGACTTGGAAATATATCGGCCGTTCCTTCATCGTCGCTGGGTCACAATCCTGGAACTCCCTCCCTGACAGCACTGTGGGAGCACCTTCACCACACGGACTGCAGCGGTTCAAGAAGGCGGCTCACCACCACCTTCTCAAGGGGCAATTAGGGATGGGCAATAAATGCCATGCGATGCCCACATCCCATGAACAATTTTTTTTTAAAATTTATGCACAGCAAGATCCCACAAACAGCAGCCAATTGAATGACCAGAAATCTGTTCTAATGATGTTGGGGGAGGAGCATACGTTTTACAGTACAGAGCATTAATTGTTTTTTATACGTTGTATGTGATCTGATGTTTAAAAGGTTAAAATAAATGATGATTTAACTGAGTCAGAAGGTTGTGGGTTCAAGTCCCACTCCAGGGACTTGAGCACAAAATCTAGGCTGACACTCCCAGTGCAGTGCTGAGGGAGTGCTGCACTGTCGGAGGTGCTGTCCTTCAGATGAGATGTTAAACCGAGGCCCCGTCTGCTCTCTCAGGTGGACGTAAAAGATCCCATGGCACTATTTCAAAGAAGAGCAGGGAATTTCTCTAAAAACATCAGTAAAAACAGATTATCTGGGTCATTATCACATTGCTGTGTGTGGGAGCTTGCTGTGCACAAATTGGCTGCCGCGTTTCCCACATTACAACAGTGACTACACTCCAAAAGTACTTCATTGGCTGTAAAGCGCTTTGAGACATCCGGTGGTCGTGAAAGGCGCTATAGAAATGCAAGTCTTTACTTTTAGTGATGTTGGTGGAGGAATAAATGTTGGACAGAACATTAATTGGCTTTTATGTGGTTTTATGTTTGATTGTGAAAATACTAATGATTTCACAGAGATTGAGGTCTGATTTCATACCATGTTCGGTTGACTATGGGAGTTTATGGTTGACTTGAGCGCCTAGGAGGAAGTCCAGTTCAAATAGCCCTTAAAATGGACGGAGCACCTTCAAGTGACAGTTCGTGTGAAATACCCTGCAGGCATCAATCCTTGTGACATGGCAGCCAACAGCATTGACTGCACATGGGAAGTAACTCATCGGTTTTGGTGCTTGGGACATCCTGGCACGGTGATAATAAAGTATGATATCAATGCACGTTCTTTCTTTCTATCTGATATCGGAATGACTGTAAAGGAAATAGGAGCTAGAAAATAATGTTCCAGTTATCACCATCTGTTCCCCACAACTATTCAAGTATTGAGCATGTGCTCTGATACTTTTAATTATCACTCCTGGCTCAGTTGCAGAACAACTTATATTAACTTTAATCAATCAGTTCAGTAACAGTCAGCCCCGGCTCAGTTGAGCAATGTCACCCTGTTCTACAAGTAGTGGCCGTGCCTTCAGCTGCCAAGCTCTGGAACTCCCTCCCTAAACCTCTCTGCCTCTCTACCTCTCTTCCCTCCTTTAAGGAGCTCCTTAAAACCTACCTCTTTGACCAAGCTTTTGGTCACCTGCCCTAATATTTCCTTACGCGGCTCGGTGTCAAATTTTGTTTGATAATCGCTCCTGTGAAGCGCCTTGGGACGTTTTACTACGTAGAAGGCGCTATATAAAATACAAGTTGTTGTTGTTGTTGAGTCAGAAGGTTGTGGGTTCAAGTCCCACTCCAGGGACTGGAGTACAAAAATCTAGGCTGACACTCCAGTGCAAAGCTGAGGGAGTGCTGCACTGTCGGAGGGGCAGTACTGAGGGAGTGCCGCACTGTCGGAGGGGCAGTGCTGAGGGAGCGCCGCATTGTCGGAGGGGCAGTACTGAGGGAGTGCTGCACTGTCGGAGGGGCAGTGCTGAGGGAGTGCTGCACTGTCGGAGGGGCAGTACTGAGGGAGTGCCGCACTGTCGGAGGGGCAGTGCTGAGGGAGTGCTGCACTGTCGGAGGGGCAGTACTGAGGGAGTGCCGCACTGTCGGAGGGGCAGTGCTGAGGGAGCGCTGCACTGTCGGAGGTGCCGTCTTTCAGATGAGACGTTAAACCGAGGCCCCGTCTGCTCTCTCCGGTGGATGTAAAAAGATCCCACGCCACTATTTTGAAGAAGAACAGGGGAGTTATCCCCAGTGTCCTGGTCAATATTTATCCCTCAATCAACATCACTAAAACAGATTATCTGGTCATTATCACACTGTGGGAGCTTGCTGTGCGCAAATTGGCTGTCAGATTTCCTACATTACAACAGTGACCACACTTCAAAAGTACTTCATTGGTTGTAAAGCGCTTTGGGTCATCCTGAGGTCGTGAAAGGCGCTATATAAATGCAAGTCTTTCTTTTTTTCTTTGAAGTTATGGGGGTCGGGGAGTGCAATATCAGTCTTGTCTGCAATAAACACTTATGCTGGATCCATTCCGTGCACAGGCTGAACCAGACATCATTGACTTCTTTCATTGCGCTTGGCTGACTATTTTTAAACAGGCGGTGTCTTCTAAATAAAGATTTGATGTTTTGAAAAAGTTGCAAAATTCCAATGAGCAATCTGATGGAAATCTGACAAACATGTTCTCCTAGCACCCGTGTGCACTGGTCTTCAAACAAATATGAGATATGTTGCACAGAAAGTTCATCTCATTGTGTTAAATATTAGTTGCTAACTGCAACCAGCGCAGAGTCCTGGAGTCTCTGAGGAAGCTGATTTAACTACACACATACACCAACAGCACCAACAACTTGTACTTATATAGTGCCTTTAACATAGTAAAATGTCCCATGGCTTCTCAGGAGAGGCCTAGAGAGGGAGTTCCAGAGCTTGGGGCCCAGGCAACAGAAGGCATGGCCACCGATGGTGGAGCGATTATAATCAGGGATGCTCAAGAGGGCAGAATTAGAGGAGCGCAGACATCTCGGGGGGGTTGTGGAGCTGGAGGAGATTACAGAGATAGGGAGGGGCGAGGCCATGGAGGCATTTGAAAACAAGGATGAGAATATTTTAATCGAGACGTTGCTTAACTGGGAATCCATAGTAAGTCAGCGAGCACAGGGGGTGATGGGTGAGCGGGACTTGGTGCGAGTTAGGACACGGACAGCTGAGTTTTGG
This sequence comes from Pristiophorus japonicus, assembly GCF_044704955.1. Classification (NCBI taxonomy): domain Eukaryota; kingdom Metazoa; phylum Chordata; class Chondrichthyes; family Pristiophoridae; genus Pristiophorus; species Pristiophorus japonicus. The sequence goes on along the minus strand of NC_091990.1, from coordinate 2,789,140 downwards.
ATGACCTGGAGGGTAGAATGTAGGAGGCCAGCCAGGAGTGCGTTGGAATAGTCAAGGCTGGAGGTAACAAAGGCGTGGATGAGACTGGAAAAGAACGGCTGTAAAATTACCCATCAGGTTTGGTGCATCCAGACATCTACATCATTGACCCCACCCTCTCTAAGCAAGCAACCTCCTACAAAAGACAAAAATCCAGGGAAAGCAAACTGAAGCCAATTCAGAAAAACCTGGAAAATTGCTGTCCAACTCTCTAAGCAAGATTCCAGGAGACCACAGTAGCTCGTACACTTCATGACCCCAGCTAACGAGTGACTTATCACCACTGCTTTTCTCAGGAACTTGGCCAGGTTAGCAAAGCATTCGTTGCAAGTGAATCATATTTCAGAAGCTCAAATTTCCAATGCTGCCACTTATATCGCACTACTGACATTGCAAATGCAAATATATTAATTATGTTTATAATTAGCTTTTTTGATTAGTCAGTTTCGCAAATGCACTGAGTCATGCAGACCAGGAAGTTTCCTGCTCTGTGCCGAGACAGTTCATCCAACAGTTGTTACACCCTCAAAGCCTCCCTGATAAAGTGCAACATCCCCACCGACACCTGGGAGTCCCTGACCCAAGACCGCCCTAAGTGGAGGAAGAGCATCCGGGAGGGCGCTGAGCACCTCGAGTCTCATCGCCGAGAGCGTGCAGAAACCAAGCACAGGCAGCGGAAGGAGCGTGCGGCAAACCAGACTCCCCACCCACCTTTCCCCCAACCACTGTCTGTCCCACCTGTGACAGAGCCTGTAATTCCTGTATTGGACTGTTCAGTCCTGAGAACTCACTTTTAGAATGGAAGCAAGTCTTCCTCAATTCCAAGGGACTGCCGATGATGATGACAAGAGGCCTCAGCATGGCTGAGCTATGGCAGTTATGTATCAACTGTGGCTCAGTGGGCAGCCCTTTCGCCTCTGAGGCAGAAGGTTGTGGGTTCAAGTCCCACTCCAGAGACTTGAACAGAAAAATCTAGGCTGACACTCCCAGTGCAGTGCTGAGAGAGTGCTGCACTGTCAGAGGTGCTGTCATTCAGATGAGAATGACTGCATCGTTACCTCTGGTGTCCCCCAAGGATCTATCCTTGGCCCCTTCCTATTTCACATCTACATGTTGCCCCTTGGCGACATCATCTGGAAACATAGCGTCAGTTTCCACATATGTAAAAACGTAAGAATTAGGAACAGGAGTAGGCCATCTAGCCCCTCGAGCCTGCTCTGCCATTCAACAAGATCATGTACACTGATGACATTCAGCTCTACCTCACCTCCTTCTCTCGACCCCTCCACAGTCTCTAAATTGTCTGACATCCAGTTCTGGATGAGCAGAAATTTTCTCCAATTGTTATATGACCCATGTAAGAAACTTGTTTTAACGTGCGATGCGTCGTCCTATGGTGTTGGGTGTGTGTTGCAGCATGTTAATGCCAATGGTCAGTTACAGCTGGTAGCTTATGCCTCCAGAAGTCTGTCCCAGACAGAAAGGGGCTACGGGATGGTAGAAAAGGAAGCGCTAGCATGTGAATATGCAGTAAATAAAATGCACCAGTACCTGTTTGGCAGGAAATTTGAGCTGGAGACAGATCACAAACCCCTAACGTCCCTTTTGGCCGACAACAAGGCCATAAATGCAAATGCATCGGCCCGCATACAGAGATGGGCACTTACGTTAGCCACCTATGACTACACAATTCGGCACAGACCGGGCACCGAAAACTGCGCCGATGCACTCAGCAGGCTCCCACTAGCCACCACTGAGAGGGCAACTGAGCCTGATGCTGAGAGATGGTCATGGCTGTTGAAATTTTCGAAAGTGAAGGCTCACCTGTGCCAGCCAGTTAGATTAAAGTCTGGACAAATAAAGACCTGCTACTGTCTTTAGTTAAGAAATTCATCCTGAATGGGGACTGGGCAGCCACGTACGGGACATGCCCTGAGGAATTTAAACCGTTTCATAGGCACAAGGTTGAACTCGATTCAGGCCGATTGCCTACTGTGGGGAAACCGAGTAGTCATGCCCCAGATGGGCAGAGAGGTGTTTATCAGAGAACTTCACAATGAGCACCCGGGCATTGTCATGAAGAAGGCAATTGCCAGGTCACACGTTTGGTGGCCAGGGATAGATGCAGACCTGGAACTTTGTGTTCGCAGGTGCAACACGTGTGCTCAGCTGGGCAACACACCCAGGGAAGCCCCCCTTAGCCCCTGGTCCTGGCCCGCCAAGCCATGGTCACGCATCCATGTGGACTACGCAGGTCCTTTCATGGGAAAAATGTTTTTGGTTGTAGTAGATGCCTACTCCAAATGGATTGAGTGTACCATTTTAAATTCAAGCACATCCTCTGCCACGGTAGAAAGTCTACGGGCAATGTTTGCCGCCCATGGTCTACCAGACGTCTTGGTCAGCAACAATGGCCCGTGCTTCACAAGCACTGAACTCCAGGACTTCATGGCAGGTAATGGAATCAACCATGTTAGAACGGCACCGTTCAAGCCGGCCTCAAACGGCCAGGCAGAAAGAGCAGTGCAGATAATCAAACAGGGGATGCTCAGAATCCAAGGGGGTTCCCTACAAAGCCGCTTATCACGCCTCCTGTTGGCCTATAGATCCCGACCACACTCGCTCACAGGGGTTCCACCCGCAGAGCTGCTAATGAAAAGGGCGCTCAAAACCAGGTTATCTCTTATACACCCCACTATGAAAGAAATTGTTGAGAGCAGGCATCAGTCACAATGTGACTACCATGACAGGAATGCGAGGGCGTGATGTATTGAGGTCAATGACCCTGTTTTTGTCCTTAATTATGCTGCAGGGCCCAAATGGCTTGCAGGCACCGTATTTGCCAAAGAGGGGAATAGGGTTTTGGTAGTTAAGCTTACCAATGGACAAATCTGCCACAAACACGTGGATCAGACTAAAAGGAGGTTCAGCAACCCCATAGAAGAAGCAGAGGAAGAACATGACGTAGAGTTTACTCCACCACAGGTGACTGAACACAGAAACCAAGTGGAGGAGAGCCCAGTCACTGTGGGCAGTCCGGACAGGCCTGAGGCACCCCAAACAGCAGACACTCAGGCCAGCGCCCAACAACCGGAGCCCCAACTCAGGCGCTCTACAAGGGAGCGTAAACCACCAGAGAGACTTAACCTGTGATCCCAATAAGACTTTGGGGGGGAGGTGATGTCATGTATTCAACGGTAATTGTAACCCATGTATAAGCTGACCTAAGTTGTACACCTTGAGAACACTGACCACAGGGGGCGAACTTGTGGGAGACACTCCTAACCTGGACTTTCCGGAATAAAAGGGGAAGCTCCACCCACCCACCCACTGTCTCTTGAGGTCTTGGTAATAAAGGTAACTGGTCACAAAGTGACCTTCTCTCAAGTATGGGCCTTGTGTGCATTTATACTGTATAGTAAGGACATATCAGTCTCCCCTCAGCCTCCTCTGTTCCAAAGAAAACAAACTCCAGCCTGTCCAGTCTTTCTTCATAGCTAAAATTCTCCAGTCCAGGCAACATCCTCATAAATCTCCTCTGTACCATCTCTAGCTTGGCCTGTTTAATGCCTTCGGTGACACCCCTACCAAATTTGGAACACTCGGCCTCTTCCCTAACTGATTCGCCCATTTCTGGCTATTAGTTCAACAACTACTTATTGATATCATCATCATTATAAGCAGTCCCTCGAGATCGAGGAAGACTTGCTTCCACTCTAAAAGTGAGTTCTCAGGTGACTGAACAGTCCAATATGGGAATTACAGTCTCTGTCACAGGTGGGACAGACAGTGGTTGAAGGAAAGGGTGGGTGGGGAGTCTGGTTTGCCGCACGCTCCTTCCGCTGCCTGCGCTTGTTTTCTGCATGCTCTCGGCGACGAGACTCGAGGTGCTCAGCGCCCTCCCGGATGCTCTTCCTCCACTTAGGGTGGTTTTTGGCCAGGGACTCCCAGGTGTCGGTGGGGATGTTGCCCTTTATCAGGGAGGCTTTGAGGGTGTCCTTGTAACGTTTCCTCTGTCCACCTGGGGCTCGTTTGCTGTGTACTTCATGTACTTTCAGGAGACTCCTGTGAGCTGTGGTAAAACAATTATACATCTACCAGGAAGGCTGATGTTTTGGGTCAGGCTCTGAGAAAGGGTTCCTGTCCAAACCCCAAACTTGCCCATTCTCTCCACAGACACTGACTGATGTGCTGTGTGTTTCCAGCAGTGTCTGGTTTTGTTTCCGATTCCTAGCATTTGCAGTTTTTGACTATTCATGCACATTTAACAGATTATAGACAGTAAACTAATTTCCCCTTGTTCTTTACTGATCACTGGTAACTGGAGACAATGAAGAACTCAAATAGATCCTTCCCCAAACAACTAGATGTGTCAGCTGTGGCTCAGTGGGCAGCACCCTCGCCTCTGAGTCAGAAGGTTGTGGGTTCAAGTCCCACTCCAGAGACTTGAGCACAAAAATCTGGGCTGGCACTCCCAGTGCCGTCTTTCAGATGAGGTTTTAAACTGAGGCCCCATCTGCTCTCTCAGGTGGATATAAAAGATCCCGTGGCACTATTCTGAAGCTATAAAGTGGTGGCAGTGAATGGCGCTATATTAAGGCAGGTATTTCTTTTTTCACGACTATACATGTTAAACGGGCCAGATTTTCAGCAGATTTGCGACCGGGATTTTACCGCCCTTTGACCCTCTGCGGTGAATGCCCGGCAGGATTCTCGGGTAGCTGTTTGTGGTATTGCTTCAAGTAGCGCCGGGGAGAGATGCAACGACGCGGATTGCGTTACCGTCGGACTTTCAGCTCTCTCCCGACACGTACGTCGCGCCCAGAATAGTGACAGGTCTAACCTGTCCGTGCAGCCCTGCCTGCTTAATTTTTATTCAGTGATTCGATAGATAAGGGTCTTGCAAATGTTTTTGGAATGTTTTTTGCAATTACTTTTTGTTTTGTTTCCCCCTCCCTAGGCAGCGCTCACATCCTCGGACTAAAGTTGCCGGAACGGGCGATTTGCGTCGTGAATGCTCGTGCAACGCCTCCCTTACCGACACGCCCCTGGCACAGACGTAAAGGCCAACAATGGCAGCTCAGTAAAAGTGGTAAGTTTCACGTATCGCGACCGTTTTCGCCGAAAAACCCCAAACGTCCAGCTCAACGCTGGGCTGTTATATATCGGGGAGTTAGAGAGACCTTGATTTTAGGCAGTTAAAGAATGCAAATATAATGTTTTGTTTTTCTGCTCTCCCTATCAGGGAGATTTATACTTAATGGTGGACCTTTGAGTCTAAACTTGCGATTTCCGATCTGACCTGTCTCTGAACTCATCTCGGCATCAACAAAGAGTTGAATGTGAACTTTGTCAAACGAGAAGCTGTAATAAAATGTCTGATGGGACTTTACCCTGCTATCCTGACTAAACAAGTCCCTATTTATCAAAGCAGTCACTCGGTCCACAAAAACAAGTTAAGTGGCACAGGGACACTTTGTGAAACCTGGTCACACACTATTGTATCGGCAGATACTCGTCCATGGATAAATAGTTGCAGGCATTACAATGAGCAGACTGTGAAGGATATCTGAATGGCTGTTTCTCTGTTTTGGAAAGGATGGCGACCATTCTCAGCTTTGCTGACACAGCTGATTGGGAATCAACACTGGAGTCAGGTACCAGGCATTGCCGTGCATGGTTTGCAATCTGCTCACACCGACCTGCGATCTGGGCACTGCTATTAACCACATCATTAGCTCAAGTGTCAGCTCGCCTCTGAGCTCGAAGGTCGTGGGTTCGAGTCCCACGCCAGAGATTTGAGCACAAAAATCTAGGCTGACACCCCTGAGGGAGTGCTGCACTGTCGGAGGTGCCGTCTTTCAGATGAGACGTTAAACCAAGGCTCCGTCTGCTCTCTCAGGTGGATGTAAATGATCCCATGGCACTATTTCAAAGAAAGCAGGGGAGTTATTCCCAGTGTCTGGGGCCAATATTTATCCCTCAATCAACATCACTAAAACAGATTATCTGGTCATTATCACCTTGCTGCTTGTGGGAGCTTGCTGTGCGTAAATCAGCTGCCATGTTTTCCACATTACAACAGTGACTACACTTAAAAAAAAAACATTATTCATTGGCTGTAAAGCGTTTGGGATGTCCTGATGTCATGAAAGAATCACAGAACGGTTACAGCACAGAAGGAGGCCATTCGGCCCATCGATCCCATGCCGGCTCTCTGCAAGAGCCCCTCAGTCAGTCCCACTCCCCCGCCCTTTCCCCGTAGCCCGACAAATTGTTTTTCTTCAGGTACTTATCCAATTCCCTTTTCCAAAAATTAATTCTCAGGATGTGAGCATTGCTAGAAAGGCCGGCATTTATTGCCCATCCTTAACTGCCCTCGAGAAGGTGATGGTGAGTCACCTTCTTGAATACAATGAGTGTCTCGCTGGGGGCAGTTATGAGCCAACCACATTGCTGTGGGTCTGGAGTCACATATCAGCCAGACCAGATAAGGGCGGCAGATTTCCTTCCCTAAAGAGCATTAGTGAACCCGATGGGTTTTTACGACAATCCGATAGTTTCATAGTCACCATTACTGACACTGGCTTTTTATTCCAGATTTATTTAATTGAATTTACATTCTCCAGCTGCTGTGGTGGGATTTGAACTTGTGTCTCTGGATCATTAGTCCAGGCTACCGTACCGGTAGAAAGCCACGATTAAATCTGCCTCATAAGAACATAAGAACATAAGAATTAGGAACAGGAGTAGGCCATCTAGCCCCTCGAGCCTGCTCCGCCATTCAACAAGATCATGGCTGATCTGGCCGTGGACTCAGCTCCACTTACCCGCTCTCTCCCCGTAACCCTTAATTCCCTTATTGGTTAAAAATCTATCTATCTGTGATTTGAATACATTCAATGAGCTAGCCCCAACTGCTTCCTTGGGCAGAGAATTCCACAGATTCACAACCCTCTGGGAGAAGAAATTCCTTCTCAACTCGGTTTTAAATTGGCTCCCCCGTATTTTGAGGCTGTGCCCCCTAGTTCTAGTCTCCCCGACCAGTGGAAACAACCTCTCTGCCTCTATCTTGTCTATCCCTTTCATTATTTTAAATGTTTCTATAAGATCACCCCTCATCCTTCTGAACTCCAACGAGTAAAGACCCAGTCTACTCAATCTATCATCATAAGGTAACCCTCTCATCTCCGGAATCAGCCTAGTGAATCGTCTCTGTACCCCCTCCAAAGCTAGTATATTCTTCCTTAAGTAAGGTGACCAAAACTGCACGCAGTATCCAGGTGCGGCCTCACCAATACCCTATATAGGTGCAGCAGGGCCTCCCTGCTTTGTACTCCATCCCTCTCGCAATGAAGGCCAACATTCCATCCGCCTTCCTGATTACCTGCTGCACCTGCAAACTAACCTTTTGGGATTCATGCACAAGGACCCCCAGGTCCCTCTGCACCGCAGCATATTGTAATTTCTCCCCATTCAAATAATATTCCCTTTTTACTGTTTTTGTTCCCAAGGTGGATGACCTCACATTTTCCGACATTGTATTCCATCTGCCAAACCTTAGCCCATTCGCTTAACTTATCTAAATCTCTTTGCAGCCTCTCTGTGTCCTCTACACAACCCGCTTTCCCACTAATCTTTGTGTCATCTGCAAATTTTGTTACACTACACTCCGTCCCCTCTTCCAGGTCATCTATGTATATTATAAACAGTTGTGGTCCCAGCACCGATCCCTGTGGCACACCACTAACCACCGATTTCCAACCCAAAAAGGACCCATTTATCCCGACTCTCTGCTTTCTGTTAGCCAGCCAATTCTCGATCCATGCTAATACATTTCCTCTGACTCCGCGTACCTTTATCTTCTGCAGTAACCTTTTGTGTGGCACCTTATCGAATGCCTTTTGGAAATCTAAATACACCACATCCATCGGTACACCTCTATCCACCATGCACGTTATATCCTCAAAGAATTCCAGTAAATTAGTTAAACATGATTTCCCCTTCATGAATCCATGTTGTGTCTGCTTGGTTGCACTATTTATATCTAGATGTCCCGTTATTTCTTCCTTAATGATAGCTTCAAGCATTTTCCCCACTACAGATGTTAAACTAACCGGCCTATAGTTACCTGCCTTTTGTCTGCCCCCTTTTTTAAACAGAGGCGTTACATTAGCTGCTTTCCAATCCGCTGGTACCTTCCCAGAGTCCAGAGAATTTTGGTAGATTATAACAAATGCATCTGCTATAACTTCCGCCATCTCTTTTAATACCCTGGGATGCATTTCATCAGGACCAGGGGACTTGTCTACCTTGAGTCCCATTAGCCTGTCCAGCACTACCCCACTAGTGATAGTGATTGTCTCAAGGTCCTCCCTTCCCACATTCCTGTGACCAGCAATTTTTGGCATGGTTTTTATGTCTTCCACTGTGAAGACCGAAGCAAAATAATTGTTTAAGGTCTCAGCCATTTCCACATTTCCCATTATTAAATCCCCCTTCTCATCTTCTAAGGGACCAACATTTACTTTAGTCACTCTTTTCCGTTTTATATATCAGTAAAAGCTTTTGCTATCTGTTTTTATGTTTTGCGCAAGTTTACTTTCGTAATCTATCTTTCCTTTCTTTATTGCTTTCTTAGTCATTCTTTGCTGTCGTTTAAAATTTTCCCAATCTTCTATTTTCCCACTAACCTTGGCCACCTTATACGCATTGGTTTTTAATTTGATACTCACCTTTATTTCCTTTGTTATCCATGGCTGGTTATCCCTTCTCTTACCGCCCTTCTTTTTCACTGGAATATATTTCTGTTGAGCACTATAAAAGAGCTCCTTAAAAGTCCTCCACTGTTCCTCAATTGTGCTACCGTTTAGTCTGTGTTCCCAGTCTACTTTAGCTAACTCTGCCCTCATCCCACTGTAGTCCCCTTTGTTTAAGCATAGTACGCTCGTTTGAGACACTACTTCCTCACCCTCAATCTGTATTACAAATTCAACCATACTGTGATCACTCATTCCGAGAGAATCTTTTACTAGGAGATCGTTTATTATTCCTGTCTCATTACACAGGACCAGATCTAAGATAGCTTGCTCCCTTGTAGGTTCTGTAACATACTGTTCTCAGAAACAATCCTGTATGCATTCTATGAATTCCTCCTCCAGGCTACCCCGTGTGATTTGATTTGACCAATCAATATGTAGGTTAAAATCCCCCATGATTACTGCCATTCCTTTTTCACATGCCTCCATTATTCCCTTGATTATTGTCCGCCCCACCGTGAAGTTATTATTTGGGGGCCTATAAACTACGCCCACCAGTGACTTTTTCACCTTACTATCTCTAATCTCCACCCACAATGATTCAACATTTTGTTCATTAGAGCCAATATCATCTCTCACAACTGCCCTGATATCATCCTTTATTAACAGAGCTACCCCACCTCCTTTCCCTTCTTGTCTATCTTTCCGAATTGTCAGATACCCCTGTATGTTTAATTCCCAGTCTTGGCCACCCTGCAACCACGTTTCTGTAATGGCCACCAAATCATACCCATTTGTAATGATTTGTGCCGTCAACTCATTTACTTTATTTCGAATGCTGCGTGCGTTTAGGGAGAGTGTTTTAATACTAGTTTTTAGACCATGATTTTTAGTTTTGACCCCTCCTGCAGCCCCTTTATATTCATACATATTGTCCCTTCCTGTTACCTTGTGGTTTACACTTACCCCAGTGCTACTCCATCACCTATATGTACATGCAAGTCTTTCTTTCTTAGGACGTTTTAGGTAAAAACTAAGATTATAGCCATGCCTTCTGGTTTCAGTCAGACTGGTTTGATATTATTTTTAACTTTCCACCTTTCTGCTGCTCGAAGCGTTAAAGTACGTTGAATATGGGCCAGGTGGCTCTTAAATATCTCACCAAGTGGTCATGTGTGGACCCAGACTGTAAATATCGGCAGTCTATCCAGCTGGGCGTGTCGGGGTCAGCAGGCTGTACACGTGAGCTTGATCCTAACATCACCCCACATCCCCACAGAGGGGGAATTACTGAATCGGGACCCAGAGTAGGAATGCTGGCTGATGATTCCCTTCCTTAACCTGTACAGACTGAGGCCACATTACAACAGTGACCACACTCCAAAAATACTTCATTGGCTGTAAAGCGCTTTGGGACGTCCGGTGGTCGTGAAAGGCGCTATATAAATGCTAGTCCCTTTCTTTCTAGTATCTGGGGTGAGGGGAGGGGGAGAAGGGGAAGGGTGAGGGGGGCGTGGGGATAGGGGTGGGGGGGTGGGAGCGGGGCAGGGGGGCGGGGTGGGGAGGTGCAGGGTGTGGGGAGATTCCTCCTGCCAAAATTTATTGTGCAAAAGAAAAAACATGTACTGATGCCAATTGTAACGTATTTGCTTCACGGGTTCTTTGCTTAAGAATCCATAGCAACACATTGCTATTAAGAACTAGTTGATTTATTAAGCAAAGGTTTAACAATCACATGACACGTTACCAGTTCATCCGCCAGGCTCACAACCACCTCCCTCATCGTGGATCCCCTGAACCCAACTGGCTGGGGTTTTATTGAGTCTTGTGAACATCACGTGACTGGCTAAGCCACTCCCACTCAACAGCCCTACCAATCTGTGAGCATACTCACAGGGGCATACATTACATCAATGTTTTCACTAAAATTGTTGACAGGACAAAAGAGGTCCAGGACAAGGCAGGGAAGGAGACAGCAAAGATGAGGTACTGAAGGGGCGGGTTCCAGAGGTTGGGGAAAGATGGTTGAAGGAGCAGCTGCTGACTTGGAGTGGAAGGAGCGGAGAACACGCAGTAGGCCAGGGCTGGAGGGCAGGATATGCATGCAGGGACATATCTGGAGGAGACCACAGAGGTAGGCAGGGATGGGCCATGGAAGTATTTGAAGGTGTGAACAATAATCTTAAGTTGTTTCTTGGAAACATAAGAAGCCAGTGGAGAAACATCAGGGTCAAAGAGGGAGGTTTTAAGGAGCATCTTGAAGGAGGAAAGAGAGGGAGAGAGATGGAGAGGTTTATGGAGGGAGTTCCAGAGCTTGGGGCCCAGGCAACAGAAGGCACGGCCACCGATGGTGGAGCGGTTATAATCAGGGATGGTCAAGAGGGCAGAATTAGAGGTGCGCAGACATCTCGGGGGTTGTGGGGCTGGAGGAGATTACAGAGATAGGGAGGGGTGAGGGCCATGGAGGGATTTGAAAATAAGGATGAGAATTTTGAAGTTGATGTGTTGCTTAACCGGGAGCCAATGTCGGTCAGCGAGCACAGGGGGTGATGGGTGAGCAGGACTTGGTGGGAGTTAGGACACGGGGCAGTGAGCACAGGGGGTGATGGGTGAGTGGGACTCGGTGCGAGTTAGGACACGGGGCAGTGAGCACATGGGGTGATGGGTGAGCAGGACTGGGTGCGAGTTAGGACACGGGGCAGTGAGCACAGGGGGTGATGGGTGAGTGGGACTCGGTGCGAGTTAGGACACGGGGCAACGAGCACAGGGGGTGATGGGTGAGCAGGACTGGGTGCGAGTTAGGACACGGGGCAGTGAGCACATGGGGTGATGGGTGAGCGGGACTCGGTGCGAGCTAGGACACGGGCAGCGAGCACAGGGGGTGATGGGTGAGCGGACTCGGTGCGAGCTAGGACACGGGGCAGTGAGCACAGGGGGTGATGGGTGAGCAGGACTGGGTGCGAGTTAGGACACGGGGTCAGTGAGCACAGGGTGTGATGGGTGAGTGGGACTCGGTGCGAGTTAGGACACGGGGCAGTGAGCACAGGGGGTGATGGGTGAGCGGGACGGTGCGAGTTAGGACACGGGGCAGTGAGCACAGGGGGTGATGGGTGAATGGGACTGGGTGTGAGTTAGGACACGGGGTCAGTGAGCACAGGGGGTGATGGGTGAGCGGGTCTCGGTGCAAGTTAGGACACGGGGCAGTGAGCACAGGGGGTGATGGGTGAGCGGGTCTCGGTGCGAGTTAGGACACGGGGCAGTGAGCACAGGGGGTGATGGGTGAGCAGGACTCGGTGCGAGTTGGGACACGGACTGCTGAGTTTTGGATCACCTCGAGTTTATGTCGGGTAGAATGTGGGAGGTCGGCAGACGCAACCGTAACTTTAATAAACAGTCGTGCTCTTTCAAATCTAAACGCTGCACACAGATCAGACCCAAACTGTTATGGCTATTTGGCCCTGGTATTCCATATAAAAGAATAAAATAAATGAACATATTGTGAAGTTGCCCACTGTACCATGCAACAGCAGCTAGGACCTGCCAGATACCCGACAATATGAGGGCAATGAGAAGTGGTGTGAAGTTAGTTCACGGTCAGTGTTGAGAAATAGCTGCAATAAATTTAAAAACACATTGCCAGGTGTGATAACTGCGTTTTATTTCATAGCAAGTATCAGAATGCCCATTGTACAAAATCTAGGTACGACAGTCACCGAAGTGCACTTCGATCTGTAGTGTCTATCGATAAACCATCAAAGCTTTGCCTCTATTCATAAATGAGCGATGTTAGATAAGAAAAGTCAGTGGTTAGAAAAGTTGATCAAAGCTCACCTGTTGAGTTAGTGCGCGGTCTCTCCCGTCACAACATCTATCTGTATTCTGAACAACCCCAATAGGAAAGAGAGACTTGCATTTATATAGCGCCTTTCACGACTACCGGACGTCCCAAAGTGCTTTACAGCCAATGAAGTACTTTTGGAGTGTAGTCACTGTTGTAATGTGGAAACGCGGCAGCCAATTTGTGCACAGCAAGCTCCCACACACAGCAATGTGATAATGACCAGATAATCTGTTTTAGTGATGTTGATTGAGGGGTGAATGTTGGCCCCAGGACACCGGGGATAACTCCCCTGCTCTTCTTCAAAATAGTGCCATGGGATCTTTTACTTCCACCTGAGAGAGCAGACAGGGCCTCGGTTTAACATCTCATCCGAAAGACGGCACCTCCGACAGTGCAGCACTCCCTTAGTACTGCACTGGAGTGTCAGCCTGGATTTATGTGCTCAAGTCCCTGTGGTGGGACTGGAACCCACAACCTTCTGACTCAACAACAACAACTTGTATTTATATAGCATCTTCAATGTAGTAAAAAGTCGCAAAGCGCTTTACAGCCAATGAAGTGTGTTCACCAATGTTCCCTCTAATATTGTTTGGGGCCACACGCCCCATTCGATATCTACACTTGTGCAGTTTATGCATTTAAAAGCAGCACAGGAGCTGCAGAATGTGCAGCATGGAGCAATGCTAGTCCGTGTTGTAACGCAGGAAACGCTATTATACCCGATACCTTGGTTTGTAGATCACTCCAAATAGTTATCATTCTTTGGGTAAAGAGGTTTATCCTGTCGTTTGTCATAAATGTATTTTTCACTCATTTTCATTTAGGTCCTCAGGCATTCTGAGCGCCTTTGCTGTACAGTTAATGCCAGTTCATTTTATAGCCTATTTGTGCAAATGTTTAGCCCATAAAATAGTGTAAAAAGCCATAGAAATGTCATGTCTTACAAAAAGGAATTGGATAAGTCCCTGAAGGAAAAACTGTGCAGGGCTCTGGTGAAGGGCAGTGTGCTGTTACAGAGAGCCGGCACGGGCTCGAAGGGCCGAGCTGTAACCGCGCTAACTGGACAACGTTGCCATCAGTCTAGATTGAGGCAGTGCACGGTGCAGTCCTGGGGGTTTCCAGCTTTGATCCCAGTCAATGGTGAGAACATTACAACAACACCTTGCATTTATATAGCGCCTTTAACGTAGGAAAACATCCCAAGGCGCTTCACAGGAGCGATTATCAAACAGAATTTGACACCGAGCCGCATAAGGAGATATTAGGACAGGTGACAAAGAGGGAGGTTTTAAGGAGCGTCTTGAAGAAGGAAAGAGAGGTAGAGAGGCGGAGAGGTTTAGGGAGGGAGTTCCAGAGCTTGGGGCCCAGGCAACAGAAGGCACGGCCACCGATGGTGGAGCGATTATAATCAGGGATGCTCAGGAGGGCAGAATTAGAGGAGCGCAGACATCTCGGGGGGTTGTGGGGCTGGAGGAGATTACAGAGATAGGGAGGGGCGAGGGCCATGGAGGGATTTGAAAACAAAACTAAGAATTTTGAAATCACGGCGTTGTTGTGGGGTTTCTTGCAGCCTGTGCTGAGGTGTACGGGTATCGGAAGAGCCAGTGCATATAAAAGGCAAGACAGGCTGAGCAGTGTGGTCCCAGTGGTCCCAGTGGGGAAAGTATGCTGTGCACTATCTGTGTGACTTACTGCACAGATTCACTTCCCTTTAGATGCTGAGTTCAGTTATCCAAGTGAAGACAACAGTTAGCAGTTTATTGTATTGCCCCATGATTCCAGTATCAACACGTTCTGGTTTTATTACCGGGGGGGAACGTCCTTTGAGCCCTAAGCACGGCCAGTAACTGCTGGCAGTCTTCCATGTCCCCGGTGAAACCTTGGATTGCTATACCATGACTGTTCAACGTTCATTCAATTTGTTGCATTATTAACTTAGGTGAGACGTCTGGTAGTCGTGAAAGGTGCTATATAAATGCAAGTCTTTTTTTTATATACTAATATAAAAATGACGTAGTTAACATTTACAGCTATTTGATCTGATCAAGGGCTTACATCATGTTCGATTTGGTTAGCTTGTCCGCCAGTTCTCAGTAACTGTCCTTTGTTTTAGTCCTGCCCAGCTACATGAGTAAGCGTGATGCAGAAGTTGGGTTTCTCCTGACAGCCCAACACTTTCATTCACCTCTGCCCATATTTTATTTCCCGAAGCTCCCTCCCCTCACCTTTCTCTCTCTTTCCCAGGCAGCTAGTGATGATCCCACCATTCACACCCTATCTAGACTCATCTTTTGTTTCCTAACTTGTCCCATTAACATCTAATTTTTACCCATCATCCCTTTTGTCTCTCTAATCTCTCCTGCCTCCCACCCTATCACAGACCTTCCCTTTTGTTCTTCCCTTCCCTCCCCCAGTCACTGCCCCTGCACTTGCTTAAGAATCTGTTGCATCTCAAGCTTTTCCACTTCTGATGAAGGGTCACCAACCCAAAACGTTAACTCTGTTTCTCTCTCCACAGATGCTGCCTGACTCGCTGAGATTTCCAGCGTTTTCAGTTTTTACTTTCATTCGCCTTCTCTATATATTCCTCGATGAGCTAGATTTGCCTCTCTGTTTGTACATGCTGTTCACTCCAAGAGAGGGGAGGAGAATGGAGAAAGTGAGCCAGGGAAAATATGGGAAGAGAGATAAAGACTGGGGGCAGAAGGAGAGAGTTGGGGTAAAAGATCTGAAGAGACAGCAAAGAGAGAGTTGGAGAGAGAGAAGGGGCAGAGAGAGATTTGGGGAAAGAAGAAGAGACATCCTGGAGAGAGAACATCAGAGATTTGTGGAGAATGAGCGAGAGGGAGAGATGGAGCTAGCAGATCAGAGAAGACACAGAAGGATGAACGAGGTTTCAGAGGGAGATGGGAGAGCGCGGATGGAAAGCAAGTTCAGGGCAAAGAAAGAAAAACGAGGACGAGAGAGTGGTATAGAATCATAGAATCATAAAAATTTACAGCACAGAAGGAGGCCATTCGGCCCATCATGTTGCGCCGGCCGACAAAGAGCTTTCCAGCATAATCCCACTTTCCAGCTCTCGGTCCGTAGCCCTGTAGGTTACGGCACTTCAAGTGCACATCCAAGTACTTTTTAAATGTGGTGAGGGTTTCTGCCTCTACCACCCTTTCAGGCAGTGAGTTCCAGACCCCCACCACCCTCTGGGTGAAGAAATTTCTCTTCAAATCCCCTCTAAACCTTCCCCCAATTACTTTAACTCTATGCCCCCTGGTTGTTGACCTCTCTGCTAAGAGAGATAGGTCCTTCCTATCCACCCTATCTAGACCGCTCATGATTTATACACCTCAATAAGGTCTCCCCTCAGCCTCCTCTGTTCCAAAGAAAACAAACCAGCCTATCCAATCTTTAAACCCTGAGAGGAGGAAATAGTGCACAGACAGATCAAGAGATACAGAGGGAGATTGGGGGCAGAGAGTTCGAGATCAGGGGAGAGAGATAGAGAGAGACATGGGGGTGAGAGAGTGAGAGATGGACAGAGGTCAGATGGACATAGTGAAAGAGACACAAAGATCGGGGAGAAGTGGACCACCATCAGCAAGCCCACAGGATATATTTGGTGATGGGGGAATGGAGAGCAGCGGGAGAAAGGGGGATAACC
Organism: Pristiophorus japonicus; assembly: GCF_044704955.1. Classification (NCBI taxonomy): domain Eukaryota; kingdom Metazoa; phylum Chordata; class Chondrichthyes; family Pristiophoridae; genus Pristiophorus; species Pristiophorus japonicus. The sequence goes on along the minus strand of NC_091990.1, from coordinate 2,772,843 downwards.
ATTTGGACATAAGTAAAAGAATGAAAAGGAACTGATACAGAGCAGGATAGTGAGAAAGAAAAGAGATGGGGCTTGGGTCAAGAGTGAAAAGTAGGATGAATTAGGAAGAAAGAAAAAAGGAAGGGGGAAGAGATGGACTGGGAAGAAAGATGAGACGGAAAGGCAATGGTGGGGAGAGGCCAATGCTGGAGCAAAATATAGGGAGACGGAAATATATGGAGCAATAAAGAGAGAGAGATGGGAAAGGGTGCAATTGAGAAAGAAATGGATATGAAGTAAATGATAGATTTCAGATTTGGGGTAAGACGAAGGATGGTACAAGGGACATGATAAATAATTTGAAGACTCATAACATAAGAACATAAGAACATAAGAATTAGGAACAGGAGTAGGCCATCTAGCCCCTCGAGCCTGCTCCGCTATTCAACAAGATCATGGCTGATCTGGCCGTGGACTCAGCTCCACTTACCCGCCCGCTCCCCATAACCCTTAATTCCCTTATTGGTTAAAAATCTATCTATCTGTGATTTGAATACATTCAATGAGCTAGCCCCAACTGCTTCCTTGGGCAGAGAATTCCACAGATTCACAACCCTCTGGGAGAAGAAATTTCTTCTCAACTCGGTTTTAAATTGGCTCCCCCGTATTTTGAGGCTGTGCCCCCTAGTTCTAGTCTCCCCGACCAGTGGGAACAACCTCTCTGCCTCTATCTTGTCTACCCCTTTCATTATTTTAAATGTTTCTATAAGATCACCCCTCATCCTTCTGAACTCCAACGAGTAAAGACCCAGTTTACTCAATCTATCATCATAAGGTAAACCCCTCATCTCCGGAATCAGCCTAGTGAATCGTCTCTATACCCCCTCCAAAGCTAGTATATCCTTCCTTAAGTAAGGTGACCAAAACTGCACGCAGTACTCCAGGTGCGGCCTCACCAATACCCTGTACAGTTGCAGCAGGACCTCCCTGCTTTATAAAACATTCAACAACAACAACCTGCATTTATATAGCGCCTTGAACATAGTGAAACGTCCCAAAACAGGAGCGATTGATACCGAGCCACATAAAGAGATATTAGGGCAGATGACCAAAAGTTTGGTCAAAGAGGTCGGTTTTAAGGAGCGTCTTAAAGGAGGAGAGGTAGAGAGGCGGAGAGGTTTAGGGAGGGAATTCCAGAGCTTGGGGCCCAGGCAACAGAAGGCACGGCCACCGATGGTTGAGTGATTATAATCAGGGATGCTCAAGAGGGCAGAATTGGAGGAGCACAAAGATATCGGAGGGTTGTGAGGCTGCAGGAGATTACAGAGATAGGGAGGGGCGAGGCCATGGAGGGATTTGAAAACAAGGATGAGAATTTTAAAATCGAGGTGTTGCTTAATCGGGAGCCAATGTAGGTCAGGGAGCTCTTTTCCCCAAAAGGCTGCAGATGCGAGGACAGTTGGAGCTTCCCAGATGGAGATTGAGTTTAGCTAGGTGAGGGTATCAAGGAATATATCATGGAGCTTGGTGGGTAAATGCAGTTGAGGTGCAGATCAACCATAATCTAATTGAATGGCGGAACAGGCTCGAGGGCCTACTCCTGTCCTTATGTTATTGGTTTTATAAAATCCTGGGTGATTTTAATGCCTGTGGAACCATTTGCATCACCTCTGAACAATATAATCTCTCTGCGACAAGAAACGGTTTAGTTTATGACAAGATATTTTGCCAATGTCAAACATTTGATCATTAATCATTTCGTCATTTTTTTCGCTCACTTTAACTGCTTCCTTTAGCCTCAGTTCCAATGGGGGAATCGAGGGTTATGGGGAGCGGGCGGGGAAGTGGATTGGAGGCCAGGATCAGATCAGCCATGATCTTATTGAATGGCGGAGCAGGTTCGAGGGGCCGAATGGCCGACTTCTGCTCCTATTTTTGATGTTCTTATGTTTATGGCGTTCCGTGTCCCCAATGGGCCTCTGGTGGACATCTAGTGGGCGAGGACCACTTTTCAATGTTCCTGCTAAATTACTTTGGTCAGCTTGCACACATTTGTTTCACTGAGGCTAAATTCTGGCAACTTTCGATTGTCTGTTCATTCACACAGTGCACACAGGCTGAAGCCGCCCTTACGTCCACACATTCCTGCAAAGGCAAGATAAATGGCAAACTGGCTAAAAGACAACAGCATTAAGTGTGTTTTAGCCGCTGAGACTAGTCTGTAGGCATGCTCCCATAAAGCTCTCAGAAGCCGTGCCAGACCTCTGCCACATGTTGAGTTCCCTGCCACAGACGCAGGAAGATTACGACTGAATTAATTGGGACATGTCAATGTGCCTCAACACTCAAGGAGATATGAGCAGGGAAGAGAAACAGGAGATAATGGGCCCAAACATCAATTGCCAAAGGAAAGTTTGGAAGAGTATTTTTCCATATTGACACACAGCTCTTCAGATCGCTAATCAAAAGGGGATTACATGAGCCTTGAGACACGTTGAGTGAAATCAAGAACTGTCCATTTTTAATTAAAAACAACATTAAGTTGCCTGATCCACACTACACTTTTATGAATGTGTTTTTTTTAAAGAGCATTACATAGCTTCTACAACAAACGATTCAGACAGACAGTTGTTTTGGACGGCAGGTCCAGATGGTACCTCAGCGCACTGGCTGCCCACAGATCATCTTAATCTTCATAATGGACTTCACATGTCACACAAACGTTTTAGAATTGAAAACTTCGCAGACTTGTGAGATCAAAAACATTGCCGTAGAATTTCTGCTTAAGGGCTTCAAGAGGCACTTATAAAATGTGTTACTGTAATTGGGTTTGCACGGCAACAGCAAATGTGCCATGCCTTTGGCTCTTGTTGACTGCGATGAGAAATAATCATCATCATAGGCAGTCCCTTGGAATCGAGGAAGACTTGCTTCCACTCCTGAAGTGAGTTCTTTGGTAGCTGAACAGTCCAATACGAGAGTCACAGACTCTGTCACAGGTGGGACAGATAGAAACATAGAAACATAGAAAATAGGTGCAGGAGTAGGCCATTCGGCCCTTCGAGCCTGCACCACCATTCAATAAGATCATGGCTGATCATTCCCTCAGTACCCCTTTCCTGCTTTCTCTCCATACCCCTTGATCCCTTTAGCCGTCAGGGCGATATCTAACTCCCTCTTGAATATATCTAACGAACTGGCTTCAACAACTCTCTGCGGCAGGGGATTCCACAGGTTAACAACTCTCTGAGTGAAGAAGTTTCTCCTCATCTCAGTCCTAAATGGCCTACCCCTTATCCTAAGACTACGTCCCCTGGTTCTGGACTTCCCCAACATCGGGAACGTTCTTCCCTCATTTAACCTGTCCAGTCCCGTCAGAATCTTATACGTTTCTATGAGATCCCTTCTCATCCTTCTAAACTTCAGTGAATAATGGCCCAGTTGATCCAATCTTTCCTCATATGTCAGTCCTGCCATCCCAGGAATCAATCTGGTGAACCTTCACTGTACTCCCTCAATAGCAAGAACATCCTTCCTTAGATTAGGAGACCAAAACTGAACACAATATTCCAGGTGTGGCCTCACCAAGGCTCTGTAGAACTGCAGCAAGACCTCCCTGCTCCAATATTCAAATCCTCTAGCTATGAAGGCCAACATGCCATTTACCTTCTTCACTGCCTGCTGTACCTGCATGCCATACTTCAATGACTGATGTACCATGACACCCAGGTCTCATTGTACCTCACCTTTTCCTAATCTGTCACCATTCAGATAATATTTTTTCCTGTTTTTGCCCCCAAAGTGGATAACCTCACATTTATCCACATTATATTGCATCTGCCATGCATTTCCCCACTCACCTAACCTGTCCAAGTCACCCTGCAGCCTCTTAGCATCCTCCTCACAGCTCACACTGCCACACAGCTTAGTGTCATCTGCAAACTTGGAGATATTACATTCAATTCCTTCATCTAAATCATTGATGTATATTGTAAATAGCTGGGGTCCCAGCACTGAGCCCTGCGGCACCCCACTGGTCACTGCCTGCCATTCTGAAAAGGACCCGTTTATTCCGACTCTCTGATTCCTGTCTGCCAACCAGTTCTCTATCCATGTCAGTACATTACCCCCAATACCATGTGCTTTAATTTTGTACACTAATCTCTTGTGTGGGACCTTGTCAAAAGCTTTTTGAAAGTCCAAATACACCACATCCACTGGTTCTCCCTTGTCCACTCTACTAGTTACATCCTCAAAAAATTCTAGAAGATTTGTCAAGCATGATTTCCCTTTCATAAATCCATGCTGACTTGGACCGATCCTGTCACTGCTTTCCAAATGCATTGCTTTTTCATCTTTAATAATTGATTCCAACATTTTCCCCACTACCGATGTCAGGCTAACCGTTCTATAATTACCCGTTTTCTCTCTCCCTCCTTTTTTAAAAAGTGGTGTTACATTAGCTACCCTCCAGTCCATAGGAACTGATCCAGAGTCAACAGAATGTTGGAAAATGATCACCAATGCATCCACTATTTCTAGGGCCACTTCCTTAAGTACTCTGGGATGCAACCTATCAGGCCCTGGTGATTTATCGGCCTTCAATCCCATCAATTTCCTTAACACAATTTCCTGACTAATATGGATTTCCTTCACTTCCTCCTTTTTGCTACACCCTTGAACCCCTAGTATTTCTGGCAGGTTATTTGTGTCTTCCTTCGTGAAGACAGATCCAAATTGTTTGTTCAATTGGTCTGCCATTTCTTTGTTCCCCATTATAAATTCACCTGAAAATGACTGCAAAGGACCTACGTTGGTCTTCATTAATCTTTTTCTCTTCACGTATCCAAACTCACAAATGCCACTCTATGCTGTTGCTTCTACATCATAAAGTCCCAAGGCAGGTGTTACACTGGTCCCAGCCCCTGGGTGTACAATGGTGGAAGGGCCTTAGACTGTGGCCCTTCCCCATTATGCCTTTGCGTCGGCTGCACCAGGATTTAGTGCATCCCTCAGGACGTAGTCCTGGACCCTGGAATGTGCCTAGACTGGGTGTTGTGTAATGAGAGAGGACTAATTAACAATCTTGTTGTGCGAGGCCCCTTGGGGAAGAGTGACCATTATATGGTAGAATTCTTTATTAAGGTGGAGAGTGACACAGTTAATTCAGAGACTAAAGAAGCCTTTGCAGTCAGTTTTTATGTTCCCTGCAAGCTTCCTCTCATACTCTATTTCCTCCCTCATAATTAAACCCTTTGTCCTCCTCTGCTGAATTCTATATTTCTCCCAGTCCTCAGGTTTGCTGCTTTTTCTGGCCAATTTATATGCCTCTTCCTTGGATTTAACACTGTCCCTAATTTCCCTTGTTAGCCACCATTGAGCCACCTTCCCCATTTTATTTTTACTCCAGACAGGGATGTGCAATTGTTGGAGTTTAAAAATGTGATCTTTAAATGTTTGCCATTGCCTATCCCACCGTCAACCCTTTAAGTATCATTTGCCAGTCTATTCTAGCCAATTCATGTCTCATACCATCGAAGTTACCTTTCCTTAAGTTCAGGACCCGAGTCTCTGAATTAACTGTGTCACTCTCCATCTTAATAAAGAATTCTACCATATTATGGTCACTCTTCCCCAAGGGGCCTCGCACAACAAGATTGTTAATTAGTCCTCTCTCATTACACAACACCCAGTCTAGGCACATTCCAGGGTCCAGGACTACGTCCTGAGGGATGCACTAAATCCTGGTGCAGCCGACGCAAAGGCATAATGGGGAAGGGTCACAGTCTAAGGCCCTTCCACCATTGTACACCCAGGGGCTGGAACCAGTGTAACACCTGCCTTGGGACTTTATGATGTAGAAGCAGCAGCATAGAGTGGCATTTGTGAGTTTGGTAAGTGGGTGAGTTTGGGCAAGTGGCAGGTGCTGTTTTGTCTTGTTTTTCCTACCAGTGCTGACACGAGAGCAGCTGATAAGGAGTGCGAGAGTAGGAGATGGAGGCCCAGAGACCAGCCCAACCAGCTGCAGACAAAGATAGAAGGGAGCAAAATTGAGAGGTAACGTCACAGGCAAGCTGGTAAGTGGTTGGCTGTTCAACTGGTAAGTATAACTCTCTTTTAGACTGACTTTTAGATTGATTTAATTGGCAGCGAACTACTAAGTAGCTGTTTGGTGTTTAAGTAAATTTTAGTAAGTAAATTAATTTAAGAGTTAAGTCATGGCAGGAGAGCTCGGACCCATGTCATGCTCCTCCTGTGCTATGTGGGAAGTCAGGGACGCTTCCAGTGTCCCTGACTACTATGTGTGCAGGAAGTGTGTCCAGCTGCAGCTCCGGACAGACCGCATGACGGCACTGGAGCTGCGGATGGACTCACTCTGGAGCATGCGCGATGCTGGGAATGTTGTGGAGAGCACATTTAGTGAGTTGGTCACACCGCAGGTAAGGGTTAGGACAGATAGTGAATGGGTGACCAAGAGATAAGGCAAGAGCAGGAAGGTAGTGCAGGAGTCCCCTGCGGTCATCTCCCTCCAAAACAGATATACCGTTTTGGATACTGTTGGGGGAGATGATTTACCAGGGGAAGGCACCAGCAGCCAGGTTCATGGCGCAGTGGGTGGTTCTGCTGCACAGAAGGGTGGGAAAAAGAGTGGGAGAGCGATAGTGATAGGGGACTCTATTGTAAGGGGAATAGATAGGAGTTTCTGCGGCCGCAACCGAGACTCAAGGATGGTATGTTGCCTCCCTGGTGCAAGGGTCAAGGATGTCTCGGAGAGGCTGCAGAGCATTTCTGGAGAGGGAGGGTGAACAGCCAGTTGTCGTGGTACATGTAGGTACCAATGATATAGGTAAGAAGCGGGAAGAGGTCCTACAAGCTGAATTTAGGGAGCTAGGAGTTAAATTAAAAAGTAGGACCTCAAAGGTAGTAATCTCTGGATTGCTACCAGTGCCACGTGCTAATCAGAGTAGAGGGAGCAGGATAGTTAGAATAAATACGTGGCTTGAGCAGTGGTGCAAGAGGGAGGGATTCAAATTCCTGGGACATTGGAACCAGTTCTGGGGGAAGTGGGACCTGTACAAAAGGGATGGTCTGCACTTGGGCAGGACTGGAACTGATGTACTAGGGGTAACATTTGCTAATGCAGTTCGGGAGTGTTTAAACTAATATGGCAGGGGGATGGGAACCTATGCAGCGAGATAGGGCGAAGTAATGTGGAGTCAGAAACAGATGGTAGAAAGGTGAAAAGCAATAGTGGAAGGCCGAGTAAACAAAGACAAGAAACAAAAAGGGCCACACTACATCATAATTCTAAAGGGACAAAGGGTGTTAAAAAAACAAGCCTGAAGGCTTTGTGTCTTAATGCAAGGAGTATCCATAACAAGGTGGATGAATTAACTGTGCAAATAGATGTTAACAGATATAATGTGATTGGGATTACGGAGACGTGGTTCCAGGATGATCAGGGCTGGGAACTCAACATCCAAGGGTATTCAACATTCAGGAAGGATAGAATAAAAGGAAAAGGAGGTGGGGTAGCATTGCTGGTTAAAGAGGAGATTAATGCAATAGTCAGGAAGGACATTAGCTTGGATGATGTGGAATCTATATGGGTAGAGCTGTAGAACACCAAAGGGCAAAAAACATTAGTGGGAGTTGTGTACAGACCTCCAAACAGTAGTAGTGATGTTGGGGAGGGCATCAAACAGGAAATTAGGGGTGCATGCAATAAAGGTGCAGCAGTTATCATGGGTGACATTAATATGCATATAGATTGGGCTAACCAAACTGGAAGCAATACGGTGGAGGAGGATTTCCTGGAGTGCATAAGGGATGGTTTTCTAGACCAATATGTCGAGGAACCAACTAGGAGGGAGGTCATCTTAGGGTGTTGTGTAATGAGAGAGGATTAATTAGCAATCTCGTTGTGCGAGGCCCCTTGGGGAAGAGTGACCATAATATGGTGGAATTCTGCATTAGGATGGAGAATGAAACAGTTAATTCAGAGACCATGGTCCAGAACTTAAAGAAGGGTAACTTTGAAGATATGAGGCGTGAATTGGCTAGGATAGATTGGTGAATGATACTTAAGGGGTTGACAGTGGATGGGCAATGGCAGACATTTAAAGACCGCATGGATGAACTACAACAATTGTACATCCCTGTCTGGCGTAAAAATAAAAAAGGGAAGGTGGCTCAACCATGGCTATCAAGGGAAATCAGGGATAGTATTAAAGCCAAGGAAGTGGCATACAAATTGGCCATAAATAGCAGCGAACCCGGAGACTGGGAGAAATTTAGAATTCAGCAGAGGAGGACAAAGGGTTTGATTAGGGCAGGGAAAATAGAGTAGGAGAGGAAGCTTGCAGGGAACATTAAGATGGACTGCAAACACTTCTATAGATATGTAAAGAGAAAAAGGTTAGTAAAGTCAAATGTAGGTCCCCTGCAGTCAGAATCAGGGGAAGTCATAACGGGGAACAAAGAAATGGCAGACCAATTGAACAAGTACTTTGGTTCGGTATTCACTAAGGAGGACACAAACAACCTTCCGGATATAAAAGGGGTCAGAGGGTCTAGTAAGAAGGAGGAACTGAGGGAAATCCTTATTAGCCGGGAAATTGTGTTGGGGAAGTTGATGGAATTGAAGGCCGATAAATCCCCAGGGCCTGATGATCTGCATCCCAGAGTACTTAAGGAGGTGGCCTTGGAAATAGCGGATGCATTGACAGTCATTTTCCAACATTCCATAGACTCTGGATCAGTTCCTATGGAGTGGAGGGTAGCCAATGTAACCCCACTTTTAAAAAAAGGAGGGAGAGAGAAAACAGGGAATTATAGATCGGTCAGCCTGACATCGGTAGTGGGTAAAATGATGGAATCAATTATTAAGGATGTCATAGCAGCGCATTTGGTAAGAGGTGACATGATAGGTCCAAATCAGCAAGGATTTGTGAAAGGGAAATCATGCTTGACAAATCTTCTGGAATTTTTTGAGGATGTTTCCAGTAGAGTGGACAAGGGAGAACCAGTTGATGTGATGTATTTGGACTTTCAGAAGGCTTTCGACAAGGTCCCACACAAGAGATTAATGTGCAAAGTTAAAGCACATGGGATTGGGGGTAGTGTGCTGACGTGGATTGAGAACTGGTTGGCAGACAGGAAGCAAAGAGTAGGAGTAAATGGGTACTTTTAAGAATGGCAGGCATTGACTAGTGGGGTACCGCAAGGTTCTGTGCTGGGGCCCCAGGTGTTTACATTGTACATTAATGATTTAGATGAGGGGATTAAATGTAGTATCTCCAAATTTGCGGATGACACTAAGTTGGGTGGCAGTGTGAGCTGCGAGGAGGATGCTATGAGGCTGCAGAGTGACTTGGATAGGCTAGGTGAGTGGGCAAATGCATGGCAGATGAAGTATAATGTGGATAAATGTGAGGTTATCCACTTTGGTGGTAAAAACAGAGAGACAGACTATTATCTGAATGGTGACAGATTAGGAAAAGGGGAGGTGCAACGAGACCTGGGTGTCATGGTACATCAGTCATTGAAGGTTGGCATGCAGGTACAGCAGGCGGTTAAGAAAGCAAATGGCATGTTGGCCTTCATAGCGAGGGGATTTGAGTACAGGGGCAGGGAGGTGTTACTACAGTTGTACAGGGCCTTGGTGAGGCCACACCTGGAGTATTGTGTACAGTTTTGGTCTCCTAACTTGAGGAAGGACATTCTTGCTATTGAGGGAGTGTAGCGAAGGTTCACCAGACTGATTCCCGGGATAGCGGGACTGATATATCAAGAAAGACTGGATCAACTGGGCTTGTATTCACTGGAGTTCAGAAGAATGAGAGAGGACCTCATAGAAACGTTTAAAATTCTGATGGGTTCAGACAGGTTAGATGCAGGAAGAATGTTCCCGATGTTGGGGAAGTCCAGAACCAGGGGTTACAGTCTAAGGATAAGGGGTAAGCCATTTAGGACCGAGATGAGGAGAAACTTCTTCACCCAGAGAGTGGTGAACCTGTGAAATTCTCTACTACAGAATGTTGTTGAGGCCAATTCACTAAATATATTCAAAAAGGAGTTAGATGTAGTCCTTACTACTAGGGGGATCAAGGGGTATGGTGAGAAAGCAGGAATGGGGTACTGAAGTTGCATGTTCAGCCATGAACTCATTGAATGGCGGTGCAGGCTCGAAGGGCCGAATGGCCTACTCCTGCACCTATTTTCTATGTTTCTATATTTCTAAAATGTTTTTAGTGAAAATGTACTTGTAAAATGTTTGTGTGTATAGAGTCCCATGCAATGCTTTCATCTGTACTCTGCTATATGCAATGTGATTTGTGGACGGTATTGTAATATACCTTGGAAAGTAATATAATGTATTTTGCCAAAACTCTAGGAATAAAGCATATTTTTAAAATAAATCAAACTTAAAGGTACTATGGTTAAGCAACGCCTCAATTTCAAAATTCTCATTCTTATTTTCAAATTCCTCCATGGCCCTCGCCCCTCCCTATCTGTGTAATCTCCTCCAGCCCCACAACCCCCCGATTTATCTGCGCTCCTCTAATTCTGCCCTCTTGAGCATCCCTGATTATAATCGCTCCACCATTGGTGGCCGTGCCTTCAGCTGCCTGGGCCCCAAGCTCTGGAACTCCCTCCCTAAACCTCTCCGCCTCTCTCTCTCTCTTTCCTCCTTCAAGACGCTCCTTAAAACCTCCCTCTTTGACCCAGCTTTTGGTCACCTGTGCTAATTTCTACTTATGCGGCTCGGTGTCAAATTTTTATCTCATAACACTCCTGTGAAGCACCTTGGGACGTTTCACTACGTGAAAGGCGCTATATAAATACAAGTTGTTGTTATTTCCAGAGTCCGGTTTTTCCAGTTAGCGCCTCAGTTACTGAGGTTGTAATGAGAGATGCTGACAATGGAGAACTGTGCAGAACAGTACAATAAAAACAAGCACTGCGGAGAGAATCCTTCCCAAGGTTAATTGTTGTAACAAGCTACTCTGTGTCATAAAGCTGATCCTTCACAGATAGTGCTGGGGAGTTTTGCTCGTTGTAAATGTTACCAGTTCTGATTGTGTAGAACAAGGTCAAGAACCAAACCTCTTATTGCGGGCGAATGATTCCAATACACCTGGTATTGTTCAGTGTTTATAAAAAACAACAGTCCAATTGGAACACGGTATCTGGCCGGGACTGCGGGAGCAAAAAGCTCACAATGCTTATCGTAAACGGTGGTCCAGGACCTTTAGCAGTGCACCGTCAGACATCCTTTACACTCAGTTATTACATTTATTCGGGAAACTACCCTTGCTAATCCTCAGCAAACACCAAATGGTAATCGTGGTCCAACAATATCGTGATGATGCTGCCAGCATTGCTCACAATGGCACCTTCCCTCCACCGCCGGCTCACAATCTTACTCCCTCTTACCTCAAAATTGCCAATCTTTAAATCAAGTGGAAAGAAAAGCGAGAAAGAATATATATTTTTTAATCTGCAATCTGTGTCTTTGTAAACTCACACTCACACACACACTCACCCACACTCACACACACGCACTCTCGCACGCGCTCTCACGCACACTCTCACACTCACACACGTGCTCTCACACTCACACACGTGCTCTCACACACACATGCGCTCTCACACACGCATGCACTCTCACACGCACTCTCGCACGCGTTCTCACGCACACGCACTCTCACACACATGCACTCTCACACACGTGCACTCTCACACACACTCTCACACTCGCACACACACGCGCTCTCACGCGCACTCACACACACGCGCACTCACGCACACTCTCACACTCTCACACACACTCTCACACACTCACACATACACGCGCTCTCACACACACGCGCTCTCACGCACACTCTCACACACATGCACTCTCACGCACACTCTCACACTCGCACACACACGCGCTCTCACGCACACTCTCACACACACGCGCTCTCACGCACACTCACACACTCACACACACACGCGCTCTCACACACACGCACTCTCACACACACGCACTCTCACACACACGCATTCTCACGCACACTCTCACACACACGCACTCTCACGCACACTCTCACACACTCACACACTCTCACACACACACACTCTCACACTCTCACACTCTCACACACTCTCTCACTCTCACACACTCACACACACACTTGATCTACTTAGACTCCACTCTCCCGCCCGACCCCCATATCCCTTGATTCCTCCAGAGTCGAAAAATCTATCGATCTCTGTCTTGAATAAACTCAATGACTGAGCCGCCACAGCCCTCTGGGGTACAGAACCAATACTTTAATAAGATTTGCAACGCTGTATTGGCCGGGAATCGAACCCGGTTCTCCGGCGAGAACTCCACCCCTGAACCACCAATGCTCACACTTTGCAGGTAAGAGTAACGGCCCCACCGGGTCTCGAACCCGGCACCTTTGAATGTCTCGAACCCGCTGGAAGACAATTTGACTGGTTACCGGTAGCGACGGCCGGCAATCGAACCTGGGTCACTGCTCGGAAGGCAGCTTTGCTCAGCACCAATGTACCCGTTCAGCTGGGCAGCCATGCAGCGCTCAGGAGCTCCCGCGCAGGCCCCACGCCGACCTTACAGGAAAAACCGCGCATTCACTAAAACATTACAGAGAAAATTGTTCATCACTACACCTGTTTGTGGAGCTGTTGAGTTGTGAGTGGCTTAGCCAGTCACGTGATGTTCACAAGACTCAATAAAACCCCAGCCAGTTGGGTTCGGGGGAATCACAATGGGGCAGATGGTTGTGAGCCTGGTGGATGAACTGGTAATCAGTCGTGTGATTGTTAAACCTTTGTTAATAAACCAGCTAGTTCTTAATAGCAATGTGTTGCTATGAATTCTTAAGCAAAGATCATCATCATAGGCAGTTCCTCGGAATCGAGGAAGACTTGCTTCCACTCCTGAAGTGAGTTCTTTGGTGGCTGAACAGTCGAATACGAGAGTCACAGACTCTGTCACAGGTGGAACAGATAGTCGTTGAGGGAAGGGGTGGGTGGGGAGTCTGGTTTGCCGCACGCTCTTTCCGCTGCCTGCGCTTGATTTCTGCATGCTCTCGGCGTAGAGACGCGAGGTGCTCAGCGCCCTCCCGGATGCAATTCCTCCACTTAGGGCGGTCTTGGGCCAGGGACTCCCAGGTGTTGGTGGGGATGGCTTTATCAGAGAGGCTTTGAGGGTGTCCTTGTAACGTTTCCGCTGCCCACCTTTGGCTCGTTTGCCGTGAAGGAGCTCCGAGTAGAGCACTTGCTTTAGAAACATAGAAACATAGAAAATAGGTGCAGGAGTAGGCAATTCGGCCCTTCGAGCCTGCACCGCCATTCAATAAGATCATGGCTGATCATTCCCTCAGTACCCCTTTCCTGCTTTCTCTCCATACCCCTTGTTCCCCTTAGCCGTAAGGGCCATATCTAACTCCCTCTTGAATATATCCAATGAACTGGCATCAACAACTCTCTGCGGCAGGGAATTCCACAGGTTAACAACTCTCTGAGTGAAGAAGTTTCTCCTCATCACAGTCCTAAATGGCTTACCCCTTATCCTAAGACTATGTCCCCTGCTTCTGGACTTCCCCAACATCGGGAACATTCTTCCCGCATCTAACCTGTCCAGTCCCATCAGAATCTTATACGTTTCTATGAGATCCCCTCTCATCCTTCTAAACTCCAGTCAATAAAGGCCCAGTTGACCCAGTCTCTCCTCATATGTCAGTCCAGCCATCCCTGGAATCAGTCTGGTGAACCTTCGCTGCACTCCCTCAATAGCCAGAACGTCCTTCCTCCGATTAGGAGATCAAAACTGAACACAATATTCCAGGTGAGGCCTCTCTAAGACACTGTACAATTGCAGCAAGACCTCCCTGCTCCTAAAATCAAATTCCCTAGCTATGAAGGCCAACATACCATTTGCCTTCTTCACCGCCTGTTGTACCTGCATGCCAACTTTCAATGACTGATGAACCATGACACCCAGGTCTCGTTGCAACTCCCCTTTTCCTAATCTGCCGCCATTCAGATAATATTCTGCCTTCGTGTTTTTGCCCCCAAAATTGATAACCTCACATTTATCCACATTATACTGCATCTGCCATGCATTTGCCCACTCACCTAACCTGTCCAAGTCATCCTGCAGCCTCTTAGCGTCCCCCTCACAGCTCACACAACCACCCAGTTTAGTGTCATCTGCAAACTTGGAGATATTACACTCAATTCCTTCATCTAAATCGTTAATGTATATTGTAACGAGCTGGGGTCCCAGCACTGAGCCCTGCGGCACTCCACTAGTCACTGCCTGCCATTCTGAAAAGGATCCGTTTATCCCAACTCTCTGCTTCCTGTCTGCCAACCAGTTCTCTATCCACGTCAGTACATTACCCCCAATATTTGATTTTGCACACCAATCTCTTGTGCGGGACCTTGTCAAAAACTTTTTGAAAGTCCAAATACACCACATCCACTGGTTCTCCCTTGTCCACTCTGCTAGTTACATCTTCAAAAATTTCCAGAAGATTTGTCAAGTATGATTTCCCTTTCATAAATCCATGCTGACTTGGACCAATCCTATCACTGCTTTCCAAATGTACTGTTATTTCATCCTTAATGATTGATTCCAACATTTTCCCCACTACTGATGTCAGGCTAACCAGTCTATAATTATCCGTTATCTCTCCCTCCTTTTTTAAAAAGTGGTGTTACATTAGCTACCCTTCAGACCATAGGAACTGATCCAGAGTCGGTAGACTGTTGGAAAATGATCACCAATGCATCCACTATTTCTAGGGCCACTTCCTTGAGCACTCTGGGATGTAGACTATCAGGACCTGGGGATTTATCGGCCTTCAATCCCATCAATTTCCCTAACACAATTTCCCGCCTAATAAGGATATCCTTCAGTTCCTCCTTCTCACTAGACCCACTGAACCTTAGTACATTCGGAAGGTTATTTGTGGCTTCCTTCGTGAAGACAGAATCAAAGTATTTGTTCAGTTGGTCTGCCATTTCTTTGTTCCCCATTATAAATTCACCTGAATCTGACTGCATGGGACCTACGTTTGTCTTCACTAATCTTTTTCTCTTCACATATTTGTAGAAGTTTTTGCAGTCAGTTTTTATGTTCCCTGCAAGCTTCCTCTCGTACTCTATTTTCCCCCTCTTAATTAAACCCTTAGTCCTCCTCTGTTGAATTCTAAATTTCTCCCAGTCCTCAGGTTTGTTGCTTTTTCGAGCCACTTTATATGCCTCTTCCTTGGCTTTAACACTATCCTTAATTTCCCTTGTTAGCCACGGTTGAGCCACCTTCCCCATTTTATTTTTACTCCAGACAGGGATGTACAATTGCTGAAGTTCATCCATGTGATCTTTAAATGTTTGCCATTGTTTATCCACCGTCAACCCTTTAAGTATCCTTTGTTAGTCTATTCTAGCCAATTCACATCTCATACTGTCGAAGTTACCTTTCCTTAAGTTCAGGACCCTAGTTTCCGAATTAACTGTGTCACTCTCCATCTTAATAAGGAATTCTACCATATTATGGTCACTCTTCCCCAAGGGGACTCGCACAACAAGATTGCTAATTAGTCCCTTCTCATTACACATCACCCTGTCTAGGATGGCCAGCCCTCTAGTTGGTTCCTCGACATATTGGTCCAGAAAACCATTCCTAATACACTCCAGGAAATCCACCTCCACTGAACTCTCGATTCAGGCCGATTGCCTATTATGGGGAAACCGAGTAGTCATGCCCCAGATGGGCAAAGAGGCGTTCATCCGAGAACTCCACAATGAGCACCCAGGCATTGTCATGATGAAGGCAATTGCCAGGTCACACGTTTGGTGGCCAGGGATAGATGCAGACCTGGAACTTTGTGTTCGCAGGTGCAACACATGCGCCCAGCTGGGCAACGCGCCCAGGGAAGCCCCCCTTAGCCCCTGGTCCTGGCCCGCCAAGCCATGGTCATGCATCCATGTGGACTACGCAGGTCCTTTCATGGGAAAAATGTTTTTGGTTGTAGTGGACGCCTACTCCAAATGGATTCTCAATTCAAGCACATCCTCTGCCACGTTAGAAATTCTACGGGCAATGTTCGCCACCCACGGTCTACCGGACGTCTTGGTCAGCGACAATGGCCCATGCTTTACAAGCATTGAATTCCAGGACTTCATGGCAGGAAATGGTATCAACCATGTCAAAACGGCACCGTTCAAGCCGGCCTCAAACGACCAGGCGGAACGAGCAGTGCAGATAATCAAACAGGGGATGCTCAGAATCCAAGGGGGTTCCCTATAAACCCGCTTATCACGCCTCCTGTTGGCCAATAGATCCCGACCACACTCGCTCACAGGGGTTCCACCCGCAGAGCTGCTAATGAAAAGGACGCTCAAAACCAGGTTATCCCTTATACACCCCACCATGAAAGAAATTGTTGAGAGCAGGCGCCGGTCACAATGTGACGACCATGACAGGAATGCGAGGGAGCGATGTATTGATGTCAATGACCCTGTCTTCATCCTCAACTACGCTGCAGGGCCCAAATGGCTCACAGGCACTGTGGTTGCCAAAGAGGGGAATAGGATTCTGGTAGTTAAACTTACCAACGGACAAATCTGCCGCAAACACGTGGATCAAACTAAAAGGAGGTTCAGCAACCCTATAGAAGAAGCAGAGGAAGAACACGATATAGAGTTCACTCCACCACAGGTGACTGAACACCGGAACCAAAGGGAGGAGAGCCCAGTCACTGTGGGCAGTCCGGACAAGCCTGAGGCACCGCAAACAGCAGACACTCAGGCCAGCGCCCAACAACCGGAGCCCCAACTCAGGCACTCTACAAGGGAGCGTAAACTACGAGAGAGACTCAACCTGTGATCCCAATAAGACTTTGGGGGGGAGGTGATGTCATGTATTCAACTGTCATTGTAACCCATGTATAAACTGACCTAAGTTGTACACTGTGAGAACACTGACTACTAGGTGGTGAACTTGTGGGAGACACTCCTAACCTGGACTTTCAGGTATAAAAGGGGAAGCTCCACCCACCTTCATCACTTCAGTGCTGGCTAATAAAGGTAGTATGGGCATCGTGTGCAGTTATACTGTATAGTCAGGACATATTACTAACTTTCACAATTAGGTTCATAAACTCGATACTAATTCCCCTTCTGAATCATCTTTCTGTCTTACTCCCAATTCCAGCCTTCTCTGCAGTCTGTAACGCAGCACTGGGATAGAGATTCACAGATCTCCAGTAACCTGCCCAAGTCTGTGACCCTGACAAGGAATGTCAGCTGGCCACATAACTGAAAGAAAGACGTACATTTATATAGCGCCTTTCACGACCACCGGACATCTCAAAGCGCTTTACAGTACTTTTGGAGTGTAGGCACTGTTGTAATGTGGGAAACGCGGCAGCTAGTTTGCGCACAGCAAGCTCCCACAAGCAGCAATGTGATAATGACCAGATAATCTGTTTTTTAGTGATGTTGATTGAGGGATAAATATTGGCCCCAGGACACCGGGGATAACTCCCCTGCTCTTCTTCGAAATAGTGCCGTGGGATCTTTTATGTCCACCTGAGGGAGCAGACGGGGCCTCGGTTTAACGTCTCATCTGAAAGACAGCACCTCCGACAGTGCAGCACTCCCTCAGCTTTGCATTGGGAGTGTCAGCCTAGATTTATGTGCTCAAGTCCCTGGAGTGGGACCGAACCCACAACCTTCTGACTCTGAGGCGAGAGAGCTGCCCACTGAGCCCCAGCTGGCACTGTATACTGAGAGAGACAACAGAGACACAAATGGTCCTCTGCCTAATTGTGCACATGATAGCTGGAGGACATTGGTCAGTGATCAGGTGCAGAAGCCCTTGTTAACTCCCCCCTCTGTCGCTCAGGGATTTTGAGCCTAAGTGTAACGCTGTTAATACCATTCTGACCGAGCTCTGCTAACTCAGACAGAACGGACTTGTACCCAGGGTCTTTCTGGTCCTTAGGGCTCTGCACAACAACATAAGGCCCATCTAATCAACACGCCATCAGGGATCCCGTCTTTATATTTCACATCGGCCAAACTCTGCGGATGCTGGAAATCTGAAATATAAACAGCATTTGCTGGAAATACTCAGCAGGTCAGGCAGTGTCTGTGGAGAGAGAGAGACAGGTCCACAGAGGCGGTCTGACCTGCTGAGTATATCCAGCGTTTGCTGTTTATATCTGGTCAGTATTAAACTGCATCTATTGTCAGGGTAGCCTGTCCTATTAAACAAGGTGCAGTGAATGAGACCCCATTTTAACTCGGGGTGAAAGGTGATTGGGGTGGGGGTGGGGCGGGGGGTGAAAGGTGATTGGGGTGGGGGTGGGGCGGGGGGTGAAAGGTGATTGGGATGGGGGTGGGGCAGGGGGTGAAAGGTGATTGGGGTGGGGCGGGGGGGTGAAAGGTGAGTGGGGGCAGTGTTGCAACTCATCGGTGTGAAGGAGACTATGAAGGTATGAGGTCAGAGTTGGGTAAAGTGGACTGGGAAAATAGATTAAAGTGTAGGACGGTGATGAACAGAGGTGTACATTTAAGGAAATATTTCAGAACTCTCAAGAAAAATATACTCCAGTGAGGAGGAAATGGTGTAAGAGAAAAGATAGCCATCTGTGGCTCACTAAAGAAATAAAGGACGGTATCCGATTAAAAACAAGGACCTACAATGTGACCAAAACTAGTGGGAGGACAGAAGATTGGGAAGCTTTTAAAAGCCAGGAAAGAATGACTAAAAAAATGATTAAGAAAGGGAAGATAGACTATGAAAGTAAACTAGCACAAAATATAAAAACAGACAGCAAGAGTTTCTATAGGTATATAAAAAGGAAAAGGGTGGCTAAAGTAAATGTTGGTCCCTTAGAGGACGAGACCAGGGAATTAGTAATGGGGAATATGGAGAAGGCAGAAACTCTGAACAAATATTTTGTATCAGTCTTTACGGTAGAAGACACTAACAATATCCCAACAGTGGATAGTCAAGGGGCTATAGGGGGAGGAACTTAACACAATCACAATCACTAAGGAGGTGGTACTCAGTAAGATAATGGGACTAAAGGCAGATAAATCCCCTGGACCTGATGGTTTGCATCCTAGGGTCTTAAGAGAAGTAGCGGCAGGGATTGTGGATGCATTGGTTGTAATTTGCCAAAATTCCCTGGATTCTGGGAAGGTCCCAGCAGATTGAAAAACTGCAAATGTAATGTTCCTATTTAAAAAAGGAGGCAGACAAAAAGCAGGAAACTATAGACCAGTTAGCCTAACATCTGTGGTTGGGAAAATGTTGGAGTCCATTATTAAAGAAGCAGTAGCAGGACATTTGGAAAAGCATAATTCGGTCAGGCAGAGTCAGCATGGTTTTATGAAGGGGAAGTCATGTTTGACAAATTTGCTGGAATTCTTTGAGGATATAACGAACAGGGTGGATAAAGGGGAACCAGTGGATGTGGTGTATTTGAACTTACAGAAGGCATTTGACAAGGTGCCACATAAAAGGTTACTGCACAAGATAAAAGTTCACGGGGTTGGGGGTAATATATTGGCATGGTTAGAGGATTAGCTAACGAACAGAAAATAGAGAGTCGGGATAAATGGTTCATTCTCTGGTTGGCAACCAGTAACTAGTGGGGTGCCGCAGGGATCAGTGCTGGGACCCCAACTATTTACAATCTATATTAACGACTTGGAAGAAGAAACTGAGTGTAACTGAGTGCAAGTTTGCTGATGATACAAAGATGAGAGGAAAAGCAATGTGTGAGGAGGACACAAAAAATCTGCAAAAGGACATAGACAGGTTAAATGAGTGGGCAAAAATTTGGCAGATGGAGTATAATGTCGGAAAGTATGAGGTGATGCACTTTGGCAGAAAAAAATCAAAGAGCAAGTTATTATTTAAATGGAGAGATTGCAAAGTGCTGCAGTACAGCAGGCCTGGGGGTACTTGTGCATGAAACAGAAAAGGATAGTATGCAGGTACAGCAAGTGATCAGGAAGGCCAATGGTATCTTGGCCTTTATTGCAAAGGGGATGGAGTATAAAAGTAGGGAAGTCTTGCTACAGTTATATAAAGTATTGGTGAGGCCACACCTGGAATACTGCGTGCAGTTTTGGTTTCCATATTTACGAAAGGATATACTTGCTTTGGAGGCAGTTCAGAGAAGATTCACTAGGTTGATTCCAGGGATGAGGGTGTTGACTTATGAAGAAAGGTTGAGTAGGTTGGATCTCTACTCATTGGAGTTCAGAAGAATGAGAGGTGATCTTATTGAAACGTATAAGATTATGAGGGGGCTCGACAAGGTGGATGCAGAGAGGATGTTTCCACTGATGGGGGAGACTAGAACTAGGGAGCATGATCTTAGAATAAGGGGCCGCCCATTTAAAACTGAGATGAGGAGAAATTTCTTCTCTCAGAGGATTGTAGATCTGTGGAATTTGCTGCCTCAGAGAGCTATGGATGCTGGAACATTGAATAAATTTAAGACAGAAATAGACAGTTTCTTAAACGATAAGAGGATAAGGGGTTAAAGAACAGGTAGGGAAGTGGAGCTGAGTCCATGATCGGATCAGACAGGATCTTAGTAAATGGCGGAGCAGGCTCAAAGGGCCTTATGGCTTACTCCTGTTCCTATTTCTTATGTTCTTATGTAAAAGCAGATTATCGGATCATTATCATATTGCTGTTTGTGGGAGCTTGCTGTGCACAAAGAATCCATGTCCAAACTAAAGGATTGTGTTATGAAATGATTAAAGTCAGTGACCTCGGTACCCTCAGCCTTCTTCAGTTTTACTGATAATCTCAGTTAATTTTGCTGAAGGATGTTTTCCTGAATCATTCTAGTGCAGAATGTTGCACAGTTGAAAGATACATTATCACTTCTCACTGCGATTAAAGCGCAGGCCTTGGCCTTCAGAAGGATGACGTAAGGATTAGCAAAGCCCACAAACTGCTGCAAGATATCTATGCCACACTGAATATTCACCATACCGAAAAGGCAAACCCACTTCAAGGTCCACACCAGCCTGCCCAATGTCCCAACAGAGAATGTCGGCAATCTCTCACACACTTCTTCGCTCGAACTTGTTGCTCATAACCGGACCTGCTGCTTTTGCACGTGTTACCACTGTGACCTCTCTCGTCAAGGTCAAGTGTAAATATTCTCAAATACAGATAGCAGCAGGTGGTGGGAAATTAATTAGGAAATGGAAGACTTGCATTTATATAGTGCCCTCACAATCTTGGGACGTCCCAAAGCGCTTCACAGCCAATGAAGTACTTTTGGAGTGTAGTCACTGTTGTAATGTGGGAAACGCAGCAGCCAATTTGCGCACAGCAAGCTCCCACAAACAGCAAGGTGATAATGACCCAATAATCTGTTTTTTGTTAAATATTGGCCAGGATAACTCCCCTGCTCTTCTCCTAAATAGTGCCATGGGATCTTTTACACCCACCTGAGAGAGCAGACGGGGCCTGGGTTTAACGTCTCATCTGAAAGACGGCACCTCCGACAGTGCAGCACTCCCTCAGCACTGCACTGGGAGCTTCTGCCTGGATTTATGTGCTCAAGTCCCTAGAGTGGGACTTGAACCCACAACCTTCTGACTGTGAGGCAAGGGTGATGCCCACTGAGCCACGGCGGGCAGTGCTCCTGGAATATATACCAGTCGCGCAATTCATCTGTCTTTGTTTCTGGCAGCATCTAGACAATAACATAAGAACATAACATAAGAACATAAGAATTAGGAACAGGAGTAGGCCATCTAGTCCCTCGAGCCTGCTCCGCCATTCAACAAGATCATGGCTGATCTGGCCGTGGACTCAGCTCCACTTACCCGCCCGCTCCCCGTAACCCTTAATTCCCTTATTGGTTAAAAATCTATCGATCTGTGATTTGAATACATTCAATGAGCTAGCCTCAACTGCTTCCTTGGGCAGAGAATTCCACAGATTCACAACCCTCTGGGAGAAGAAATTCCTTCTCAACTCGGTTTTAAATTGGCTCCCCCGTATTTTGAGGCTGTGCCCCCTAGTTCTAGTCTCCCCGACCAGTGGAAACAACCTCTCTGCCTCTATCTTGTCTATCCCTTTCATTATTTTAAATGTTTCTATAAGATCACCCCTCATCCTTCTGAACTCCAACGAGTAAAGACCCAGTCTACTCAATCTATCATCATAAGGTAACCCCCTCATCTCCAGAATCAGCCTAGTGAATCGTCTCTGTACCCCCTCCAAAGCCAGTATATCCTTCCTTAAGTAAGGTGACCAAAACTGCACGCAGTACTCCAGGTGCGGCCTCACCAATACCCTGTACAGTTGCAGCAGGACCTCCCTGTTTTTGTACTCCATCCCTCTCGCAATGAAAGAGAGAATAGACGGTGGAATGAGGTCAATCAAAGAAATTAAATACGTCTGCAAGGCATAGAGAGTGCGCGAAAAACTGAATGGATTGGGGATGGACCGGTGAAAGGGAACTGAGAAAAACTGGCAGGATCCAGTGGCCCAGGAATCTGGTCGAAAATGAATTGGTTTTTTTCAGTAAGAGCTGCATTTTTTTTTTATCTTTTCAAATTTTTTTTATTCTTAATTTTATACATTCTCTAATTGTAGATCTATTGAGCATTCTTTGCCTTTCTAGTCCTATTTTGATTTTCTGCAATGAATAATTTGGCCTTTGGGAAAGTGAGAGATATTTGTGCTTGCTACATTCTAAACTTTGTTTCTTATTAATTCTTTTGCCAATTTATTCTTCATTCAGAGGATGTGGGTGTCCCTGGCAAGGTCGGCATTTATTGCCCATCCCTAATTGCCCCTTGAGAAGGTGGTGGTGAGTCGCCTTCTTGAACCGCTGCAGTCCGTGTGGTGAAGGTGCTCCCACAGTGCTGTTAGGGAGGGAGTTCCAGGATTGTGACCCAGCGACGATGAAGGAACGGCCGATATATTTCCAAGTCAGGATGGTGTGTGACTGGGAGGGGAACGTGGAGGTGGTGGTGTTCCCATGCGCCTGCTGCCCTTGTCCTTCTAGGTGGTAGAGGTCGTGGGTTTGGGAGGTGCTGCCGAAGAAGCCTTGGCGAGTTGCTGCAGTGCATCTTGTAGATGGTACACACTGCAGCCAGGGGGCGCCGGTGGTGGAGGGAGTGAGTGTTGAAGGTGGTGGATGGGGAGCTGATCAAGCGGCTGCTTTGACCTGGATGGTGTCGAGCTTCTCGAGTGTTGTTGGAGCTGCACCATCCAGGCAAGTGGAGAGTATTCCATCACACTCCTGACTTGTGCCTTGTAAATGGTGGAAAGGCTTTGGGGAGTCAGGAGGTGAGACACTCACCGCAGAATACCCAGCCTCTGACCTGCTCTTGTGGCCACAGTATTTATGTGGCTGGTCCAGTTAAGTTTCTGGTCAATGGTGACCCCCAGGATGTTGATGGTGGAGGATTCGGCGATGGGAATGCCGTTGAATGTCAAGGGGCGGTGGTTAGACTCTCGCTTGTTGGTCATTGCCTGGCACTTGAGTAGCAATGACCAACACTGTGCCACCATTCCCGTAATTCCGATTACCAGTTCTTAAACTGACATGACAGAGATAGTTTCAGTTAGGTATGCTTGTTTTTTAATTTTAAAAGTTTGAAAAGTGCAATCAGGCAGGAAAAATATCCCTTTAAATTTTGCTGGAGGAGGAAAGTTGGATATAAACTCTCCTTTCTTTCAGTGCTCTGTAACGTTGATAAAGTTTATCTCCAGCTGTCCAGTGGAGAGTGCAGTCACTGTGCCTGTGTCCTTGGGTCATCAGCCCAAGTGGTTTTGCTCGTGGATCTCGGCCCGACACAATACATCAACCAAACTCTGACACATTTACATCGGGGAAGAACAAGCTCCAATAGTTCTTCTCAAAACCGTAACATTCAACTGACCTAAGTGTCAGATTGCAGTTAATCTGCGGATTCCCAGGCGACACTCAGTGGCAGCTTTACAATGCATAATGTTGGTCTACTTAGTCAGACTCACAGGCGCCGAACTAATGTACAAAAATATTAGTTTTAGCGCAATGTTTTACGGACATCTGTAAGCACGACATGTTCATGGAGAGATGTATGGTGATTTTGTTTCGATCTTGTTTTGATTGCTTCAGGGGGTCGGGATTTTCCAGATTTTTGTCTCCCTAATTACACGGGATATACGGCACATAAGCAGGCCGTTCGGCCCAACCAATCCGTGCCGGCATTTACGCTCCACTCGAGCCAACTCAGAATGGACAGAAAGCAGAGAGTAGGGGCAAAGGGAGCTATTCACAGGGGCAGAAGGTGGGTGATGGTGTTCCACAAGGGTCAGTGCAGGGAACACTGTTGTTCAAAATTTATATTAATGATTTGGACTTTGGAATCAAAAACACAATTTCTAAATTTGCGGATGACACCAGATTGGGGGATAGTCGATACTGAGGGGGACTGCAACAAATGACAGGAGGACATTAATAAACTGGCAGAATGGGCATAGAATTCACAAATGAAATTCAACACAGATAAATGTGAGATATTACATTTTGGTCGGAAGAATAGGGAGGTCACTTATTACTGGGAGGGTGTGAGTCTGGGTGGGGTAGAGAAACAAAGGGATCTCGGATACAGATACACAAATCACTAAACGTTGCGACACAGGTTAGCAAGGCCATAAAAAGCAAACCAAGAACTAGGGTTTATTTCTAGAGGGATAGAATTGAACAGTAGGGAAGTTATGCTAACCTTGTATCGAACCTTGGTTAGACCACACTTGAAGCACTGCGTACAGTTCTGATCGCCATATTATAAAAAATATATAGAGGCACTGGAGAGGGTGCAGTGAGGGTTTACAAGGATAATACCAGAAATGCGAGGATATGCATATCAGGAAAGGATGAACATGCTGGGTCTCTTTTCTCTTGGACAAAAGAAGGCTGAGGGGTGACCTAATAGAGGTCTTTAAAATGATGAAAGGTTTTGATAAAGTGGATACAGAGAGAATGTTTCCACTTGTGGGGAAGAGCATAACTAGAGGCCATCAATATAAGATAGTCACCCAGAAACCCAATGGGGAATTCAGGAGAAACTTCTTTACCCAGAGAGTGGTGAGAATGTGGAACTCGCTGCCACAGGGAGGGGTTGAGGTGAATAGTATCGATGCATTTAAGGGGAGACTGGACAAGTATATGGGGAGAAGGGAATAGAGGGTTATGCTGATAGAGTTAGATGAGGAAAGACGGGAGGAGGCTCGAGTGGAGCATAAACGCCGGCAGGGACTGATTGGGCCGAATGGCCTGTGTCTGGGCCGTATATCCGATGTAATCCTGGGTATGTAATCCTCCCATCCTTCCTCCATGGCCCGGAATTGGCAGCTGTAATTACTGTTGCTGGAGGCTGGAGACTCGGTGAATTGGTGTCAGATTAAAACCAACGTCGGGAGAGGTGAAATCGGCAGCACGGAGATCGCGGGATCGCTGGGGGCAGCGTCCTTCGAGGTCAGCGGTGAGCGCCCGCATTTTGCCGCAGACCGCCAATTCCCGGCCAATAAAAATAAAAGCTTACACAACTGGGAATTATCAGCAGCGGGCTGCACGGGCGATGGGTTTCCCCAGATAGCGCACAGTAATTGTTGTGTATCTGTAAAGCATGCACTCCCCATGTTCCGCCACCAGGGAGCGCATCCCCTGAAGTCCCAAGACTTCCCAGCATCCCTTGGGAGCACTGTATATAAGCCGGCCCCTAAGGCCTGTTCCTCACTCTGGAGTGTCTTAATAAAGACTGAGGTCACTGTTACTTTAACCTCCCTGTGTGCAGTCTCATCTGTGTTAGGAACACAATAACTGGCGACGAGTATACGAATCCAACGCAAAGATGCAGCAAACTGTGGGCATCCTGGAGAAGTTCTCGGAGGGTGAGGACTGGGAAGCCTATGTCGAATGGCTAGACCAGTACTTTGTAGCCAACGAGCTGGACGGAGAAGGAAGCGCTGCAAAAAGGAGAGCGGTCCTCCTCACAGTCTGCGGGGCACCGACCTACAGCCTCATGAAGAATCTTCTGGCCCTGGTGAAACCCACAGATAAGTCGTATGAGGAGCTGTGTGTACTAGTTCGGGAGCATCTTAACCCGAGGGAGAGCGTGCTGATGGCGAGGTATCGGTTCTACACGTGCCAGCGATCTGAAGGTCAGGAAGTGGCGAGCTATGTCGCCGAGCTAAGGCGACTTGCAGGACAATGTTAGTTTGATGGCTACCTGGAGCAAATGCTCAGAGACTTTTTGTACTGGGCATTGGCCACAAGACCATCCTACGAAAACTTTTGACTGTAGAGACACCGACCCTCAGTAAGGCCATTGCGATAGCACAGGTGTTTATGTCCACCAGTGATAACACCAAACAAATCTCTCAGCACACAAATGCTAGCAATGTTCATAAATTAACTGGAACTGTGTTTGCGAGCAGAAATGTACAGGGCAGAAACCACGAGTCTCCAACTGCCAGCAGGCCTCAGGTGACCCAGATGACTCAGAGTCCGCAACAAAGGATGAATGAAAGCTCTGGAAAACCTGCTCACCACCACGTGGCAGAGGAAGATCGGTCCATGGTGGATCAAAACAATTTCGAGCCGCAGAGAGAGGAGGCAGATGTTGAAGTACACGGGGTGCACACATTTTCAACAAAATGTCCAGCTATAATGCTAAATGTAAAATTGAATGGCTTACCTGTAGCCATGGAACTGGACACTGGCGCTAGCCAATCCATCATGAGTAAAAAGATGTTTGAGAGACTGTGGTGCAACAAGGCATTCAGACCAGCCCTGAGCCCCATCCACACGAAACTGAGAACGTACACCAAAGAGCTTATCACTGTCCTGGGCAGCGCCATGGTCAAGGTCACCTACGAGGGCACGGTGCACGAAATGCCACTCTGGATTGTCCCGGGCGATGGCCCCACACTGCTTGGAAGGAGCTGGCTGGGCAAAATCCGCTGGAACTGGGATGACATCCGAGCGCTATCACATGTCGATGAGGCCTCATGTACCCAGGTTCTTAACAAATTTCCTTCCCTTTTTGAGCCAGGCATTGGAAACTTTTCCGGGCGAAGGTGCGGATCCACTTGGTCCCAGAGGCACGACCCGCCACCACAAGGTGCGAGTGGTACCTCACATGATGAGGGAGAGAGTGGAAATCGAGCTGGACAGGCTGCAACGCGAGGGCATCATCTCCCCAGTGGAATTCAGCGAGTGGGCCAGCCCGATTGTTCCAGTACAGAAAAGTGATGGCACGGTCAGGATTTGCGACGATTATTAAGAAACTATTAATCGTTTCTCGCTACAGGACCAATACCCTCTATCTAAGGCAGACGACCTATTTGCGATGCTGGCAGGAAGCAAGACATTCACCAAGCTCGACCTGACTTCGGCCTACATGACGCAGGAGCTGGAGGAGTCTTCGAAGGGCCTCACCTGCATCAACACGCACAAGGGACTGTTCATCTACAACAGATGCCCGTTTGGAATTCAGTCGGCTGCAGCAATCTTCCAGAGAAACATGGAGAGCCTGCTCAAGTCGGTACCACACACGGTGGTTTTTCAGGACGATATATTGGTCACGGATCGGGACACCGTCGAGCACCTACAAAACCTGGAGAACTGTGCGGATGCTCTCAGTCGGCTACCATTGCCCACCACGGGGATGGAAATGGCGCCGCCTGCAAACTTGCTGATGGTGGCGCAGCCCACAGACTTGT
Organism: Pristiophorus japonicus; assembly: GCF_044704955.1. Classification (NCBI taxonomy): domain Eukaryota; kingdom Metazoa; phylum Chordata; class Chondrichthyes; family Pristiophoridae; genus Pristiophorus; species Pristiophorus japonicus. The sequence continues at coordinate 2,745,068 of NC_091990.1, read as the reverse complement.
TGATGGTCATGGAAGCGTTTGAAAATGATAAATCACCTGTCACGGCCCGCCAGATTAGGACTTGGACCAGCCAAGATCCTCTGCTGTCCCTAGTAAAAAACTGTGTACTGCATGGGAGCTGGGCCAGCATCCCCGTTGAAATGCAAGAGCTAATCAAGCCGTTCCAGCGGCGAAAGGACGAGCTGTCCATTCAGGCAGACTGCCTGTTGTGGGGTAACCGCGTAGTGCTACCCAAAAAGGGCAGGGAGACGTTCATCTCGGATCTCCACAGCACACACCCGGGTATAGTAATGATGAAAGCGATAGCCAGATCCCACGTGTGGTGGCCCGGTATCGACTCTGACTTAGAGTCCTGTGTACGGCAATGCAGCGTATGTGCTCAGTTGAGCAACGCGCCCAGAGAGGCACCACTAAGTTTGTGGTCCTGGCCCTCCAGACCATGGTCGAGGATCCATGTCAACTACGCGGGCCCGATTCTCGGTAAAATGTTCCTGGTGATGGTGGATGCTTTTTCAAAATGGATTGAATGTGAAATAATGTCGGGAAGCACTGCCACCGCCACCATTGAAAGCCTGAGGGCCATGTTTGCCACCCACGGCCTGCCTGACATACTGGTCAGTGACAACGGGCCATGTTTCACCAGTGCCGAATTTAAAGAATTCATGACCCGCAATGGGATCAAACATGTTGTAATGTCCTTACTCAATGGCACAAAACCCACACGAGGCACATTCTATGGACAAGGTCACTCTGTGACCTGAACCTTTATTCACAGGACCAAGACGTGATGACCCTGCATGGGACCTCCCTTTATTTACCTGGATGACCAGGTGAGGAGTGTCTCCCACAAGTTCTGGTCAAGGTGTGCATTGCTTAAATATATACAGAATTGCAGTGGTCACATGTCACCTCGGCCCCATTTAAACCAGCCTCCAATGGGCAGACAGAGCGGGCAGTACAAACCATCAAACAGAGCCTTAAACGAGTCACATTCCAAACCCGCCTGTCCCGAGTACTGCTCAGCTACCGCACGAGACCCCACTCACTCACAGGGGTGCCCCCGGCTGAGCTACTCATGAAAAGGACACTTAAAACCAGACTCTCGCTGGTTCACCCCAACCTGCAGGATCAGGTAGAGAGCAGGTGGCAGCAACAAAATGTAAACGATGGTCGCGCCACTGTGTCACGGGAAATTGATCTGAATGACCCTGTGTATGTGCTAAACTATGGACATGGTCCCAAGTGGATTGCAGGCACGGTGATAGCTAAAGAAGGGAATAGGGTGTTTGTAGTCAAACTAGACAATGGATAAATTTGCAGAAAGCACCTGGTCCAAATGAGGCTGCGGTTCACAGACTGCCCTGAACAACCCACAGCAGACACCACCTTTTTCCCACAACACACACCCAAAGGATCAACGTCACCACCCCAGACCAAGAAATCGAAACCATCACGCCCAACAGCCCAGCAAGGCCAGGCTCACCCAGCAGCCCTGCAGGGCCAACAACACGCCAGCCCAGCGAGGGCACAGCCAACACACCAGAACAGACATTTGTACCGAGGCGGTCCACCAGGGAAAGAAAAGCTCCCGACTGCCTCACCTTGTAAATAGTTTTCACTTTGACTTTGGGGGGCGGGGGGGTTGTTGTGTATCTGTAAAGCATGCACTCGCATGTTCCGCCACCAGGGGGATCATCCCCTGAAGTCCCAAGGGATCCCAGCATCCCTTGGGAGCATTGTATATAATTCGGCCCCTAAGGCCTGTTCCTCACTCTGGAGTGTCTTAATAAAGACTGAGGTCACTGTTACTTTAACCTCCCTGTGTGCAGCCTCATCTGTGTTAGGAACACAACAGTAATCTGTTGGGCTGCCGGCCTCTGTTATCAGCAAAATTTCTGATGTGCTGCAACAAAAGAAACTATTGCACAAACAGAGAACAAGATGTTGCGTTGATGTAAAGGAACGCAATCTGAAACAAAATGATTTAAAAGGCACAAAGAAGCTAACATTTTTTTATACAATTCAGACAATACAGCAGTTCATTTTCATTCTTTCCATCTTGTAATGGCAGCTGTGGCACTGTTGACTCTGAGTCAGAAGGTTGTGGGTTCAAGTCCCATTCCAGGGACTTGAGCACACAATTCTAAGCTGACACTCCCAGTGCAGTGCTGAGGGAGTGCTGCACTGTCGGAGGTGCCGTCTTTCGGATGAGACGTTAAACCGAGGCCCTGTCTGCTCTCTCAGGTGGATGTCGAAGATCCCATGGCAGTATTTTGAAGAAGAGCAGGGGAGTTATCCCTGGTGTCCGGGGGCCAATATTCACCCCTCAATCAACATCACTAAAACAGATTATCTGGATCATTATCACATTGCTGTGTGTGGGAGCTTGCTATGCGCAAATTGGCTGCTGCGTTTCCCACATTACAACAGTGACCACACTCCAAAAGTACTTCATTGGCTGTAAAGCGCTTTGGAACATCTAGTGGTCATGAAAGATGCTATAGAAATGCAAGTCTTTCTTTTTCCTTTACCCATAGCCCTGTAATTTTTGTATCTAGCCAATCTGTAAGTTATTATTGAATCCGCTCCCAGCGCCCTCTCAGGCAACGCATTCCAGATCAAAAAAATTTGCTGCGTAAAAAAATGTTTCCTCATGTCACCTCGGGTTCTTTTGCCAATCACCTTAACTCCGCGTCCTCTGGTTACCGACCCTGCTGCCACTGGGAACACTCTCTCCTTATTTAATCTATCAAAAGCCTTCATAAGAATGTAAGAAATAGGAGCAGGAGTCGGCCACCTGGCCCCTCGAGCCTGCTCCGCCATTCAATAAGATCTGATCATGATTTTGAACACCTCTATCAGTTCTCTTCTCTACCTTCTCTGCTCTCAGGAGAACGACCCCAACTTCTCCAGTCTCTCCACGTAACCAAAGTCCCTCATCCCTGGAACCATTCTGGTAAATCTCCTCCGCACCCTCTCCAAGGCCTTGACATCCCATCCATCTAATCAACATAAAGGTTACATGCTTTCCATATCCCTTCTCCTCAATTATGAAGCATCTTACTCTGCTCCCCAGATGATCACCATTATATCCTACAATAGAGCTCACACATTAATTGAGAATAATGACATTGGTTTTGATAACTGATGCACACCCCCTTACCACACTGCACATTAGGACATGCATCAGCTTTGGCCCAGTGATGATGTCAGGCTGATTTGCCCACTGCCATCCCTCCCCGCCCTTTCTTTGCTGGACCAATAGCAATTAACTATAAGAAGATAAGAATTAGGAGCAGGAGTAGGCCACAGGGCTCCTCGAGCCTGCTCCGCCATTCAGTAAAATCACGGCTGATCTTCGACCTCAACTCCACTTTCCCGCCCGATCCCCATATCCCTTGAGTCGAAAACTGTATCGATCTCAGCCTTGAATATACCCACTCAGCATCCACAGCCCTCTGGGGAAGAAAATACCAAAGATTCACCACCCTCTGAGTGAAGAAATTCCTCCTCATCTCAGTCCTAAATGGCCGACCCCTCATCCTGAGACTGTGACCCCTGGTTCTAGACTCTCCAGCCCGGGGGAAACATCCTCTCAGCATCTACCCTGTCAATCCCCCTCAGAATCTTGTATGTTTCAATGAGATCACCACTCATTCTTCTAAACTCCAGAGAGTATCGGCCCAGTCCACTCAGTCTCTCCTCATAGGACAACCCTCTCACCCCAGGGATCAGTCCAGTGAACCCTCATTGCATCCCCTCCAAGGCAAATATATCCTTCCTCTGCTAAAGAGACCAAAACTGTGCACAGTTCTCCAGGTGTGGTCTCACCAAACCCTAAATTGTGCTTTCAACTGCCTAGATCTTCTTTGGATACCCTCCTTAAAACCCAACTCTTGGATCAGGCTTTGGGTTAATCCACCTGATATTTATTTCTCTGGCTCAGTGCCCATTTCCCCTCATGCCTCTGTGATGTGCCTTGGGGTGTTGTCCTGCATTAACGGTGTATAAATGCAAAGTGTTTGTGATAGATGGAATCAACAAACCCAATAGGCTGACTAGCCTCTTCTGCTTTCCTTTTTATTTCAACATTTCAGGCTGTATTAGAGATGGTTTTCTAGACCAATATGTCGAGGAACCAACCAGAGAGCTGGCCATCCTAGACTGAGTAATGTGTAATGAGAAAGGACTAATTAGCAATCTTGTTGTGCAAGGCCCCTTGGGGAAGAGTGATCATAATATGGTAGAATTCTTTATTAAGATGGAGAGTGACAAAGTAAATTCGAAAACTAGGGTCCTGAACTTAAGGAAAGGTAACTTCGACAGTATGAGGTATGAATTAGCTAGAATAGACTGGCAAATGATACTTAAAGGGTTGATGGTGGATAAGCAATGGTAAACATTTAAAGATCACATGGATGAACTTCAGCAATTGTACATCCCTGTCTGGAGTAAAAATAAAAGGGTAAAGGTGGCTCAACCATGGCTAACAAGGGAAATTAAGGATAATGTTAAAATCAAGGAAGAGGCATATAAATTGACTAGAAAAAGCAACAAACCTGAGGACTGGGAGAAATTTAGAATTCAGCAGAGGAGGACTAAGGGTTTAATTAAGAGGGGGAAAATAGAGTATGAGAGGAAGCTTGCAGGGAACATAAAAACTGACTGCAAAAGCTTCTATAAATATGTGAAGAGAAAAAGATTAGTGAAGACAAACATAGGTCCCTTGCAGTCAGATTCAGGTGAATTTATAATGGGGAACAAAGAAATGGCAGACCAATTGAACAAATACTTTGGTTCTGTCTTCACGAAGGAAGACACAAATAACCTTCCGAATGTACTAGGGGACAGTGGGTCGAGTGAGAAGGAGAGACTGAAGGATATCCTTAATAGGCGGGAAATTGTGTTCGGGAAATTGATGGGATTGAAGGCCAATAAATCCCCGGGGCCTGATAGTCTGCATCCCAGAGTACTTAAGGAAGTGGCCCTAGAAATAGTGGATGCATTGGTGATCATTTTCCAACAGTCTATTGACTCTGGATCAGTTCCTACGGACTGGAGGGTAGCTAATGTAACACCACTCTTTTTTTTTTAAAAAGGAGGGAGAGAGAAAGCGGGTAATTATAGACTGGTTAGCCTGACATCAGTAGTGGGGAAAATGTTGGAATCAATCATTAAGGATGAAATAGCAGCGCATTTTGAAAGCAGTGACAGGATCGGACCAAGTCAGCATGGATTTATTCAATGGGAAATCATGCTTGATTAATCTTCTGGTTTTTTTTTGAGGATGTAACTAGTAGAGTGGACAAGGGAGAACCAGTGGATGTGGTGTATTTGGACTTTCAAAAGGCTTTTGACAAGGTCCCACATAGAGATTGGTGTGCAAGATCAAAGCACATGGTATTGGGGGTAATGTATTGACGTGGATAGAGAACTGGTTGGCAGACAGGAAGCAGATAGTCGGAATAAACGGGTCCTTCAGAATGGCAGGCAGTGACTAGTGGAGTGCCGCAGGGCTCAGTGCTGGGACCCCAGCTCTTTACAATATACATTAACAATTTAGATGAAGGAATTGAGTGTAATATCTCCAAGTTTGCGGATGACACTAAACTGGGTGGCGGTGTGAGCTGTGAGGAGGACGCCAAGAGGCTGCAGGGTGATTTGGACAGGTTAGGTGAGTGGGCAAATGCATGGCAGATGCAGTATAATGTGGATAAATGTGAGGTTATCCATTTTGGGGGCAAAAACATGAAGGCAGAATATTATCTGAATGGCGGCAGATTATGAAAAGGGGAGGTGCAACGAGACCTGGGTGTCATGGTTCATCAGTCACTGAAAGTGGGCATGCAGGTACAGTAGGTGGTGAAGAAGGCAAATGGCATGTTGGTCTTCATAGCTAGGGGATTTGAATACAGGAGCAGGGAGGTCTTACTGCAGTTGTACAGGGCCTTGGTGAGGCCTCACCTGGAATATTGTATTCAGTTTTGATCTCCTAATCTGAGGAAGGACATTTTTGCTATTGAGGGAGTGCAGCAAAGGTTCACCAGACTGATTCCAGGGATGGCGGGACTGTCATATGAGGAGAGACTGGATCAACTGGGCCTTTATTCACTGGAGTTTAGAAGGATGAGAGGGGATCTCATAGAAACGTATAAGATTCTGACGGGACTGGACATGTTAGATGCGGGAAGAACGTTCCCGATGTTGGGGAAGTCCAGAAGCAGGGGAAGTAGTCTTAGGATAAGGGGTAGGCCATTTAGGACTGAGATGAGGAGAAACTTCTTCATTCAGAGAGTTGTTAACCTGTGGAATTCCCTACCGTAGAAAGCTGTTGATGCCAGTTCATTGGTTATATTCAAGAGGGAGTTAGATATGGCCCTTACGGCTAAGGGGATCAAGGGGTATGGAGAGAAAGCAGGAAAGGGGTACTGAGGTGAATGATCAGCCAAGATCTTATTGAATGGTGGTGCAGGCTCGAGGGGCTGAATGGCCTATTTCTGCACCTATTTTGTATGTTTCTATGTTTCAAAGCCGAAACAAAAATATTCTTAGCAATACTTTGTACCAGTGTCTTGTTATCTCCTTTGACCAAATATTAAAGTTCAATTTAAATTGAACATATTGAAGAAAGTAAGCAAAGGAAAAAGCCGCAGAGAATTGGTGCGTTTCCAGATAATAGAAAGAAAGACTTGCATTTATATAGCGCCTTTCATTACCTCAGGATGTCCCAAATCACTTTACAGCTATTGGAGTGTAGTTACTGTTGTAATGTGGGAAACGCGGCAGCCAATTTGCACACAGCAAGCTCCCAAAAACAGCAATGTGATAATGACCAGATAATCATTTTTTGTTATGTTGACTGAGGGATAAATATTGGCCCCAGTACACCGGGGATAACTCCCCTGTTCTTCTTCAAAATAGTGCCATGGGATCTTTTACATCCACCTGAGAGAGTAGACGGGGCCTCGGTTTAACATCACATTTGAAAGACGGCACCTCCGACAATGCGGCACTCCCTCAGCACTGCACACAAATCTCAGCCTAGATTTTGTGCTCAAGTCCCTGGAGTGAGACTTGAATCCACAACCTTCTGACTCAGAGGCGAGAGTGCTGCCCACAGAGCCACAGCTGACAAATTAAATTGAATACAATTCAATAGAGGATTAGATTGGTGAACGCTTAGAAAGGCAAAGACTATTAAGCAATAGTTGGCATGCAGTTGTAAAGGGCTTTACCGTGGCCATTTTAAGCCAGAGGAGAATAGGCCCAATTGTACACTGCATAAAGCCACATACCACACAAGGAGGAGGGCATTCTCCTGGTGACATAGTCAGGCTAAGTGAGTGCACAAGAACATGGCAAATGGAATATAATGTGGAGAAATGTGAGGTTATCCACTTTGGTGGAAAAATAGAAAAAGAGAGTATTTTTTAAATGGTGAGAGATTGGGAAATGTTGGTGTTCAGAGGGACCTGGGTGTCCTTGTACACAAATCACTGAAAGTTAACATGCAGGTACAGCAAGCAATTAAGAAAGCAAATGGAATGTTGGTCTTTATTACAAGAAAATTTGAGTATAAGAGTAAAGACGTCTTACTACAGTTATATAGGGCCCTGGTGAGACCGCACCTGGAGTATTGTGCACAGTTTGGTCTCTGTGATATATTCACAGAGCACAGCACACACAGCTTCCTAACATGGCAGGCAGCTCTCTCAGAAGTCTCCGGAAATCTGCCCGGTTCTGTTTATTATTAACCCTGCACTTGCAGTACACAATACGTCCACATCCACAGTGTGGAGCAACAAACACTACCAGCTTACAGACATTACACTTCTTTCTCCTTAATGAAGAAGCCATCATAACAAACATCATACATAACTTTCCTGTTTATACATAACACAGGATATAAACTTATTTTTTTTCCATATTTACAAATTTAACCTTACCACTTGTTTTCTGTTTCAAAGAGGATACCTTCGCTCTCGAACAGAACCTTCCAAACCTGGTGTCGATTTCACACTCATTCGAGGTTCATCCTGAGGAACATTTTCCTCCACGGAATTTCCTTGATTTTCATTTGAACTCACTCTAACTTCAGGCTCTTTGTTTTCCTGACTCAGATTCAGACTTTCATTCTGATTCTCTCCTGGATTTGTTTCCAGTACATTGGATTTAGGATTTGCTACTGGTGTAACAAAACTATCTGATGAGTCAGAAATAATTGAATCATTCCCACCTTCAACTCCTTCCATGTCTGTAGGTAAAATATGATCAATATGAACAAACCTAACCTGTCCATTATCAAACATCTTTACCAAATATGTGCGAGGACCACATATCTTCACAACTCTTCCTGGTAACCACTTTAACCATTTATGGTGATAGTTCTTCACTCTCACCTTCTGGTTTAATTTCACACTTCTCTCTTTTACTCTACCTCTATCCTGATTCTCTTTCGGTCTTAATTGTGTCTCTTCTACGGACTGTGCCAAATTTGGCTTTAACGAGAATCTGGTTCGTGGTTGTCGTTTGAGAAACAACTCTGCTGGTGTTCTACCAGTAGTTGTATGAGGAGTATTTCGATATGTAATCAAAAAATGAGCCAATTTGTGATCCAATGACAACTGTCATTTCCTTGAATTTGGATCGAACATTTGTTTTATGAGGGCACGTTTTACAATTTGTACAGTGCGCTCTGCTGCACCATTCGAAGCAGGATGGTATGGTGGAACATTGGTATGTTTCACACCATTTTTGCTCGTGAATTGTGCAAATTCTTCTGAATGAAATTGTGGTCCATTATCCAAAACAATTTCTTCAGGGAGGCCAAATGAAGAAAATAATTTTCGTAAAATGTCCAATGTTTTACTTGTTGCTATTTTCCACATTAGAAACACCTCAACCCACTTCGAATGGCTATCAATCACAGTGGACAATTGTCATCCTTCTAACTCAGCAAAATCAATATGTAGCCTTTGCCCCACCCTGGGAGGCCATTTCCATGGCTGCAATGGTACTGGTGGTGGTTGCTTGCTTACCGATTGACATGTTGTACACTGACTCACGATGTACTCTATACCTTTATCAAGACCTGGCCACCATAAATAACTGCGTGCAAAACTCTTAGTCAAGCACGTTCCCAGGTGCTGGTCATGGAGGTCTCCTAATAATTTGGCCCTGAATTTATTTGGTATAACCACTCTTGCACCCCACATGATACCATCTTTATCGACTGATAATTCATTCCTACGAATGAAGAATGGATGTGTATCTTTGTCTGTTACCTGGTTTGGCCATCTATTTGCAATATACTCATACACCTTTGACATCACTGGATCACGTTTGGTTGCTCTACCAATCTCTTCAGCTGTGACTGGCAGTTCATCAATGTATGAAAAATAAAACACTTCTTCCCTATCGGGTGTAACTTGTGATGGGGAAGGCAATCTAGACATTGCATCAGCATTACTGTGATCAGCTGATCATCTGTATTCAATATCATATGTATATGCTGACAAAATCAAAGCCCATCTCTGCATTCGGGCTGCAGCTAATGTTGGAAGTGGGGACTTTGGATGGAGGATTGCTGTTAGGGGCTTATGGTCCGTAACGATGGTAAACTTATGACCATACAAGTATTTGTGAAACTTCTTGACCCCAAAAATTAATGCCAAAGCTTCCCTTTCAATTTGCACATAATTACTCTCACTGGCACTGAGAGTGCGTGAAGCAAAAGCAATTGATCTCTCCTCCCCACTACTTAATACATGAGAGATCACTGCCCCAACCCCATACGGAGAGGCATCACATGCTAACTTAATTTCCTTAGACATGTCAGAGTGAACTAACATGGTGCTCTCTACCAATTTGCTTTTACACTCCTTGAATGCTGTATCGCCTTCTTTTGACCACTTCAAATGGACCTGTTTTTTCAAAAGTTCATTCAGTGGATGTAATACTCTAGCCAAATTTGGTAGGAACTTCCCATAATATAAAAAGACCCAAGAATGAATGAAGTTCAGTGACATTCCTGGGAGTGGGTGCATTTCTAATTGCATCCAATTTTTCCATGGTTGGATGTAAACCATCTTTGTCTGCTCTGTACCCTAAGTACTCCACTAAGTTTTTAAATAACTCTCACTTACGAGCAGACACTCGTACTCTGTGCTTCTCTAGCCGTTTGAGGACTTCATTCAATATGTTATTATGCCTATTTGGTGCTGAAATTAGTATGTCATCCAAATAACATACTAACCCTTCAATACCTTGCATAATCTGGTTCATCACCCCTTGGAATATGGCAGGGGCAGAAGACACTCCAAACGGTAGCCTATTAAATTGATATAGGCCTAGATGAGTATTTATAGTCAAACATGACTTGGACTCCTCATCTAGGTCAAGCTGTAAGTAGGCATTCATAAGATCCAGTTTTGAGAAGATCTGACCACCTGTCAGTGTTGTGAACAAATCTTTTATATTCGGCAATGTATTGGGGACATTACCCCCTAGAACCTGGTTTACGGTTACTTTATAATCACCACACAATCTTACCTTACCATCGGACTTAGGTACAACAACAATGGGTGTAGCCCAATTACATCGATCTATCTTATAATGTTCTCAGTCTCTAGTCTTTTGAGTTCTTGCTCAACTTTCTCCTTGAGTGCATATGGTACGGAACGTGGCTTGTAATAAACCAATCTAGCGTACTTCTATAGCCTGACACTCGCCTTGAAGCCTTGAATCGGACTGCCCGTTTCACATAACACCTTCGGATACTTCCTGATAACCTCATCCGTTGATGAAAATCTCGCTTCCACACAGAAAATCTTACTCCAATCCAGCTTCAGTGAGCTCAACCAATTTCTTCCTAGTAAGGCAGACTTGTCTCCTTTCACTACTATTAGAGGCAAGTTCTGAAATTGATCTTTATATTTCACCGGTACAGTGATACGACCTACCACAGGAATTTTCTCTCCCGAGTAGCCTCGCAGCTCTATCTTGGATTTCTCCAGTTGGAAATCACGCAATTTGTCGAGGTACAGTGACTCCGGTACTACACTCACGGATACACCCGTGTCAATTTCCATTGGTATCTTGAATCCCGCAACATCTATGTGGATTTTGATGCTTTCCGAATCGCTGTCCGTTAACCTCGTGCTCCTGATGACGTGTAACTCTAACATCTTCTCGTCCTGTTGTTGTTCTTCCATGCTATGTAGTCTCTTGGGATTTCTACTCATAGCTTTGAACGCTGGACTCATAGCTTTGAAAACTGGTTTACCCTTCAGTCGGCATGCCTTTGCAAGATGCCCAGTCTTCCCGCAGAAGAAACACTCTGCCTTCACGTATGGACAACTTTGAGCAATGTGTTGTCCCAGGCACCTATAGCACAACTTCGACGCTCTGTTAGAATTTCCAGTTTCTGAGACTTTCGGCCCCCACCGCCTTTTACTTTGAACCTGCAGGTGATTTACCTCGGTTGACTGATGACCGTAATTATTATTTAATTCTCAGGAATATTGTTCGGCCATGCCCATCGACCTCGCTGTCTGACAAACAATCTCAAAAGTCAAGTTATCCGTCGTCAATAACTTCCTTCTGATCGCATCATTTTTCACCCCACAAACAAAACGATCCCGTAATATTAGGTTTTGAAAGTTTCCAAAATTACAGTGCATCGATAGCTTTTTTAATGCAACGATGTAATCACAAATAATTTCATCAGCCTTTTGATTCCGAATCCCGAAACGATAGCTTTCAGCAATTTCTAACGGTTTGGGGTTATAGTGCTGCTCCAGCTTCATTAAAATCTCTAAGCGTTGTGTCCTTTGGCTCGTCAGGCACAAGCAGATTTACAAGGGTTTTGTATAATTCCGGACCTGCCTGCAATAAGAAGATCGCTTTCTTACATTCCAACACAGCCCGGTTCTGGACTGCATTGTCTGGAACTTCGATTATGTTATTTGCAATGAAATACATTTCTAGCTGATCCACATACGCTTTAAAACGTTCCCGGTCGTGTCTATATTCTCCCAAATGTCCCAATACACCTGCCATTTTAATCTCTAGCTGCTCACACCGTGTGCTGTATTTTACCTCGGATGTTGTAGCTTTTTCCAAAGACAGAAACTTCCAATGTCTCTCTGTCGGCTGGCTGAATCCTTCACCAACAAAATTTAAGTTTTAAATCATCCGAAAAATCCCATCTCAGTCGCCAAATGTGATATATTCACAGAGCACAGCACACACAGCTCCTAACATGGCAGGCAGCTCTCAGAAATCTCCAGAAATCTGGCTAGTTCTGTTTATTATTAACCTTGCACTTTCAGTACACAATACATCCACATCCACAGTGTGGAGCTACAAACATTACAAGCTTACAGACATTACAGTCTCCTTACCCAAGGAAGGATATACTTGCCATAGAGAGTTTAACGAAGGTTCACCAGATTGATGCAAAAGCAAAATACTGCCCCAGAGAGCTGTGGATGCTCAGTTATTGAGTATATTCAAGACAGAGATTTTTGGATATTAAGGGAATCAAGGGATAGCGGGACAGTGCAGGAAAGTGGAGTTGAGGTCGAAGATCAGCCGTGATCGTATTGAAGTTACGAGGGGCCGAATGGCCGACTCCTGCTCCTAATTCTTATGTTGTTATGACCTGCTCAGCAATCTCTCAACCATCAAAGTAACGTTGTCTGGTCATATATTTTATTTGCTATTTGCGGGACCTTGCTGTGCTCAAGACTGGCTGCAAAGTTTGCCCACGTTAACAGTAACTGCAGTACAAGAGTGATTTATTGGCTTGTGAAGTAACCTGATGGTGTGATAAGATGCTGCGAGAATGCAAGTTCCAGTCTTTTGCATGACTCACTAAGGAGCTTGCTCATTTATCTCCCACACCGAAGGTGGATTTCATCAATTTTTTTAAAGTGAGGTTTACCTAGATGAAGAGCCTCGCCGTGAGGGGAGAAAATTGAAGACTGATGGTATTTTTTCACTAATGATACTTGACAATACAGAAAAAACATTTAGATTCAAAAGGAAAGCAAGTCTTGAAAAATGTTGGATTCAAATGGGCAACAGAACAGAGAATATTAAACTTGCAGAATGGGCATGTAATTGGCAAATTAATTACAATATAGCTAAGTGTGAAATGGTGTATTTTGGTAGGAAAAAGGTGTCATACTGCTTGGATAATAAAAGTCCCAACCTGGCAGAGGAGCAGGGGGCTCTCTGGGTGCACATTCACATCACTAAAAGCAGCACCCCTGGTCAATAAAAAGCAAACCAGGCACTGGGGTTCATTTGCAGAGGGATAGAATTGAAAAGCAGAAGTGTGATGTTAAACTTGTATCGTACCTTGGAGCACTGTGCACAGTTCTACTCTCCATATTATAGAAAGGAGAGAAGGTCTGAAGGTGGTACCAGAATTGAGAGATTATAACTATCGGGAAAAACTGAACAGGTGGGGCTCTTTTCTCTGGAAAAGAGGAGACCTGATCGAGGGCTTTAAGATAATGAAGGGGTTCAATAGGTTAGACCAAAACTACAGGTCATAAATATAAGATAGTTGCTAATAAAGCCAAGAGGGATTGCAAGAAAAAATTATTTGCACAGAGTGGCGATAATGTGGAACTTGTGACCACAGGGGGTGGTCGAGATCAATAGATACATTTAAGGGGAAATTAGACAAGCGCGAGAAGACTTGCATTTATATAGCGCCTTTCACAACCACCAGACCTCTCAAAGCGCTTTACAGCCAATGAAGCACTTTTGGAGTGTAGTCACTATTGTAATGTGGGAAACGCGGCAGCCAATTTGTGCCCAGCAAGCTCCCACAAACAGCAATGTGATAACAACAAAAAAAACAGATTATCTGGGTCATTATGTTGACTGAGGGATAAATATTGGCCCCAGGACACCGGGGATAACTCCCCTGTTCTTCAAAATAGTGCCATGGGATCTTTTACATCCACCCGAGGGGGCCAACGGAACCTCAGTTTAGCATCCCATCCGACAGTGCTGCACTCCCTCGACATTGCACTGGGAGTGTCAACCTAGATTTATATGCTCAAGTCCCTGGAGTGGGAATTTAATCCACAACCTTCTGACTCAGAGGCAAGAGAGCTGCCCACTGAGCCCGGCTCACACAGAGAGAAGGAATAGATAGATGTATGCTTACAGGGTTAGATGAAGAGGCTCGAGTGCAGCATAAACGTTGGGCTCAATGGCCTGTTCTTGAGCTGCAGATACAATGTAAGTAGACGTATCAAAACCACAAAACTGCTGGAGACGCACTGACTCATTGAGGATGACACCATCACCATCTGGACACTTTCTGGGGGAAATCTGAGAGGAAGCTAGATAGCAGACTGATCCTAATTGTGAATGTCTGAATGAAGATTTCAGCAAGGTTAACATCTGGCTCTGGTTTAACTAATCTTCAACATTTCCTTAATTCAAGGTCAGAAAAATAAATTGTACGCAGCAGTATTTACTCGGGGAATGAAACTCAGTTTGTAAACAGCGACCTTGTACTTTGCTGTACGGAAACATGGCAGATCCCTTTTACTTTACATTGTCCATGTCAAACAAACCCATCCTAATCTCCGATGAGGGAACCCAAGCAATGGACAGGCAGCAGATGTACAAGTCCATGGTCAGGCAGCCAATTATACTTTATCGAGACAGCGAGCAAAGTCCATTTGCACAGAATTACACCTTTTAGCAGGTTTATAGAAGCAAAATGCAGTTATCCAAACTCTAACCATCTTTTGCCACTATAAAATGCCTGGCGAGATCGCACCAAACAGGCACAGCTGTAAGTTAGATCCAACTCAGTCTATTAAGTTAAGAACATCAGAAGATAGGAGCAAGAGTTGGCCATTCGGCCCCTCGAACTTGCTCCGCCATTCAATATCATGGCTGATCTTCGACCTCAACTCCACTTTCACACCCGAGCCTCATAATACACAAAAAGCAGAATCTCGGTCTTGAATATGCTCAACGACTCAGCATCCATAAATGGCCGACCCCTCATCCTGGCCTCCTTAGCCAGGGGGAAAACAGCCTCCCAGGCATCTACCTGGTCAAGACCCTTAAGAATCTTATACATTTTCATGAGATCGCCAATTTGGATGCCTGATACTATAAATTGGTAAAATAAACCAACGTTCAACAAAGAATGTCCCGAGGCACTTCCCAGATAAGCACGAGGAAAATTAGGGACGGAGCAAGGTACGAGTGGAGCCTTGTACATGAGTGGGAGACACAATGCTAAAGGTGCAGAGTGAATGGTCAGACCCAGCCCCCTCCCAGGGTCCCCACCATCAGATACCAGTGCAGTCACTGCCCGCAAACTGGCTTCTCTGTGAATTCAGTGACTGCCACAAATGCACCCAGCCCTTACTGCAATATCACACATCAATATTATCACCCACTCTTTTTTTTGGACAGACTAGAGTGGGTGTTCACAGCTTAATACAGCTCTGCGTCAGCGGGTAGCACACTCGGCACGGAGTCACAAGGCTGTGGGTTGACTGGAGCACAAAAAAAAAATTCTAGGCTGACACTCCTAGTGCAGTGCTGCGGGAGGGCTGCACTGTCGGAGATGCTGTCTTTCGGATGAGATGTAAAAGATCCCATGGTGCTATTTCAAAGAAGTGCAGCAGAGTTATCCCCGGTGTACTGGACAATATTGATCCCTCAAACAACATAATAAAAAGACAGATTATCTGGTCATTATCACATTGCTGTGTGTGGGAACTTGTATGCAAATTAGCTGCCACGTTTCCCACATTACAACAGTGACCACACTCCAAAAGTACTTCATTGGTTGTAAAGCACTTTAGGACGTCCAGTGGTCGTGAAAGGTGCTATACAAATGCAAGTCTTTATTTTATGCAGTTTAAAAATGAACACTTCAGGCAAGACAAGATCTGCCCACACACACATAAAACAGAACATGCTGGACTATTAAGGCAATGAGGGAGGATAGCTTTGTTAGAAGCCGGCTCCCATGCCCCATAGTGACCACATTTCTGCAATGCTAATATCTAGTGCTGTGGAGCCCTGTCGGTGTGAGCTAGGATTAACTTCCAAGTCTCTGGGGATGCATTCAGTGGCTTGCCCTGCAGTGCTGTACACGTGTTACAAGGCAGCGTTTCCCCATGCATGTTGCACATGGGCAAAGTATGAAGTTGGATGGTCAGAAGTGCAGTCTGTCGGAAGAAATATTAGGCCTGAATTTGCGGTCGGAGGTGTCACGCGGGCGGATGCACCTACCTGATGGTTCTGGATCTACGGAGATTCGCGCTCCTGGGCCTCGCTGTGGAGAGGCCCACGTATCCCAGGGGTGCAGGCAGTTCACAGGTAACCCTGGGATCATATAGGCCGGCCCAACCAATCAGAAAGGGGGATTCCCATTGCGCTTAAGGGGATTCCATTCACCCACAATCCCAAGCTTAATAGGAATCACCCAAAAATACATCGACCGCACTGAAATACAAATGTTTAATTAAATTGTATTGAATTTTTTTTTAAACATTTAACACATTTAATTTTGATAAACAAATTAATATTTTTCAAGGGGCCAAAAATGACAGGGTTTTGAATGTTAAAATGATTTTAAAATGTTATTTATTTTCACCCTTGTGCCTGGTGAAGGCCGTTTACCAGCGAGAGCTTCATGGACACTGGGCAGGACTCTCCACCTGAGAATGTCTATTTCCTGGGGATACAGAGGATCGGGCAAGAAGATTGGCAGATCGCAAGTTCTGGGTTTTTGTGCAAGTGTAAACCTGGAACTTG
Source organism: Pristiophorus japonicus (assembly GCF_044704955.1). NCBI lineage: Eukaryota > Metazoa > Chordata > Chondrichthyes > Pristiophoridae > Pristiophorus > Pristiophorus japonicus. Next base: position 2,728,253 of record NC_091990.1, on the reverse strand, counting down.
CGGGACACCTGCAGCTAACCCAAAGTCATAGGCCACGGAAAATCCCGGTCATAGGCCACGGAAAATCCCGGTCATAGGCCACGGAAAATCCCGGTCATAGGCCACGGAAAATCCCGGTCATAGGCCACGGAAAATCCCGGTCATTAAACCAAGACCCCACCTGTCACGTCAAGTAGATGTAAAAAAAACCTGACATTTGAAGAGGAGCAGGAGAGTTTTCCGTGTGCCCTGGATAAATCTATCCCTCAATGAACACACAAGAACATAATAGGAGTAGGCTGTATGGCCCTTCGAAGCTGTTCCACCATTCAATAAGATCTTCTGCTCCCGTCCGATCCCCACATCCCTGGATTTCCCTGGAGTCCAAAGATTTATTGATCTCAGTCTTGCATATGTTCAACAACTGAGCATCCACAGCCCTCTGGGATAGATAATTCTAAGATTCACAACCCTTAATGAAGAAATTGCTCCTCATCTCAGTCTTAAAATGGCCAACCCGAGACTGTGACCCTCTATTTCTAGACCCCTAGACTGGGGAACAGCCTCTCAGCATCTACCCTGTGAAGCCCCTTAAGAATTTTATGTTTCACCTTCAATTCTTCTAACCTCGAGGGAATATTGACCGAGTTGCTTCAATATTGCCTCATAGGACAACCACCCCACCTAATCCCAGGAATCAGTCTGGTGAACGTTCAATGCACTCCCTCCAGGCCAAGTGTATCCTTCCTTGGGTAAGGAGACCAAAACAGTGCACAGTACTCCAGGTGTGGTCTCAGCAAGGCCCTGTATAATTGCAGCAAAGACTTTACTCTTGTAATAAAGGCCAACATACCATTTGCCTTCCTGATGGCTTGCTGTACCTGCATCTCATTGTGGTTTGTGGAACCTGGGTGTGTGGAAATTGTGTCAGCCTACACATCAATTACACCACATCAGGAGTTGGCCGTGAAGAATTTTGGCACATGAAAGACTTACAAACACAAGTTCTTTCTGTAATTAGTGCTCAAAATCAACCACAACTGTAGAAAAGGAAAGTACCAAAATGTTTTGAAAAAAGTATCTTTATTTTTTTAAAGAAATCACAAAGTCAACAGTAGTTTACAACTTCTAAAGCTCCCGCAAGAACAGATGAAATTAAGTCAATAAACAGTTCAGTAAAAAGTTCCACGCAAGTTTCTGAAGTCACCATTACCCAGAACATCCAGGAACAGGTGAAATGTATGACTCGGGGAAGTAGATGAAGCCAAACATACCCCACGCTTGTCTCAGTACCGGGCTATAGTTAATCACGACCCCAACTTTAACATGCTCACTGAAACTTTTCCACAAGTCCCAAAGAGTTGGGTCAATATGTTCTACAAGTTTTAACAAATTGCAAATGTTCAGGTTCAGAGTAATTATTATTTTTTTTTTAAAAAAGGCAAATCTATTACAAATTTAAACTGGTGTATAACTCCGGGTCAAAACCAGCACACGACTCTGGGAGGGGAAAGAATTAAATACACTGTGGAGTTTCCGAGGGAGAATCAGGGAGAGGAAATCAGCTATTGCATCACAAAGAATTTACTTTACAATCTACAACGAAGTTAACAGTTCAGTACATCAGTGCAGAGGAGGTCTCAATGCAGACACTTCAAAAAGAGTGATTTTACCCACACCTTACTTGAAGCAGCTTTTTTTACGAATAAATGGAGTGCATTTAAAGCCCAGTGTATTCTCAAGACATCATCTTTACAAAGACACATTAAATGGTGTGTCACGAGGCGGCGAGATTTGGCTTCCAGAGGGTGAAGACTAAAGGCAGCAATTTGTGACTCTGGTGCAACAGAGTAACTAGAACTAGAACGGGCATTCCCCCCTCGCACAGCATAAAGTTGGGAAGCTCAGTGACTGATGCCAGGTGCGGAATAAGCACCCACAAACCCCTCGACCATGTCTACCCCCAGAAAACAAAACATTGCACCAAGGGTTGAGAAAAAGCCGCACTTTATAGATTAAAAGGCAAAACTTAAGGATTCAAACTTGCTGCTTTAAGTCAGACGGTCAGTAAAAAAAGGTAGCTGTTATTTCTTAAAACCAAATTTTGTGGGGATGGGGAGAGGGGGGGGGGGGGGAAGAGAGGGGGGGGGGGCAGAAGGATTTGTTCATTATATGGAGATTGTAAGGAGGTTGCACTGAAGATACATTTTACACCAAACATACTGCATATCAGAACATCGTCACCCCTTTCCACACAAGCCTCCAGCCGAGAGATTGGGAGCAGGATTCTGGCTTCTCTCCCAATTCGGAGGCAAACTCTTTGGTCAACAAGTGCGCTCGCTGCACCTACAAAAATACTGAACTGGCAACCTTTTATCCCTCCCGCCTTTTCCCTCGCCACCAGTCTGCTCAAGGAGACGCTGAAACTAACCCAGTGTGTAATGGGAAGCTTTCGAAACAAATTCACAACTGTAAAGGGTTACTGAGCCAGCTAATAACCTTAGTGTTAAATTACTGCTGTATAAATACCCACCAAATAGATTTTAAACACAGCCCTAACTTTTCAAACTATCCAAGTTTGTTGGCCATCATTTTCCCCACTATTTAAATAACATCCCATAGTATAAATTTAACCCAAATCTCAAACAATGCAAAGTATTGCCGTGTAAACCAAGCGATCCCATCTCACACTTAAGATGCCCAGAATGCCATTTAACATCACACCGTCGGCCAATTCATCTTCCTCCTGAATTTGTATGGTATTTTTGAAGCAATGCCACTCCTGATTTCTGGGGCCTTTTATAGTTTACAAAGGACAGCATAAACTCTACAGGGTGCACAGATGGGTGGATCCATTTAAAATCAAGATCCAAGGATTCTACCTCGAGCAGAGAGATAGACATTCAGAACAGTCCCAGGTCTCCCTGCGCTGCATCAAGGAGGCAGTATACTATGGAGCAAAAAACTTCATTCGCTATCTCACCTGAGCAACAAGATTACCCCCCACTCCCGCAAATATCGTACAAAATCTTTAAAAAGGGAAAAGAAAACTTATGTTGGTGTTGGCTTGCAAGAGATAAACTACCCACAAACAAATCTGGTTATTCTTAGCTTAAACTACATGTACAAAAGAAAATATAACAGCAGGAACACGGTTCAGTGCAATAACAAGACCCATCCCAGGTGCTCAGCAAAAGGTTACCTTGTGCAAAAACTACAAACAAAAGGTTTCACAAGGATGGCATGTGCAAATCAAGGTATCAACATATATCTTTACAAGGATCCAGATTTCACAATCTGTCCCAACACATTGGAGCAAAAAAGGTTCTTCATTCAAAAAAAAAAGCAAAGAGAATCCAGGCACCAAATATAATATAAATGCAAGAGTTTGTGTTTTAATACTCAGGCGCCTGCAGTTACCTGAAGGCTGGCGATGGAGAAAGCAGCGATGCGAGCTTAACTGCATCACATTACACACTCCCGTCTCTGCTTCAATGAAAAATTAATGAGACACGTTCACAGTTTAATAACGAAGCAATGCCAAGCTGTCAATCCAGATTGTTGCTCCGATAACTTTGGTATTCCATAACCGGTCAAATATTGCCAAGCTGTTTTGTGTCCAACGCGTGTCCTGGACAGCTGACGGCATTGCATCAATCCGGTCAAAAGAAGCAGCCCATTTATTGGAAGTGTTTCAGGAAACGATTTTAAAACTGGGCTGATTTTACCCCAAAAAGAAACCGCCCATTTTTGATGTCGCTCCCAAAATAAGACACGCTTTCTAGTTTAACCTCAGCTTTGGGAATATGCTCCAATGTCTGTATATGCCAAAGGATACAATGCAATAATCAAATAGTGACAACATAAATAAATGCAAGACTAGTGAGAAGTATCGATACACAAATAGCCCGTGCGTGGACAGGCAGATTTCACAGTTTAAATTCTATACAATACATTCAAGCATTCTGTTCTCTCGGGGTCACACCCAGAGAGCAAGTTTAGATGAGTCAGGTTTGAGCTTGAAACTTCCAACCTTTGGGATAATTCACCATGTACGGAACACGGCAAAGGGAATACTGAGCATGTGCCCACAAAATGCATTAGGAAAAGTTATTCTCTCTAAAATATGAATTTCAAATATTCGGAATCTGCTGAATTGCACGTGGCTGCTCTCTGCAGTGAGGAGGGTTAGAGTGTCTGCAGCTACTGGGGCCGCTCAGTCCCACACCAAGAGTTTGACAATCATGTCATGTATCGCGTGATGGCCCTTAGTGCGTACAACAGTGCAGCTTGTATCCTGGCCTCCAGAAGCAGCAGGTTTACGTGCACCTACAGGTAGGAGACAAAAGCTAACAATAATATCTGCACAGAATAAAAGGAGTGCGCATCGGGGCAAAACAAAGTTACATTTTCTTACAAAAAGTCTGATCATTCAAAGTCCCTCTGGTTAAGGGGGGGGGGGGGGGGGCAGGGAGATGGAGAGAGAGAGAGAGAGAGAGAGAAAGAGAGAGAGAGAGAGCGAGAAAAAGGAGAGCAAGAGAGAAAAAGCAAGAGCAAGAGAGAGCCAGAGCAAGAGAGAGCCAGAGAGCAAGAGAGAGCCAGAGAGCAAGAGAGAGCCAGAGAGCAAGAGAGAGCCAGAGAGCAAGAGAGAGCCAGAGAGCAAGAGAGAGCCAGAGAGCAAGAGAGAGCCAGAGAGCAAGAGAGAGCCAGAGAGCAAGAGAGAGCCAGAGAGAAAGAGAGAGCCAGAGAGAAAGAGAGAGAGCAGAGAGAGAGAGAGAGAGCCAGAGAGAGAGAGAGAGCCAGAGAGAGAGAGAGAGCCAGAGAGAGAGAGAGAGCCAGAGAGAGAGAGAGAGCCAGAGAGAGAGAGAGAGCCAGAGAGAGAGAGAGAGCCAGAGAGAGAGAGAGAGAGCCAGAGAGAGAGAGAGAGAGCCAGAGAGAGAGAGCCAGAGAGAGAGAGCCAAAGAGAGAGAGACACAAAGAGAGAGACACAAAGAGAGAGACAAAGAGGAGACAGAGAGAGAGAGAGAGAGACACACACACACGAGACAGAGTGAGAGCGAGAGAGTCAGAGAGACACGAGACAGAGACCAGAGACCAGAGACCGAAGACCGAAGACCGGGGGGGAGCATGGAGTCCAGTTGCTGGGCCAGAACGACGACATTTACTGACCCTCAGCTGACAAACGATGGCACGATGATAGATTCAAGGTCATGACGAGCAGGATGAGAGCTGTGTTAAATACTGTATTGGTGTTTTTGCATTGGATCCGAGGGCCATTGTTATTGCCATGTTATAATGAACCTTGAGCTGCTGAGCAGGAGATGGCAGTTTTCACAATGCAGTGCATTGACCGATCAATGGTGTTGAGCTAGACTGACGTGGGCAGTGTTCCAGGGGCCAGCTGGAAATGATACTGGCCCAGAAATTGCAGTCGGTGGCTTGCCGTCTCCGACCGCAAAAATAATTGGAGAAAGTAGCTGGCGGCCCCGGGGCAACGAACACTCGCACTCCGAGGCCAGGATATGCCGCCCAGCGCAGGGGTCCACATATCCTGGGAACGTACGGGATCCTGGGATCACATGGGCCGGACCAATCACAGTGTAGTATTCCCACTCCGTGATGGGAGCTGTCATGACCATGAATGGGAATACGCCCAACAAAGAAAACACTTCACAAATTAAAATTCACTTATTTAAAATTAATAGAAACTGAATTAAATTAAATGTTTTGGAAAAAAAAATATTTGAACTTTAAAAAAATGTTTTAATAGGGTTAAAAATAAACTTGCCTTAATGGACAGGGTATAAAAACTAGTGATTAAATTTATTTTATCTATCTTTTAAAAGTCTAACATTGACCGTATGCTTGCTTTTACCAGGCGCAAGAGTTTGAAGGACATTCACCAAGCAGGAATCGGGCAAAAGAAATTGACAGATTGCAAGTGCTGGGTTCAGGTTTTGCACAGTGCGCACCTAACCCCGGGACTTGTGGGGCCTCTTCGGGCGCGAGCGCATTGCACCCACCCGGAGAGACCACCATGGACTTTACAGCACCTGCAGAAACCGGTGTACCCCGAATCTCAAGCCACGGCAACAGAATATTTCCTAAACTGGAGGTACCTTTTCTGAATGTCTAAAGTGTTTCCAGAAGTTTGTATACATTCGCTTGGTCGTTTTATCTGGATAGCAGGCAACAGTTTTGATGTAAACTTTCAAGTTTCGCTCCAGAAGATGGTTGACCTCTCCATAGTCATAGTCATCGTATCTGGAGAGGGGGGGAGGGGAAGAGAAGAGGGGGGGGGGAGGGGAAGAGAAGAGGGGGGGGGAGGGGAAGAGAAGAGGGGGGGAGGGGAAGATAAGAGGGGGGGAGGGGAAGATAAGAGGGGGGGAGGGGAAGATAAGAGGGGGGGAGGGGAAGATAAG